>NC_086159.1:13258532-13883532 GCF_035149785.1 Candoia aspera | reverse complement strand
TGCCCAGTGTGCAGTCATGCTTATCTTTGCTGCAGCTGTCAGACTTTTCAGTTGCAGGTGCCTTTGTGCTGATAACAGACAATTACACGTTATCATCTCTGTTAAGATATGACAGTTCAGCTGAATTACGGCTCTGCAACAGGGCCGTTAGCATCCTCCTAATGTAAAGCATATTGGTTTGACAGATCTTGCAAGGACTGATTAAGCTGCAATCTTTGACAAAGGGCCGGGCTGCTGTGAAGTAATCAGACTCCTGGGACCTCTGCTTTTCAATCCCCCTGTAATGTATTGATCACAAGGAAAACACTTTAGAAAAGAGCAGCCGCAAACAAGTAACTGGTACAGCTGAGCCTATGACTTAGGAAGTCCTTGGTTCAAATTTCATATAAGCCACCAATTATTTAGCAATTGCAAAAGATGGTTGGCCATTAACCGTGCCCTAAACCCCAACTCTTACATGAGTTGAAATCCCCTGATTTGAGTGCCTGAACTGGACTTCAGTAAAACTATGGCAACAGTCTGACCGGGTTCAGCCATAATGGGCTTTGTTAGGTTTTGGCTTAGCACAGAAGACAGGAGTTAGGGGCTTCGGGCTGCCAAGGCATCCAGAGCAGCACCCCCAGATGGTAGCACTGTGCAAAACTTTTGAAAGGATGCTATGCAAAATGTGTTGGTTTGTGAAGTGATGATGAGGCAGCTGGATCTCCTGGACTGCTCCCTGTAGTGGCTTCAAAGGCCTTTGCAGGTTGTTTCCTTATGGACGTGTGTGCCCAGACAACACTTGTGCTGGAAATGTTGGTGAAATGAATGAATCATCTGTGCATGCTTGGTTGTTTTTAACTAACTAAATAAATAAATTATTAAACTTGCGGGCCACCCGACTCTCAACGACTCTGGGCGGCTCATAACAATCAAAGACATTACAGTAAAACATAAAAAGAAAAGAAAAGAAAAGATGGCAAGCGCGATGAAGTGAGGGGTCTCCCTCTCCCACACCAAAGGCCTGGCTGAAGAGCCAGGTCATCACAGCTCTTCTAGACAACAGCAGAATGGGGGCCATCTGGATCTTGGGGAGAGAGAACCTTGTTCCAGTGGGCTGGCGCTGCTCGGTTCTGCAAAGGAGAACCATATTTGATGTCAAGTTTTGAAACGTCTCATAATTACTTGTTCTGTTGCAGAAAGAAGTTATTACCTATGTCCCAGCTGTGGATTGATAGCTAACCTGATACATATTAGGTGGACTGGACTTCAACTCTTAGGCTGTATTTACATGATGTAGTTAGCTTGGGCACTGAATTAACACATTTCTTGGTCTGTCCTATGCATTGAACTATAAATTGAGCAACAGACTGGGTTGGCACAACATGCTAAGGCACAGACAAACCTAAAATTCTTGCTCACCAAGCTGAGCATGTGGTACAAATGCATCTGCTGGGTCTTTAACCAGTCTGATTAAGCATTTTGAGTCCCAAAGCCAACTTGTCAAAATCCTGTGGATTCCTTTTTTAATTACAGGCCAATCCTTCTGGAGAGCCCCATGTTTGGGAAGGTTAGTTCACATTAACTGGCATCAGGATTTCTGGAAGATATTGTTGCAACTTGATTTGAAGTATCTATGGTCTGAATGTAAAGCAGGTTGATCTGCTGTCACTCATCTCTAGCTCTACTCCTGAACAAGCCCACTTGAGTTCATTAGAACCACCAATACCTGCTTGAGTAAGACAGCCCTATTAAAAATATAACAAAACCCCCAAAAGGCTTTTTTTGCAGGATGCTGAAGACATCTCTGGGGTATATGGGAATTAACTTGTCGATTTGTCAAATGACAAATCTCATCTGAAATTCATTGTGGCAGTCATGTACACAAGGGTACATCTTCTTCTTTTTCTTTATCAAAAGCAGTTTGTTCATTTCAATCCAAAGTCAAAACAAAAAAAGCAATTGAAAATTAGCAGAGCTTATAAAATACATCACATATAGAGCCTTCAAATGCAGTAATTGCTCAGATCAAAACTCTGTTTTTGCTACTTTGGGAGACTTGCATGTTTCCTTAATATTTGGGGCATTCTCATTGTAGCTTTCCAAGTGTCACTCAAGATGAAAGGCTGTGTATAGAAATGAAAGTTCATTACTGTTATTACTACAGTTGTATTTGCTGCAATAATGAGGCAGGAGGATGATTATGAAAGATGTCATTAAAGGAGATGACTGAAGAAAAAACTGTCAAAATAGATAGATGATCAAAATATCTCATTCCTCTATCTGAAACATAAGTATCCCCATTATATAAAACATCCTTAAGCATATTTAACAAAAAGTAAGCATATTTACAGAAAAGTAACTTTGCATTCTCCTAGCTAATCTCAAAAAGTAGAGCAGAGTCAGACCATATTAGTACTTGGACAGAAGACCACAAGAAAATCTCAGAAGGGTAGACAGATCTGGGAAGTTAAAACATCCTCCCAAAAGACAATAGGAAATAATTGTTGCCAAGAAAATTGTATGGACATATCCACGTGGTCCCCAGGAGTCCAGTTCAATTCAAGTGGGTTTAACTTCTTCATAAATATAATTGGGATTTCAGCCTGATTACCTCCTGTCATTTTCGAAAGGATGAATGTTTTGCTTAACCATAAACTAACCATTTAGCTTTGGATAACATAGTGAACTGTGTTTAGAGAATATTTAGCCAAACCAAGCCATTGTTACAGATTTCAGTTAATGCATTTCTTCTTAATTACAAGTTGAGTCATTGCTTGCTAAGCCAAATCCCATTATGAATTAGCATGTTCTGCAAACAAAGGCCACTTCAAGACAGGATGCAGATTCCACCCTTGGCTGAGTTGACCCCTCAGAGATTTACAATAGGACCCAGCTTCTTCCTATTGCAATTTTGGAGTATTTATCAAAAGCAGCAAGGTTTTTTCTTTGGATGTGCCAGATGGATCAGATGGAAAGTCTGGCTCACCCCATCTCCTAACTCCTGCTTTTGTGACATGGCAGCTGAACATCAGGACTGTGTAAAGGGGCCAAAGTATAACAGAATACACAGCTTGATGGCTTGCCACCATCACAGGTGCAGTTTTAAGTATTTTACAGTGGAAAATGGTTTGATAGTTCAGTATGAAACAAAGGCCCTCCTTGCTGCTGCCAGACAAGCACTGATTGTCCAAGACACTTCTGTGATCAGCTGTTGACAAGACTGGACCAGTTCTGATTGATTGTTGCTTTTCTGTCAGGACTGTAAAGACATACAGAAGTAGACATGCCTGTTCCTATAGTCAGAAGAACAGGTTAGTCAACCTCCTTGGTTTTAACTATGAATCCAGAAAATGTGAGTGATGAAAGGCCAATAACTTAGAAGTGCCCAGTCTCCATGTCTGCAACAAACTCAGTTGGTTGAGCTTCCACCTGGAAGTTAAACAAGATAATTGCACCGTCCCAATGCACACAAATAAAGGACACCCTGGGTTCCTTTCACTCAAAATATTGTCAAAACATTTCACAGCTTTGCACAGTGCTAATTTCTAAATCTATCTTTATCTTATTAAGTGGCGTAGATGATCTCTGGAGTCATTTCTTTTTTTAATTATTTTTAATTTATTTATTCAATTTATATAGCCACCCATCTCAAAACAGTGACTCTGGGTGGCTAAAAAGTCAAACAGTTAAAACGGTACAAAAGAAATCAAATACAAATAGCAGCCAAGAGACATTAAAATCCATCAGTGTCAGCACAACCAGGAAATGGGGCCTTCACACACTCGGGACCCCAGGCCCGGGCACATAGCCAGGTCTTCAAGGCCTTCTGAAAAGCCAGTAGGGTCGGGGCCATCCTAATCTCAGGAGGGAGGATGTTCCAGAGGGCAGGTGCTATGGCAGAAAAGGCATGTGTCCTGGTCTCCACCAGCCAACATTTCTTGCTGACGGGATCCGGAGCATGCCCATTCTGCCGGACGAGATTGGATGGGTAGAGACCACTGGGAAAAGACGGTCCCTCTTGTACTAGAATACCTGGCATATCAAAGCATTTGGGGAGATTCTTTCTGGGATCCTGCTTCTAGCTTGTGATTGTAATTGATTAGTCTTTGGATAGTATGATGGAAAGGTGTTAAGCCTTTCAAGGTCCATGATGGACATAACAAATGTTATGGAGTACATTATTATTGATTAAGCTCTTTCACAGTTTAACCAGTGTTATGAACAGCTGACATTTAATTACTAAAACAGCATGTCTACCAGACTTATGGTAAATAGGAATAAATAATGCAGAAGATTTCAAAGAACTTGGCCAATGTCCTCCTGAGGTCTAAAGCAAATACACTGCAGAGAAAGCAAAGATTTTTTTTAAAAAAAATCTTGCAAAGGATGGCAGAAATAATTAAAGCCATGAATGAGAAAAGGGTTGTGGCCTTTTGACTGCTGTTTGTTATTTGACTTCCCTGGGGGGCAGAGAAAGCAAGACTGTAAGAGCTTATTACTTAAGTAATTTTAAATACATAAAATAAATTCTATGCCTTGAAGTCAGTTTTGATTCCTGGCAACTGTCTGGATAAGTCTCTGCAGTTTTCTTGGCAACGTTTTTGGAATTAGCTGGCATTGCCTTCTTCCTAGGGCTGAGAGAGAGTGACTGACCCAAAGTCACCCAGCTGTCTTTGAGCCTAAGGCAGGACTCAAACTCATGATCCCCTGGTGTCTAGCCTAGTGCTTTTAACCACTAATGGGGAGACTCCATTCAATTTATACCCAATAATTCTGTGCGGTTAGTAGGACTGAAAAAGAGTAGCTCAAAGACACCTAGTGAGGTCAACTGCTGAATGTGAACGGACCTCAGTCTCCTTGATCCCAGTCTGTTATCTTAACGGCTACACTGTGCTTCACTTATATGTTTGTGTGCACCATTGCTTTTCGATGGTGTATATTACTCCACTGAGTTCAGACTTTGGTTATTCAGCTCTACTGTGGTTGGTGTGTCCTCCCTTACTTTGCTCAGTGTATCCCTAGATTTCTGGCCCAAAGTTCTCAGCGATTGCATTCCTTATCATACCAAACATGGTTCTGAATTAATCTATATTCAGCATACATATAATATATTGAACCAGAAGCTTAGAAAATGGGAAGGCTTCTCACAACACAGACATACACACATATACGCATATACTGTACAGTACAATCTAACCAAGATCCATGCACTGTTCAAATGCGACTGCTAGATCTGTAACTCACCTGATTAAGCATGTTGTATGAATGCAGCCATTGAGTTCACTACTGGTTTGGGTGACTAGATTGAGCACTGGGCTTTCAGGCTGTCTGGTACAAGCTGTTTATAGAGCTGTCCCCTCAACAGACATCCAGTTATCCAGGGGACTTAGTGCATAACTTGGTCCTCTTCCATGTTTCTCCTCTCTCACTATTATTGTACTGATGCAAGAGATGAGAGGCTGGCAGACAGTTCTTCCACTGGGGTGGATGCCACGTCAGTTATGGTAGCTCAGACACTTTATTTATCAAACTTGTCACTGCCCGTCTCCTCCCACCAGAGGGATTTGCATGCATGAAGAAGTCACTAAGTTTCTAAACTATAGTAGGCCAGGTCCAAAGCCAATTTCACCCAAGTGGAGTACAAGGATGTGTAGTACTAGCTGTTCTCAGAAGAAGGTGATAAGGCAGGATCTGGGGAGAGATGTCCAGGGTTCCAGGTAGCAGAATTAGCAACATCACTTCCAAAGAAAGAAAGATTAGTGTGGCACATTCTGAAATATGTGGAGTTACAGTATATGCACAATTATCTAAAACAATCTTTGGAAATGAATTGCTGGCAGATGCCACAATATTCAGGTCTTCTCTAAAAGGCACTCAAGGAAATAGAAAATGGTCGTTCTTAAGACAACAAAATCGCAAGACCTTAACATGCGATAAGATTTCAAAAGTATTTTATGACATTCCATGATATTTCAGGGATGAGAACATGAACTCTCATGAGTTTTGATTTCATAATATTTCACCCCCTTGTGTGCGCGTGTGCATGTGTGTATAAATTTTGAGCAACAGAGCAATTGTGCAAAATCAGTACCGTTATGCAGGGCCCAAGGAGATCATTAAATCCAGCCCCTAAAATTATTACAGTGCTTCACTGCAGAGTGAAATTCAGAGTGAAAGTGCTAAATTGCCAGATTTGTTATAAATGCAAGTCTTCACCTAATCATGAGGGTCATTCTGTACCTTTTGCCTGTTGTGCTCAGGTTCTTCTGACCTAACATTATTGATGGAAGGGTTCCATATATGAAAAGATTTAGAAAGGTGACCCATGGGTCCAAGACTGGCTCTGAAATAAGAAATAAATTGTATTGTAAAAAGTAATAAGGGACAACGTTACTGTCCTTTACACTTTCTTTGGTCTCTCTTTTTGTCATTCCTCTTTTCAACAAGAGGTGAAGTCATGTTTCATTGATTATCATGTGGTCTAAAATGTAGATGCATGTCAGCCTGCATTAAGCTGATATTGTTCTTTATGCCATTCCCACTTGTGCCTTCTATGCTGCAAGTAGGTCACTGAAGATCTAAATGCTGCATTTCCTTCCCCTTCTTCCCTTCCCTTCTGTTATACCTCACTGGGACTGGAGTGTAAGTATTTATGAAACAAAGGCTCAAAACTGGGCTGGTAATCTGCCCTAAGGAAAGACCTTTTTCTGGTCTTTCATTAGTGCCAACTAAGATATTTTCATTTGGGATGGCGAAGTGAATAAATTGAAGTCTAATATTAATTATTATTTGAATGATTTTCTACCTAGTCTATATTCAAGACAGAATGCACCATAAATCATTGAATAATGTAAATCAGACATGAAGCTGCATCATACTGAGGCAAATTATTGGCCTATTAGCAAAATATTGCCTATAATTACTTTGAACAGTGCCCATAATTTAGATCACACAATTCTTGAGATATAAAGCAATTCCTGAAACTGGGGGGGGAAAAAATCTTATAAAAGATGTTTCTATTACAGAAAGGTATATATAAAGTGCATGACAAAATTTTCTGTAAAATATTGAAGTTCATGAAGTTTTTGAAAAGAACAGAATGAGTGGAAACTGGACAAACTTAATTTATGATAAACTGCATTTGAACTTGACAGATTCCAGAGATAAGGAAAAATTGTCTATTCCTAGACTAGAAAACTGTCCCAGATCATCCTCCAAGTTCCGTTTCAGTTCTGCTAATTGAATTAGAAATCTTAAGTGGCAGTTCATTGTATATTGAACAATGGTAAGAGGGGCTTATCAGCAGGAAAATGAAAGGCTGACAGGGCTTCTGTCTGGGTCAACAATTTGGCAGAGGAACATCCCAACAACTCCACACATTATACACACCACCATCTGCTAGGACAACATTGTGGTTGTTTCGGTAAAACTGACAATCAGAACCAAACTGAAAGAAGATGGCCAGATTTGCAGAACATGCTAGGCCTGTTGAGCCTAGCTGAGGTAGAGTTGTAGAGCTGTGGGATGCTTTGGATTTAATTCAAAAAAGTTGCTTTGGAGTGCATTGAGTATAGCATCCATCTACAGCTCATTAAAACAGCCATACCTTTCCCAGGCTCACATAGCAGGTACAGAGAGAGTTGTGGAATCCTGGGGAAAACATGGCTGTTTTAATGAGCTGTAGACAGATGCTTTATTCACACTCCTGCATGCTCTAAAGCATTTTTTCCAAATTATTTCCAGAGTGTTCCACAGATCTACTAGTTCATAGCTGAATGTGTTGTGGGAAAGCAAGCTGCTGTTTTAGCATGTTTCGTGAATCAGGCATCATAGTGAGCTGTAATATGGTTTATTTCTTTGGACATAGCATATTATACAAGCACATCCAGCAGGTGAGCATGACAAAGCTCTGTTGTCAAAGTAATGCAGTTACATCCATCCTGGCTGGAGCTCCTGGATTATTTGCAAAGAGAAAAAACAGGACAGGACAGCTTTTAAGACTTGTTTACTCTGGTTTAAATGCTGATTAAGTGTGAACCACAAGCATTTTGGCAATATAGAGGAAGAGCTAAAAAGAAAGGAAGCATGGGGAGAGAGAAGGTAGACAGTGCATGAATTAAGCCCTGCTGTCTCTGTTGGAGGCCTGATGAGAATATAAATTAATTAGATCAAATTAAATCAATATATGAATAAATAAATAAAACGGAACAGTGCCTAAGTGTTTGGCAAGGGGAAAATCATAAACAATGAGATTAGAAGTGAATGAATGACAGTGGTCATTATGCTAAATGATGCCATTTGCAAACATTGCTGCTGATAATAGAGAATTCCTGACACTAGACTATTAATTAATACATGCAGAGGATAAATCATAATTTTACCAATGATGGAATCAAGCTTCTTGTTAGTAAATAGTAGTCAAGTAGTCAATATATTGCAACTTCCTTTGGGATCTCTTTTGTTCCAAAATAGCTGCATTTGGGACAACGTGTTGGAGGAAGTTGCCTTTTCTCCTGTTGGATGAATACTGTAGTGCTGAAGTTATCAAAAGCATCCCTTTTTGGAAACATAATGAACATAATGAATCAAACAAGGTTGCCATGAATCACTTCATTATTGTCGCTCAGCTGCTCAATCATGTCTGACTGTTGCTAACCCAAGAGACAACAGTTCACCACGATTGTCTGTCAGGAACAAGTTCATGGATGTGTCATCAGTGATACTATCTGGTCCTCTTGTCTTCTGTCAGCCTCTTTCTAATGCCTTTGATTTTTTTCCCTAAGGCTCTTTTCCAATTTGCTTTTGCAGGCTTTTGATTTTTAGTGTTTCCAGCAAGCAAATAGTCTGGTTTTACTTCCTCTAGTATCAAATGCTTTGTTCTTCTTGCAGTCCAAGTTATTCTTCATAATCTCCTCCAGCACCATAATTCAAAGATATCCATTTTTCTTCATTCAGCCTTTCTGATGGTCCAGCTTTCACAGCCATATGTAACAGCTGAGTAATATGGCCTTACTTTCCCCCATTTACCAAGGAAGACAAATTTGATCTTTGGTATCAAGCTGGAGTATTGTAAAAGCATATTTCCATCACAGATCCAATTTAGGCTGCAGTCCCATGCTTATGTATTGGAAAAAAGCTCAGCAAAATACATGGAGTACAGTATACTCACTGAGTATACTGAATCCAGTGAAATATTCTTGTGAACAAACATATATGCAAGTCTATTCTTAAATACTTAAAAACATGCATACAAGTCCATTCTTAAATACTTTAGGGATCTGTATGTAACTTATGCCATTGTACATCATTCTCGCCAAATCTGAGCTCACCCTAAAATATGTTAATAGATTGCTAATGACTTTAGGATGTTGTGATATTGATTCTATTCTGTAAGGACTGGCAGTGAACATTGGATCCAGCCCAGTGCTGTTAAGCATAGCC
Source organism: Candoia aspera (assembly GCF_035149785.1). NCBI lineage: Eukaryota > Metazoa > Chordata > Lepidosauria > Squamata > Candoiidae > Candoia > Candoia aspera. Next base: position 13,874,109 of record NC_086159.1, on the reverse strand, counting down.
TAGACACTGTAATATAAAAATTATGCAAAGCTGACAGCTAAATTTCCTAAGGAAAAGAAGGCCTGCATGCAATTAACTTGCTGAAGGAATTACACACACAATTATCTTATATTTGGGGTAATGAGGAAATACCAACTCTCTAAATTGATGTCTTAGAGAAAGTAAACAGCTACTTTCCGTTTGAACCTCATTTATGTAATGAATTGTATCTGGAAGTGTAATACGTTTTGAAGGATGATGGATACCCTCCAGGGCATTTGCTAATTTAAAATGTGTCTATAGTTAAAAGCTTCCATTTAAAGGGCAGTGTTGACACAACGGACATATTACCTCTTGGGAATAATTTGAATGTTAATTGCTATAGGACTGCACTGTAAGCCCTAGTATTGTATTTTGTTGTCTGTTCTAATGCCAGTAAGAAGTACGTCTCTGAGTCATAAATCCAACAAATCAGTTATCCTGTGAAGCAGACTTGAAGAATTTGGTTCCAATTATTCTCTCTTGTAAATCTCAGATATCAATGGTATTCAGCCTTCTTTAGATGTTCAGGGTAGTGCTATGCCAAAAACTGCTTTTCGATTTCTCAAAAATTTTCTGACCCTTCTAAGAGAGCCTTTTGTTTTACTGCCTTATTCCCGGAGTGATAGAAGGTTCCTTTGGAATGGTTTTTGTGCAAAGTATAATAACTTATGAGATTGATTTCACAATTAGATGTTGATATTTGGATTTGATGTTAGTCCTTTTGACAGTTGGCATGTAAAAGCATTTACTGTAGGGCCTTGTTCCAATATCATACTTAATCCAATGAGTCACCAACACTCTCAAATGTCCATAGTGGTGGTTCTGACATAACACAGTCATTCCAAATGGGTCAAGAATTGTCATTTTGGAATCCTCCCAAATATCCCAGGCATCCTTGTGCCAAGAGAGAACTGGCAAGGATGCCTCACAGCATCAGTCCCTTCCCCATTGATCAGCAGCAATAGGAATGACTTGCCTCTTGTAGTCAATCAGTGTTTGGAAGCTGCGTTCTGTAGTGCCAGACCCTGGCAGTGAATTGTGTAATGAAGAAGTTTGCATTTTCAGCTACTCGATCTCTCCAGCTTTTTGTCTTGGAGATCTAGATGGGAGGAGTTAGTTCACCTTGTGCACGATATAGTCTGTTTGAGGCAAAATTTATCTTCCTGTGAATTAGCTGACTAGGTCAGTTAAGTCCTGTTTAGTGTTCCTACAACACTGTAACTCCTTCTCATTGATGCAGCTCAGCATGTCCCAGAACAGGATCAATGTGTGGAAATGTGACCAGGTGGGTCAATTGTTTCCCAAGCAATTTCCCTCCCCCCCACTCCCCGCTGTTCCCACTAAGCAACACATAAAGGTAGTCGCTGGTGCTAATACTTTAAAATCAAAGGCAATGGTGCTGTTAAGAGGAGACTGCAATTCTTGTACTGGATTGTAATACTTTTCTCCCAGAGAATAACTGGATTAAAAGATTGATTTTAAATCTTTTCTTTTCTTTTTTCCATTGGACTTTGCAATGGAAGAATATTTAGAGCTGGAGAAAATGACTTCTTGGATCTGTGATTAAGAGTATCAAAATGAACTTCTAAAAGTGCAATTCAGAAAATTCTAGGCAAGCCTTGAACTTTGTCCTTCCTACTATCCAATTTATGCAAGGTAAATCCTTTTTAGGATTTGAGAGATAAAGAGCCAATGTGAAAGAATGGTTTTTACAGGAAAGATACTTGTCGATTAATTATGGAAACTCCCAAGTTCAGGGGCAGTAATAAGTCTTAAGAAGGGGTGAATTGTCTCATACCCTGGAATTCAAAAGCTGTTGTATTTTCTAACCAGCTACCCCCTCCAGATATCTTGGAGGACAACTCTTAGAATTTCTATTCTGTCAGTTGCATTTCCAAAGAATTAGGAGGCCCTGTTTTCAAGAATACTACAGGAAGTCCTTGACTAATGACCAAAATGGGGGACTGGAAAATTGGTCATTAAGTGGTTCAGTCATTAAGTGAGACACTCCTGACTGCACCCAATGTGACAACATTTTTGTGGTGGTTGTTAAGTGAATCACTATGGTCATTAAGTGAATCACATGGTTGTTAAGTGAATCATGCAGTTCCCCATTGATTTTGCTTGTCAGAAGCTGGCTGGGAAGGCTGCAAATGGTGATCACATGACCCCAGGATGCTGCAACTGTCGTAAATACATACCAGTTACCAAGTGCCCAAATTTTGATCACGCAACTGCGGGGGCGCTGCAACGGTGATAAGTGTGAGGACTGGTCATAAGTCACTTTTTTCAGTGACCTTTTCAGTGCTGTCATAAATTCAAACAGTCACTAAACAAATGGTTATAAGTTGAGGACTCCCTTTTAACAAATCTCCATCAAGTCTGAATTATCAAGAGTCCATACATAGCTGCCATTTCCTATGCGATCATCTTGAGTATGCTTTGCCATCAGTCCTCATAACCAACCTGTTTGTTGACGATCATTTTTCAGCATGGACTTCATTAAATCTGGCTATATTTCTTGTAAGATTTTTAAAGAAACACAATTCTTAGAATTCTCCTGTGAGTCAACCAGGTTTCTTTTTCTTTTTTTAATGCATTCACTGAAAAAGCAAGGCTATGTGAAGAAAATAAATGTTACTGGCTCAGGGCACTATTGGAAGCAGTTCAAGGAAAAGACTTCAGATTAAATGTCCTTCCATTTCATTGCCCTATTCTTGCATGATAAATGGGAGGCATTTAAGCATTTTTCAGAGAGTGGCTGATGAAATGAAGATAAGATGTGGAGGGGGAAGGGCACAACACTGGCAGTAGCCAAGCTACCACTTTCCCCCAGAAATCCCTTGGGAAGGATGCCATAAAGCATCATCTTCAGGTGACTTCTAGGAGAAAATAAAATGGAGGTCGCCAGCTGATACCTGCTGAGAGGAGTTCTCCTTGATTCTTGTTAAAATTTTCCACTGGCTGCACTTTTTTCAGCCTCCAGCATCTCAAGGTTGTCCTCAGGAGGGGTGTCAAGAAAGTCAAGATAGTATCATGACTATGTGATTGAAGCTCTGTTCCTTTTTTTTTTTTTTAACACACAATGCATGTTAAAGGGATGGGGTTTTGATCATGTAGTCATGGCTGCCATCCTGATTTACCCCCTTCAGATGCCCCTGATCTCTAGGATTCCTATAATGCAGGTTCTAACTCACCAAGTACATCATCATAACATGGGTCTTCCAAAATACTTGAGAAAGTATGTTTTGTGGCTGGTCATAGATGTTATGGCTACCATTTTGTGAAGGCCCAAACCTCTCTCATCCTCAACAGCTGATTTGTAGGAACACCTTTAGCATTCTTTAACATTCCAAATGTTAAAGATATTTAACTTCCAAAGATGTTGTGTAATATTTAATCCATTATAGCTTGATGCCATTTTAATGAAGGTTTTGCTTGCATTTCATTACCATTATTGCAATCTAGCCAATCTAGTGGGCAGTTACTTGAAGAATGGAAAATATACTCTTAAAAAAGGAAAGGAAGAAATCTTTGGAGGCAGAATAACTGAGAATTAGAGATGGTGCTTTGAATCCAGAAAGGCTGTTGGTCTCATTCTCTTTTCATTGGCCACCTAAAGGCATCTGAAAATGGAACGTTTGAACCAGATGGGTTTGGGATTCAGTCTACTCTGAGTCCCTTTCTTGCACATGACTGGGAAAATAGCTCCACAGCACATCAGGATCTTGGTTAGAGTTGTTAGCTCTAGTAGTGATGCTCAGTCTTCATATGAACAAGAACCTGTTTCTACCTGGAGTAGACAGAACTGAGCTGGTGGCATGGGGCCGGGTTATTTGAGGGACCACTTTTCCCCAATTACATTTACCTGCCCCATTAGGTCTGGCAGGAAGGGCATAGTCTGGGTCCCAGATGGCATGGTCTCAGTGCCATCTGGCAGGGCCCAGGAAGACAGGCTTTTCTATTGTTGTGTCTGCCCTTTGGAACATTATTATCCCAGAGATTAGATTGGCCTTGATCCTGTTGGTCTTTCACAAGAACTTAAAGACATAATTTTGTCACCAGGCCTGAGGATCTCGGTGAGTGTCTGAGCCTGTGCAGTGGCTGTGCTGATTTGTGTTGGTGGTTTTTACTTGGCTGCTGATTATGGGTATTTTTTTTTTATTATGGGTGTTTCTTATGCTGTTTGTTTTGTGGTTAGCTGCCCAGAGTCATGAATTTGAGATGGGTGCCCATATAAATTGAAATAATAAATAAATAAATCAGTCTTTATTGGATTGGTCAGGTTGGAAGAAATCAGTGGTGGGCTACCCACAGTTTTCAGGCTGCACATGGCCCCAAGAATCCCTGTCCCACAATAGATAGGGCTGAAAATTTCAGATGTATTTTCATTTTTTTATGGATTGTCAGAGTTTTAAGGGGCAGAATGGAGAGACTGAAGCTACCCTAACATTCCTTAAAAACTATGGAGACCCCACCTCCAACCCCTGCCCCCCAATCTTGCAGAAGGTCAGTATTCTCACACAAGTTCTCACAAGATCTCATGAAATTTGGAGATCTCACAGGTCTTATAATCTGAGGATGTAATTTGAGGATGAGGGTGAGAGTCCAGGTATCTCTGGCTTGAAATGGTTGCCAGCCCTGTTCTACAGGCTTAGCATTGGCATATACAGTATTCCCATGCCTTTGCCTGCTTTTGTCATTTTGCCTTAGGGAAATTTCCATTCTCACCCTCCCTCTCACCCTGCTAAACAAGAGCATGGGCCAAAAATCTATTCTGTTTTCCGTGCTATCAAAGATTATATATTATTTTATTTAGCAATATATGTTATTGCTAAACAAAATAGGGAAAGGATAAATAGGATAGTTTTTTATGCAACCCTGTTTATCCTTTCCCTATTTTATTTAGCAATAGATTTATTTCCCCATACAGAAAACAAAGAAAGGATCTCTCATTGACGATACTGAAGATGATTGAAAGAGATTGGCTGTATTACGTCGCGAGAAGAATGGATCCCATTAATCCATTTCTTTAGACCTCTCCCTGTTCTTTTTGCTTTGCATCTCACAGAAGACCTTTTTGGTTCAAGGAATGTAGGGCAAGTCTATTACTTAAATGATTTTCTTGGTGGAACTGGGCACACACATTTAAAACTGAGAGAAAATGGTACTTTTTTTTTTTCTTTCTGACACAGAAACATTTCAGTTGCAAGCCAATACAAAGAAATTCTGTCTCTTCCATTGTGTTCATTCATTTCTATTTTATATTGGATTCTGGCCATTAGTATAGGATGTCTAATCAAAGTGAGACCCTTTTCATATACCAGGAACATTGTAATGTATTCTGCCTCTCTAGCTGGGATCTTGGTCTATTATTTTCTTGCTATAACCACAAGGTGATTGTAGTGACTTTTACTGTACTGTTGATTTTTACTTAATTGGACATGTCCAATGCTATATTTTTCATGTGTTACCCCATGCCTTTAGAGCAGTCAATAGACTAAAATTAAAAGGCAACCTGTGGATACTCAGATATTTAATTAGTGTTTCCAGGTGTTATTCTCCTGGTGAAATGGAAGACAAAAAAGATATGGTTCCTCTCTCCCATTCCTTCTTCAATCCAATTATCTGCTCCATTGCTTAATCTCCTATGTGCCACATGTAGAGGGAGGCAAGAATAGGAGTCATAGAACTGCAGAAGGAATCAATTAGAGAGGCTTCTCCAATTGTCAGGTTTCTGCTGAAATGGCAAGCCCATATTTAATGAAGCAGAACAAAGAAGACTTTCTCCAAAATTGGTATTATTGCCCACAGAATGAGCTATTTTCATGTCTTGCCTGTACATCCTGGATCCAAGGTCCTGATCTAGGAAGACAGCATGGAAGAGAAGAGACAGTAAGAGAAAAAGCTGTTCTTCTATCAATAGCTATTTATTGGTTATTGCTTCCATGGGCAACACAGGCAGGTGATAGGACCTGCCTGATCTTGAAAAGGCGAAGCAGAATGAAATCTGATTAGTACTTGGTTGGGAGACCACCAGAAAAGCCAAGGAAAAGGGAATAGAAAACTCTCTCTTGTGGGCATCTTGTGTGGTTTAGAAGGTTGAATTTTATTCTAAGCTAGTACAGCAAAGAAAACAAGACATTGATCCTTTATATTTTGATACTAATATAGTATATTCACCCTTGTGACACAAGTAACAAGCAAATAATTAGATCTGGCAGGGAAGGCATACTATGGGTTCCATCAGCCAAGGACTTGCATTTGGTGGGTCCCAGGAGGTGGGCCTTCTCTGCTGTGGGTCCCTCCTGTGGAATGTTCTCCCCCCTGAAGTTAGGCTCACTCCTTCCTGCTATCTTTTAGGAAGTCCTTCAAGACCAGTTTGTGTCATCAGGCCTGGGGCTCTTTGGGAACCAGAGACATTCTTAGAGGGCTCCACTGTGATTGATATTCTTGTTCTCCCTGTGGGATTTGTATATTTTAAAATGTTTGATAGTATTTTTATTTTAATAATTATTTTAATATTTTTTAAAATGATTGTTTTTTTTAATTTACTTGCTGTTTTATCTAATTGTTGTATGCCACCCAGAGTCACTTTGTGTGAGATGGGCAGCCATATAAATATGATGAATAAATAAATAAAGGAATGCAGAATGCTCACTATAGTTGACCCTCAGGCAAGAAGTTAATAAGAAAATATGAAACTGAATCTGCCAAGCAAGGGGAAGCATGAAGCGGGACCACCTTATCACAATAAACAGATTGTTCGGTCAGGAACAAACAGAATGCCCAGCTTTCCTCTGAGTGAGGCAGGTTAGGGAAATACAAAAACCAAGTGTCCTCAAGGTTCAGGTCCAAATATTTGCTTAATTTAGTGATGTAAGATTGGGGGCTATACTATGTGATCAATTATTCACTGTGCATATTACATTTTCTCTCTGTTTCTGATTTAAGCTCAGGGCTCCCAGTTCACTTTGGCTGGGGCCCAGTGATCACTGTATAGGTATCTTAATAAAAAAAAATGGTTTTCATTTTAGTGGAGCGGATTTTTCTTCATGACAATCTGCTTCTTTATTGTTGGCAAGAAAACAACATGGATGCCTCCGTGTAATTACTAGGGCTCAAGTCTTACTCAAGGGAAATGTTCTTTTATTGCTTCATTTCTTAATCACATTTGTAGGCCACCTGCTCAGAATAACTCTTCCATTACTGATGTTCTTGTCGTGACTCCTAGCCTTAATGTGAGCCTACACTAAGCATCCCCATCTGGTGCCACTAGAAAGTATTTGGACTGCAACACATAGATCCTCTGGCCAAGAAGCTATCTGGAGATTATTAATACATTTCATGGTCCAATCACTATCCACTGATTCAGCCATGACTGGGGATGCTGAGTCTCCCTGACATATGAGAACAGTGGGAGCATGGGGTAGCGTTTCTGAGTGGTGGGCCATATCTTAAGGAATAGTTTCTCCCTCAGAATTTAGAGCAGTATCAGTCCTTGTACTTTTGCATAAAGCAGTGAAGAGTGAACTATTTTGGGCTGATGTTGCCCAGTACTGAGTAGGTATCCATGGTGGTTATAAATACAAATACCCATTGTGTTTGTTTTTTTTTTTTAAATGAATATATAAATCACCTCAGTCAATGAAACTCTAAATAATGTTTCTTTTCTTGAAAAACTGAGCAAAATTGCTTAGATGACCTGACTTACATTTGGTAATATCTCCTAGAGTCAGGAAGATGACTTACACACATTAGTGTATTGCTGTACAAATAAAAACAAAAAGTATATGTTGGAGCAAATGGAGCTGGCCATACTGAGAACAAGGGCTTCATCTGAAGTTCAGAGCATTATATATGTACTTACTAAATTTATCTTTTCCACCAAAAATACCACTCAGCAATATTTGGTCAGGAATTGTTTTACAAAACAGAACAGCAGGTTGGAAAGGGGGCAGATTTCAGCTAAAGGAAACTCTGGAGAATCCCACTATAGGGACCAATTATATCCTGGCAAAGAATCCAAGAGATGATGTAATAATTACACTTCAGTTCAATATTCAGTTGCTCTTGCACAGCTTGGGAAGGTAATGCATTTCTATAACAAATTGTAATTCCATGTGTAAAACTATTTCCTTTCACCCTGATATAAGACAATGGGAACATCCACATGGGGCTTCAATAACACTCCTGGATCAATACTACCCATCTTTGATCCCATGTCATCATCGACATTGGGTGGGGGGGGGGTTGGATTTTCTTCTAGCTGAACTGGGGTGCAGCTCAGTGGCAAAGCCTCTGTTTTCCAATGTGCAATACTGGACTTGCATAGATTTGGAGGTAGCTTATGGTGTTATTGGCAACAGTTCCTGTCAATCTTCACTTCCCATGTCCTTGGCTCTTCCATCTCCCTACTACTGTTAGGGCCTCATAGCCCTCTAGTGTCCATGCACTGGGCTTCAGAGCAGATTTGCAGCTAATTGTTGTTGTTGTTTATTCGTTTAGTCGCTTCCGACTCTTCGTGACTTCATGGACCAGCCCACGCCAGAGCTTCCTGTCGGTCATCAACACCCCCAGCTCCCCCAGGGATGAATCCATCACCTCTAGAATATCATCCATCCACCTTGCCCTTGGTCGGCCCCTCTTCCTTTTGCCTTCCACTCTCCCTAGCATCAGCATCTTCTCCAGGCTGTCCTGTCTTCTCATTATGTGGCCAAAGTATTTCAGTTTTGCCTTTAATATCATTCCCTCAAGTGAGCAGTCTGGCTTTATTTCCTGGAGGATGGACTGGTTTGATCTTCTGGCAGTCCAAGGCACTCTCAGAATTTTCCTCCAACACCACAGTTCAAAAGCATCGATCTTCCTTCGCTCAGCCTTCCTTATGGTCCAGCTCTCGCAGCCATATGTTACTACGGGGAACACCATTGCTTTAACTATGCGGACCTTTGTTGTCAGTGTGATGTCTCTGCTCTTAACTATTTTATCGAGATTGGTCATTGCTCTTCTCCCAAGGATTAAGTGTCTTCTGATTTCCTGACTGCAGTCAGCATCTGCAGTAATCTTCGCACCTAGAAATACAAAGTCTTTCACTGCTTCTACATTTTCTCCCTCTATTTGCCAGTTATCAATCAAGCTGGCTGCCATAATCTTGGTTTTTTTGAGGTTTAGCTGCAAGCCAGCTTTTGCACTTTCTTCTTTCACCTTCATCATAAGGCTCCTCAGTTCCTCTTCGCTTTCAGCCATCAAAGTGGTATCATCTGCATATCTGAGATTGTTAATGTTTCTTCCAGCAATTTTAACTCCAGCCTTGGATTCCTCAAGCCCAGCATGTCGCATGATGTGTTCTGCATACAAGTTGAATAGGTAGGGTGAGAGTATACAGCCCTGCCGTACTCCTTTCCCAATCTTAAACCAGTCTGTTGTTCCGTGGTCTGTTCTTACTGTTGCTGCTTGGTCATTATACAGATTCTTCAGGAGGCAGACAAGATGACTTGGTATCCCCATACCACTAAGAACTTGCCACAATTTGTTATGGTCCACACAGTCAAAGGCTTTAGAATAGTCAATAAAACAGAAATAGATGTTTTTCTGAAACTCCCTGGCCTTTTCCATTATCCATCAGATATTGGCAATTTGGTCCCTAGTTCCTCTGCCTTTTCTAAACCCAGCTTGTACATCTGGCAATTCTCGCTCCATGAATTGCTGAAGTCTACCTTGCAGGATCTTGAGCATTACCTTACTGGCATGTGAAATGAGTGCCACTGTTCGATAGTTTGAACATTCTTTAGTGTTTCCCTTTTTTGTATGGGGATATAAGTTGATTTTTTCCAATCGGATGGCCATTCTTGTGTTTTCCAAATTTGCTGGCATATAGCATGCATTACCTTGACAGCATCATCTTGCAAGATTTTGAACAGTTCAGCTGGGATGCCGTCATCTCCTGCTGCCTTGTTATTAGCAATGCTTCTTAAGGCCCATTCAACCTCACTCTTCAGGATGTCTGGCTCTAGCTCACTGACAACACCGTCAAAGCTATCCCCGATATTGTTATCCTTTCTATACAGGTCTTATGTATATTCTTGCCACCTTTTCTTGATCTCTTCTTCTTCTGTTAGGTCCTTGCCATCTTTGTTTTTGATCATACCCATTTTGGCCTGGAATTTACCTCCAATGTTTCTAATTTTCTGGAAGAGGTCTCTTGTCCTTCCTATTCTATTGTCTTCTTCCACTTCCACGCATTGTTTGTTTAAAAATAATTCCTTATAGCTTTGTTTTTAAAAAAAATCTGGTGCAGAAATGCACCATGAAGCAAAGATGGATGGGGCACCAAAAGGACAATCACTGGCCACCTGAGCTTAGCTTAGGAAGTGACTACAGCTGAAACTCTTCTACATTTCTCAACCAATGCAAACCCCTTGCTCTCTGTCCATGGTGCTGAAAGAGTCAGAGACATTGTGGGCTGATGCATTCCCATAACCCCCCACCTGGGATTTATTGGGGATGGCCAGGGAAGAAAGCAGCAGTATTATAGCCATTTCTCTGAAGCCTCAAAAACATTGTTTGTGCATGAATTAAACTACCATATTGCTGAATCACTTGTATTCGTTATTACCAGGGAAAGAGTAGGTTTCCTAGGTTTATCTACAAGTCTAGTTACATATGTTTGTGGGATTAGTATAGGTATAGATACACATACTCCAGTATATGTGCAAACATGTATTGCTTGGATACTCTATGGCAAAGAATAAACCTGACATACAGTTCTGATAGCAGATAGCCCTTGTCCTAACAGCCAGGAACCACGCTGAGACAAGGAACAGGTCTCTAGTGTTTTATTGCTGCTACATACAGGAAAATCCTAACAAACTGAAGAAGCGTGGGGAAAACCCAGCCATATAAACCCCAAAGGTTAAGGCGCGCCCGATCTGTGCCTCTTGGAATGGCTACCTAATTCCTCAGTGCTACGCATGCGCTTTACAGCCTGGATGGGAGCCCCCTGCTCTCCATCCGTACTCATGACAGCCCTCAAGAACAGTACTACGGGGACTATTCTTGTTCTAGTAAGGCAATCCATTAGATGATGTAATCTGTTAGTATCGTCCTGGGCTTTCAATAAGACCCGTGTGGGCAGGAGCATTTCAGCTGAATTGTAAAATTCATCTTGTACTTAGTTGTGTATTTATATGTGCTGAAGAACAGCTTCATTTTAATTGCCAGTGCTTCATAAGTAGCTGAGTAGGTGGATGCCTATGGAGCTGATATCCTGCCCAAATGGATTATTTCCATTCAAGACAGATTCCTTGGCTGATCTGGCATTACAGTTTAATATTTTTTCCTTAATTGCTTGAATTAATGCTTCACATTTGTGTAACACATTTTTATAAGCCATTCAAAATACTTGCCTGCGTTGTCTCATTGTAGAAGGAGAGCTAATCTATGGTAGCCAAAAATCAGAAGGAGACTGGTAGCACCTTTTTAGATCAATACATTTTATTTTAAAAAAACATAAGCTTTGTGAGCTACCAGTTTCCTTCTGATGTATTGTCAAAGTAATCTTGGTAATGGCCTTGTGAACAGGAAACATTATTATCTCTCCCATTATAAGTGTGAATATATGTGTGAGTATGTTGGGAGGGGGAGAGAAGTAATAACTGTATGCGTGAGGCCACCAAGTCAATTGGTGAAGATGAGATTTTAGAGTGGAAGACCATACAGGGCTGACACATAACATTCCTGGTTAAATTCCTGGTATATGTAGTTGACAAAAGCAGGTAGCAGTTGAATTGAATTACTTCTTTCTCTGCCTGGGGTCTTCTTCTAACCAAGGTTGAGATGACAATATTGGATTAGATCAGTGATACACAACCTAGGGCCCTGGGTTGTCTTCAGAGCCTCTAAAAACTTAACTCCAAATTGAGATGTTACAGTAACAAACATAATTTAATATGAATTGTTATGATTTTATGTTTGTTTACTGTTTTAATCGTTTTCCTATAATTGGGAACATAAGCCCCACTGGAGTCAATTCACAGTAGAGTGGCCTATGAGATTGAGCATATAAACAATAGAAATCTAACCATATTCATATGTATTTATTTTATCATGGAATAGCACTGAAGATTAAAGTATTCTACAAGAAAGTAGGTTGAAAGAGGCTAATAAAGACCTCTGAAAGAGAAGGGGAATACTCCTTCTCTAAAGCAAATTTATGATTTAATATTAGGGGGAGTGGGAGGCAGAACTGTCCCCTGATGCTATGTATGCACCCACTCAAGAGGGGGGGAAAAACACCCCCAGCTATTTTCTTCTGTTAGTTGGTTATTTTCAGTCTTGCAACCCAACTAGGAGAAAAATGGCTGGGAAAAGTCATTTTAGGAGAAAGAATCCTACATCCAGCCTTACTAGTTCTGTTTTTTATCTCCCTGTTCTTTACCCCACCCTCTTTATTGAAATTTGGCACCATCATCATCCTAACAGGCCCATTGTGCTGCTATGACGTGTTGTTGAGTGCCTGAGAATTTTCTTTTAGTGTTCTCCATTTTTAAGAAGGTGATAAGGGGAGAAGCTGCATCTAAGCACCCCTGAAAGTGATAAATGTGCCCCACTTCTTGATGTTATAATTTATTTGACATGAGAGCATCAATAGGATAAATACACATATCATTATTTTTGTCCAGCTACATTCAGGTTTTCATTTGCCAAAGAGGTCATCTCCAGAAAAGTCTGGACAATCAAATGGGCAATCTGGACAATTTTTTGTGGGAGAACACTAGGTAGTTCGCATTTGACCTGCCTCAGTTTTGTTCTTACTATTCTGAGTACTGTACAATAGAATCTGAAAGAGAAATTCAGTGGTGAGAGGTGTTGTATAATCTGGTTTTTGTGGAGTAGGACTCCAGAGTTCAGCCCTGAGCTACATATATTCTCTTCTATCAGTAACCTGGTTTTTAAATGGCTAGCTGCTCAGGAAGAACTTTAACCAATTAGCTGATCAGGCAGGAAAGTCTTACATTTGGCTATAGTTAGAACTAGTTGAAACACAGTTTAGTCTCCAGGGTGGAGAGCAAAAGGCATCTAACACTTTTCTCTCCATATATTACATAAATAAACTGCGATAAAAATGAATCCCATTCCTGAAATATGTCATGATAACAATTAAAGATCTATATTCGTGATACTTGTTATGTTTAAGAAACTCTGCATATGCGTGTGTATTAGCCTGTCATTTGTTAATACACACACATGTGAAGTTTCTTAAATACTATGTAAATAATAGGGCATTAAATTATGGACAAATGTTGTCAGTTCACAATACTTCTTGAATTATTTCCCTGAATTATAAATTATAAATTGGGGACAGTCATCTCACTGAGATTCAGAAAATGCTGGTTGGCTGGAGGAACCTCTTTTTTATCTCTACTGAGAGAGAAAAACTACTTCTGTTACAGAAGGTGAAGAAATGAGGTGTCTGAAGTTTCCCTCCTATGGACCATCAAAGGGCAAGGTTCAATGGAGATGAAAATATCAGCTAGTGCTGACTTCCGGAGCAGCAAGACAGGGAGATCTAAGCATCTACACAGCCAATTAAATGGAAGAGGAGAAGAAGAAGCTGCAACCTTAAATGTAGTCCCATTTTTCATCTAATTAGAGCTACATTCTGGAATTCCTGCAGAGATGGTAGTTGTCTTTACTGACAAAACTTCAGTTTCACTAGAAGAAAGGTAATTCTATTTTCCTGCTGTTGCAACCAAGTAAGTTCAGGTAAAATGTGACAGATCTGCGTGGTGGTGGTGAAGAAAGGTTAACCTTTTTATATTTTCTTCTGACACCTGAGCAATGGAGTTAACTAAAATGAAAAGAACTGAAGGGTCATGTGAAATAAAACAGAAGTGCAGGAAGGATCTGTGTTTCCATGGATCCAGGAATGAGTAGTGGATCTTCCTTGCATCTGTTCCTCTGTCCCGTTTTCTGTGCCTCTTGAATTCCAGTGTAGTTATAGCAGCGGTACGGAGAAAAACAACACCACTTCCTATAAATGGGGTCAAGGATTGGGTGGCCATTTAAAAAGTGGAAATACGTTTTATGAGATTTTAACATTTACGACTGTAGTTTGATTTTATTGTAAACTGCCCAGAGTCCCTCTCTTGGGGGAGATGGGCGGTAATTACATTTGAATAATAAATAAATAAAGTATAGAGTCTTAGCAGATGGTCTGGCCAGCCCTGTTTGGATTTAGATCTGTCTGTCTGTCTGTCTGTCTATCTATCTATCTATCTATTTATCTATCAGGTGATCAAGTCGGTGCCACCTCTTACTAACCACATAGATTTTCTCCATGATGTTCTGTCCCTAACCTGGTCCTTCAGGTCTTCCAACAGTGCACCCATTGCTGCTGTAACTGAGTCCATCCACCCTGGTGCTGGTCACCCTCTTCTTCTCTTTCCTTCCACCTTTCCCAGCATTATAGCCTTCTTCAGAAGGCTAGGTCTTCACATAATGTATCATAATTTGAGCTTGGTCATTTGTGCCTTGAGCGAGAATCCTGGGTTGATTTGTTCAATGATCCATTTGTTTGTTTTCTTGGCTGTTCATGTATTCTCAGGAGTTTTCTCCAACACCAAAATTCAAAAGTATCAATACTCTTTCTCTCCTGCTTCTTTCAAGTTTCACTTCCATAGAGTGTCACGGGGAGTACTAGGTATAGATACTTCACAACATCTGAATATTTTTTCCAGGGCCTTCATGGCTGCTCTACCAAGTGCTAGTCTGCGGAGTATTTCTTGACTGCTTGTTATTTTACTGTTGGTGGTTGATCCTAAAACACAGAAGCTACCTACCACTTCAATATTTTCACTGTCAGTTCTAAGGCTGGTTATTGTACCCGTTGTCATTAGTTTGGTCATATATACTGAGTTGATGGCAAATAATCAATCAATCCGTCAATGTATAATCTCAAGCAGAGTTGGCATTGGACAGGTCATTTGAGAAGCCCAGGGCTAGGAAGTCAAAAAAAATCCCAGAAGAAAGCAAACCACTTCCTTGCTATTGCTAAGAAAACTGCATGCTTAGATCCATACAGTCATGTGTCAAGCATGGCTTGAATTGTCTCCCTTGGATTTACATAGCTAGAGGGAAGAGAGTGAGCATCTACTACTGTCACCAGGTACTAATGGTCTCAGCTCTTTTCCATCATAACAAACAGTTCATTCTTAATTATTTTCCTTTTGATGACATGAAGTGTCACTCAATGAGTGAAAAATGGCAATTTTATATATGTGTTTTTTTAAATTATAAGAAGGTAAGATTATTCCAGTAAGAGCATGTCATCTGAAACATTTTCCTTTGAAACAATATATTTTTTTCTAATGCAAATATAAGGAGATCAAATCAAAGAATTCATCATTCAAGTAAAACTCATATTACTTTACTGAGGTTTTATAAATGGCATAACAGCCCTAATCAGAAAATTAGGTTTCAAAGATATACTAAATGAGCACTTTGAATCTTAGATATTATTTGCTTTTTTCTTCCTGGAAGACGCGGGTAAATCGGGACTTAATTCCATGCAGGAATAGTTAGTGGAATAGTTAGGACAATCTGAGAACTCTCTCCACCTGAAAAGAAGTGGGGTGATATTCCAGACCAGTGTGAGACTGACTTTAGTGCTTACCTCTATAGCTCTGTGATTCATGTTACCGTTCTATTTCTATTCTATTCTATTTATTCATTTTCTATCCTGCCTTTATTATTTTTTATAAATAACTCAAGGTGGCGAACCTACCTAATACTCCTTCCTCCTCCTATTTTCCCCACAACAACAACCCTGTGAGGTGGGTTGGGTTGAGCGAGAGGGACTGGCCCAAGGTCACCCAGCCGGCTTTCATGCCCAAGGCGGGACTAGAACTCTCAGTCTCCTGGTTTCTAGTCTGTTGCCTTAACCACTAGTTACCCTCAGTCTCTGCACTAAAGATAGAAGGTGCCAGTGTACCTGCATTTGATAAGCAAGGAATGTGTAATGTTTTACTTATTGCAGTTCAAGAGCAAGTCCTTCTACTTGCAGGGCCAGTGCTACCATTAGATAAGGAAGGCACCCTGCCACAGGCAACAGAACTAATGGAATGGATTGCACTGGTAGAATGCTGGGGGCAAAACTATGTGTGTGCTATGTCATCTTCATGTTGCTTCAGGTGTAATAGAGCCTATGCTGAAAACCAAGTCATCTCCCACTGGAATAAATGGGAGAATTCCATCATGCCCTTTAATTCAGGCAGCAAAATGCCTAGTAATATACCTACATTTTATGATTGTATAAGGTGTGGGAAGCAGAGGTCAGTTCTGGGGTGCATTTTGTCATTTTTCAGGTAGATCTGGAAGTACCCGGGAAATAACAACCTAGCAGAAATCCGCCTATCTGTTCAGTCATAGATTAAATGTGAGGGCTTTGCAGAGTGGCATAATTCTAATGTGATTTGCTGTCCATTTTACATGGTAAATTTCTGCTCCAGCAGACTTTTGTCCAGTTTTGTTGTGTACTATTGGATCATAAATTCTTTGATCCATTTGGGGTAGATAGTGCTTGCTTTTGGAAGTGTATTGGATAGCTGGGATATTAGATTTTTTCTTTTCACAAGAAAAATGCCCATGTGCTCATAACAGGAAGTGGTGCAAAGGACAAGCAACGGATGCCCCAAAATTACACTACTGGGTGTGTAAGCATCATATTCCAAGTCACTGGGAGTTGGGTGGCATTATTATTGTTGCTGTTGCTGTTGTTGTTGAAAAGAAATAAAGAAAAAAGACTCAAGAGTTCAGCCCACTTCATACAGTTTGAGAGCTGGGTATTTTTCTTCTAGGAAAAGACAAATGCTAGCTGTCATGCGCTGCCTACCTCTGAATAACGTTCAGACGCTGGTTTGCAAAGCAGGTTCTGGTTTATTTCAGGTTAGGTACAACGTTGGTAGAAAAAAAGCTGAGAGTGACAGGAGCGCGCCGGTGCGGGGTTTAAATACCCCGCGCCGGTCAGCGCCCCCTCGCTCTCGGTCACGTCACCCCCCTTTGTCCCATGCGTTGCCCTGCCATTGGTTGAGGGTTTCCAGGATCGCCCATCCTCAGGTTTTCATTCTTCTGCTGATTGCTTTCAGCTGGGCGATCCCCGTTGTATTGCCGCTGATGGCTTGGGTGGCTCCGTGATCCGTTTAGCTATTGTTTGTTAGCCGTTAGTCGTTGTGGGTTGATGGCTACTTAACTTGTACCCCTTCACCTATTTCCTTGTCATTGTCATGAGTGCCATTGCGCTGATGACTTTAGCTCAACGGCACTCATGACATACTGCCCCCTTTCCGAATAGTGTTCTCCCCCGGGTTTCTGGGTTTTCCCCATAGAGCTGTCAAAAGGCCCCTTTTTTTTTTTTTTTTTCAAAGTTCCCGCCGGAGTAGTTGTCGCCCCTCCCTTTGCTCCTCCCTCTACCACGTGCCTTCCCAGGGTGTGTCCATGGTGCGCACGCTCGGGTTCTGACCTGGCGTGCGCATGCTCCAGCCACACCCTGTTTGTTTGGCTCAGTTCGGCGAGGCGAGAGGCGTGGCTGGTCGGGTGCTTCTCAGCTCCAGGTAGGGCCCTTCTTTTCTTATTTAGAGTGCGTCGCCTTTGTTGTGTCTCTTGGGCGTTGCCCCCAGGTTGCCCTGTTGACTTGCTTGCCACTCCCCCGCGGCCGGGGGGCGGGGGAAGGGTGCTGGCGATCGTTTGTCACCACCCCGTGGGCCCGGGGCGGGGGGAGTGAGTCCCGGGGGGGGGAAGGTCCACCCAAGTCGCGGGCTTGGGGGGGGCCCTTTCCCTTGGGGCACGGGAGGCGGGGTGAGGCCTGCGGGGGGGGGTTTGGTTTTGCTGACCTTGGTTGCGGTTTGTCGGGGTATGCCCGGTGAAATGCTCTGGTCAGGTCAGGCGCGTTAACGTTGTGCGCCGCCACCCATTCCGGGTGGGGGAAGTGTTTCCACCTGACCAGATAGTGTAGGGTTCCTCGTTGCTTGCGGGAGTCGAGGATGTCCCTTATCTCGAAGTGGTGTTGCCCGTCGATCATGAGCGGTGCGGGCTGTGGCGTGCTTGGGTGCCATCGGGAGGTGGTTGCCGGTTTTAGGAGGCTGGTGTGGAACACCGGGTGGAGCCTCCGGAGGTTGTGTGGCAGGTCCAGGCGTATTGCTACCGGGTTCACTATTTGCGTGACTCGGAACGGCCCGATGTACTTAGGCCCCAGTTTTTTCGAGGGTTGGGTTGACTTTAGGAACTTGGTGGAGAGATAGGCCATATCCCCCGCCTGGAACGTCGGTTGTAGGCGCCGGTGCTTGTCGGCCTGCTCTTTGTAAGCAGCCTGTGCCTCCTTTAGCGCCGCCGTGATTACTGGCCATGCTTCCGCGATCTTCCGTCCCCAGTCGCTGGCGTCCACCTGGGGTTCCGGGGGTTGAGGTAGCTCCGGGATGGGGACGAAGTCGCGCCCCGAGACTACTTCGAACGGGGTTTTCCCCGTGCTCGTGTGGACGGCGTTATTGTATGCGACTTCGGCGAACGGGAGCAGTTCAACCCAGTCGTCTTGGTGGTAGTTCGTATATGATCGTATAAATTGCTCTAAGGTGGCATTAAGAACCTCAGTGGCTCCGTCCGTCTGCGGATGCCAAGCCGTAGATAGGGCCTGTTGGGTCCCCGTCAGCTTCAGGAAGGCCCGCCAGAATTTGGAGGTGAACTGTGTGCCCCTGTCGGTCACCACACGTGCGGGACATCCGTGTAGCCTGTACACGTGGATGAGGAAGAGTTTGGCTAGTTGTTGTGAGGATGGGACCGACGTGCAGGGGATGAAGTGGGCCTGCTTTGAGAAGTAGTCCTTCACCACCCAAATAGCCGTTTTCTTCTGGCTGGGTGGGAGGTCCACTATAAAATCCATAGAGATTTCCTCCCATGGGCGGGAGGGTTCTGCCACCCGTTGCAGTAGCCCCGCGGGTTTGCCTGGTGCCCGTTTGGCCCTAGCGCACGTTGGGCAGGACGCCACGTAGGTTTTTACGTCCCGCCTGAGCGCGGGCCACCAGAATTGGCGCCGTGTGAGGTGTAGGGTCTTGAGGAACCCAAAGTGTCCCGCTTGCTTGGCGTCGTGTGACCTATGCAAGATCGCCTGGCGTTGCGAGTCCGGGACGTAGATTCTGCCTTCCCCCCATGCTAGGTCTTGCGCCATCGTTACCTTGTCGGGGTTTGCCAGGAACCAGGGGTCGGTTTTGAGGGCGGCGGCGAGGTCCTTGCGCATTCCCCCTGGTAGTTGCGGTTGGCTTCTTTCCGTCGCCGGTTGTCCCGCCGTCGGCTGCGCCGTAGCGTCGAGCTGCCTCCGTGCGCCGCTTCGGGTGGTCACGGCCATCCCCAGTTGCGAGGCGGATAGGACCGTCCCAATGGTGTCTGGGGCGGGCTCTTCGTCTTGGGGCAGCCGGGAGAGGGCGTCGGCCAGGAAGTTCTTCTTGCCCGGCATGAACTTCAGTTGGAAATCAAAGCGGCTGAAGAATTGGGCCCATCGGACCTGTTTTGGGCTAAGGCGTCTAGGCGTTCGTAGGGCCTCGAGGTTCCGGTGGTCCGTCCAGACCTCGAATGGTTGGGTGGCTCCCTCGAGTAGGTGTCGCCACGTCTCTAGTGCCGATTTCACCGCGAAGGCTTCTTTCTCCCAGACGTGCCATCGCCTCTCTGTCTCGGAGAACTTCCTTGACAGGTAGGCGCATGGTTTCAGGAGCCCCGTGGAGTCTTTTTGTAGCAGGATGGCTCCCAGGGAGAAGTCTGAGGCGTCGGCTTGGACCACGAACGGCCGTTCTGGGTCCGGGTGCGCGAGGATTGGCTCCGTCGTGAACAGCGCTTTCAGCTTGTCGAATGCGGTCTGGCACGCGGGAGTCCAATTCAGCACTGTGCCTGGGTTCTTGGCGCGTCGGGTGTCCCCCACCCCTTTGGTTTTGAGGAGGTCCGTTAAGGGGAGGGCTATCTCAGCGAGCCCCCGGGCGAATGACCTGTAGAAATTCGCGAATCCCAGGAAGCTCTGTAGTTGCCGTCTGTTGCGGGGCCGCTCCCAGTTTAGCACCGCTTCGACTTTTGCGGGGTCCATTTCGATGCCGTCCCCGGAGATTCGATACCCCAAATAGTCTAGGCGCTCTTTGTGAAACTCGCACTTTGTAGGCTTTGCATAGAGCTGCGCCCTTCTGAGCTTGTCGAGGACTTGCCTGACTAAGGTTACGTGTTCCTCGTGCGTTTTTGTGTAAATGAGGACGTCGTCGATGTAGACCAGGACCCCTTTAAACAGATGTTCATGCAGTACCTCATTGATGAGCTGCATGAACACCCCAGGGGCCCCCGCGAGTCCGAAGGGCAGTACCTTGTACTGGAACGCGCCTAGGGGGCAGTTAAACGCCGTCTTCCATTCGTCCCCCTCCCTGATTCGGATGCGATAGTACGCCTCGCGAAGGTCCAATTTGGAAAAGACTTTGCCCGTGGACAGGTGGGCGAGCATGTCCTTCACCAGGGGTAAGGGGTATTTGTTGGACAGGGAAGCCGCGTTTAGGCCCCGGTAGTCGGTGCAGAGCCGTAGGGTCCCGTCTTTCTTCTCCCGGAATAAGACGGGGGCTCCGACCGGTGAGCATGCTGGCTCTATGAATCCCCTGTCTAAGTTTTTATCGATGAACTCCCGGAGGGTTGCCATCTCCTTCGGGGTCATCGAATAAATCTTTGGTCTAGGTAAGGGGACGTCGGGCAGTAGGTCAATCCGGCAATCCGTCTTGCGGTGGGGGGGTAGTTGGTCAGCTTCTGCCTCTCCGAAGACTTCGGAGAAGTCGGCGTATTGTTCTGGTAGGTCTGCTGTGGTAGCGGCATTGTCTTGTGTGGTCGCCTCCGCTCGTCCTACCGTGGGGTTGCTTTTGCCAGCTGGTACTGGTGCTCGATACTCGCCGTCGCCGAATGTGAAGGTGCGGGTCGCCCAGTTGATCCGCGGGTTGTTTTTCGCGAGCCATGGCATCCCCAGGACTGCAATGGGCCGTCCGATGGGCGTGACTACGAACGCTGTGCGCTCGGTGTGAGTGCCCATTTGCAGGGTGACCGGCTCGGTTTGTAGCGTGGCTGGTTTCCCTCCCGCTGTAGAGCCGTCCAGCTGGTGGAATGCCAGCGGCGTGGGGAGGGGGAAGCAGCGGAGGTCGAGTTTGGCGACTAGGTCGGGGTGGATGAGGTTTTTTGAGCACCCCGAGTCCACTAGTGCCGCGGCCGTGGTGGCTCCGTTGCCGGCAGAGAGTTGAATTGCTGCCAATATTACGGAGCTTTTGTCGTTTCGTTGAGGTGGTCCGCGTTGTTGTCCCACCGCCTGCCTCGCCACGCGTCTCAGAGCAGGCGGGGAGCATTTCCCGCCGGCTGGTCGGGGTCGGTATTGTCCTCTTCCCCCCAGTACGCGTCCCAGCCCTCTTCCGGTGTCGCTGTGGCCACGGTCATTCGGCGGTGAGGGGGCGGCCCCGGGTTGGGTGGTTTGGGGCTAATTTTCGGGGCGGGCTTGGGCGCGCTGGTTGGCGGTCGGTTGGCGAAGCAATCCGCCGTCTTGTGCCCTAATTTGCCACACTTCCCGCAGGGCTCCCGGTTGAACCTCTTTTTTGGGTATATGGGGCCGGCCATCCCCCCGTGTGGTGCGGGTACCTTTTTCCCGACATAGTTTGTGTCTTCCGTGGTTGTCATAAGGAAGGTGCGGTGCGCGTGTTCGGCTCTCCCTGCGAGGTGGATCCACCCGTGTAACGTTTCTGGGTCGTCGCGGTAGAGGGCCCATTGGAGAACGTCGCGGTTGAGCCCCCTTTTGAAGATTTCCAGCAGGGTGGTCTCCGACCAGTCGCAGACCTTTCCCGCGAGGGCTTTGAACTCCAGGGCGTAGTCAGGGACCGTGCGTGTGCCCTGTTTAAGTCTCTGGAGTGCGCTTTTCGCCCGTACTTTAGCTAGGGGGTCTTCGAAGTAGTCTTTCATCTCTTTGATGAAAGCAGGGAAGGTGGCAAGGGCGGGGGAGCTGGACTCGTACAGTTGGACGTACCAGTCCGCCGCCCTGTCTTGGAGTTTGATCGCCACGGCGGCGATCTTGTCGGCCTCGGAGTCATAGGAGTGTCCGTGCCTCCCCATGAACTCCCTAGCGTTGGTAATGAAAAACGAGAGTTTTGAGGGGGTCCCATCGAAGAAGATGGGGAAGTCCTTTGGGGCCCGGGCGTTTTGTGCGGCCCCGCCTCTCGCTTCCCGGGGTGTGGTGTCGGCCGCCTGTGCCGTCTGCTGGCTCTCCGCTGGCCCGTGTGGGTTCGGTGCTTCGCTCGGGGTGTGGGCTTGTGCGGGGACGTCGTTGGGTGGCGCGGGGGGCATGAGCGCCTGGAGCATGGTCCGGAGTTCCGTCAGCTGAGCCCGCATGGCCGCGAGTTCAGCTCGTGCCTCCTCGTCCACAGCCCGCGCCGCCGCTGGGGCCGGTTCCGTTGGCGCGTCCTCGGGGGTGGGTTGCCGGTGGGGTTCATCGTCCCTCCGCCGCGGGTCCGCTTCCTCCTCCGTCTGATGGGTGTCTCCGTCGTCCTCCTCCGTGTCGAGCATCGTGGGGCTGTCGCTCCACGCCCGTTGCTGGGGTGCGATGTGGGGCGCGGGGTCCTCCGCTGGTTTCGGAAGTCGTGCTGCTCCCTCCCGCGGTCGGGTTGCCTCCGTCGCCATCTCCCCTTGGGGTTGGAGCTGAGGCTCGGGTCGGGTGGGGTGGGCGTCCATGGCTCCGGGAGTCCGCGGTGCCTCTGGCCTCGGTCGGTCCTCCCCTGTCTCTTGCCGCGCGGCTCGCCCTCCTTGCCCGCGTCGTTCCGGCCTCATCTTGCTGGTCTTCTCGCCGTCTACTCCTCCCGCGGCTCGTTGTCGTCCGGTGGGGCTCGGCGAGGCTGAGTTTATGACTCTCAGCTTTATGTCATGCGCTGCCTACCTCTGAATAACGTTCAGACGCTGGTTTGCAAAGCAGGTTCTGGTTTATTTCAGGTTAGGTACAACGTTGGTAGAAAAAAAGCTGAGAGTGACAGGAGCGCGCCGGTGCGGGGTTTAAATACCCCGCGCCGGTCAGCGCCCCCTCGCTCTCGGTCACGTCACCCCCCTTTGTCCCATGCGTTGCCCTGCCATTGGTTGAGGGTTTCCAGGATCGCCCATCCTCAGGTTTTCATTCTTCTGCTGATTGCTTTCAGCTGGGCGATCCCCGTTGTATTGCCGCTGATGGCTTGGGTGGCTCCGTGATCCGTTTAGCTATTGTTTGTTAGCCGTTAGTCGTTGTGGGTTGATGGCTACTTAACTTGTACCCCTTCACCTATTTCCTTGTCATTGTCATGAGTGCCATTGCGCTGATGACTTTAGCTCAACGGCACTCATGACACTAGCTGGATTTCATTCCTTGTAGTGTTTATCCTGTTGTGACAAATTCAGATCCTCCCCCAGCAGATTTCATGGTGATATTCTTTTACATTCTTATTTGCTTTTTCAAAAAATCGTCCCTGTTCTTCATCAGTTCAAAGCCTTCAGAAACACAACCCAGGCCTCTAAATGCTTAGTAGTAGACATCATGACAGCCTGCTGAGGATCCACATTAACACCATTTCCTTTTGCTTCTTGACCCCCAGAATGTCGCACCTTTCCAAGTGGTTGTGCGAGATGACAACTGCATAGTCATTTCCCTGGAAGCCGCTGACGTGGTGAGCTCATCCTCAGTGTATGTTGTGAAGATCACTGGTGAATCCAAGAACTATTTTTTCCAGTTTGATGAATTCAACAGCACTTTACCTGCTCCTGTGGTTTTTAATGCCACCTACCATGGTCTTTATTACATAGTGACTCTGATGGTGGTGAATGCAAATATGATTTCCAAGCCATCTAGATCACTCACTGTGTTAACTAGTAAGTATGTTTTAAAAACATTATTGATTTGATCTGTTTGAAACTTGGACGCCATCTCTTTCTGCTGCTTACTCGTGATGGTGGTAGACTAGTGGTTAAACTATTCATCAGATGAGAAAGAAGTTAGTAAGTCCACCAGACCTCCCCACTGTGGCTAGTGATAGTTCTTAAATAATAAACATATATGCCAGCAAATCAAACATTTTCTAAATTGTCAGCCTTGCCTTACATACATCTTAGTTACTCTGACTTCTTTTTAATCATCACTGGGATAATCTTTAAAAAAATATTAAATTTCAAACTGGGTATGGGGGAATGGGAAGGGGCTAACTTCAGCTTTAGTGCTTTATAATTTTTTCCCCAAAGTTTCTTCCTGGAGAGCAAAGATCTGGTTGAATATAACTGAGAGACTTCCAAGCTGTCCCTTGCTCAAAGAGGATGGATGTTGTTATGTGCCAATCCAGATTAGAATCATGTCACAGAGAGAACAAGAGCATTTAAACATTCCCTCCCACCATGGACCTAAGTATCTCGCCCATGGTGCAAACAGCTGTTGGGATGGTGATGCTATAAGGACTCAAGTGCTTCATCCACATTTGCAAAATGCAGAGTCACCCAATAACTGCTATTTGTTAAATAAAAACGTGCATTCAAGAGCCAGTTATTCTGCTAACAGCATGTTGAGATTGGCCTAGTCATGCAGCTTGGCTCAAAAGCTGAGACTAGGCAGAAGGAAGCAAGAAAAGATAGAGGACAAGCATCAATGGGGAGGATATACCCTTGCCAGTGTTCACCAGCATTCAACACTTAAATGCTGTGTTTTCATAACTATTGCAATTTTTAGTTAACTTTGTTGTCATGACAACCAGCACAGCAATTTGGGGAAAAATAACTGCTGTTTTCCCTGCTCTGTGCGATATGCCTCCCTGTCTGTTAAAGATCATAGGTGTACTGTATTGAGTCCATACGAGAACATATTGATGAGGTCCATGCCTAACCGGGGTGCAACTGGACCCTTATGCTTGGCACATCACTTCATTCCAGGCAGACATTGCTTTCCAGCCCCATCCACCAGCCAACATTAGATGCTGCTATGGGAGGCAGCAAATAAAGCCACCAATGAAGCTTGACAATGTGCAGTGACATAAAGCAATTGGTCCCTAAGCAGTCCTTTGCCATTTAACAGCAGTTCCCCAGTGCCTATTGATGTTTGCAAGAGGACTACATATCGGTGTTAACTTTTTTGGGTGTGTGGGAAGTGTGCTGAGAATTATATAAGAGAATGGTGGCTTGAAACCTAAGTCTTCTGCTAGGGATCTCATTCACAGCATCCAACAGATATCATCTCTGCCAACCTCAGTTGTTGGTTTTATAGATCTCATTTTGTTTCTCCAAGTATTAAATATCAGTGGCAGGTAGGTAGGTAGATCTCTCCCTCCATAGGAAGCTGCCTAATTCTGAATCAGATTAGTGATCTGTCTTTTAGTCTGATATAATCCATCTGATACCATCTCTGCATTTTTATCAACTGGTTCAGTCTGAAGGAAAATTTTCATTCCAGATTATTTAATTCTCATGGGTGGAGTGTGGGGTTCTTTTTATGCTTGGTGATGATGTGGGCAAGGATTGTGTGTGAATGTCCTGTTTTTCATTGTACAACCCTTTCCATAGTAGTCTATAGCCTCCCTGGTTGCCCACATTTATATTCAGCCCAGAGAAGACATCTGGAAATTGTTCCTCTCATGGGGCTTTTTAAAAGTATCCTTGAGAAATTTTTGCAGAAAGTCTCCCTCCCTCCCTTCAAAAAAGGTGGAGAAGTTGTGAGGAATTTTGAAAGGCCATTTGGGCCCAGTTTAAATCAAACCCAATGTTGCTCATTAAGCAATCTTCTCATTTTCTAAAAACAAGTATTGCTAGACAAAGGAGTACCTGGTTGGACATGTACACAACTTCAGGTGCAAGTTTTAAATGTTTGTAACTCTTTTCTACCACAACATTGTACTTATTTACTTCCAAATAATAGACACCACTACCCCCATACAGCATTTAAAACATGTTCTGTGTAGCTTCACTATGGCCTCTATCTTGCATATGCCCCCATTAGCCAACCTCATCTGGCCTCCTTGTATGCTGCAGGCTGTGATCTCAGCATTTAAGTATTACCCAAGGTTAATATCAAGGAGCAAACTATCTTGAGGACTGGGAAGAAGAAAAGAAAAGACCATTCTAAGAACAAGCCTTTGAAAAGACTGGTGAGAGCCATTTCTCTGGTCTCTGTTTTTTATTTGGTATAAAAACATACTTTTTTTTTCAGATTAGTAAAGAAGACCGATTGTTCCTTTTTTGGTGTTGGGAAATATAAAGAGCAAAAAACCATCTTAAGTTCATCTAAGATATGTTTAAATCATTTGAGGTTTTACTGAGATTTCATTTTTATTTCAAAACTGCTGTTCTTGATGGGGTAGAATTTAGACTAAGTTACTCAAGAGAAGCACCATTGAAAACAGTATGGTAATTAGCCATTATGTCCAGCTCAAATCCCATTAATTTCAATGGGACTTAGTTAGGACTTTCTTAACCTGAATGCTATTATTCATGATTTCTACAAGAAAGCTGTTTAGAAAGATGGCAGAGATGCTCATTAAAAAAATTAAATTGTTACAGTATTTTATATACTAAGAAAGTACTTTTCATATTCTGGAAAACGTAATTCGTTTTGGAGTGTTTGGGGTGGACAGCTTAAATAAAGGAGCTGCCAATTTCTCTCTCCTATTTTCTCTTTTCTTCCTTCTCTAAAATTTAATGAAAATGAGACCTACATTTTCCTCCAATTTCTAAATACAAGAGATTCCAAACATTTATCCAAGCCAGTCTTACACATAACAGCCTTTGATTAGAGAATTTTGCTATATAATTTGAAAAAGAATAATAAAAGCAAACTTTAAAAAGAGATAATATAGACCTCCAACTAATTATTTGAGGGTTATCTTCCATCTTAAAGAAGGGGTGCCTGCAAGGTTTTGCCCCCTCCAAATGCTGTCCCTAGAACATCAAATACACAAGGAAGGATGATTTTCTCACTCTTTCTTTTGTAGCCTGTAAAATAACCATTAGCAGTAATAAACACATTGGAACAATCAACTTATTTAATGTACTTGTTGCTGAACAATTTGGTTTATTCAGATTAAACTATTATCATCATTATAATTATTATACTTAAACACTGAACTCTCTCTTTGGCAGAAGCATCTGTAGACTAGGGTAGTTATTTCTGGAGACTTGGTTTGCATAGAGCAGTGTTTCTCAACCTTGGTGGCTTGAAGATGTGTGGACTTCAACTCCCAGAATTCCCCAGCCAGCATGCTGGCTGGAGAATTCTGAGAGTTGAAGTCCACACATCTTCAAGCCACCAAGGTTGAGAAACACTGTTACAGAGTATGTTTGGAAAGGAAATGAGCTGACTTTCCTGCAGAAGACTCACTTAGGACAGGTCTTCCCCCATCACAACCTCTGCCCACCTAGCTACACAGAATCTCTTTGTGTGAATGTGTGTGTGTAAGCTTGAAGGATAAACCATTACCTACCCATGGACTAACCAAAATAGGCAATTTATGGGGGCAGGGCCCCAGGCAGTCCTTGCCTTGATTTCAGGCTTTCAGCTTAATTTCAAGTTCCTATATGAGAAGTGGCTTCAGGACTATAATAAGATTTGTTCCCTGGAGAAAGACAAGAGTATGGTAGGAAGAGAAAAATGGCAGAGAGGAAATGGTCCCCTTAACCAGTTGGGGCTCTGCTTGCTTCAGGCTCCTTGCTTCAGCCTCAATCCCCATGTGGCTCCTAAGGGGAAGTGGCCTTTAGCAGAGAAGAAGTTTTCCACCCTGGTCTACTTGTTCTTCCTTTGGCTCCTCTTGATTTGCTGACTCTTAGAAGGAAACTGGCAGAAAGGAAACAATTTACAAGGCCTTTCACTGAATCTAATTATCAGGTAATCAGATCAAGAGATCAGGACTGAAATAAATTTGTAATAAAAATGAATACAGCATCCCTTCCTTATTCAATTTCTTCTAGGAAGAAGTAACAGGCTAATGCAATCACTTAGTCTATAAAGTTGCCATAATTAGAAAATTGTGATAGGATTATTATAGCTTGGGAAACCTGTGCAAGGCAGAAAGTAGTGAAAGATTGCTCAGCTAGCAGTATGCGGCAAGCTGGATCTCTTTGGAGTCTCAAGACAGTTGCCTTGCAAAGACCCTATCCGAAACTCTTTTTTTTTAAAGATTTTTTCTCCCACCTTTATTTTTATAAATAACTAAAGGCAGGGAACATACCTAATACTCCCTCCTCCTCCTATTTTCCCCATAACAACAACCCTGTGAGCTAAGTTGGGCTGAGAGAGAGGGACTGGCCCAAGGTCACCCAGTCAGCTTTCATGCCTTAGGCAGGACTAGAACTCACAATCTCCTGGTTTCTAGCCTGGGGCCTTAACCACTAGTCCAAATTGGGTCTCTTTTCCACCTAAACCTGGAGAACCTGTCCAAAAATCACGACTTATATCTTACTTTGCTTTTGTATTACATTACTTTTATATCCTGCCTTGATTATTCTTTTTTTTTCCAAGTGATTTTTTAAAATATTATAATTACAATAGTAAAAACTAACACAAACTAGAAGAAAGATAGAAAAATAGAAAGAAGGAGTAAAAAGTGCAAAGGGAAAAAATAGGAAAGACATAAAGAAAGACATCCTATGGGGTATACTGGGCTGAGAGGGAATGATTAGTTCAAAACAATTCAAATCACATTATGGCTAAGTACAGTCTACATACATCTTCCCTGAACACTGCAGGTACATCAAAACTATATGGATGTGTTTTGGAAAAAAAACACAGTACTGTATGTGGATAATATGACTGTCATTAAACAGCTGCTGGAGAACCATACTCAGTCATGTTTGCTTTAAACATGCAAATCTGCACCAAATTGAAGAGTTGAATAGGGTCTAGTTGTATCCTAATCCTTAGGCCTAATCCTAATCCTAATCCATTAAAAGGTACCCTAAACAGAAATCTATCCAGGATTCTGTAGCTGATTTTATTGTCTAGGGAGCAAGTCTCCAATGCGAGATTTCCTCTCCGATACATCACTCTAACTTCCCTGCCAGGCCTGCAAAAGGTGGTAGCACTCTGAAAATCTGGAAGAAATAACTGTGAAGTAGAATTTATGGAGAAATGAGAAAGTTTCAATTTGCCACCCTTTTTGTTGTTGCTCTTATTTTAAAGGAAAATCAAGCTGTCATGTTCGTTTATGAACACCATCCTTCTGGTTGTGTCATTATTTTATGTGCATAGAATATTTTTAAAGAGGAGAAAAGGACATAAAAAAGAGTTTATTCATTGGATTTATCTTTCCATAGCAAGTCTAGGTGGCTAATACCATGTAAAAACACAGTCCAAATACATATTAAAATAGTGTTAGAGAAACTTATGAAGGCAGCTGAGATAAAACTCACTTTACGATAAATTCAACCATAATGACATAAACTTCTATTAACTCCCTGACTTGTAAGCCTAGGAACATATCCATGTCTTCAAAGCCTTTTGAAAGGCCAGCAACTTCAGGGCTAATAGGATTGGGGTGGGGGGGGGGGGAGGAAGGTGTTCCAAAGATGTAAGATGACATTCCTTAATTAATGGAACCAATCATTGTTAGTTATTCATTGCATGAATACTGTAAGTCCCAAAATATTGTAATAATGGCACTAGATTTCAACATTTTTAATACAATTTTCTGGGTGTCTCAATGCACTGTTTTTCTTTTTGTCCTATCTCTCTTTCAAAGAGCCTTTACCTGTAACCAGCGTTTCCATCTACGATTATAAACCATCACCTGAAACGGAAGTATTGTTTGAAATCCAATATCCAGAGAAGTATAATGTTTTCACGCGGGTGAATATAAGTTACTGGGAAGGAAAAGAGTATCGAACAATGTTATATAAAGGTGGGTGGAAAGTAAATCTTAAAATCAGATGCAAGAACAAATTTTGTGCCATAGCATAAGGCTTGACTGTGTGTTGGTGTGTATATGTTTAAGTAACCTTTCATTTATATTTATTTACTGGGGCTTTTAAAACCATCTTTGAGAGCATGATATCCTGACAAAGCCACCCAAAAGGAATTCTTTGACAAGGTATAAAACCTTCAAACCCCATA
Organism: Candoia aspera; assembly: GCF_035149785.1. Taxonomy (NCBI): domain Eukaryota; kingdom Metazoa; phylum Chordata; class Lepidosauria; order Squamata; family Candoiidae; genus Candoia; species Candoia aspera. The sequence goes on along the minus strand of NC_086159.1, from coordinate 13,843,955 downwards.
TCAAACTTTTAGAAATAAGCCATAACAATTTTGCAGTAACAGCAATTTACTAGAAGGTGGACTGAAATAAAAACATTCTTGAATGTTATCTTTCAAAAGCAATGATGTTAAGACCATCAATTTTTGTCCCTGCAAACGAAATAATGCAATGAAATGCTTCCTCCACAAGGCTGCAGACTAGACTGGAGAGTTTTAAGAAAAAATCTGGAAGAAGTTAACAGCAGACCACTTATGTACTTTCCCAAGAAAACTTCGTGGATGTGTCTATCAGGGTTCAAAATGGACTTAAAGAGGACAATGTATTTGTGTGTATGCATGTATGTATACACATATGTACATTGTTGTTGTTTATTCGTTTAGTCGCTTCCGACTCTTCGTGACTTCATGGACCAGCCCAGCCACAGCTTCCTGTTGGTCGTCAACACCCCCAGCTCCCCCAGGGACGAGTCCGTCACCTCTAGAATATCATCCATCCACCTTGCCCTTGGTCGGCCCCTCTTCCTTTTGCCCTCCACTCTCCCTAGCATCAGCATCTTCTCCAGGGTGTCCTGTCTTCCCATTATGTGGCCAAAGTATTTCACTTTTGCCTTTAATATCATTCCCTCAAGTGAGCAGTCTGGCTTTATTTCCTGGAGGATGGACTGGTTGGATCTTCTGGCAGTCCAAGGCACTCTCAGAATTTTCCTCCAACACCACAGTTCAAAAGCATCGATCTTCCTTCGCTCAGCCTTCCTTATGGTCCAGCTCTCGCAGCCATATGTTACTACGGGGAACACCATTGCTTTAACTATGCGGGCCTTTGTTGTCTGTGTGATGTCTCTGCTCTTAACTATTTTATCGAGATTGGTCATTGCTCTTCTCCCAAGGATTAAGCGTCTTCTGATTTCCTGACTGCAGTCAGCATCTGCAGTAATCTTTGCACCTAGGAATACAAAGTCTTTCACTGCTTCTACATTTTCTCCCTCTATTTGCCAGTTATCAATCAAGCTGGCTGCCATAATCTTGGTTTTTTTGAGGTTTAGCTGCAAGCCAGCTTTTGCACTTTCTTCTTTCACCTTCATCATAAGGCTCCTCAGTTCCTCTTCGCTTTCAGCCATCAAAGTGGTATCATCTGCATATCTGAGATTGTTAATGTTTCTTCCAGCAATTTTAACTCCAGCCTTGGATTCCTCAAGCCCAGCATGTTGCATGATGTGTTCTGCATACAAGTTGAATAGGTAGGGTGAGAGTATACAGCCCTGCCATACCCCTTTCCCAATCTTAAACCAGTCTGTTGTTCCGTGGTCTGTTCTTACCGTTGCTACTTGGTCGTTATACAGATTCCTCAGGAGGCAGACAAGATGACTTGGTATCCCCATACCACTAAGAACTTGCCACAATTTGTTATGGTCCACACAGTCAAAGGCTTTAGAATAGTCAATAAAACAGAAATAGATGTTTTTCTGAAACTCCCTGGCTTTTTCCATTATCCAGCAGATATTGGCAATTTGGTCTCTAGTTCCTCTGCCTTTTCTAAACCCAGCTTGTACATCTGGCAATTCTCGCTCCATGAACTGCTGAAGTCTACCTTGCAGGAACTTGAGCATTACCTTACTGGCATGTGAAATGAGTGCCACTGTTCGATAGTTTGAACATTCTTTAGTGTTTCCCTTTTTTGGTATGGGGATATAAGTTGATTTTTTCCAATCGGATGGCCATTCTTGTGTTTTCCAAATTTGCTGGCATATAGCATACATTACCTTGACAGCATCATCTTGCAAGATTTTGAACAGTTCAGCTGGGATGCCGTCGTCTCCTGCTGCCTTGTTATTAGCAATGCTTCTTAAGGCCCACTCAACCTCACTCTTCAGGATGTCTGGCTCTAGCTCACTGACCACACCGTCAAAGCTATCCCCGATATTGTTATCCTTCCTATACAGGTCTTCTGTAAATTCTTGCCACCTTTTCTTGATCTCTTCTTCTTCTGTTAGGTCCTTGCCATCTTTGTTTTTGATCATACCCATTCTTGCCTGGAATTTACCTCCGATGTTTCTAATTTTCTGGAAGAGGTCTCTTGTCCTTCCTGTTCTATTGTCTTCTTCCACTTCCGCGCATTGCTTGTTTAAAAATAATTCCTTAATATGTACATTAGGTAGATTTAAAAAACTAATCTTGCAAGTTCTTATTTTCCTTGCATGAACTCTGATGGACTTTCAGCCATTTTAAAATGTTGATTTTGAACATTTGAACATTTAACATTTTAATATAATTTTTGGCACTCAACGTGTTGACATTGTGCAGCACCTTGTGACAGTGCCTGTTGCTGACTGCTGTGCTCATGGGACCACCTTTTTCCTTCTTTCTGCCCCATATCTGACAGGATGGCTTGCAAAAATGATTCCTTTTTTCTTTTGCCCTTCTGCTAAGGGGCTGCCTGGGAAGGGAGCATCTATTTGCTATTTGTTTATATATTAGTTTCATAGATCCATAGTATCCTCGTCTGTTTCCTTCGCTGCAGCTAAACCCTGTGAGTTATGTGGGATCAAGATAGAGTTACTGGCCCAAAATTACCCTACTAAGGGTGGATTTGAACCTGGGTCTTTTAGTCCAAGTTCAGCATCTTCACCACTACACCATACTGCTTCTGGGGGATCTGCAATAAGTCAGCCAATCTTTCCTAATCCCCAGTAACAACAGTTCAGAGGCCTGGGGGACCGAACTAGGGATGAATGTTTATGTGGAAAAACGGAATTTCCGGGTTGGGCAAGTTGTTAGAATTTTCTGTTCTATAATTTGAAACGTTTTGCATTTGGCTTGTTTTCAGGGTTTTAAACAAAAAAGAAAGTAGATTCCAGAAGCATGGGGTTTATCTGTTCCTGACAGAAGTAATTTAACAATCAGTTTTACATGTTTGGCTTATTTATATTCTGGGAAATACGTTCCTTGGCTAGATGGTTTTAAGGAGCCCTTTTGTGCAGCTCATGTCAAGGATCGGAAGATTATATCATCTCTTCTTTGAAATATTTGTTATCACTTAGTTCATGCTGCCAGTTGTAATAACCGTGCCAGGTTTCAAGTTTATTTCTTTGGCTTTAGCGTCTAAGGACTTATGACAATCAGGAAGAGAGAGACAGAGAGAATAAGAGCATAAGAAACGCAAATGTTACTGATGGTTTACATTCTTATTTAAATCTTCACAACAGTGTCAAGCAGTTCTCCTCAGGACTGTGAATTTGAGTGAGCTAATTTAATATGTAGCATTTATTTACCGCTCCACAGATTTCTTTAAAGGCAAAACTGTTTTCAATCACTGGCTGCCTGGAATATGTTACAGCAACATCACATTTCAGCTGGTGTCTGAGGCAACGTTCAATAAAACCACGCTGGTGGAAGACAGTGGGGTTAAGCATGAACCTAAGCAGCATCGGACAGGTAACATGAGTTTGTGTATCTATGCTTACCAGATGATTTCCCCCAGCCTAGAGCAGACCAGGTATTAGCTGCTAATCAGGAACTTCAAGAAAATCCTGTGCTTTCTCTTCTCTTTAAAACAAACTCAGGATGGATCCTTTGCAGTCCTTGGGTTACGACCACATGTTCAGTGACCGTTCAAAGTTACAGTGGCACTGAATGAGGGGGACTTACGTCCAGTCCGTGAAGTTGCGGCCATTGCAGCTCGTGATTACAATGTTGCAACGAGCCACGGTCATGTGATTGTGATTTCTGACATTCCCTGCCAGCTTCCCACAAGCAAAGTCAATGGGGAAGCCAGCAGGAAGTTGGAAGTCACTTCTGCCACTTTTTTGCTCGCCTGTGGTCTGTAACACCTGCCCACAGGACCTTCACACCCACCTGTGCTCTGTAGCACACCAACCCTCCGTGGCACCCCCTGCTCTCGCATAGCTCTCTCCTGCAGCTCTCACCCACCAGCCTACTTGCCTAGGACTCCCGCCTCTTCCCACTTAATGACCCACACAGTCCCAGGGTTACGACAGCAACCGGGACTGCCGGATTGCTGTTGCTAAGCAATGCAGTCACGTGACGTCATGCTTTATGACTTCATTGCTTAGTGATGGAATTCTGGTTCCAGTTGCTGTCATAACCCAAGGACTACCTGTATTAGGGACCCATCTTCTGTCAACTCAGTCCCTTGACCATTCTAAGTTCTTTCCATTCTTCATTACAAACAAAATGTATCCCTGGATGACATCTCCTTAGCACAGGGGGGACAATCTGTGACAGTCAAGAAGTTGCTGAACCCTAGAGCTATGTTACAGAGAATGAAAATGAATTTGAGTAGAATCTGGAACCTTGTCTTAAGGTTATTCAGGACATAAATGAAATAAAACTCCAAAATTAAAATTTTTATTTCAAGCTAGGTAAGAATGTTCTTTAGAAATTTCTCGTCATCTCAACGTTCTTTCTGTGACAAAAATCCAGCTGTGGTAAAAGTAGGACAATTCCCACCAATTCATTCCTTGGGTCATCTTAATACTGCCAGTAAAGCATTTGTTTGCTTTTCTCTGAATTCTTTAGGTCTCTGAATGCTTTAGGACAGCCTTCCCAGACTGGCACCTACAGTATAATTCCCAGAATTCTTAGCCAGCATTCTAGAAATTCTGGGGATTATAATCTAGAAAGTAGGAAATGAGGAAAGGCTGCTTTGTATGTATCATCTGAGCAGACTCTGATTTCTCTGAAATTCTGTCTAGGCAGAATGCAGCAGCAGCATGGGCATTCCCTTTAGATGCGGTCAGCAACTGGTGGCCTTGCGGCCAAATCCAACTCCTGAATGCCCCCCCCCTCTTTTTTTGGGTGGGCCCTGAAACCTTTTCTGATGGAAGTTACCAAAAACGGATTGCTTGCCATTATGAGGCAGGGAACATACAAAAATTGTAATGTAATTTTTCTGAGATAGGTATAACGCAGTCTCAGCTACCCAAAACCAGGAAAAATGAGAAATCCCTGCCCTGCTCTTGTACTTGGCATGTCCTCATCCTCTGCATAATTTGCTCCCTACTGAAGCCCTCAACTCAGCTCAAAAAGTGAAGGACAGCCTTGAGTTACCCAAACTTTGTCCATCCTTGCTGTAAATTATACTGTGGAATGGGCTGACAAAATGGCACTTAGAAAGGAACCTGAGATTCTAATTTTACAGGAGACTTTTGGAAGGATCACAGGAAATCTTTCTGAAGTTGTACCTGTTCATAGATATAATCATATGCAACTCTTATGCAAAGCTGTGTCCTTTTTTGTTTTTTTATAGGTGATGCATTTCCATTATTATTATTATTATTATTATTTCAACGCAGTTGGATTATACAATCTAATAAACCTCCCTGGTTTTAAGAGTTCTGGGAAATATCTGGGAAAATTGCTGCATTTGGTTCCGTTCCATGTGCAGAAAAGGGGAGGTTGTACTGACATAGTGCTGTAGAAAAAAATCAGTGGAGGAGAAATTCAAGTCAATTCATAAGGGCTCAATTGGATGGTAGTTGATCAGCTGATTAAAACTACACATCCACTTTGCAGTGCTCCCTCATGATTCCACAAACTGGTTATTATGACAGTAAGTGAATATTTTAAATATGCTTTCTCATCTTTTTCAGTTCCCTATCCACCCCGAAACATGTCTGTACAAATTGTACACACGAATAGCAATGAGAACTGGGAAGAGCACAGTGGGAATTCCCTAGAAGAATCCTTCTTAGAGACACAGAATGCTATTGGGCAGGAAAAAGTTACTCCTGTGTTGGATGAGATGTCTGAGTTTCCAACAGTCAACACTTCCTATATTTGGCCTGATTATTACTCTAACAGCAGTGATTATGAAAGCACGTCTCAGCCGGATTGGTGGACTAATGAATCTGATGCTCCAGAGAATGAGGATGAATTTGTTAATGCAGTTCCAAGGGATTATGAGAACCTCATCCCAACTGTAGAGGTTGAAAAGCCTACTTCCAGACCTCCATCATTCCTTCCAGTGAAAATGGTGTTGAGCTGGTTACCTCCAAAGCCACCCACAGCATTTGATGGCTTCCATATTCGTATTAAGAGAGAAGGTAACATTACAAGCAACATAGTCCAGAATGTTGGCCCTTGAAGGTTAACACCATATACAGTACAGTTCTAGTTTGCACATTTCAAACTATGTTTGTTAAAGATACATAGGTGGAGACTTTCTTTCTACATAACTAGATTTTACAGTAACGATAGCTTAAGTCAGGTCTGAAATTTGTTTGGCTTCTTTTCATACATAACTAAGTTACTTGACTGCTGTCTTAGTTTGATTTCTTGTTCTTACCCAAGAGACTCATTGCTTTCCTCAAAAGTATAATTAAAAATAAACATTTTAAAATATATTTTAAACTGGATGATTCTGTAGACATAAATATATCAATTTTTTAAATTATATATTTGTTTATATAGTGGAGTCTAATCACTCTTTTTTTTTCTTTTGCCTTGAAAACAATTGGAAAATACCTTCTCCAGATGTTCTCTTGCTTTCAGTTTTATACTAGTTTGAATGGATGTCTTGAGGGCTAATTCAAGGGAATTTGCTCCTCTCTATTGGCTACAGCCATTCCTAACTGTTGGAGAGATTTCCTGAAAGTAAAGAACAGCATGTTAGCACCCTTAAGTATTTAGAACAGCAGATTTTTAGCCAGAAACTTTTCAATTTCAATTATATATATTCAGAATATATCATCTCCTATCTTGATTTAGAGAACTTCACGCAATTCCTGACAGTTGGAGAAGACGTCCATGAATTTGTCACCGATCTGAAAGAACCAGGAAAATATACATTATCTGTTACAACTTTTAGCTCCTCTGGATCATGTGAAGTGCGGGAAAGCCAGTCTGCCCAAACCCTTCGTTTTTATATTAGTAAGTTTAGATATTCGTATGATATATAGGGATAGCTGTAAAAAATTATAGCCATTTCCTCACTAGTGATTTACAGCATCTTATAGCTTCATCCAGCCATCTTTGGGGCAAGATAAAGTCTCTCTTCAGTATGATTTATTGGTACAGCAATGGTTGGATGATGCTGTAACACACTATAAATCACTGATAAAAAATGACCTATAAATAGTTAATGTTCTGGTTCATCAGTGATAAATATTCTTTCTTTCTATTTTATCTGCTTGTGTTGGGTACTCATTAATTTCCATTCCGCCTGCTATATACCTGAGCTATGAATAGTCCTGGGGACTAGCTGATATAACTTCCTTTGCATGAGAGAACACTGGTGATGTATTGCATCTTTATAATATTGGCTTTCTTTGCTTGTAAAGAATAAGCAGCAGCAGAAGCAAAAAAAAAAAAAATACTCATACAAGGCAGCATCGGAGCAACCCTCAGAAGGCACTATTTCATTGAGATCCACCTCTGAAAGAACTCTCTGCTCTTTCTGCCTACCACACATGCATACACACACACACACACACACTTGTCCTCTCTGCTCAGCCAAAGGATTCTCACTCTGATGGTTATCTCATTAGGGAACCACAGAGAAGCAACTGAGAGACTATCTTCTAACTCCCGTCAGAATGAAGCAGTTCCTTTAGCTGGCAAGGCAGGAGAGGTGGCAAACTGGAGCTTGTCTGCCATCTGCTGCCCTCCCAGTTCATCTCCCAAATCAACCACCACTCTCTGGAGTGGCTTCTCATACTAGCTGGCCACCGTCTACCACAGTGTTTCTCAAGCTGGCCAGGGAATTCTGGGAGTTGAAGTCCACACATCTTCAAGGTGCCAAGGTTGAGAAACACTACTCTACAACTTGCTCTGAACAGAAGGTAACACATTGGGAAGAGCTGCAGCATCTGCCTGTGGGCATGTCTGCAAAATACAAACTGAATTTTACCGAATTTATCCCTTTTCTAGGTTTACACTGAACCAAAAGTTAATCGAATGGGCTTGGTTCATGTAACACCTTAAGCCAAAATCTTCAAACAAACAAAACCAAGGTTAAAGCTAACAAAGCTTAACTTCTTTGAATGCAGGGAGATTTTAATTGATTGATTAAGTGTGCTGGGAAAATAACAGCTAATGTTTCTACTTTGAGGACTCCACAGAGCAAGTCTTATTGAGTAGCTAGCTGGCTGACCCAAGGGTGAGTGGCAAATGTTGTGCAGGACAGAAGCCATAACACTTCCTCTCACTCCAGATCTTCTTGGGTCACCTCTGTGGAACCATTCTTGGCATGCTAAGTCTGGCAGCAACTAATGTCATTTCAATTAGATAGAAGGACACCTGTTAATGGTGACCACCACCCCCTGCTTCTGTTGATACTTTAGGTCCTACAGGAGAATTGATAGAAGAGCTGACAGAAAAGCCTCAGAATGTTGTGGTGACCATACTGAGCTCCACCAAAGCCTCTCTGTCTTGGACAACTTCTCAGGAGACCTCTGGGAGCAACAATACCATTGTGTCTATTGTTTCCTTGACATGCCAGAAGCAGAAGGAGAGCCAAAGGCTTGAGAAACATTATTGCACAGAGGTAAGAGGCAGACAATTCATTCTGCCACCTTGCTGATGTTGATCTGGATGCAGATTTCATCAGCCTCAGAAGGGGCTCTTTGTACTTAAAGCAGCTTAAATCAATTGCAGTTAACTTGTTTCATGGATTTCAGTGTCTCTACTCTAAAGATAACCTTGTCAGGATCCAACCTACTGTACTATCCTCTTATTACTGTACACAGCCCTGGGATCCATTTGACTGAAGGGGAATAATCTGAAAACAGACCTCTGTCTGCCCCCTCGAAAGACTCGAGTGTATCCCCAGAGCTGCTTCCGAAATGGAAGATTAATTGTAAATGTTACCAGAGTTCCTGCTGATAGATGGGTTCCATATGAATTTAATAAATAAATAAGTACGTAACAAAAGGAGAAAAATATGAAATGTATAGGAAATAGTCAGTCAGTTAGTTAGTTAGTTAGTTAGTTAGTTAATTTCTATAGCTGCCCATCTCAACAAGTGACTCTGGGCAGCTATTAACTCTAATATCATTTCATTCTAAATGTATTTAAATTAAATTATTTTCTCGCATTTACTCCCATCTTCTTCTTCCTGGTCCTGTTTGCCTTCTAGAATGCAGGTCCCAACATCCTTTACTCAAAGACCATGTTTCTCTGTCTTTTTCTGATCCATATGGTTGCACACTCCTGATCTAGGTGGAATGGCAGATTCATTTTTAAAAGAAGAAGAATTAAAACTGGTAAAGAAATCCAGTAAGCCTCCCAGTGAGCTGCTTACCCCAGTATTTCATAAATGTTTCATCATTTCATCACTAGGAGTACATCATAGTGGATGTAGTGAGAATCTGAAACCGTATATAAGATTTGCGAAGCTGCAAAATCTAAATAAGCTTTCTAGGGAGTAAATCCTACTGAATAAAATTGAAATTAGTTTTGGGGGGAAAAAATGCTGCACAAGATTGTGTTGTGAACTGACAATGCAATCCTATGCATGCTTATCCGGAAGTAAATGCATGTTTGAAAATAAACTTGCCCAAAAGTACTTTGCTTTCAATCCAATGGGATGACCTTCTGATTGAAGTTGCGTAGGACTGCCCTGTTGGATCTTTTGCTTACAAACCCCCCCAGTGAGTGAAAGGATACAAGCATTTGTTGAAGGCAGGTTTTCCTAACCTCGTGGCTTCCAGATGCAGTGGACTTTAACTCTCATACTGTAATTTCTCCCTGGCGCAAACCTTGACTAAGAGTTATGGCAATGGAATCTGAAGGGACATACTGGTATGAGGTTGTTGAGAACTTTTCCTCTACAAGGCAAAAAAGGGGGAGACAGTCATTAATCCAGATTCTCCCTTGTACTGTGAATGAATTGTATCTTTAATTAGCACACCGGGGCATGCTTAGTCAAGCTAGTCTCTTCCTTTTTTTCTCCACAAAGCCACAGGTTCTCTCTTCGCTTTGCGCCAGCCTAGTGTGATAAGAAGCTTCCTCCTCTGACCCCAATTAGATAATGATTTCCTGCTTTTACCTTAACTAGGTGCTAGACACTTAACAATGAAGCTAATCCTCAGTAATATATGTAACCTTCCCTTACTGATGCCTGAACTATAGTTGTTTCCTGACTTATTTTCCCCAAAGCAAGCTAAGAAATCCCAGAAGTGAGGGATGGGGGGAAGAGGTAGATTGAAGGGCTTTAAAACCTGCTCAGCAAAGGTAACCCACTGTGGGTGGTTTTCCAATGGCCTACCTCTTCTGATGCTCCCCATGCCCACTGCAGCTAACTGGGAAAGGAACTCTCCTATGTAAGTAGCCAGGATTATTGAATGCAACATTGTCAGTCACTTTTATTCTGACCTCTCTGATTCATTCCTTCTACGGAATCTGACCTGCAGCCACTTCCACCAGCAACATCCCTGAACAAGGAGAATCAGGCTAGGTTTCAAGGGCAGTGTCCCTGGGCACTGTGCTATCTTGACTTAGGGTGGTCAGATTCAAAAAGAGGCAAGTTTGTGCTTTTAAAACAGGTGTGCGGTAACAGTATTTTCACCAGGTGTTATCTGGCACAATTCTACATAGCAAATACACAAAATCTGCACAATGCAGAAATCTTCACAATGGTAAACCAGAAATGGGTAGGAAAAAGCAGTGTGCTGATCTGTTTCTCTCATTTGCCTTCTGCCAGTTGGAGTATCTAAACAAATCCAGATGGCCCTATCCATATTTTGTTTAGTTTTATATGTAAACAAGGAACTCTGGCTTATTTTTCTCCAAACAAGCTGGAATCAAGAGCCAGGAACAAACCATAACCTTGGATTATGTTTGGTTATGAGAGTAGCTAAAGCTTCTGGTTCTATGCCAAATCTGTCCAGCTTTATTTAGCTGCCCCCACTGGCAGGAAGAGCCAAGTGGGAGCCATTGATCAGTAGGTCCTGAAATATCACTCATTTCCAGCATTTCCATTCTTTACAATTCTGGCTTACCAGTGAATGGTAAGATGGGCTGTTAATTAAATATGGTGTTACACTTATTTGTTTAACTGAAAATTGTATCTCTGCCCTGTTCTTAATTTGAACAACCTACCTCTACTTCTGTCAAATAAGTGCAGTACTAAATTTATTTTAGTTATTTATTTCCCGTATTTATATCCTGTCCCAGGGGAATGAAGGAAGGACACATTTAAACAAAACGATCTTAACGTATTTAGGAAAAAATGAGCAGGATGGGGACAGCCACCACTGAGAAGGTTGAAGGATGGTGTCTGTCCTGACAAGGCATTGCCTGATAGATCCCACTGTGTTGTTGTTTCTAACTGAGCACTTCTAGAGCTTCACTGTTCCTTTTAAATGGGTTCAGGAGAAGAGTCCCAGGCCACTGCTTTTACATAATGTTTACTGTAATTTCTCAGTTATAGGACAACCTCAAAGTTATAAATCCGCTTATGGAAAAATGCAATTGTTATTTTGCATATAGGACTCTGTTCATTCATTGTTCATTCATTCATTCGTTCATTCATTCATTCATTCATTCATTCATTCATTCATTCACTGTCCTCACGTTACTACTCTTAGGGGGACCCACCAAACAAGAAGGCTATAGAAAATTATCTTGGATACAGACTGTCCTGTGACAATTGCAGGTGATGGTTTGGGTTAACTCAAAACCACCACCTAGATATTTGAAAGAGCTTCTCAAATACCCTGAGAATGAGGAGATAAAATGGAAGCCTCTTTCACAGAGGATTCAGGAATTGTTGAGGTGGATTTAGCACAGCTTTAGTCCTGTATCAGTAACCTTCCTCTTATCACTCCAGCAACTTCTTCTGCCCTTTCTCTTTTCTATCATAAGGCTTCTCTTTATAAGATAGCAACGATTTTAATCTGTCCTCATCTTATGCCTACTCTTTCTCATTTTTCTAGGTGAATACAAGCAGCAGCTTTATTGAAAACCTTGTTCCTGGGGCCCAGTACCAAGTTGTAATTTACTTACGGAAAGGACCCCTGGTTGGGCCTCCTTCTGATCCTGTTACGTTTGCTATTGGTAATATCGGTGTCCACATGTTTCTGTTGTTGTTTTTGCAGTTTGGAAGAAGCATTTTTAATGTCCAGGGGCCATGTAATGGAAGGAAGGGCGTCTTCTTTCCCTGTACAAAAACAGGCTGGCTATTTGCAGTTGATAATGAGCAACTGTACTGACCATATCAGGGATAATTCTGCCCATTTTTCCACCCAATGGCCTTGTTGCCGACTTGTTATATTAACCAAACAGTTATCATGTCAGTTTATTTGTTTATTTAAATTCTGAGGCTGCTCAACTCCTTGGCAAAACAGGAGACTTACAGGTAAAAGAACAATAAATATGAAAAAGAAGAACATGGCCAACTAAAGAACAAATACCCAACCTTAAGTTAAACAAAACAAAACTAAGCTAACTAAAATGTGCTGCAGAACCACCTTAGCCCAAGGTCTGGGAAAACAGCCAGGTTTCTAATCATTTCTGAAACATCATAAGGGTGGGAACCACACAAATATCCAAGGGGATCTCATTCCAGAGGGCAGGCACTGCAACTGTGTAAGCACCTCCTGGGTCCCACAAGATGCTATTGTTTGATAGATGGGACTTGGAGGGCACCCACCCTGCTTGATCACACCAGATGGGCATAAACATGTTGAGATAAGCCATCCCTCCGATAGCCAAGCCCTATGCCATTAAGGGCTTTAAAGGTGATAACCAGCACCTTGAATTGCCACCTTGTCCACTTGCAGAGCAGTGGGGTCATGTGAGCATAATGTGCCGCTCCCATCACTATGCACATCGCTGCATTCTGGACCAGCTGTAGGTTCCGGATGGTTTTCAAGGCCAGCCCCATCTAGAGTGCATTACAGTAATCCAAATGTGAGGTGATGGGTGGTAATGATTGTCTGAAGAGCCTCTTGGTCCAGGTAAGGGCAGAATTGTGCCAAAGCCTTCTTGGCTGCAGCTACGACCTGCTCATCAAGCAAGAACTAAGAGTCCAAGAGTCCAGATTGTTCACAAGTCTCAAATGGGGAAGTACCGTTTTCAGGGCAAACTCAGAAATAGGCTAATTCACTAAGAAAGTTGCACAGCCTTAATTCCCATGGATGGCACAAGTAAGAAAAGGCTTGTTCATCTTATTTCCTTTTGCTGCATCTGGAGATGTTAGGTGCCTGCCCATCTGCTCTGAATCTGACAGTCTTTATCTGATTTACTTTCAAATGCTCCATCTAGAGATTCTTGAGTGGTATACTGGTTAAGATGCCAAACTGGGATTGGGGAGACCAGTGTGAGGTTCCCCTTTACCCATGGAATTCACTGGCTTTGCAGGCACAACACAACCTTGTTAATGGGTTAATCAGATTTCTTGGTAGATGCAATGCTCTGAATTTTAAACTAACTGACGGTCTGAGTTTACAATGTGCTAAGTTGCAAAAAACTAACCAAGGTTAAAACTGGCTAAGCTTTGCACCTTATACAAACGCAGCCAATAGATTTTGAACTACTTAAGTGTGTGGTGTGAACAGAGCCACAGAGTGACTTTGAGCTGGTGGTTCATTTCTTTCTTGATTGAACTTATTTCACAGGGTTGTTGAGAATATAAAGTGAAAGGAGACATTTTCATGTATATTATCATGTGTTCTTTTGGGAAAGGTGAGATATAAATATAATAAGTAAGACAACTCTTCACAACCCAATCCCCTCTGAAATTCTAAATGATGGCTTCTGTAATCTGCTAAACTAGATTGGCATGATGGGAAAAATAATCCAACTCATCAGGTTAGAAAAGTCTGGAATTTCCACATCTTATTTGGAATACAGTATGTGAGAAATTTCTCTAGGTACAATAGCTTTCCATTTCTGTTTTACAGTGCCTACTGGGATCAAAGATTTAACCCTTTATCCTTTGGCACCCACAGCAGTGGTGCTCAGCTGGAACAGGCCTTACCTTGGTGTCTTTCGGAAATACATTGTAGAGATGTTTTATTTCAACCCATCAACTATGACTTCAGAGTGGACGACACACTATGAAATAGCAGCAACCGTCTCACTCACTTCTTCAGTGGTAAAGTGAAATCATTATAGTCACCTGCAACTCAAATATTTCTGAACAGACCTCCTAACTAAAATACTCCAACAGACAAATATAAACATGGGTAGCTATAATCCAATAAAAGTCTTATTGCTGACAGAAAGACCAATTTATTAGGGTTGTCCAAAAGCAGGGGTTAGAAATATGATTGTAAATACTATGGCATCCAGAACACAAGAAGATGGTGTTTAGAGACCATCCAAATTAAAGAGAAAATACACAAAACAGCTGAAATCTTGCACAATTGCTTGTACAATTGACAAAGTGTAGGTAGGCACTCTCATATAAGATTTTTTTTTAATATCTCAGGTGAGAATGTTGAAATCTCACATGTGATCAAATGGGTGAGGTCATCCAAATCTCATGACATTTGATGAGGTTTAAGGCATTAATTTTTTTGAGGGGATGGTACCCCATACCATGCTATTCTACATAGGAAATTGCAGAAAATAACAACAACTGCTGCTCCTATGAATATGAGATAGAATTATGGGTTGTCTTTTCTAACACATATCTCCATGGATCTTAAGATCAACCTCAGAGGCCTTTTCTGGGTGAGGTGCCAAGTGAGGCATGGAGAATTTCTGTATGATTTTTCCTTAGAGGGGCTTGGTTGATTTCTGCTTTGTGTATTTTTCAGCACCAAGTGAAGTCTGATTTTTCTCAGCTAGTTTTCCAGAGGCCTCCGAAGGGAGGAGATGGGCGGGGATAAATTAGATAGATAGATAGATAGATAGATAGATAGATAGATAGATAGATAGATAGATAGTCTGGTGTCCTTCAGCTACACTGTGTGTGCAGTTCTCAGAATTCTCTGCCAACATAGTCAAAACACATCAGGCTAGGCTTTGTAAATTTGTGCATTCTTCATTTTAAGAAGTTTCTTAGTTTTAATAAATCTGTTATTCCACATAACATAAAGGGAAAGAGAAGAAATAATATTTAGAGGCAGTATTGATCCAGCTGTTATCATCCCCTATGCAGGGACTCTATCATTTGGTCTTCTGTATAGTATCTGGCATCCTATGACTCATCAAGGTCATGACATCAGTTGTAGATCTCCCTGGAATGGAAGCTGATTCTCCTCTCTTTGTCTCCTCTTTAGAAAATAGACAACCTGCTGCCTGCCTGGTACTATAACTTCCGAGTTACCATGGTGACATGGGGAGAACCAGAACTCAGTTGTTGTGATACTTCCACCATTGGTTTCATAACTGGTAAAGAGGAATTGGATAAATGCTTGATACACTTTCGTTTCTTGATGTTCTTCTTGTAAATCTTCATGTTCATCGAAAGACCTGGGAGAGTCCTTATTAGGGCTGTGTAGTGCTTTGGATTTGAAGGCAAAATGGTATATTGAACAGTGCATGGGGTGTGTATGTTGCTGCAGCATTTTAAACCAAATGAGAATTTTCACAGAATTGCAAGGCAGTAGTGGAAGGCAGCCTCATGATCCTAGGAAGAGACACAGCTGCTTTAAGGAGTTACAGATGGGTGCTAGGTGAGTGCTCCACACACTCCAGAGCACCTTTTGCCCTGCACAGCTGTAGTTCTTAGGCCAATTTTTTTTCTCTGCCTCTTTTTGAAGTGGTAAAATAATCGCAGAGCCAGTCCTACCATTATGGTCTGAGGTCTTAAATCACATGTGACCATAGGCATCTGTGGGAGGGTAAGAGGAGACCAGTGACATCCCATGCATGATATTCATGCAAATGCTGCATCTTACATACTTGCCAGAAAAGTGGGTTGCAAGTATATTTACCCTCATTATGACCTGCTGTGGATACCACTGCATGTAGCCCCTGAAAGCTTTCACGCAGTGGCCAAACACTTCCAGACGCTGTTGCTAAACCCCAAATTCTGAGACACTAGGCCTGTACCAAGCAGCTGGAATTGGCTTTGATAAAGGCTTTGCACTGTGAAGGTGTAGCAATTATGTGATTTACTTCATTGGGGTGCATTGCATTGCTCCTCTGGTCTCTGCTGGGAGCAATGGATGAAGGCACTGGGCCAGGCTCAAGCAAAGCAATGCATCATTTTTGCTTCACTCTTTAAATATGGGGGGTCTACATTGCTCCAGAAGTGTACATTCTTCAAAGCAGCCCTGAAATAAGGTTTTTCTTCAAAGCTTTGCATTACACAGATGACTGGAGAATAATCCCATTACTTACAATTAATCTTAATTAAGTTTAAATGTATGAATTATATTTAACCCTTAAGTTTAAATGGAAATGGAAGGAAATCAGATTTATGTTTTAACCTGGCACTGCTATGACTAAAGTATGACTCCCCATAGACCAGCTTACCACTCAAAGCCACATCTGGCCCTTTGCCCAGAAAACATGACTGGGGAAAAGTGCACATCAGCACCCATTATATTCAAGGAAAATTGCTTAGAAAAAGTGGTGCACCGTAGCAAAAATATATACAAAATGCAGGCCTTAGGACAGATGCCAAGAAAAGATTATCCAAGTTTGCAGAGTAAGTGGGAAAAACAAGCATTTGAAACTGAGCAAAATCAAATTGGTAAATGTTCCAATCCATAACAGTAACATTAATGGTAATGCAATGGTATACTGAACTTTCTGCCCCACCACAATACAACTGAATGGAAATCTATGTTTAAATGCTACTGTGGTAACTCTAGAGAAGTTACACAATTTCTCTTGCCACTTTTCACTGGAAACATGCTAGCCTAGGTGCAAGATATCTGGGGATATCACTCCCTAAGAAGGATTTTTTTCTTACCCGCTCTTCCCAAGATGGTAACAAAGATGAGAACAGAAAAACTGTGGCCCTTAGATTAGCCTTCCCCAGACTGCTCCCATCC
Source organism: Candoia aspera (assembly GCF_035149785.1). NCBI lineage: Eukaryota > Metazoa > Chordata > Lepidosauria > Squamata > Candoiidae > Candoia > Candoia aspera. The sequence continues at coordinate 13,827,063 of NC_086159.1, read as the reverse complement.
AAAGGTGTTGGATTGTTATATCCACCATCTCAGGTCAGTGTGTGGAAAGTACAGGATTGGAAAGCTGCTGTACAACTCCCACATTCTGTGTGCCTTACATACAAATAACCTTTCTGCTCTGTTGCTCTAAAGAAGTCATTTTTATGCCGTGTTTGTCTCCTGCACAGCTTGTATTAAGTGAAGATGATGCATATGTTACAACTCTCTCAAACTCCATATATGGGGTATGGAGAGCAGATGTTTGGTGTGTGGCAGGGGGAAAAATCTTGTCACTTCAGTCACACATTTTCAGAAGCTGCTGCATAATTCCAGCACATTTTGCACAAGAGTGGTGATGAGTGGAACAGAGATAGAATAAGAGATATCTTACAAAATTATTTCCAAAATAAGAGATGAAGATGTTTTGTATATGAAAAACTAAGCTTGAACTTTCTTCAGAAAAATCTGTCACACATTCAGGATGAACATGGGGACCTATTTCATTAAAAAGTTCAATTAAATGGGTATGCATGAAGGAGTGTATGCCCCAAAGCGTGTGTGCTTTGAGAGATGTGGTTAGATACTGGTAGTCCTCAAGTTACGTCCATTCATTCAGCAACCATTCAAAGTTACAGCAGCACTGAAAAAATGGACTTATGACCAGTCCTTGAAGTTCCGGCCATTGCAGCATCTCCACAGTCACGTGATCAAAATTAAGGCCAGCCTGCATTTACAACTGCCCTCCCTGACACCCATGCTCCCTAGCACCCGCCTGCAGCCCCCATCCACCCACCTGTGCTCCCTAGCACCCACCCACTTGAGTTCCCTAGCATCCACCCACAGCACCCTTCCCTACCCATGCTCCCTAGCACCCACCTGCAGCACCCACCCACCCACCTGCATTCCCTAGCACCCACCCACAGCACCCCCCCATGCTCCCTAGCACCTGCCCGCCCACATTCCCTAGTGCCCACCCATGGCACATGCCCTCCCATCTGTACCCACAGGTCTGCTTGCCTGGGACTCCTGCCTCTTCCCATGTCACAGTCACATGAGCTCCTCACTTAATGACCTGCGCAGTCCTGGAGTTATGTAATGGTATGTGGGAATGACCTTGGAAGAATGGGCAAAGAGACACTGCCAAGAAAATGGTCAGATAAGAGACAGCAAAGCTCACAGGTGTATAGTGGGAGGGGCAAGAGGTTCAGAAGGGACCTTCCCTAGTTTCTTGGGCTGTAAAGAAGATGGGGGCAGGGAAAAATGTACTTTCAGACTTGCAAGATTCTGTCAGTGTAGCTTTACAATCAAGTAGAATTAGCTCATCTGGTCAGGTTTCCTGTTTGATTTGCCCCACAAGGCTGACAGGATATGACAGCAGCTGGGACTGCCGGGATTGCTGTCACTAAGTGATACAGTCAAATGACATTGCGCTTTATGACCACATCACATAGGGATGGAAATTCTGGCCCCAATTGCCTTTGTAACCTGAGGACTAACTGAAGTGTAATTTGTCCCCTTGGGTTTCCTCTGCGGGTGGAGAGCAATTGACAATATGTGTGTTATGTTACAGACTTCTCCCTACTTGTCATGACATTACATGCATGTATATCAATGGTGGAGTATGCATCACAACAGCCCAATACCCTTTTGTCATTCTGATGGTGTCTCTGGATTCACAGGATGCCTTTGTGTGTTTCTGTCTCATACATTCACTGCATCAGTAAAAGTTTTTTGAAGAGGGCTTTGGACTGAGACAAATTAATTTTAGCATCATCTTCCACAGAAAAAGGAGCCAAAGCTGTGCTGTTTGACCTCAGCTTTCATCTTTGCTTCTTTGAAAGATTTAAATCGTACCATTTGGATAAGTGGCTAAAGATGGAAAAACAATTGTTTTGATGGTTAAGGTATTGCATGAAGAGCAGCAAGACCTCAGCCACAAAACTTCACAGGGCAATTTCCATTTCTCAGGACAATCTGCTTCAAACAGTTGTTTGGGCAAAATACTGGAGAACTTACAGTCACCTGCTTATCCTACACAGAGGAGGAAAGGGAAGCAGGAAGCAAATTCAGAGCTTGCTTAGTCTTATTCTCACATTAAACCATTCCTAAGTTCAGTCACTGTGGCTGTCCTTAGGCCTCTGGAACCAACTATGACATCTTGGTTCTAGAAGTTATGCTAAAAGCCCAACTTTTGTTTTTTTAGAGCTGAACTCAACTCTTACTTGGGCACTAATTTAGGCATTACTTTCCTTGCATATCGTTATCTGCAAGCAGTATCTGTACACCTAACTACATGTCTATCTCCAAGTTAGGATAAAACAAACATATACACTCTAACTGTCACAGTGTGTATCAGTATATATTTTACAGGAGAAGAACAGTTTATGGTTACTGTTTCTGGTGAAACTCGATCCATCGTGTTTGTGTTTATTGGAGGGAACACAGGGGTATGTGTTTATTTTAATGGTGAAATACAAAAAACCACAGCATCAACAGAAAGTGATTATACAATAACAAAAGAAAACCTACATATGTTAGAAAGATTAAAATAAACATGATAAAAGTAAAAATGAATGAACAATAAAAAAGAGTAAATAGATCCATATTATAAATGTAGATAGTGACATAAAAATAATTCAATCCTGAAGTTTATCACTAAATCTAGACCATAAATATTTATCTTATTTATGTTTTTAAAACTGTGACTGAGGCTTAGATGTTTTTATTATCTTTTTTACTGTAAACCGGCCAGAGTCCCCCATTGGGGGAGAACGGCAGTAATATAAATGAATGAATGAATGAATGAATGAATGAATGAATGAATGAATGAATGAAAGAAAGAAAGAAAGAAAGAAAGAAAGAAAGAAAGAAAAGAAAGAAAACCTATTGCTTCATCTTCTCATTTTTAGAACAAAGACTGTTCAATAATAGATAACAAAACCATATCCTGGATCCATTCCTTAAAGTCAGGAGGGTGAGTTTCTTTCCAGTAACATAAAATTATCCTCTTTACCATGCCTCAGGCTTGACAGAGCCAAAGATCTTCATGAGATGACAAATTCCATGCTTTAGGAATATCGTTCAATATCATATTTAGATCCTTAACTACAATATTTCTTCTCAAGATTGCACTGACATTGTATTTTGAGAAATATTGTAGTTAAGAATCTTAATATGATCAATTTTATTTTAATCCGCCCAGATTCCCTTTTCTGGGGAGATGGGCGGTGATAAATTTGAGGGAGGGAGGGAGGGAGGGAGGGAGGGAGGGAGGGAGGGAGGGAGGGAGGGAGGAAGGAAGGACCTTAAAATTTCTTATGCCGACACAACATTCAGTATGCTCAATGTACTTTGGAATTCTTCAGATTTTACTGTTCATCCAAGCATATAATTATTTTTCTGACAGTGGAGTAGAAGCACCTTGTTTTTGGTAGATGTGCATGTAAAATGTGCTAAAAAGTACATGGATCCAGAACTCTAGTGTTTTTGCTCGATTAATGTCATCAATCTAGGCAGTGAGTATGTTGGAGATACAATTCTTCAATTGTAAGCACATCCAGCCTTTTGTGAGCTATTAAACATAGCTCTGTTTTTTTAAAGAAAGAAAGCAATTTAACACACAGAGTTAAAGCAATACATAATGGGAAGCTGTGGTTACTATTCCTTAGCTGGTGCTCTTGCAAAAAATACAGAAGACTGTTTCCATTTTCCTTGGCAGAATACTGAAGAGTGCACAAGAATGGTTTAAAAACAGAGGTCACTTCTGTGATCTGTGAGTTTATTCTGCAGACTCCTCCAAGTCTGATGTGTGAAGAAGAGGTCCTCAGAAGAAGAATGTGCTCTTAGTGCAAGTAATGTACATTTGGGGAGGAAGATGAATAAGATGATGATGTTGACATTGATGACAATTATGGTGTGTTTGTTTGTTTCCTGGTAGCTCCTGTATCCCCTAAAATCACTTCAGTTGAATATTTCAACAGCCTTCTCTATGTCAGCTGGATCTATGGTGACGACAACACGGACCTTTCCCATTCTAGAATGTTGCACTGGATGGTTATTGCAGAAGGAAAGAAAAAGATAAAAAAGAGTGTAAGACTCATGTTTCTGTTGGATGTTGCTTTCAGACCAATAAATGTCAGGCCAGAAGAAGTAAAACTTTGACATTGGGACTATTACAATTGACAAATAATTCCTTTTCAGTTTTTTTCCCAGGAAGTATTTTACAAGCATACATTTCAGCTGCTCCTATTTCCTAGGCAGGCCATTTCATAAAAACAATGGGATATGGAAGAGAGCAGACATAGCTAGATGAGGTAAAGCAAGAACTGGCAAGCCACAGTTTACAAACCACATATGGTCTGTAAGCTCTTACCTTGTGCCTTTTTAAATCTAGTTGGCCATCGTGGAAACAGAATTATGGACTGGATGGGCTTTGAGGTCTGATCCAGCACAAGTTTTCTTATGTTCTTCAAGGTCATAGAGATGGAGGTGGCCTGATAGGTTTCTAGTCTGTCTATTTCAGGGTGCATTAATTCCCCAATATTGAGTGGTAGCTATACACTCCAAAAATTTGAGGAAACCACAATAAAGCCTAAAATTTATTTTGTTGTTGTTTATTCGTTTAGTCGCTTCCGACTCTTCGTGACTTCATGGACCAGCCCACGCCAGAGCTTCCTGTCAGTCGTCAACACCCCCAGCTCCCCCAGGGACGAGTCCATCACCTCAAAATTTATTTATTTATTCAATTTATATGGCCACCCATTCACTGTGTGGCATTTATAATTAGGTACAATTAAAATAAGATTAAAATTAATTTAGTGCAATTCATACAATTATTCCCCAAGTATTGAATAATCTTCCTCTTCTGTCACATTAAAAATTATAATTCAGTGGCAGTTTTTGAAAGGATGGGGGACTACATCCAAAGCACTTCATGGCTGCATTATACTGTGGAGACACAGGAGAGACCTATTTCTCCCCTGAATCACTTCAGGCTGACTTAGCTTGACTTGCAATGAGGGAGAGGTTATCAGCCTTCTAGAGCAGCCTTTCTCAACCTCTGAACCTGGAGGAACCCTTGAAATATTTTTCAGACCTTGGGGAACCCCTGCACATTCAGGCTCAAATATAGGGCAGAAGTTAAAAAATCATTATATTCGTTTGATGGGTAGGCCTGTATATATGCATTAACAGTGTTCTTAAACTAAAAATAAAGAATGAAACTCACCTCTTTAATGTGAAGTTGCCCAAATTTGAAATAATTTTTTTAAATAAATTGTGATCTCCCAGGAAACCCCTAGTGACCTCTTGCAGAACCCTAGGGTGCCACAGAACCCTGGTTGAGAAACCTTGTTCTAGAGAGCTGGCAAACTCTCCCTCTCTGGAGAATGGTTTCAGATCCTCTAAACTAGCTGAAACAAAAGTCCAACCAGCCCACCAACTTCTGCTTGCTGTTCAAAGCTGGACTTCCATGCGAGGCATATTTAACTCTGTCTGTTTCAGGTGACACGGAATGTCATGACCACAATGCTCAGCCTTCCTGCAGGGGACATCTATAATCTCTCAGTAACTGCTTGCACTGAGCGGGGTAGTAACACATCTGCACTTCAGCTTGTGAAAATTGGTAAGGCATTAGCTGAGCCATCCTTGGGTCTGGGGCTGCATCTGTTGTTTTGTTAAAGCAAGGGTGCTACAAAATAAAAATGGTTCTCTGAACTAAAAGGATGCATTTTGATAAAGTGAAAAACTGACCTTGACAGATGAGATGATACAACCGAGTGTACAACTGATTGTGTGTTTCCCTTTAGCCATATGTTCTACTGTGTGTGCAGATTTGAGTGAATGTGAATTATTGAATTTGTTCTATATACTTTGTAATAGCAATAGATGGAATAAGAGTTTCCATCTGATGTTAAAATGGCCAGGGCAACATTGGATCATATACCAGTTTACTGGCTTGCATTCTGTGATAAATGGATAGAAGACAATTAGCGCAAGGAAAGCTTTTGGCCACTTTTTCCCCACCACAGAGAGGAACTGAGCATTCCCAACACATGCCTATATAGTCTTGTTTCTTGAAAACAGTCAATAAAGGGGGGTGCCCACCTCCCTCAGTCATTTGTTCCAGTATCAAACTACCATTCAGAAATTTTTTAAACATGCACCTAGAATTTGTATATGAGCTAATGAGTTTAAATGGGCTTAATCCCTGGTAAACCTGCATAGAATTACACCTTAAAAGAAGGATGGGAACACAATCACATGAATAAACTAGTGAGAATCAATTTAGCTTTAAGCAACTGTGAAGAATAAGGAAGTTGTCACAATGTTTTATATATTTCAAAAAGCAAGGACTTTTTTATGGGTATAGAAGAATGATGTATAATGAGTTAGAATTCAGGAAGATGTGGAATGACTGAAATAAACAAAAGAGCCAGATTTGATGACAGAGTTTGTAAAAAGTGCATGATTGTCCCTCGTAATATATACAAATTTTGTATTTTGCAGATTCATGTACCTGTGAATAATAAATATGTACCTGAACTTATTTGTAGCATCCATATTCACCATTTGTGGTGGATTTTGTTGCCATTTTGCATGTGCACAGAACTATGGAATACAGTTTGATTATGTATTAATTATTATTTATTTGGAATAAAACACAAAGAGAGAGCAGAAAGTACAGAGGGTGCCCAAGATACAGTATCCACTGCTTTTGTCTGCTTTTTCAGTGTACATTTCATTATTTTTGGCCATTTCTCTGGTCATTTTCAGGGCTGTAGACCCTAACCTTTCAGTCTCGTAAGCTCAGGATCTTGTTATCTGAAGTTTCATTACTTATGGTTTAATACTGGAACATAACTTCTGAAAATGATGAGATCTATCAGTATTTTTATAAGGGTAAAATTAATAAATAGAACTAAGTAGCAGAGTCAGACACTAAAATAAATGGGAAGGAAACAGCTGTGTTTGGCTGATCTGGCACTAATGACAGAAATGGAAGGCAAGTTACAAGTCTAGTAAAATATAGCAAATTCACATTTTGCAGCTTTAATAGTAAATGAGAATAAACATTACTCAGAAGCAAGAATTCTTATGTTATAAGGACTATACGTGTGTAAATCAGAAAGAAATGGACAGTAAACCTTTGAAAAAGCAGGAGAACCAGATGAAAGCTCCAGAGCAGTAATTTCACAGCAAAAGAAAACAGGCTTTTTTTTTTACATCTGCTGACTAAAAGAGTAAATTTACCTTTGGAAAAGAAGTGGAAAAAAGGAAAGAAACACTAAACAATACTATGTTCTAATGAGGCAAGGTTCCCATGAAATATTTTATCTCAGCCATCAGAAGAAATACCACTGGTTTTTTTAAGGACAGTCATATCACCACCTCAAGTGACAGCAAAACTTTTTTGGTTAAATGTTTGGGAAGACACCACTGAGCCCACTCAAAGCCTCATTCAATCTTTGTGAGGGTGTTTTGACTCCTGAAGTACTGACAAATTCTGAACTGATTATTTGGGTCCAACACTAACTGGAAAGAATAGAGGAATTATACAGTTGTTGATGATTGGACACACATAAAGGTCCAGATGGCCAACCTACAACTCACAGTCTGCATGTGACTCCCATGAACCCAAGAAATTGCCACCAATTTTTACTGTTTTAATGCTTTACTCCCTGCCCGCCTCCAAAAAAGCAATAGGAAGTAAGTATATTAATGTATCATAAGGCTTAAGGCAGTAATTCCCCATCAGGGGGAAAAAAAAACAAAATTAAACAAGATGACCAAAAATTTCATTTTTATACTTATCATTGGTATAGTCCTTGTGACCTTCGCAGCAAAGTATATTTTCAAAGGAAAAGTGTGGCCGTAACTACAAAAATGGGTTACGTGTTCTTCTTGTAAGATAAAACTCAAGCAAATTGTAAAGGAGAGAAACTGAAGACTTAGCTATGATTCAAACTGCGCTTTAAGTAAATAAATATGTGTAAGGCCCTTTTGGTGGAATTCTCACCCTGACTGGTGCCTCCTCTTCCTCACTGCTGTCATGGTGTTCCTTTGCTAACCTTTTGCATCTAATCTGTCCAGAAGAGAGCAAAGTCCACAAAGACAGCTGTTTCTTCCTTTTGTCAGTGGTCTCTGCTCAGAAGAACCAAGGAAAGCAGATGAGTCAAAAGAGCAGGAGGGTTCTAGGGATCAAGAGTAGACTCTCCAGGAGTACTGGCTTAATGGCTGTGTAATGATGCCAGCCTTGATGCCAATCTCATTCTCACTGAATGAGGAGTCAAAGGACAGCGTTGAGGTCAGGGTTGATCACATTCTCAATGGCTCAACATCCTGTGCTTAATACCTTTTGTGTAGTCAGAAGCCACAGTGAGTGAGTTGAAGATGCAAAGGCAGTAATACCTGGGTTTTCTGGAAGCATTTCCTTGGGAATTTGGGAGGGAAGAGGTTGAAATTCTCTTTCCTTTAAACTGTGTTAAACCTATCTTAGAGCCTACCCTAAAATATTTGAGTGTTTCTAACCTCACAATGACAGAAAACTATGCCATGAACTTTCAGCATCTAGGCCAGAAGCAACTCCAGAAAAGAGGTTCAAGTCCAGGGCATCTGCAGGGGAGGAGTGAAAAAAGTCAAGATGGTGGCTGCATCCACAGAATTGAAGCCTCACCCAGTTTTTATGTGCATCGTGCGTGCAATGCATGTAAAAAAAAAAAAACAGGCAAGGCTTCAGTCATGTGATTGCATGTGCTTCTTGACTTTTTGTCCCCCCTCATGGATGACCCTGTTCAGGGGTGCATATAGCATGCATTGCCCACTCCTGCTATAAGAGAAATTCGATGAGAGTGATTGGCACATTATAGTTTCACTTTGGCTGAATATTGTCAGAATTCCTATTAAAATGTATAGGTAAATTAAAGGGGAGAAAAGAAGTGATCTGCAGTTAGTAAGGCAAGAACTAGAGGGAAATCAGCTTTCACATTTGAATTTGCTTTGCTTTGAATTGGGGGAATTGGGATTGCTTTGTTATTTTTTTAATGAACTTCCAAAATTGTGATACAGAACATTTTTAACACCCTAGATTTATAGTAATTCGAGAAGCAAACCAGATGAGGCATTAACTGTGAGATTATTCATCACTCCAGGATTAATCATTGCTCCTTCTGGGGCAAAAATATTTTCAGCAAGTTTGTGCAAACACAAACATACTCATACTACAGTTAAGAGTTAATTGAAAAAGGAAGTTAAGTAATTGTTGAAAAGAGAAGAAAAAAACATGCTACTTCAGACTGCCTTCCTGTTTTAAAGTCCCATTTTATTGCCAAGAGACTTTGGGAAGGGTGAAAACTTATCCATAGGTCTGCAGAGATCAGGAACTTGGATCACCTGTGATCTCCCACCTCTTTATGTTGGATCCCAAAGACCTATCAAGTGCAGTTAAAGGGACTCGTCTCTTGTCTCCAGATCCAGCTCCTCCAAGATCACTCTTTGCTGTGAATAAAACCCAAACATCTGTGACTCTCTTGTGGGTAGAAGAAGGAGTAGCTGATTTCTTTGAAGTTTTTTGCCAGCAGATTGGTTCAGACCATGGGGCAAAGATCCAGGTATGTGGGGGTTTTTTTCCTTTATCAATTTTGGATTGTCCATGAGATACTTAATCTAACCTGCATGGCTCTGTTTTGAAATCCGGCCTCTCTTTGCAAGAATATATTTCAGTGAAAGGTAAATTTTAAGTGAAAAGATACAAATTGAGGAAGTGGTGTTGCTGGCTTTGTTGATACACAGATTTAATTTAAAAGAAACTTACCACTCCTAAGCCATTTGTAGCTGTTACTTAGCAATATATGGAGGCAGCAACTAACTATGGCGTAATGACACAAGCCCTACCCTTATCTACATGTGTTATAATGTCACCCACATGCTGTAAAGGAATGGAGCTTGGGCTGCAGTATATACAGAATACCACATAAACAGGATAGAAATGGAGTTATACCAGCTAGCATCAATTTTTGTGGTCTCAGCATATTTCTCTAGCCACAGTCCCAGTTTGAGGCTTCCATTCAATCAAGAACTAGATAGCTGGATTCAAGCAGGTTCCTTTCCCACATTCAAGTGAATCCTAGAGAGCAATTGGCTGGATGTCAGAACCTTGACAAGAGTCATGACTAGTGAGTACAGCCTTCTTCTCTTCAGCATGTAAAACAGCTTTTGTGAGAGTGAATTATTCATATCTTCCCCATTGCAGTAACTCTCCATGGAGTTGTACAAAATCACTGCAAATGTTGACTTTCAAGACTTCAAAAGGGTTGAAGGAACCATATCTGAAGCTGTTATCTTCTTTTAGCTGCTGTCTAAAATGCCTTAATTTCCCAGTGCTACTTGTTATTTCCTAATTGCTCCAGTTAGTATTCTTGTGGTTAACACTTTCACTATCTTGTTACCCCTTGCAGCATTCTTTATGTCTGAGTGTTCCTAGCAGCTAATTGATTATAGCTGAGCCTAGCACTTTTGTTTCCTTGAAGATGTATTTGGGGTAGGGACTTTTTTGATTGATGCCCAACATTCTGTTTCAAGAGATTTTAACTCTGTTAAACTAAATTTACAGCATAGAAATGTAAGAAGTTCTATGTTTGATTAGAATCAAGGTCTACTAAGACCAATATCTTATTACCCACAGTGGTTGGCCAGAAGCTCCTGAGAAATTTATACTTAGGATGGAACCATTGAAATCAGTGGGATTTAAGGTAGTCATGACTAACTTAAATTCCATTGGGTTCCTCTAAGTATTACTAAGTCTGAATCCAATCCATTATTTCTGTTAGCTGTCTTAGATATTATGTAATGATGTGTTAACTGAAAATTAAGCCCACTCACCCAAGGGAGTGAATTGATCAAGGCTAACTCCAACTGAAAGCCATGGGTTGTCTTAAGAAAGAACCCATGCAAAGGCTGGGGTCTCTGGTTGATCATTTGGAGAACTATTGCCTGTTAGCATACAAGAATGAACTAGATGGGTCTGTAATCTGACTCAGCAGAAGGCAGCTTCCTTTGTTGTACTATGTCACTCATCCATTACTTGCAATATTGTACAGGAGGTTGAGCTACATCTTCCCTAATCCCATGCTACTAGGGATTAGATGTATGGAAGACATATTGGGAAGTCCTGTAGAGTTTCCCAAAGCAGGAATGCCAGAGATATCAATAACCAGCTGCTGCTTTCAGCTAAGCATAAAATGTCAGACTATAATGCTTTCTAAAACTTGCTTTTAAAAGGGAAGATTAATTCTGTAAACTGCCTGGAGTCATCGTGTGTAAGTTGGGTGGCCTTATGAATTTGTTTAATAAAATAATAATAAATTTAAAAGATATAATTAAATAAGATCAGTATGGTTGTATGTGTAAGCAAATCATGCTAAAGGCCACAAGGAAAGGAATGACAGATCACCCCTTAGACTCATTATTCTGCAATTCTCAAGTCTTTTATGCACATTGCATGCTGAGAGACATAAGCACCAATTCGTGTAACTTTTGCATAAAGCAGGATGTGGTTTATTGCTAGTCTAGACCACAGTAGAAATGGGATGAAGCTGTCATTGAATTGCTTTATTGTGGACCCATATTGCAGAGAGATTCAGCCACATCTCTTGCAATATCCTCATACTTAGGGAAGAGGTGACTAGATAAACAGTGGGCTGTGTGGCCATTCCCTGATGCACCCGCATCACTTCGTCATTGTAGAAAAAAACATTTAAGAATGAACTCACAGCTCAGTTCATGCCCAGGGCTGAAATCCCCTCTGATTTCAAATCCTGCATAAGATCAGAGATAAGCAAAAGATTGCTAACCATAGACTATTTTCCTTCCCAATATGATATAGGAACCAGTTACGGTTTCTTCTCATGTCGTAACTGTCTCCAGCCTTCTGCCTGCCACTTCCTACAACTGCAGTGTTACAAGTTTCAGTCATAACAGCCCCAGTGTCCCCACCTATATTGCAGTTTCCACCATGGGTGAGCCAAGTTCTTCAAATTCTCCAACTAAACATTTCAGTTTTGATTCCAAACAACACCCCACCCTTTATTTACGTATGTGTGCGTGCATGTGTATACCCAGAGAGAAAGAGAGACATGACTGATTTAATGTTTTCCCTTCCCATTTCTAATTTGAACAGAGTGGTCACAGTGAGTAATCACCAAAAGAACCAATTTTTTTTTTTAATCGTATGGCATAGCAGTTCGGTGTTCATGCTGCTTTTTTCTTGCTGGGAAATCCTCGTGAGGTCCAGCAGCCAGATGTGTAGACAATTTAGCTGTGACAAGTCACGTTGCCTGGGGTGCAGCATGAGGAGGCTAGTCTACATTGCACCAAGTTGGGCTGAGAGAGAGAGGGACTGGCCCAAGGTCACCCAGCCGGTTTTCGTGCCTAAGGCGGGACTAGAACTCTCCTACTACGCCTGATTGGCTCTTGGGCTGAGAGAGAACGACTGGCCCAAGGTCACCCAGCCGGCTTTTGTGCCTAAGGCGGGACTAGAACTCAGTCTCCTGGTTTCTAGCCCAGAACCACTGGTTTTATTTTAAACATACTGGAAATGGGTATTATGTATCTGTGTTCTTTATTTACGGGCAATCCTCATTATTTGTGGGTTCCGTATTTGCAAATTTGTTTATTCATGAGAATGTATTTGTAATCCCAAAATCAGTACTCACAATGCTGTTGCACTTATTCGGGGACATGCGGAGCAGCAAGACACTGGAACCTCCTGATGCACACATCCCCAGCTGAAGTTTCAGCATTAGTTAATTCAGTATTCATGGCATTTTCACAGAACGTAACTAGCATGAATAATGAGAATTGCCTGTATCTATTTAGTCTGTGGGGGGGTTCGCATATGATACGGCTTATTTGCTTTTGGCTTGTGTAATGTCAGCAACTGTGGTTTGCAAACCATGATTTAAGGCTTAGTGAAATGTGAGGACCCAGCCAATTGCAGTTTCTTCAGCAAGTGGCAGTATGATATAATCCAGATGTCTTCTTTAGACTTTGGATCTGCTTGGAAAGGGAGATCTGTCTCACCCTTTTATTTGATAGCCTTTAGTCACTATGCTAAGACTTGTTTTCTGGCTGACATTAGCAGTACTGGGATGTCAGTTTTAGGCCACAGTCCTCTATCCACTTACCAGGGAGTAAGCCCTTCTCAATGAAGGGGTCCATTTCCTAAGTAAGCATGTATGGATTATTGGTTAATTCACATTATTCATTGAAGTCGAGCTGAGTCTAAAAATTCAGAAGATATTTTCTGAGAATTTTCCCCTCCTCTAGAAAAAAGAAAATTCCTAGACATAGAAAGCCACTGGCAGAAGGTGATACTTCACATCTTTTTATTTCAACATGTCAGTTTATGGCAATGCTAGTATCTATTTCTTTCATTAACCTGGATCCCTTGCTCCTATCTGCAGTTGTGGAGATGAATCCTAATGTGGTGGTGATTTCTATTCTTGCCATTCTGAGCATTCTTCTGATAGGGCTCTTGCTTGTAACACTGGTGGTTCTTCGGAGAAAACACCTACAAATGGCCAGGTAGGACAACACATCTTCTAACCCCAAGGTTTTCTCAGAAGGTAAAAGTTCAATTGTCTGTAACAGAGCAGCAGTATGAATATTTAACTTACAGGATGTAGATGGATTTTTGATGGCTTTAACGTTTCCAGTAGATTCACCTCAGTAGTTAAGTGATGAAGGTTGTCTAGTTTACCTATGAGTAAATGAACTGCCTAAATAAGCAGGAGAGGAATTTAAATAGAGGCAGGATTGCTACCTGTAAAGAGTTGCTGTTGCACTATTGTAGACTGTAGATCCTGCATTCATTCATTCATTCATTCATATTCGATTTCTATAGCCGCCCATCTCAGCAAGTGACTCTGGGCTTAAATCAGAAACAGGACTAGTCTTCTCCAATTTGGTGCCCTTCAGACTTTGGTACTTTAACTTTCATAATTCTGACCCAGCGTTAACAAAATTGCAGAAGTTGAAGTCCGTTTGAAGAACATCAGATTGAGGAAGATCTCTTCCAACATGATGGCTCTCTTGTTCCCTCTCATCCACATCTCTTCCAGTATCCTCATACTTAGAGAAGCGTCTTTCTCTTGAAAGTCCCTGTCCCTTCCATTCGCATTCTTTATCTGAGAATTAACACCACCATCTTGCCAGTATAAATCAGAGTTCTCTGATCCCACAGACATCTAGCAACATCAGGAGACAGTTAAGGGATTGTTGGATTAGTCCTGAATCAAAATCTCTCTCATCTAGTTTAGTCCAGAGTCCAACATTGTGTTCAATGGAGCTTACTCCTAGCAAGCATATTTAGGACTGCAGCTGTAACTGATTTGCATGTTGCTCCAGTAGTCCCCAGGCTATGGATGTATATGGAAGCTGTATCTCTCTTGCAGGCAATGCTGCAGTAAGTTGGTTTTATGCCTTGAGCTTGATGATTTTACAGTTCCCACCTAGCCCCTTCTCTTACAACATCAATTTCAGAACTAGTTTCACATCTTCGTATATCTTTGGTTGCTAAGGGTTCCTGAGCTACATTTCACGCCAATCTTTTATCACTATCCTCACAGTTTTTCAGTAAAACCCATCAAAGAGCTCATTTATGCAGTTGTCTGGCTTCTGGGAAATTTTCTGGCCTGGGGCAAAACTGTTTTCTGAATCAAGGAGTTGATCAACAGCAGAGGTGGGGCAGCTGTGGGCAATCATTTGTTTCAAGACTCTAATCCCATCCTAATTTGCATTACTAGTAGGAATAGTAGGAAACATAACTATTATTGTAGACCAACAACATCTAAGGAACTGCAGGTTTAATCATCCTCAGTCTTCTATGTTTAACAAATCAGGAAAGCAGTCTAGTATTTCTTGTTTAGGTTTAAAGTAATAGTCCTGAGTTAATTCCTTCTGCCAAGATATGTGATTTTTTTTATCCACCAATAATAACTCTGAATCTTCCCAACTAGGGAGTGTGGAGCAGGTACCTTTGTGAATTTTGCTTCATTGGAGAGAGATGGGAAACTCCCGTACAACTGGTAGGTGTATCTGAAAAGGTTTACAACAAAGTTCTTTTTTCTTGCTATGTAATTGTTACATTGACTGCTTTAAGATGGATATTAATATTGAAAGTCTAGCCATTGGATCCACGTGCTTTTTTACATTGTTTTTAATATATTAGAGTACTATTTTTGGTGACATAATAAGATAAGGAGATCTCAAGAGACAGAGTTCATTTTTATTTGAGAAGCATTCTGTGCTACTCTACAATTTGCCATAGCAGTTTTGTCAGTCCAACAGAATAGAGGGGCCAGATTATCTCAAATCATCATCTAATCCAAAATTGCTATTAAAGGAGCGGAAAGCGTTATGTTTTCCTAATTAAAATGGCGTTACAATATTTATAAATGGTTATACTTAGGCTTTAAGAACAGACGCTTCAGACCCCAAAGAAGTGGAAATCTCTTTTGTTTACAGGAATATGTGTAAAACTGGTCCCTTTATTTATGGGTGCTTCCAAAAGTGGCCCCATGGGTACAAGGAACCTGAAAAAAATGGCTTCAAAAGGCTGAGGAAGACTGCAGGAAGGCCGCCTGTGCTGTCTCAGAGGAAATGCCTTTTCTTCACCCAGATGTTCCTAGCACTATCTAAAGAGCAGAATATGAAGGTTGACTATTGTGACATTAGTGCTTTAAAATGTATCAGTAGGCTTTCATGTGTAATGTGTTTTCTTCGTGTGCTTTTTTCCTCTGTCTTTATGCTGTTTTCATCCTTTTTCCAAGAAGATGAGGTGGAATACATTGAACCCCCTTTATTCTCTCAGTGCCGTGAGAGAGACTGTACAGAGAGAGATAAAGACAGAGAGAAGGGAGAGGGAAGGGTCACCAAGGTGAATGTCATGGCTGATAAATCCATGGAGCCCCTCATTTAACTCCCCCCAATTAGCCTATTTAATATATTTCAGTTTTAATTAAAAATGGGAAATTCCAAAGCCAGAATTTCTGAATTAGAATCATATGCCAAATATGTGCAAAACTTTGCCTCTGTGCTCACTAGGCCAGTCTTTCTTTCCCAAGGAACCAGAACAGCTAACTTTCTTTTAACAATTACTTTTATTGTGAGTTTTCTTTAGTGTACAAGGTGTGACACTGCCAATCAGTATTGGCAGATACTCTGTTTTCTTTCCTGAGTCACATTTTAGGCTATCTATAATCATAACAAAGAGCTCCATTAATAGTTTCACAAAGACAGTCCACATTTTACAAAGAAATAATGGATTTTACAAGGAATCATGAATTAAAGGCGTAGTCTCCCCCAAGGTTCATTGTTGATTCCTTTTATACTACAGGGCAAACTTCAGAATTCTTGGGATGTTTCATATAATTTGGGCTGTAATGCATAAATGTTTACAGAGGACCCAGGGCTTCATGCAATTCCTGAAAAACTTGGCTGCAGCCCTTGTAGGTCTTCCAAAAGTTGTCACCCAACTGCAATGTTTAAGGTGACAGAGGAAATTACTAAACACCTGGGAAGTTATCCATTATTGTATTTAACTATATTTCATTAAGTGAACTTTAAATTTAATTTAATTTAATTCAACTTTAGAATCATAGAGCTGGAAGAAAACTTGGAGGTCTTCTAGTTCAACTGTCTGCCCAGGATAGGAATCCTCAGACCATTTTCGGGTGGGGGGGCGTGGGGGGCGTGCAGCTCCTGGCATGCTATTCAATGCCCCAAAATGCCACTTGGGGCTGGGAGTAGGGACTCGCTGATTTGTTGTGCAAGAGAGCCGACTAGGAGTAGGGACACCTGGGTTCAAGACTGTCCTCAACCATGGAAGCTCAGGGTGACTTTGGGCAAGTCATTGTCTTTCAGCCCAACTCAGAGAGAGGTTTGTTGTTCTGGTGAAAAATTGGAGGAGGCAGTGCTGTGTTTCCTGGAGCACAGATTCTTACAAAGCACATCAGATGCAGAGTTAGCTAAGAAAAAACATTATCAGTGGCAATTTACAGCAGTCTTTATCCATCCTGCCCCCACTCCTGCTAGTACTTTTAACTTTTTATCACAAAGAAAATTTGAAGATAGAGTCATGCTTTTCAGCCTCAAGAGGGCATCATCGGTCTTTCAAACTTTCATGAATCATGTTTTCCATGATTTTCTGGACAAGATCTTGACAATGAATTTGTTACTAATTAACTCTGAGGATCCTGCCCTTCACAACAATCATGCTTAAGCAGTTCTTTTATGCTTTCAGGGCCAAGCTAGAGAAATGTACCTCTAATGGGAAGAAGGAATAACCTTCAAGAACAGGAGGAAGAGCTGCAACCAAGACAGTGATCAGATAAAAGAAATCTGAGCCTGGGGCAGAAATGTAATTTGAGAAAGTGTCTCAGGCAGGACCCTCCCTAATTCTCATGAAAAAGAGAGGGAGGGGGAGGCACATTCAGACCTACAAGGTTCTGTTATTATAACCTTATAATAACAGTAGTATTAGCTTGTGTGTGTGACCTTCCTACAGTTAGATCCATTCTACCTAGGAAGCCTTCCCCCTTCACTATCAGGGACATAAGTGCTCGCCCTTGGTTGCACAACTTAGCACATTTCCAAGCAAAAACAGTTTGAATTGAGCAGAACCTAACCCATTACTTATGCAACTTAGATCTTTTTTGCCAAAGTTGAGTTAGGCTTGAAACCTAGTGTCCTCCAAATATGTTGGTATCATGGCTCCCAATTTGACGGACACCATGTTGAAGAAAGCTGATATAAAACCACAGTGAGCTGAAGACCAAGTTATTAATGGTAGAAGCATGTTGTAAGAATATTTGGCATCTCCACTTGTCCATTAATATAATGTCACAATTTGTGGATGTATAGATGCTACCTGTGGTTGAAGGGAAGAAATATTGCCTAGAGCAGGGATAGACAACACTTTTTTGCAATATCCAAAGTACCTTTCCAAGCCCAGTTGCTGAGAATTGATGGAGGAGTTTCTTTCCTTTTGAAATAAAAAAATACTGAAAATTGTAACAAAACTAACATGAGAACGTCATTTAAAAAAAAATAAAATAAAATAAAAATAAAACAAGAAAATAAATCCTGACTCCTCAAACATTCTGTCATGGCTCTACCCATTTTGCATCACAATCCAGCCCATTGTGGCCCCCTCAAAGTAAAGTGAAGCCCCCATCCAAACCAAAATTTATCCACACCTGGACTAAAGCATGGAGGTCAACCAGAGACTTATTCCACATTCCCATGCCAAATGTGGACAGCAAGGAAAATGAGAAGATGCTCCAAAAGGCTGTTGAAGGGCAGGTAGCTAGAACCTACAGTCTTTAGTGGAATTTTATGCAGCCCCCCTCCCCAAAAATAGCTGAAATAGCTCTGAGAAAGAGAAGTAGTGAAAGAGAAACCATGCATGCTTTAAATCTCATCCATGTTTTGTTCTGATTTTGTCCATCACTGACACTTGCTCCCAACCCCTCTGTAGGAATGTGGCCTTCAACAGGAAAAGTTTTCACATAACTGCTGTGAGCAAACTTCTTATTTCTTTGGCCTTGGTCTGTCTGCATTATAATGTCATATTGAACAGCCAGGAGTTCAACTCATCCCCTAGGCAGATGCAGCTGTCAGAGCGAAAGAGAAAAAGGAAAGTTATTCTATCCAAGGAAAAATTCCATCAGGGATTGCATCTACACCCATGGGTGACTGTTTAATGGCTAGATTGAAGACCAGATAAATTTGGAAGTAATTCTCTGGTATTTATGGGGTGCAGTCAGCTGGCACAAATGGCTAAGTTGATTTGATATGGTATTGAAGCTGGTCCTTTGATAATAAACTTCCAAACTGAACGTCGGCTACCACAAATATTGATGTAGCTAATGAACTAATCAACCTTCACTTCCTCCTTGAGCCTCCAGAAGCAGAAAACTGTTCACAGAAATCATTGACCTCCTTCTTTGGGTTGCTTTGATCAAGCACTTATTAATCTGCATCAAAGACAGAAGTTCAAAAGTAGTCCCTAATTAAAGACTCAGACTTGAAAAATCTAAAGTTAGTGAAATACTAAAAATTCAACAGCCCAGTGCTACAGAATATATTTCAAAATGTACAAGTAGGGGTGGCAGAGTGGGAGAGAGGTATTCTGTCTCAATACAAGGGCTGCCTGCAAATATTTTTTTAGAAATAAAACTGTACACAATTGTCTTCATTGATTTATTGCATTTGTACACTATCTTCTTTTTCAAGGAGCAAATGCACATGGAAATAATGTGCCCAAGCATTCTTCTCTTTTTTCCTTATTCTCCAACCCTTCCTGCCACCCTACCTCTATTTCTTCTTGCAGTGCTGCTCTAATAATGCTAACAAATGGGACAATAAAAAAAGATTTTGTTTCCATTTCTCCCCTCCCTTCCATCCAGCATTTGACTCACAACGAAGCAGGGTCAAGTAGATACTGAAAAGTAATGATCAATAGGGTAATGGGTAAGGTTCTGCTCAGTTCAAACTGTTTTTGGTTGGAAGTGTGCTGATTTGTGCAATCAGGAGTGAGCTGTTGGAGAAGATTGGCTGTATGAGTTATGGGTGGGATGCTCTTTAGCCATTTGAACTTAAGAATCCGTAACTGCTGCCACCTTCTTTTTCTTTATGAAAATGCGTACTCTTAGGATGTAACTGTTCTATCCATTCCAAACTTTGGAGCAACTGATATGATTGCAGAAAAAGCAATATTTTTCCTAAGCTATGGAATCGTTTTCAGAGAGGGAGGGCCATGGTTTTTACATGAAATTTTAAATGAAAATGCAAGTTTTTGAATATTTATTTATTTACTGGATTTGGACTCTAAGCAGCTTAGAGTATGTCATGTATACATGTTAAAAACACAACTAAAAATCTACGTGACTGCCCTGACTAAAACAACATTCCCCAACATGCTGTAATAAAGACTCAACAAGGGCTCCACAGATATCCTATTCCCAAGCCTGGGAACAGAGCCAGGTCTCCATAAGACCTTCTGGAGAACTAGAAGCTGACTTCTAAGGCATTGACTATTACCACCCTTAATTCTTTCTTCTTTCTCTCTCTCTCTCTCCCATATCCAGAATAGCTC
This sequence comes from Candoia aspera, assembly GCF_035149785.1. Classification (NCBI taxonomy): domain Eukaryota; kingdom Metazoa; phylum Chordata; class Lepidosauria; order Squamata; family Candoiidae; genus Candoia; species Candoia aspera. Next base: position 13,806,929 of record NC_086159.1, on the reverse strand, counting down.
AGAGTTTGATAATGTTACACTTGTGAACACTGAAGTAGCTACTGGACGTCAGGTGGTGCCCTTATTCTATCAAATAAAACATGGGGTTGGGATCACTGAATTGTCATGACCTTGTTTGAGATTTCATGTGATATCCCCCAAATTTCATGAGATCTTATTCAAGAATACCCGCCCCCATCCTGAAATAAATCTTGAGATTTTGGCAGTCTTATGTAAGAACTCATGAAATGTGTCCTTCTCTCCACCCTCCCTCTCTTCCTTCTTTTGGTGCATAATGCAGGAATGTCTGGGACTTTAAAGGATGTCCGCCTTTCAGTTGTTAGCTAAGCTCCTCTTTCCACGGGAAATAGTACAAATGCGGTCATTTACTGCATCCTAGAAATGGGTGCATCTTTTCTCTCTCTCCTTCATCCCATGGCCTTAACTGCAGACTTGTTTGCCTGACGAAGAGCTCGCCCCCAGCCAAACCTAGGGGCCTCCAGTCCCCCTGCCACTTCTTCTGGGGTCTCTGGCTGCCCAAGTTTAACACATGAGAAATCGCTGTATTGACTTCTGTTTGCCATATTAATAATCCTGCTTTTTTCTTTTCTTTTTTTATACAAAAAATCTGTGTATGTTACCTATTAACACGCACAGGCGTAGGAGTGTCTTTGCTTTCCTAACTCTGTTACCATCCTGCCTTTGGACTGATTATCTCTTGGCATTTTATATTAACCCCTGGTAAGTCATTTTATCTTCTTCTGCTTAACAGTAATCAAAGCCAGCATCCCCCACCCTGTTGTCCTCCAGATGTGCTCAACTTCTGTTCCCACACTTCCCTGGTAAGCGTGGCCAGTTGTAAATCTGGAGAACGCCAGGCCAGGGAAGGCTGAACAAACAGGTTTCCTTTCTTGGTATGTTTGATTAACTACTCTGAATTTTCCAAAGTCTGAATGCATTTTATCCCTTGGAATAAAAAGGTAAAAAGGATTGCAAACCAGATCTAATTTTTGATTTTTAAAAAATCTGGGTGTCGTTACATGGAATCTTGCCATTGCAAAACTGTGTATGTGCTTTGATATGGTATGATGTGATATAGGACACATAATATACTTCACTGAAACATCTACCTTGGCTTAAGCAAATATTGTTTTGGCCTGCAAGAGACAAGAACTTATTCTAGAGCTGTTTCGGTTTTCCGGATGAGCCCGTTTGCTTTTAATCCCTCCTACTAGGCAGTAAAATATTGTAATAAATAAAATAACTAAAAGTGTGACTGAAAAATGTTACTTTTGTGGGACTGAAAAGCAGGTGCTTCATTCTGCCTAAATGCAGGGCTGGTTCTGAAGCAGACGATGGGAGCGAGGAGGTGGATGAGCAAGTTTTCATTGCCCAATTAGACCCATTGACAAGTTAGACCCTTGTGGCATATGAGGCAAGAATGATCACGGTGCACATTAAAGTGTTGATGCTGATGCATTTCTGTTATTAGAAAGATTGAATGATTATGTGCCATCAAGTCGGTGCTGACTGTTAGTGACCACTTAGATAGATTTTCTCCAGGATAAATTAGAAATATATAGCCACAGAAATGGAAGTGGAACATAACTATGGAATGTCTTTATCTTTTTTCTTGCAGGAGTAAAAATGGATTGAAGAAGAGAAAGCTGACCAAGTATGCCCACTTTATAAATTTTAGTTGTTTAACGGATGTTCCATTATTTCTTCCATGCATCTGCTTATAGAAATAGTTCCCATTAGAGTCAGTTGGATAAGCCCCAACCCCTTGCCAGTCATTTATCCTTGCCTTCCTCAACGTGGTGTGGTGCTCAAGAGATGTGTTAGGTCCACAAAGCTTACCCTCCAAAAGACTCGGCCCTCCTGCTTATGACTTCATTTACCATCTCTTTGCTCATCGGTTCACCCTCTCCTTCTGATGAAGGGCAAATGAAAGACAGTGACCCCCTCCAGTTAATTGAGCTGCTCTAGCAAATGCATTTTCTGCTCATCCAATGATATCAAAGTGCAACCATTTTATTTTGGCATACGAGGCTGAATTTCCTAGAAGCATTTCTCCCGCCTACCAGATAGTAAAAATAATCTAACAAATGTAGTAATGCAAAATTTGCTGTCCTTTTATGGGGATGAAAATCAGCTGCTCAAGGCAGTTGCTTCATTCTGCCTAAAAATAGGGCTGCTTCTGAAGCAGACAATGGGAGTGAAGAAGTGAATGAGCAGCTGATATTGCCAATCCATTTCATTCATTCATTCATTCATTCATTCATTCATTCATTCATTCATTCATTCACCTACCAACCAACTCTGTCTGGCAGTTGAGTGGTCAGTCAGCAACATCTGTAGCAAGTCACACAATGATGCTAACAAAATGACATGTGCAACATTGTCTCACTCAAATGACGCACTTAACGCAATGATGCGTGTGTTACTATTATACCCCTCTTGTTCTCCTTGGGCAGCAGTGCAGGAGCAATAATGGTTTGACATTTTTTCCCTTCAGGATAAAAGAAAATCTCTGGAAAAACATTGCCAGAGTATGCAGGGACAAAGAGGATGATCACTTTTCAAAGATATATCAAATAGGCAAGAGGTCGATTTCAGCTTTGTTTAGCCTTTAAATATATCTTATAGGTATAAAAGAGGCATCTTCCCTTTTCTGACACATCTATCAGACAAGGGTAACTAGATGTTATTCTGTGGGGCTGAAACCCTCTACTGGGAATTGAACTCATACAACTTCACGCTTTAGATGACTACTGTATATAGCGTGCATTAGCTCTTCTGCGTTATCTACATCCTGGCGCTGATAGTGTGACTACCCAGCATTGTGCAATTTCAGGAAGTGCTGCAAATGTGCAAATAGGCTCTCAGCAAAGAGCCTGGCCCTGCTGTTTACACTACATAAATACACTGCAGTTTTCAAAGATCTGATAAAAATAGATAAAATCTGATAATCTTTCCTCGTTGCTTTAGAACTTTTTCTTTCTATGTTTTTCAAAAACACAAAGTTGGTGGAGTGGTAGTGGACAGCACACTCACCAGACATCACAACTCATGGAAAAGGAATTATTAGAGCTATAGACTTCAGGAAGCTGATATAGGTAGTCCTTGACTTATGATCACAATGGGGCTGGAAAATTAGTCGTTAAGCGGCACAGTCATTAAGCGAGGCATCATGTGACTGCACCCAATTTTATGACCTTTGTCATGCTTGTAAAGTGAATCACACAGTTCCCCATTGTTTTTGCTTGTCAGAAGCTGGCTGGGAAGGATGCAAATGATGAACACATGACCCTGGGATACTGCAACCATCGTAAATACATGCTGGTTGCCAAGCACCTGAATTCTGATCATGTGACCGCAGGGGCACTGCAGCAGTTGTAAGTGCAAGGACCAGTTGTGAGGCACTTTTTTCAGCACCATTGTAACTTCAAACAGTTGCTAAATGAATGGCCATAAGTCAAGGACTACCAGTAATATTACTGAAGCAAGACAAAGGAAGGTCTGATAGGAAGGTCCTGAGCGAGCAAGTTGTGTGACAATCAGCTTATCAAAGTTATATCTGGAAAAGTGGTAATGGTGTACTCCATGCACCAGCACACCCACTTGAGCGTTAAATATAATTTTGCAGAATTGTGGCCATATGAAAATAATGGGTGCTGATGTAATTAAAATTATTCACTGTGATTCACAGTATAGGATGAAAATGTCCAAGAAAAGAAAAAAGTTTTCCCAGGCTCAACATCGTAAGCATAAAGCTCAAAGACTTGAAGAAAAAAATAAGAGGGCACCTTTTTGAGATTCCTAACAAAATCAGAAGATTAGCCAAACCATAGAGGGCACCAGATTATTTGACACTATGGTGCCAAAATGTGTAGAGCCAGCCGTACAAGAATTCTTTCAATTTTGGAGCCTGCACTGTTTGTCCTTGCTCAAGCACTGTCCAAAACCTGGATGTGTCACTGAGAATGACATTCCACCATGAGAAACTGTAGGCTCCTGTTTACTTTTCACAGCAGGTCCTGCACCAGAAAAATGTTCCTGACAAATAGAAAATTAAGCACTGGGGAAAAATCAATTATCTCTTGTTATCAATTCCCCAAAGCGTTTAGTTGAGTCTTATAAGTGTGAAAGACATGAAGGAAAAAAAATCAGGAACATTCCTGTTATCAAACTATTCCAGTTTCTCAACACAGTTGCTAATTATTCACTGGATCATTAATGACAGCAGGTAAACAGCAGTAATTAATCGTTGATAAGAAACAGGTTCCTTGGGATTTTGTTGCTTTAAGGCAAAGAAACTCATACTGATCTTTGCAAATTGGAGCATAGGAATTAGACAAGAAGAGTGGTTGCCTTTTCTTGGTTATTTGGGGAATAAGAGGTTAGAACATCAGGATGGAATCCTGATCTATGGAAAGTGACTGGGTCCTGCTGGAAATAATCACTAAAACCTCAAATTTCCTAACAGCAGATAAGGTGATAAACCTGGTCTGGACTGCAGCACTTCAAATCGGTGGGGTTTCATGAGTGATTGTGCCTTTCCTTCCTGCCAAATGTTCTGCAGGGATAAAAGAAAATATTGGGAGAAAGGATTCCCGACTTCCTGCTCTATGAATTCACTGGGAGATATATATGTAAGAAGCAGGCATAGATATCATTAGGGGAAGGCAAGAGGGTGCAAAAGACACATGTATCGTGGCATGTAAAGACATGACTTTCATCAGATGTCTTGACATAAATTACATCATGGAGTGATGACCACTTTTGGTATCACTATGGCTTGTGACAAATGCCTGTGGGTGCATAATTCAGTGAGGTGAGCACCCTTCCCTTGTAGTATGACATGGTGTAATCCAGATAGTTTTATCAGCTCACCTGCTGTTTGTGGGAAGGGAGACTGATTTTTATTTATTTAATTCTATCTTATTCTAGATAAGGTGTGAACTGAGAAGAAATTCGTATGAGTGAGGACACTGGAATTCTCTAGATATCTCTGATTTAAAAAAAAACCCAGACCATTCTGGCCTCACATCTGTAATCTGTATCTCACATATCATATTTTATTGATTTTTGTCTCATCTAGTTCTAAGTTAGTTGGATCCAGACATAAATTATTTATTCTTTAACTTCATGGTTCAATTAACAGATGGTGACTTCTATGAATGACAGATTCTTTTCTTAATTCTTTCTGTATGCATTTTTTAAAAGCCCGGTCCAGCTGGATGATTTTGACAGCTACGTCAAGGATATGGCTAAAGATTCTGATTACAAATTCTCTCTGCAATTTGAGGTAAATCCCAACTCAGATATTGGCTATTGGTAACTTAAATTCTGTGGAAGGAAGTGAGTAAATGAATAGATAGTATTCTTGGGCTTTTCCACTTCAGAGCAGGGTGGAAGATTATTACTTTTTAAATATCGTTTCCCTTCAATATCTTTTTAAAACTCTCCTTGCATGAAGAAGAGAGATTTCATAGTTTCTTATAAGTAGGGAAATAATCTAGCGGCCATCCCTTCTTTATATGCTTTAGTTGCGGGACAAAGGACATAATACCAAGCTATCCTGGAGATTCCAACACAAACACTCAAATGTGTGTGGCACATGAATATATCTGCATAGTAATTTGTAGGTGTGTATGTATCCCTACTGAGAGCCAGTGTGGCGTAGTGGTTAAAACACCAGGCTAGAAACTGGGAGACCGTGAGTTCTAGTCCCACCTTAGGCCCAAAGCCAGCTGGGTGACCTTGGTCCAGTCACACTCTCCCAGCCCTAGGAAGGAGGCAATGGCAAACCACTTCCAAAACTGTTGCAAAGAAAACTGTGGAGACTTGTCCAGGCAATCGCCAGAAGTCAAGACTGCTTTGAAGGCACACGGGCACACAAAAAGGAATTCCTGCTGGAAAACACAGCCCAGAAAGGTGTAGGGCTAAGGTGTACATATATATGTACATATGCAAGTCTTTGTGTATTAACATTCCTTGAGAAATTAACTACTCCATTGATAAAATTAATAGATCCCCCATTTGCACTGAAAACAAATAGGTTATCTTAACTATTACATTGTTACTGAGTTGTCTTGTCTAACAATATGCTGATACAAAGGTTGTCTAAGCATAATTTGTGTGTGTGTTTGTGTGTGTGTGTTACACTCAGGAATTGAAACTGATTGGTCTGGATACCCCACATTTTGCAGCTGATCTCCCCATGAATCGCAGTAAAAATCGCTACACAAATATCCTGCCTTGTAAGTTGTTGTTTTAGGAGGGAGTTGCTGTATGTAACATTAGACTTTGTATCTGGCATCCAGGCAACTTGTAATGCCAGCACCAAAGGGCAGCCTTGTTGGGCAACTACCAAGACTTTATCATCATTTTTTGTCACCACATTCCCTGAGCATCTTGCTTTTTCAGCTACCCTCCCTGCCTGCTTACTTGTTCTTTCCCTTACTTGTTCTTACTGTAGTTCACAGTAAGAATAGGAGTAAATATGCTGCATGGTATTATTTTATTTATTATTTTATTAATTCAATTGATACAATCACCTTTTGCAGAGTGACTAATGCTGAGCATAAAAGCATAGCACTCCTGTGCTATGATCCTGCTAGTTATTTTTCTGTATTTAAATCTATCCCATAAAGAACCTCCCTCCCTCCCTCCCTCCCTCCCTTGGAGTAAGGGTAACTTTACTTTTTAAGCACCCATGCACAAAGGGATACAATGCAATATTCCCAAATTGTCTTTGAAACTTTAACGTGCTCCCGGCAATCCAGAAGTGAAGGGTTTTTCTAGGCAATAGTAGTGAAGTACTTCTCCCTTCCCTGTATACAAAAGTGTAAATTTATTGAAATATCAGCTACTGCAAGTTGATTGACCTGCCATCTTGATTTTTCCCAAAATGCATGCAGATTTATGTTAAACTTCCAGAGACTTAATTCCAAAATTTGTGCATTTATGTTGAATTCATCATTGGATATGTTGCCTTTTTGCAGATGATTTCAGCCGTGTTCAGTTGGTTTCAATGAATGAAGAAGAAGGCTCTGATTACATTAATGCCAACTACATCCCAGTAAGTGGACCGGACTCAGATAAGTCAAAGTAATTATATTTTCATAGCTTAGGAAATAGTACACAGAGTGTAAACAGTCAATGATATAGACAAAATTGTTCCTTCTAGCTGCAGTTCTAGTTTATGGCATGCCAATTAGCTCCAAAGTGAAACAGTCACTTAAAAATAAGAACGTTGTTTCTGGATATTTAGGGACTGCTTAACCTCTCTTTCTCTCTCTGTGTATATATATATATATATATATGCATACATACACACACTGTATATAGATAGATAGATATTGATACAGATAAAAAAGTAAATTTAGCAATAATAACCCCCCACTTGGCTGATGGATCTAATTTTACAAACATGATACCACTGTAATTCAAGACAAGAAATGAATGCTGATGCTGGAAATATGGAATAGGTCCTGGAGGGCAGTAGAAATAGTGGTAGGAAAGGGAGACAAAATGATCTGGGATATCAAACAAAGCTAGATCAGGATTAGGGATGAGCTAAAACATGTGAGTGTGCTGAGTGCCCAAGTAGAGACAACTGATGCCCACATTCAAGGTTGCTATAAGGTTCAGAAAGAAAGGGCATCTGGTATACAGAAGGTTTAGTTAAGATTCACAAAATTTAAGGGCAACAGTTACCTAAGATACCCAAATACACCAAATAGCCAAATACACCAAAATAGAAATACCCAGGATAATGGACCTCATCAACTATGAAAAGGACAACACTGCCATACATCAGAAACATCTCAGAAACCACCAACAGACTGTTACAACCACATGGCATCACCGTAGCACATAAACCAACTAAAACTCTTCAAAACATATTAAGCAAGCCAAAAGACCCAATAGCCCAAGAAGAAAAAACAGGAGTTATTTACAACATACAATGCAAAGACTGTAACAGCCACTATGTAGGACAGACAGGCAGAAGACTAGCAGAACACATCCACGAACACCAACTAGCAGTCAGAAGGCACGATGACAACTCCTTAATCTCACAACACATGGACAGACTCAACCATAGTTTCAACTGGGAAACGGTGAGCATCCTAAACCAAGCCAAATCCAAAAATGCCAGAGAATTCCTGGAAGCCTGGCACTCAGACCAAGCAGCCATCAACAGACACATAGGGGTAAACAACATTTACATATCATTCAAAAGAGACAATAGAAAAGCCAAAAGACCAGTACACCCCCTTGCCAGCAATCAACACCCAGATAGGCAAAAATCAACACTAGGATTAACGCCAGATGAACCATCAAACAGCACAATACACCCTAATCAAGGAACTATCAACTCAGGCAATCAACCAAGCAGCAAACAACAGCCTAATCAAGGAACTCCCAAGGAGAGAAGAACACCCCTATCAACACAAGCAGGGCAAGCAAACTGAGAGCAAGGCCCACTCCCTCTTTGCGCTGAAGATGTTGCCTAGTCTGGCAATGAAACGTCTGCAAGAAAACAAAAAGGCTCAGAGAGCACCAAGGACTCCACAATTACCTAAGAATCAATTGTTCTGCAGATGTTCTTAGGAAGGAACTGTATTCTGATGTAGGGAGAGATTCCTGGTTTAAAGGAAACCTTTGATTTAAAAGGGTCTATAAATAAAAATAATACTGTGGCTGCCTCTTTCTTTTGTAGGGTTATAACTCTCCACAAGAATATATTGCGACACAAGGACCACTACCAGAGACAAGGAATGACTTTTGGAAGATGGTTCTCCAGCAGAAGTCACAAATCATTGTTATGCTTACTCAGTGCAATGAGAAGAGAAGGGTATGTAGACTGAGCAGGGCATTAGGTTTGGTAATCTCTGAGGTCACTTCCAGTTCTATGATTGTAGATTCTTTCATGCCTCTTGGATTATGGAGCCTTGCTAGAATCCTATATCTAGCAGTGTGTGTGTGCATGTGTGTGTGTCCCTTTGAGTTGCTTTTTGACTCCTGGCAACTGCCTGGACAAATCCCTGCAGTCTTCTCAGCAAGATTTCAGAAGTGGTTTGTCACTGCTTGCTTCTTAGGCTGAGAGAGAGTGACTGGCCCAGGGTCACCCAGCTGGCTTTGTGCCTAAGGCAGGACTAGAACTCACAGTCTCCCAGTTTCTAGCCGAACTCCATTAACCACTACACCAAACCGGCTCTCTTATCTAACATTAGCTATTAATAGTCTTTGAAACGTCACAACCAGGACATACTGGCCCAGCTGCTCTTTCCTCCAACACTTTTATTGGAAGATTATGTAGAAGATCATTGTGATTAGCTGTTCCTGCAACACAGCTAACTAAGGAGAGTGATTGATTTATTAATCTGAAGAGGTTACAGCACCCCATCCTCAACAATATACAAATCAGCAGCTAATAACATCTTAATAATGTAAATTCCATCTTATGCCAGTGTTATTACATTCCATATTAACAGTGCCACTTTCATCTCAGATACAGCTGTTTCTCACTCTACAATCCCAAATATTTTTGGAAACAGGCTTTTAACAAATTTCTGGATATCAGGAATAAGGACACCTTCTCTCTGATACTAGGGTATTACTTTAAGCATAATAATGAGGAAATAAAGGAATTGCTGCTGGAAATAAAGTGGAAGCCAGTGGACCTCCCGCAATACTCTTGTTTTATGGCTATACCTGGAGGCATGCAGTTAGCATGTGGGCAGCCATATTTTGCACCAGCTGTAGTTTTTTGATGGTCTTCAAGAGCAGTTCCAAGCAGAAAGCAACACAGTAGCCCAACTGTTTGATGACAAGGGCATGAATGACTGTTGCCAATACTTCCCACTGCAGGCATAGTTACAACTGGCACACAAAGTGTGTCCAACTGAGGTTAATTGGGAATGGTTTCCTCTTTTTTGATGTTCCCACAATAAACCATCTTGCTAATCTTGACCAGTTAAGCATGTTTTTTTTTTAATCATATGGCATAGCAGTCTGGTGTTCATGCTGCTTTTTCTTGCTGGGAAATCTTGTGAGGTCCAGCAGCCAGATGTGTAAACTATTTAGCCGTGACAAGTCGCGTTGCCCAGGGTGCGCCGCGAGGAGGTTAGTCTACATTGCACCAAAGTTAAGCATGTTATAGGAACTAACAAAAGTAGGAGAGGGGCCACCACAGCAGTGTTCATCACACAGCCGGTGCCAAGTTTGATTCCTGGACTTTGTGGGGAGGGCTAAGGAAGATCTACATGAAATCTTAGATAGCCGCTGCAGTAAGTATAGGCCACACTGAGCTAGACAGACCAGCAGCCTGGTTCAGTCTAAGGCAACTGCCTTCATTTTTAACTTATGCAAGATACACTCCCTTCCTCAAGCAGGATTTGCCCAGATACAAAAAATAAAAACAAAAATTGTAGTTTACACATATCCTGTTAGGTACTGACAGTGCTGCTTAAGAAAGATTATGTATACAAGTAGGAGAATCATTATTACAGGCAGGTTTGCTTATTTTTCTTTTGCCCAGGAATGCCTAATGTAAAAGAGACAAGCCACTATCCAGCTCAAAACAGCCACCACAATGAAAGGCTTGTCTCCATTGCCCTGGGGTCTCCTGTGATAAAAGCAGTGTGTTTCTGTCCATATCTGCATGTCCCTTGCTTGGATTCTTGCATCAACTGTGGTGGTTGCAAAGGAAAAACTTTTAAGAGCTTTGCTTCTCCATTGTAATTTTGGATTGCTTTTCCCCTCTTTCCAGGTAAAATGTGACCATTATTGGCCTTTTGCAGAAGAGCCAGTTCCTTATGGAGACATCACAGTGGAGATGCTTTCTGAAGAAGAGCAAGCAGATTGGATGTTCAGGAACTTCCGAATCAGCTATGTAGGTCAATATAAATGGTCTTACGCAGCTTTTGGTTGTTGGGAATGCTGCTCCACTAGTACATTTCAAGTCCTGATTTAAAACCCCCTATACAGTCTATGACTTATTTTGTGTGTGTGTAGAGGTCTCCATTCAACTGTCAGACCTTCCTGCCCATCTAAGTTTTCATTTGCTTCAGTAGCTTTTTTATCAGCAAATATACACTGAATATGCAAAAAGGCAATTATATGTCTCTCACAATTTTTGCCACTGATTTTTATTCTGGGTTTTTTCAACTTCCCACTGTGTAGTCTACTACCCTGGGATTTCATAATGGTCTCCTATCCAAGGTGTGATGCTCTCAAACCTTAGTTTGCTTTTTCAAGATCAGTCAAAGCGCTGTCATCTCTATTTCCCTTTGGGTTTAAATTACACCGCTGAAATAAAGACAACTTGGATGGTCCAGGGAGTGGGATTTGTGTGCCCGATTCAGTTCTCAGATCAGATTCCTGGACTCCCAATATGCTTATGTTCAATATTTACCTTTTGCACAAGATATTGGTTGCTGGGTCTTGAGTTTCTGAACTAGAACAAAATCTAGACATAATCCTAGCGAAATTTGAATAATAAATAAATAAATAATCCACACTTGAGTATTACATGAATAATACTTACCTGTGTATATAGTATATATCTAGGTATCCTTGCCTTAATCTAAAAGCAATAATCCAAAACTCAATCCTTGGGCCCTGACATGGGGCAGATAGTTGTATCGGGGGAAAAGCTCCCATTTATTCATTAGTGGACATCTTTCAAGCAATGTTATTAGCCCTGCAAATTAGACAGTTGGACTGGATACTCTAAATCAGGGTTCCTCAACCTTGGTGACTCTAAGCTGCGTGGACTGCAACTCTCAGAATTCCCCAGCCAGCAAAGCTGGCTGGGAATTGCAGTCCACACAGCTTAGAGTCACCAAGGTTGAGGAACCCTGCTCTAAATGACCCCATCCAGCTCTATGCTTTGATGATGCACCTGTGTAAGGGACTACGTACTTACAACTGCTGACATTACTCTGGAACCATTCTGTTTTTCTTTCCACTCAGGCAGATGAAATGCAGGACGTGATGCATTTTAATTACACCTCTTGGCCTGACCATGGGGTCCCTCCCACCAACTCAGCAGAAAGCATTTTGCACTTTGTACAGATGGTCAGGCAGCAGGCAACGAAAAGCAAGGGGCCCATGATTGTACACTGCAGGTAAACTTGCTGCCCCCATAGATGTGGAGGATGTGAGCATAACATAGCCCAAAGAACAATGTTGCATTGCTTTTTTTTTTTTTGCGTCCAAGAGGAATGAGTACCAAAGATGTGCTGCTTTTTTTTTTTTTTGCATCTAGGAGGAATGAGAAGGGCCATATATTTTCTCTGCCAGCTTTCCTTCTTAGAAGTTGCGTTCTGTTTGGTAAAGACCTCACTGGAGTATTCAGCGTGTGAGATGAACGGCTCTTCCACTAAAGGGCTGTTTCTGCACCTTTTAAGATGCATGGATGGGGGGGGTTCACTACCTGCTGTCACCTGCGACTTTATTTATTTTTATTAATCAAATTTATCACCGCCCATCTCCCAAAAGGGACTCTGGGTGGTTTACAATAAAACATAAATAAGAGAAATATAAAACTAAAAAATCCTATAATATATAATAAAATAAATATAATAGGAACCCGGTGGCTAAAATTTCTCGGTGATTCGCAAGCAGAGCAGCGGTCCTTTAGATCTTCCTACATTACCAGTGCCTGGTTTTAGGGGTGCAGTTCTGTATAGCTCCCTATTTGGGGGAGAAATTGTAAAGAGGAGCATGGCAATCGTTTCACTATGCTGAAAAATCCAGAACTTTATTTCTGTATGTCTCTATCCACTTCAGTGATTTTAGGTTAAAACTAAGCCTGTAAGCTTACATTACGTTTGAATAGAAAAATAAATTTCTGCCCCCCGCCCTTTCTTCTTCTTCTTCTGAAAATACAGAAATCCAGCATTAATAACAAATATCCAGAGATAACATTTAGGAAGGAAATCTGTTTTTAATTATTATTAACTTCCACATTGCATCGTTGTTGTTCTATAGTTTTTTCCAGTCTTATTCATGAAACAGTTGTCAATCACCCCCATCATGAGACTCTGAAGGTCAGGGTAGCTTACAAAATTCAGAAACAAAGCAGATCCTGCCCATAGATTTGCAGATGAAAATGTAGGTCCACTCATGAAACAGACTGGGTGAGAGGAGGAAGCCCACTAATCCAGACACTCGATTTTTGAGGGAAGCCTAGTAGCTCGTGGATTTGGCTCTAAGCACTATGAAGTAGATGCTGCTGAAGCCCTCCTTCAGATGTCCTTGAATTGCAGTAGAAGGTTGGGCGAGGGACGTAAAAGAAAACCTGCCATGGATTTCTGTGGGACTTGGTTGTCGGAATCTTTGGCATGGACTCCGCAGCAATTTAGATAACAGTGCTGAACAGCATGGGTTGGGTCCATCTTTTTCTGATCCAAAATGTGCAGAAAGGCATAAGGGACTTGCATATGGAACCATACAAATCTGGAAGGCAAACAGACCAGATTTGTCTTTTTTTTCAGATGTGATGGAAGGTGGAAGACAATCATGGTAAAGATGCCCTATCACCACTTCTACTTTCTTATAGGGATGGCCAGACCCCATCCCTTAATCAGTGACACAGTCAGATACTTAAGAGTTTGTTCCCTCTGTTGTATATTTTTAGGAGAAATGCTTTCAAAACGGTTAGCACCTCCATTTTTAACTTTCCCAATGTACAGCAGTGAATAGCAATGAACATTAGATAGTGAGCTATAAAGTACACTGTGATTATGGATATTTACAGAGTTAATAAGATTTCCCAGAACAGAATGCATAATAAGCATATTTCTCACCTCATAAGCAATGGTGTGTAATGCTGTGTTTGTTTTGCAGTGCTGGTGTGGGACGGACCGGGACGTTCATAGCATTAGACCGGCTTTTACAGCACATTCGTGATCATGAATTTGTAGATATATTGGGAATGGTGTCAGACATGAGGTCTTATCGGATGTCCATGGTTCAGACAGAGGTATGATTTTCACTGGCTGTTTGAAATGTGTTTGCCAGATTGATTCATTTATTCACTTGAGGCATCCCTCAGTTCCTTAGAAACTTATAAAAAGCATATTATAAAGTTTAGAATATTGAATGTCATACTATAAAAGAAGGAAGTAGAAGTAATCAGCCTAAATGGAAAGTACTGAAAGGGGGTGTGTGTCTACAAAGGGAGCGTCTACATCTGCAAGAGGGCAAACATGGCATCATCACCACAGCCCCACCCTTTTTGCCTGTTTGTTTATTAGATTTATCCCATCTGTCATTCAAGAGTTCAAAGCAATGTACACAGAGCTCATTGTCCTCAATAGTCCTGTGTAGTGGGTCAGGCTGAGAGAAAATGGCCCTAAGTCATGCAGTGGGAAGAAATGTAGACCTGGTCTTGGGAATGGAGAAGGAAGGAGTGAACCGCCAAGGGGAGAGCTTTTAGGAAAGATTACTCAGTCCTGAGAAAGAGGAAAACATGAGACCTCAAGAACCCCGCCTTGATTTGATATAAGAAGAAGTATAAGATGGGGCAGAAAGAAATTCTGACAGGCTTTCAAGATTCTGTTATTCTACCCTGCAACAAAGACCATGGTTGGAATCCCTACCATGCCTGTTTCTTGCCCTGGTCTACCTGGAAGGGCTGACATGGAAGGAGCATTCATTACTGAGGTGGACTTGGGCCTGGGTCTCCTAGTCCAGCACTTTTACCACCGTACCACACTGTTATATGTATAGGTATACGTATATATGTGTGTGTAAACACATACACACACACACACATTTGTAGTTATATATATGTGAGAGCCATTTTGGTGTGGTGGTTAAGACATCAGGTTAGAAACTGGGAGACTGTGACTTCTAGTCCTGCCTTAGGCATGAAAGCCAGCTGGGTGACCTTGGGCCGGTCACACACACTCAGTCCACGATGTCAGGCTCAAGTGACAAGCCAGTTGGTCAATTCCTGTTGCAACCAACGGATCAACATTTGGTTGATCTGAAAAAGTGGACCCTGCACCTGTGGGAAAAACAGGAGGAGGAGGAGATGTATGTATATATATGTATGTCCAGACATACATACAGAAACACTCAAGAACCAGCCTTCTTGACATGCTATTTTTTATGGGCAGTTGTTTTAATCTATTAATTTATGAGGAAGAATTCAAACATGACCCCCTCCCCCAACCCCCTTAGAATCTGAGCTGGTACAATCCAGCAGCAATTTTACATTGCCATTTGCATCATAATCCATTCTATTACAATTAAAAAAAAAGAAATACAGAGATAACAATATACAGAATGACTAGTATACACAAATCCAACAAATTAATTAGTTATTAAGTTATAATACCAAGTCAAGCATAAAAAATAGTAAAACAAACAAATAGGAAAAAATAGTAAACATGAACATACTAAATTGAGATCACCTTGATTGACCAGACTGTCGCCAGACAGAGTCCTGCTGGTCGCAACTTACTTTCCATTCGTCTCGAATCCTGGCTTTGCTTCTCCAGGTTCGGCCAAAGTCCTTGACTATTGGATCTTCCCATCTCTTTGGAGGTCGGCCGATAGGTCTTTTTACTTCTCTTGGATACCATTCAGCAACTGCTGTGGTCCAATGGCCATCTGACATGCACTTGACATGTCCTGCCCAGCGTAGCTTCTGTTTTCAATATTCGACAATGACATCATTTATTCCACTTTGTGTTCTAATCTGGCTGCTTGGGATGTGGTCTCGGAGAGAAACTTTCAGCATGGATCTTTCCATAGCCCTTACTACTCTTGAAAGCTCTTCCTCTTCTGCCTTTGTTAGCAACCATGTTTCACTTCCATATAAGTGAAACATGGTTGATAAGATAAGACAGTCGAATTAAAAAGATTAGCACGCAGCTTTCCGTCGATCTTCTCATTCTGTAAGACTTCCCTCATGGAGTTGTATCTAGCCCATCCAGCTTTCTTTCTTCTGACCAGTTCTTCTCTTTGATGGTTGTTCATTTTGATTATTGATATACATCAGTATAAATTGATATACATCAATTAAATGTATTAATAAGAATGTATCAAGTTAGGCATACAATTGTCTATTCTTGTAAAATATTATGAAATCTATGCCAAAGGGAAATGTATGGTGTCATTTTTTGTTTACTAGAAAAAAATAGCCTTTTCCAAGAAAAAAAAGAAAGTAAACATTTCTTGAATCCAGTCTTTCATATCAGTTAATAAAGATGTTGGCTATCACCTTTAAAGCCCTACGTGGCATGGGACCAGGGTACCTGAGGGACCATATCATCCCCATAACATCGACCCGTCCCACCTGGTCAGGCAGGGTGGGCATGCTACAGACCCCATCAGTAAGGAATTTCATCTAGCAGGGTCCAGGAGGCGAGCCTTCTCTGCAGTGGCGCCCGCCCTTTGGAACATCTTGCCCCTGGAGTTGAGACAGGTTTCCTTGCTCTCGGACTTCCGGAAGAAACTGAAGACCTGGTTTTGTCGCCTTGCTTGGGAGGGGGAGAGTGATAGCTCCACCTGGGGATGGCTGGCGCCATAGCACCTCTTAGTGATTGTGTTCCATCTCCACTTGGATTTTACATTTGTTTTTATGTGTATTTTAATGGTAATTTTAGGTGGTTATGTTTTTAGTGTTATTTTATTGTAAACCACCCAGAGTCCCCCATTGGGGGAGATGGGCGGTGATAAAAATTTAATAAATAAATAATAGTACTTTTCCACTTTCCCAGTATAATTCCCTTGGCTATTCCTTATGCATCCAGGTCATTGTTACAACCTTGTGGGTCAGATCAGATGCTAGTTCCTTTAGGTACCTTCATCTTCCATTTGCTTGTTGAGTTGTTTTCAATTAAATTTCTTCCAAAATGTCCACAGATGAGATATTGCCAACTTCTGTTGGGTTTCTGAAACCCTGCTGTTTGCCAGCTGGCCAATCCTCCTGCTCCTTTGGCAGAGCTGTTCTCTGTCTTCCCTCTTTCTCTTCTTACACACAAACACAGCAGGGTGCTGTGATGCTTCAGCAGACCAGATCTGGCTTACTGAATGCCCCAAATGCATGAAACCCCAAGGAGCAGGATATGATGCATTGGATTGCCAGGACTGGAACAGTTGGAGAGGAAGCAAAAGCACACTTTATCTGGCTTGGAATTTGGGGAGTTGTATCCCCAACACTAGGTTGGAGAAGTCAGGTTTACTGTTCCTGGGTTTTATTATTTGGATAACACTTTTACTTAATGCCCTGTTGAGTTTGACTCACATTCCAGCAAAAAGTCCAAATCAATCTTCCTAATGTGACACAGTTCTGTTGTACTGCAGTCAACATGGCTGGGATAGTGCCAGATCACCACTCAGACTTGGGCTCCAAAAATTCAAATCACCAAGTGGTGACAGTATCATCATCATCATCATCATCATCATCATCATCATCATCATCATCAAGTTTATTACAGCCCTAAGGCCAGACACAATAAAACTATACAATAGCAACAATCTTACATTAATACATACATACATATATACATATATAAAAACAAAAGCAATTAATATACTACAATCCAAAATTAATTATGAAAATACTAAAATGAATTGAAATAAAATACTATGTTAAGAAATTCAAAATCTAAGTGATGGTGGGGTGTATTGTGTAGATGGTAGCACAAAACTGGGCAACCTGGGAGGATATTTTGGGGTCCTTGTCCGAAAGAAGTAGCATTAGATAGAAATCACTCTCCCTGCCTGGAAATTTCTTCAATAATTGATATATAAGGACCTGTCTAGAATCCTTATGTAGGGAACCATATAACAACATACGGCTTAGGGTTTCTATTGAGCTGTCACCGCATGGACATAGCCGAAGGTGCGTAGGAGTACCCTTAAAACGTCCAAAAAGGACTGCTGAGGGCAGCGCGTCCAGCCTGGCTAAAGTGAGGTAAAGGTAAAGGTTTCCCTTGACGTAAAGTCCAGTCGTGTCCGACTCTAGGGGGCGGTGCTCATCTCCGTTTCTAAGCCTTGGAGCCGGCGTCCCTAAGGACCCGTCCGTGGTCATGTGGCCGGCATGACTCACGGAACGCCGTTATCTTCCCGCCGAAGCGGTACCAATTAATCTACTCACATTTGCATGTTTTCGAACTGCTTGGTGTGCAGGAGCTGGGACGAGCAACGGGAGCTCACCCCGCCGCGCGGTTTCGAACCGCCGACCTTCCGATCGGCAGCTCAGCGGTTTAACCCGCAGCGCCACCGCATCCCTTGGCTAAAGTGAAAGCTTTACGAAATTTCAAAATTGTGATGTCGCTTCCGACTCTTCGTGACTTCATGGACCAGCCCACGCCAGAGCTTCCTGTCAGTCGTCAACACCCCCAGCTCCCCCAGGGATGAGTCCGTCACCTCTAGAATATCATCCATCCACCTTGCCCTTGGTCGGCCCCTCTTCCTTTTGCCCTCCACTCTCCCTAGCATCAGCATCTTCTCCAGGGTGTCCTGTCTTCTCATTATGTGGCCAAAGTATTTCGGTTTTGCCTTTAATATCATTCCCTCAAGTGAGCAGTCTGGCTTGATTTCCTGGAGGATGAACTGGTTTGATCTTCTTGCAGTCCAAGGCACTCTCAGAATTTTCCTCCAACACCACAGTTCCAAAGCATCGATCTTCCTTCTCTCAGCCTTCCTTATGGTCCAGCTCTCGCAGCCATATGTTACTACGGGGAACACCATTGCTTTAACTATGCTTTAACAAAATTGTGATAGATGATAGATAAGAAGCTGGAACAAACCCTTCTGGAAGAAAATGGCAGATATTGGGGTGTAGCACCTTACTTAAATTTGTTTGGAGATCTATATCCCAGATTCATTGTTTCAGGGTGGTTCTAGCATTATCAAATCCTAATGAGCACAGACTTTCCATAGAGAAGCACAGCAATTTAATTTTGTCTAAGGCTTTTTTTTAGCCAAGATGACTTAAAATGATCTCTAAATATTAATGGGGCTAAACCTATAAGCAACATAATTAACTTTAGCCAGAAGGTAAGAAGAAGGAACCATGCTCTGGCATCCAATGGAACTATACCTATTTCTACCTGTAGGATGGCATTTTTGATACTTTTTGGTACCATCAATATGGCTCTAATAAACTTATTCTGGATGGTTTCAATAGAATTGAGCAG
Organism: Candoia aspera; assembly: GCF_035149785.1. NCBI lineage: Eukaryota > Metazoa > Chordata > Lepidosauria > Squamata > Candoiidae > Candoia > Candoia aspera. The sequence continues at coordinate 13,787,772 of NC_086159.1, read as the reverse complement.
TAAAGTTTTAGAGTTTCTGCATCTCTTTCCTGCCACCTATTGGTCATCTGTATTTTTTCAGTCCAGATATGGTAGTCCTAGAACAGCACGAAGTTGGGAAGGGTGCCCTAACCTCTTCATTTGTTCATCCGTGCGTATATCCATTCTCATGTCCAAGCAAGTTGAGCTGTGAAAAACTCACTTGTCTGAGTTTGGCCACTAGATGTCGGTGTCCTCTAAGGAGCAAATTTGGAGCAGCTCCTCTGAATTCATGATAAATGTTTCAGTATAAACCCCCAAATCAGACATCACTTTCTTTCCACCTGGTTTCAGGTTTCTTTACACAGTGGAAAATTAATCCTCCTGGTTCACCATGTGACCCCTATGCCTCTTTAGTGAAACAGAGGCAAATGTTGTGGGTAATGGACCCTTGCACTTTGAAGGACATTTTTGACATCCCCAAAATGTGTAAAGAAATAACACCTGAATTCTGAAGTAAAGCTAACTACTACTACTACTACTACTACTATTGTCATTATTACTATTATGGCTCTGACAATTCTAGGAAAGCTGGTGAAAATCTTGTAATAAAGCTGGATAAAGGACAGCAGTCCAAATGCATTGGAGAGCAGGGGACCTACCTAATACCTTTGCGTGATTGGAGGTGTTTTGGTTCTCTTTCTGCAGGAACAATACATTTTTATTCACCAGTGTGTACAACTGATGTGGCTAAAGAAGAAACAGCAGTTCTGCATTAGCGATGTCATATATGAGAATGTCAGCAAGTCATAATTCCAGGTCACAGGTGGTAAGTTTGAGAACCTTCCCTGGGTGGTTGTGTTCCTGTGTGATGATGCTTGTTGCTTCGGCAAAAGCCACTGCAGCCATAAATATTAATGCAGGGTCTTTATTTACTGTACTGTGCTTTGCAAGGAAGCTCCGTGAACTAGCCTTAGCAACACGCTGCCCTAGCAGAGACCAGGATCCTGCATCAAGGCTGCATGTTGCAATCCCTTTGTGTTTTTAAAAAGCAACATACAATGGTTTAGTTATGTATATTATTGCATTTCTTAGGGGGACAACAGCTGATCTATTAAAAATCTTCAATTAGGAGATAGAAAAGATTAACACAGCAACAGCAGTGATCATTGCTTAAAAAAAAGTGTTAATGCATGGTAGATTTGCATTTATAAATGTTAATGTGCAGCCAAATTAACAGCAGAGCAATTTCCTGAAATGTCTGTGGAAAATGGAAAGGTCTTTGCTTGGTGTTGAAAGGTCCTAGCAGAAGGGGCCCCTTTCCATGGTGGCCACCCACTGGAGGAAGCCACGTGATGGACAAGCATAATAAATGTCCACCCGAATAGACTTAGATTCAGTGTTATGACCAATTGCAATCTAAAGACCTTGAGCTTATCTTGTGTTATTTCTTTATATCCTGCTTTCTATCCAAGAAGGACAACCAAAACAGCTATTAACCTATCTGAAAGTAAATTAAAGGCAACAGGATTAAAATACAATTAGAATACACTCATAATAAATAAATACATACATTCCAATAAATACATTCAAAAGTTATGAGTTAATCCTGTTTCTTAAAAACAGTGGAAGTGGGGTCCAATCCAACTTCCTTGCCTATTCACCTTTCATTGATCTGAATGATTGATTGATTGATTGATTGATTGGATGTATATCCTTCCTTTCATTCAGAAGCTCAAGGTGACATACATACACTACATACCCTGTAGAGCTCCAGTTAGAACTATTAAAGCTTCAGTTTAAGTTACTGCAAACTGGGGACTGGGAAGTTTATTTGATACCTTATTTTTTTTTCCAACAGAAGGACCAAAGTAGCTGAAAATAATTAACATGGGAATCAATACAAAAAGCAAAGTAAAGTAAATATAAAACCAATACAATCCTCTGAGTTCCTTTCAGAAAGGGAAAAACAGTATAGGGATTGATTGATTGATTGATTGATTGATTCAACGGAGACCTGCAACATACAGTTGCAAAGTGAGATGCTCCTTATTCAGAATTCAAGCCTTTTCATTATCTGATCATCCACTTTCCAAGGCTACTGAACATGTATTGTCCTCCAGGGCTCTTTTGTGCCCTAAAGATTTGTATATTTCTGCAAAGCCAAAAAGAATTAAAAAGAGGGACACCCACACAGAAAACATTTTGGTGCCTTGTCAAATTCATGACAATAAACTAACATATGATATGCTGCAATAATCCATATACATTTAACTAATCCAATCATACATTGTGATGCAATCAGCGAAGACAAGCAATGGATGTATAAAGGATCTGCAGTAACTCCAGCCGGTCATGCAAAGATGTGAATGTGTAGCTTGATGTGAAGGGGTCTGCTTGTGTGAAAGATGGAAATCCTAATTGTTGCAGCATTGTGAATCAGAGGCTTCCATATTTGTAAATCTCTGGCAGCCACAGACTTGCTGAATGAAGATTTCCTTCCAGGAAAAAGAATATAAGTCCCTCTGGGGGGGGAGATGGGTGGTAGTATAAATTTGAGAAATAAATAAATAAACGTACAGGTATCTATGTGCATACAGACATTTTGGGTTTATCGAAAGATAGTTTATATGTTCAAGAATCTATTACTAAACAAGTGTTGGTTTATTTGAGGAGTGAATGTGCTAAACTATAAATGGTTGATCAGCTCAGAACGATTTCACCGAATGATATCATTCAGCTGGTTGATGTTCTATCAACATCATCAGAGTTATCAAGGTATTGATCTTCTTCTGAATGGAACAAGGTTATTACTATTGTTTCTTCTTTCTCTTTCTTGCAGGTGAAGCTGTGAAATGCATCCATCTTCCTCTGCTTCAGATTTTAATTCTCCCCCCCCTTTTTTTTTTTTTTGGTTTTGTAACTGCTTTCTGATTTGCCATGGACAAGAGCTGCTTTGCAGTACATGGACAAATGAAAAAAAAAAATTTTACATCCAGAAGTTCTGGGGAAACATAGCCTTAAGGAACCTGCAGTGTCTTGTTTGGACTCTTGATGATTTTTTTTTTAAAGTTAATAACTGGACCAAATTCAACTTGGGGTGGCACCTCAAAGGGACAATCTAATAATGTGCATAAATGTACCATGCTCTAGATCATGTTCTGTTGTTTCTGAAACAAATTGGTTTAATATTATTTAATTTAATGTGCAGGTTAAGCTTAAAGGTTACAGGAAGTGCAATATTCCAGATTCAGTCCAAACTGCTATGGGCTTTCTCCATGTTCGTCTGGCAACGTGGACTCTGTCAAACCCAGGAACAGGCAGGGTTGTTAGCATTGAGATAACAGCTCATTAGTGAGCAAGGAAGATTGTAGATGCTGGAAGAAAAGCTGGGACACATTGCTGCTGACACAGCCTCCTCAGCAGGACTCTCCAGCAAGGAGAATCAAGAAGGGTTATACCCTTTAAAAATGGCCTGGTCCAAAGCTAGAAACAAAGTTAAAGGAGTAGATTTCAGCACTGGCTACAACTTCTTAAAGGGTCAGAGGTCACTGTTAACATTTCACAGATTTGGGCGGCTCTAAATCAAAGTCTTCTTTTGCCAGTTCAGCCAAGTGTGAAGAGAAAATCCTGTGCACTTAGATTCAGAGTGGAACTAAGAATGACCACAATGTGCTACTAGATAGGATTCACTTGTGGGATGAGCACCATGGGTATACTGATTTTTAGTTGTCTGAACCCATCATTGCTGCATAGACTTTTTCCATTTGTTTGGTTCTGTTCACTTCTGTGTAAAAAGGGTAAAATAAGATGCTTTTCATTTTGGGCAGAGAGATCAGGTGCCATAAGGGATGCAACTTGGTGGTGCCAACAGGCTGAAAAATGTCAAAGGATACTAACAAGGATTTCTTTTGGCATGCTTGGTGCATGCAAATGATTTCTTCATTCAACGGTACTACCAAGTGCCAGGCTTCAATTTACTGCAGGACATAAATTTTCTCCTGGAAAAGTTAGTGTGACTAGCTCTGGGGTTCCCCTCCTCCTCCTCTTTGGTTTTTGTATCAATTCCACGTGTCGTTTTGTTGTGATATGAATGCTATCAGCAAAGGCATTGGTGGTGTTTTTGATGTGACCTTCTGCTTTCTGCTCTTTGGTTTAACTTCCATTTCATTGAAAACTTCTGAAACAAGTACTGAGTCTACAGGAAAGAACATTAAAAATGCCAAGAAGGGAAGTAAATGTGCTGGACTTACACTGACAGAAGCAAAGCTACACTTGGCGCTGTTTCAGGGCGCCATGGTAAAGTGTCGGATTAGGATGGGAGTGACTTGGCCTAAAATCCCTATTTAGTCATGAGACATTCTGAACTTACTTGCCTAAGATGAGCCCCTATGTTCATATACAACCTCTGAAACTTTGCATGAGCCTCCATAGACTCTCCAAAATTGTCACAAATTATAATATACTTCTCCCACTATTGTTCCCTTCAACAAATATCTGATGTGACACTGCCCACAACCCAGGGGCAGCAAGGAACTTTCAAAAGCTCTTAGTGGACTTGTCTTCTATGAATCCATCCAACCTTCTTTTAAAGCAATCCAGGTTAGTAGCTATCTCCATTACTGCGACAATTACATGTTGCGCCCTCCTAAGGCCACCTTGGGCAGCACATTCAGTGATGTACTGGCTACAGTCCCTATGGGTAGTTCACCAGGTTGGAGACTTCTTTTAAATGAACCTTCCCTTGGTTAATGCTGCATACATCACTGGAAGGATTCTTACCATTAAGCCCAAGGGTGGGTAGCTTTTTATAGCTATACAACTTTTGCTGGGACAGTAACGCCCCATTGAGAGCCAGTTTGGTGTAGTGGTTAAGGCACTAGGCTAGAAACCATGAGAGTGACCTCTAGGCACAAAGAGTGCCTTAGGCACAAAGCCAGCTGGGTGACCTTGGGCCAGTCACTCTCAGCCCTAGGAAGCAGGCAAGGGCAAAACACTTCTGAAATCTTGCCAAGATAACTGCAGAGACTTGTCCAGGCAGTTGCCAGGAGTCAACACTGACTCAAAGGCACACATACACACAATGCCCCATTGGCTCGCAACATTGGTCAGGCTGTCCAGGGCTGACTGGAATTGAACAATGTGTGGTTGAGTACATATCACCCACTCCTGGCTGAGCCCAGCATGCCATGAGAGCTATGGGTATTTTAATCTCATGCATAAATTGTGGTCACATCCTTGGAATGCAGTGCAAGGATCTTCAAAAGAAAAATGGTCAATGTGTGTAATTGGAGGTTTTGAGTGGGTGGAAACAAGAACAAGAGATCATGTTTTAATAGACTGCTAATCTAATTTGGGCAGGGCCTGAAGGTGATAAAATGGTGCATAATCGAAATAACCTCAACTCAACTACTGCACAGTTCAGCAATCTCAGTGAAGGAAAAATGCCTTCTCAATGAGTCATCTAGTTGCACACCTATCAATACCACCAATCACATGGACTAGCAACCACCCCACAGATAAGAAAGAACCACCACCTTATCAGCCAAATAATCTACCGCCAGCAATATATCAAACCATTTTAAAACAACACCCTTATTCAGGACTATCCCACATCACCACATGCAAAGCAGGCAAGACAGGAGCATATATAACCCCTGCCTATCAACGAACCTTTCATCCCCAAACTCCTGTGCTAATGATACTTAGCACGGTCATAGAGGTCTGCAACTCGAAAGCCAAGCTGGAGAATTTCAGCAGTGGTGGCCCTGCTTGCCATCATCAATTGCTTCAAAGCAAAGAAGCCTCATGTTCCCTGCAAAACTGATTTCTATTTAATTTTTGCAAGCGGGAAATTAGAGACAGTCTTTCGGGGATAAGTATGTGTGTTTATTCAGAAAACTAATATGCCGCACATTCCCTTAACTGGTCTGGGCAGCATGCAAAATACAGTAAAACAAAGATAAAAACTCCATTAAAGCAAAGCATTAAAAACACAAAAGCTAAAGCGGTGACATTAGAACACCGGTAACTATAAATACTCCTCCAAACTGTTAAAAGGAAGGGGTTTGCCAAGGTCGCTTTAAAGGGACAGCAGTGTATGCAGCTGCTCTGGGGCCACAGAAAACAGGATCTCCTAAAAAGAGCGGCAGATGGAAGCAGGCTATGAGTGAGTGGAGGTGGAAAAAGAAGTTTTAGCTCTCACGCTGATGGGATTTTGGCGTGTCCAAACCTAGCATGACATTAGGCACCCAGATTCCTTAAAGCAGTCCTGGTTTGCAAACTGGCGATTTCCATGCAACTCTTATTAATCAGCTACTTGGCTGGTCTCAAAAGAACTAAGTGGCTAAATAGAAAACCCAAAGGTTTTGGCTAGACTGGGAAATGAAAAAAAAAGCGGGGGGGGGGGGGAGGGAAAACCACTTCTCTATTGCTGCCAGGAAAACTATATGGACGTGTTTATGCAGTCATCAAGATTTGAGCTTTACTCAAATGAGTTCTTGCTGTTTATGAACCCCACCAGTACGAACTCAAACTGATCCCTGATGGCAAATCCTCCATGGTGGGACCCATAAAAATGTAAGCATACAGAGTGGACTGTATGGGAGACTGTGTCAATGTAAGACCCCAAGGAGGCTCTACTCATGCCGCTACATCCTGGTTTTGTTCCTATTTTTGTATGTCTTCAAGTGCCCCACCCTACCCAGCTACCCCTTCATCACTATAATAAAATCACAATGCAAAAAAACTGCACAAACGCAGAAGGGCTGGGAAAAAGCTCACTCAACAGATCATACCAGTCCTAGATCCATTGCCTGGGGGGAAAAGGCAGGCAGAATTAGGGCCAACCAATTCTCAGGGGGCATGCTGTTCCAGAGGGTGGGACCAGCAACAGAGAAGACAGTCTTCCTATGTCCCTTCAGATAACATTGCTGGAGCAACAGGACCCAAAGTATGCCATTAGATCTTACTGGATGGGCAGATGTAATTAGAGTTCCACAAGTAACCTGGTCCTGATCCATGAAGGGCTTTATAGGTAAGAACCAGCACCTTGAATAGCACTCAGAAGTGCACTGGTAACCAGCTCAGCTCACAGAGTAGAGGTGTTATGTGGGCATTCTGGGGTGTGCTGCTGCATTCTGGACCAAACAAAGTTTCCAAGTGGTCACCAAGGGCAGCACCATGTACAGTGCATTGCAGTAATCCAAACAGGAAGAGACGAAGGTGTGAATGACTATGAGCAAGGCTTCCCAATACAGGAGTGAGTACAACTGATACATAAGATGGAGTTGTGTAAAGGCCCTCTAAGCCGCAGCTGCCACCTGCTCTTCAACCAGAAACTGCAAGTCTAGGAAGACCCCCAAATTGTACACCAGGTCTGTTTGAGGCAGTGCAATCCCATCCAGAACCAAAGATAGAAAATCCCCAGATCCAGGTGGTTCCATAATCCACAGAGACCCGGTAGATGAATATAGTACACAACATGCTATACTATAAACCAGTGTTTCTCAACCTTGGCAGCTTCAAGCTGCGTGGACTTCAACTCCCAGAATTCCCCAGCCAGCTTGCTTTTGTTTCAGCTTGCTGGCTGGGGAATTCTGGGAGTTGAAGTCCACGCAGCTTCAAGCTGCCAAGGTTGAGAAACACTGCTATATACTCCAAAAACCAGGTTTTTGCATGCAAATAAGAAAACAAACCACATGGCTTAATGCAAAGTGTGAATCTAGTCACAGAATGTATAAGAGGAGCCATAACAACTTTTCAACACTTCCCACCATAGTGTGAAGGCCAAGAAAGCTGCTAGAGAAGGTAAGAATTGTGGCAAATATCTGCCTCTGTATGTGACTAAGAGGCAGTAGACTAAACTTTAGGTGTCCATCTTAGCCATGTTCTTAGAGACAGCAGCAAACTCATGCGTTCTCCTGCTATAACAGCATCAATCTGCCTGTCCATACTGTGTATTTCCAGCTAAGCCCATCTGCTTTTGCTGAATCTGTGTTCATACTGGATTCTTTCCATAATTCATAAGAAACCAATGTTTGAAATACAGAAAGATTTTCTACTTCCAGGTTTATGCATAATTAGCACTCATCCACTTAGGGAAAACTGTGTGCAAGCAGGTTTCCTGAGGACATTTTGAAACATACATGTAACATGGATGCATTCTCCATGCTGCTTTACTTTGAATGAACACAACCCTGAAAAACATATCCCCAGCAGGGGGACAAATAGATGCTGAAGCAAGAGAAAAAGGAATTAATGAGTTACAAAAATTATTTTCCCTGCATCTGGTTTGGTAGGTTCATGGAACAGTAAAAGTACACACACTTACAACAGCTACCGTATTCTGAAATACACACATCAGATACTCTCAACTTTTCTGGAAGAGAAAAAGGAGATGAATCAATTGAATGTATGAGAAACTTGATAGCTTTGCCAAAATCTGCTCGGCTTATCAAATCTGTTCTTTATTTGGACAATGTGGTTGAGTAACGGGGAAAGGGGAGAAGAGGCAGAACAATGAAGGCTTTGTGGAAAAGGGAGAGCAGCTATCACTTTCAAAGAGTTGTGAAGAAAAACATAGAAAAAATGTAACACAAATATGGATCCCTCAGCAACAGGTCATATATGCCAACATAAGACTGGCCTCAGGTTAGAAAGCAAGATACAGAGCTTGCTCCTATGCTGAGGTTCAGTTTAGATTCCTCACTGCATTGTGCATAAACTGCATGTTGTCAGCATTCCCACATACATGTAAGTGGGGACTCTATTGTGTCCATTTCACAGTTCTCTGCAAAACGATCAGCATTTTGTTCCTTGCATCAGCTAACCTACTGATTTCCTTCAGATGAGAGATGAGAATACATACCTGGCTTTTCTTATTTTGGAGATGTCTTGAAATGTAGGGAATATTTCTGGCCCAGTCTGCTCATACTGGCACTAGATGAACCAGTATGGTTCTCACTGTGGCTGATGCTCCATTTGATGATAAACCTGGTTCTTCGTTGAACATTTCAGCCTTCTCACACGCATGGAGCAGTTCCCACAATTCTCAGCTGCCAGGGCCATTGCTGAGAATTGTGGGAGCTAATATCTTCACATGCTGGGGAAGGCTCAAATAATTATTTCCTCAACATGGGAAAACTCTCACAATGGTGTGATATTCACTCTGTAACCCTTAAATAGTATTTTGTTGAAACCTGATGGAAATATGTAATGTACCAGTGTAACTGAAGGATCATATCCAAATAATTAGAGGTACGCAAAATTGTTCAGAACTTAAATGGGTTGTTCTTACCTTACTGGAATTGCTCCAATGTGGATGTGACAAGGTTGTCTGCAGGATTTGGGTGTGTGTGTGTGTAAAAAAGTCAAGATGGCTGTTGTAACTATGCAATCAAAGGCCCTTTAATATATGTGTCAGTGTCATATCCATGTACAAAAGGGGCAAGGCCTTGGGGAGTCAAGATCACTAATTTTTTAAAATATTTTTTTATTTATTCAGAATTTTTTCATAAGATAAAAGACAAATCTAAAGAAAAACGAAGGAGAGAAAAAGAATAAGAAAAAAAAGTGCAAGAAACGAAAGAGAAAACAAAAAATCAGGAGATACTGTATATAAGTGACTTATGACCTTCTTTCAACAGATATTTACAAGCTTATTATCCCTCTTCCCTCTTAGATGTAATACAAATCCCTTCAACCCCTTATCTTGTCCACATCTTTTTCAATCTGGTCATCATCTTGACTTCTTTTCTTCCCCAAGCACTCCGCTGATTCTGCTGACAAATCTGGAAGCGCTTCTGGCTTGAAACAGCTCCATTTTCAGCTTCAAATAAGAACCATTTCAAGCTGAATTCATATTCAGAATGAAACAGAATGCTTCCAGTAAGGTGAGAACAACCCATCTCAAACTTGAAATAACTGTTTTGACTCTGAAACAGGGCACTGAGTTCAACAATTTGGGGTGTGAAATGTTTGTCAAGCCCTCTTAAAAGCATATAGCACAGTGTTTCTCAACCTTGGCCACTTTAAGATGTGTGGACTTCAACTCCCAGAATTCCCCAGCCAGCAAGGTTGAGAAACACTGATTTCTAGCAGGTAGAGAGCTGACACATTAGAGGGAAGATTACAAAAGAACCCTCTTCTGAACTGAAGTTGGGAAGATTTCATATAAAGTAGAAAGACTTCTTCAAACCTGCAAACTCCTGTGAAGCGGTAGAGCTATCTTGGGATTATTCCATTACTCTTTGCTAATATTTTTTTAACAAAAATCTGTTCTTTTGAATACAAGGGAAAAGCTTGCATCCTCTTTATCATAACAGACAATGCAAAGCACTTCACGTACACCAGTGTTTATTGCAGACTTCGAGTTGAGTCATATGAAAAAAAAAGGCACCATGAAAATCAATACATCTCATCTAGGTTGGTTAAAGGACACATTCTCCCCCCCCCCCTATTTTGCCTTTATGTGCCATGTGATAGAAGAGAACATTTTGCACAGAAAACAAATTATACTTGTGTGTTTACTGTAATATTTTGGCTATATTTTAAAAAGATTTAAATTGGAAATCAACTTGTAATTTTTTAGCATTTTTTAAAACATTTATAAACACCTTCTCCTTTTTTTCCCTTTGCTTTTCACCTGGTGAAGTTCAAGATTTTTTAAAAATTAAAAAATGCAATACTATTTAAGAGATAATACTGTGAACTACCACATGGATAACAAAATAAGATCTAAATGCCCCTGCCTTTTAAAATTTGTGCTATTGTTTATTGTATTAGTGTCTTCATTGATTCATACTTATCCCCCCCCAAAACAGACAAAAAACTGAAATGCAGAATAAATTACATTGCTATGTACACTTCCATTAAGAAATCATGACATGATGCTGTTAGAAGAATTTAGTCTGTGCTTATAAGGTTAGGGTGGTAACTGATCATATAATAAAAAAATATCATTCATCTGGGAGGTTCTAAATAAATGTGGACATCTTAAGTGCTGAAGAATGAGAAAAGCAGCAGCCCGTAACTATGGCAAACCGTATTGATGGCATGAATGAAAGGAATGTTGTGCCACAATAAAGCCCTTTGAGGTCCCGTTGATTTCAGTGGTAGAAAGTTAAGTATCTGTGTCACTTTTTGGTTGAAATCAATGGGGCCTGTACAAGGGATCACCGCTGGCTTGGATCATGCCCTCTGACTTTCTATTAGACTTCAGATTTCAACACATTTCATCAGATGGCTCAGGGTCCATGGGCAACTCAAAAACTGCAATGTGACTGTTGGAAGAAAGAAGAGCCAAGTATGAAATTCTCGCAGGAGACCTGGTTAAGGAACCCCTCAGAGAATATTCCCATCTCTGTATTTTTCAGACAAGGGAGAGGCAAAACAGCAATTGCATTCTCCCTGTTGCATCCCAACTGCATGCTGCCTTAATGGCATAATATCCTAGCTACATAAATAGAGACAATCCACCGACATTTCCCCCTCATGGCTTCCTAAAACAAAGCATGATGGAACAATGCCAAGAACAATGGGTTCCCCCCATGACAATAACAACAAAACATTTTTAGATAAGACTATTAGTGACCACTGCTCTCATCAAAAGATTCGACTCCTGAATCTGTGGCAGCTGCGTTCAGTTTCTCTTGCCGTCTTTTCATGATCTCCTGCAGTTCTGAACTTCCACTAGCATCCTGTAAGAATAGACAAAGATTATATTTTTTTCCATAAATATACTTTTTCTGAGAGAAATCCAGTATACAATATAATGCCTGGAAAGTTAATTTTATTCAACCTCTAAAGCAAAATGTATGGTAAGTCACATGTATGACTCAGCAGGCTGGTTTGGATAGGTTTACTATTATGACAAAGGCTAGGGGCTTGCTGCCTCCAGACAACCTCATATTTTCAGCCTTTGAGGTGGATGGTGTCCTAACAGCCAGGAACCACGCTGAGACAAGGAACAGGTCTCTAGTGTTTTATTACTGCTCCATAACAGAGAATCCTAACAAACTGAAGAAGCGTGGGAAAAACCCAGACATATAAACCCCAAAGACTAAGGCGGGCCCGATCTGTGTCTCTTTGAATGGCCACCTAATTCCTCAGTACTACGCATGCGCCTTACAGCCTGGATGGGAGCCCCCTGCTCGCCATCCTCACTCATGACAGATGGTTACATGTAAAAAAAAAAAAGTTCTTTAATCTCTGCAAAAGATTAAGGCAGATTTAAAACGCCCAAGACTTCTAAAACTGGGTGCTGTCCTAACAGTCAGGAACCACGCTGAGACGAGGAATAGGTCTCTAGTGTTTTATTACTGCTATGTTAGACAGAAAATCCTAACAAACTGAAGAAGCATGAGAAAACCCAGACAGATAAACCCCAAAAGTCAAGGCGTGTCTGTTCTGTGTCTCTTTGAATGACTGCTCAACTCCTCACTACTACGCATGCATTTTCCCCCTTGGATAGGGGCCCCCTCCTGCTCACCATCAGTGCTCATGACAGGTGCTCTCTTTTTAAGGGAGGAGCTTCATAGGGTAACATGAGTGACTCTCCAAGACTTAAGTCACCTACTTCAACCCTCACCCCTCCGCTGAAAAAGATGGGAGGAAAATTTTGGCCCCATCCACACCAGTAACATTAATACTCTAGAACCCTTAAAGGCCAAAAAGATTGTGGGTCCCCAGATGCAGATGGCTTCTTGCCCCTAGTCTAAGGTGGCCAAATTCTCCCCATTGACACTTCTTTGCCCAGGGTAACCACATCCTGCAGCAGAGCATGGTAGGTGAGTAACACATTCAGGATGTACCTCTAGCGTAGCCTTCTGAACAGTAATTTGGCTGTAGACTCGAGCTCCTTCTGGGCACACAGACTTAAGTTCATCTTTGTTGAGGGAAAACAGTTGTGCACCAGTCAAAACTCCAAGGCTGTTCACAGTCCTGCATGATTAGTAATAATGTATGAGCAATGACCCTTTTACATACGACAGAATAGATGCTTGTTAGTAAAGAGAAATGGGTGAGGGAAGGAACTGGTGACCTTTCAGATGCTATTGTGCTATAATTCCTTATTCCACAGCTTAGCTAACCATGCTAACTGGGAATGATGAACATTGGAATCCAACAGCATCTAGATGGCAAAAACTTCCCATTCTTATCAGGAAACAATGCAATTATACATTCATGTATCTCAACATGAAATCATTTTCCCATCATACCCATCAGGCCAAAGGTCATTGTCTAAGCATACACACAGTTGTTTGAAGCTGTGGTTAATTCAAAACAGCTGGTTACGCTTCTAGACTTACACTGGATTGAATCCTTTGGCCTGTAGCCAAGCTTTAATGTCTTCTGGAGAGGATTCATAGTTGACATTGACTATTGGGGCACTGGAGCGTGGCACATGGAACTTCTTTTGGGCAGCACTCCGACCAATGGTAAGGCGGTGAATGAGTTCATCTTGAACTTCCTCCATCTGAGATTTCCTTCCTGGGAAGGGGGGAAGCAAGAGAATTGGAGGAGATCCTGAACAAGATTGGCAGTTTAAGTCAATCATACACACTCAGCACTCCATGACAGACAGGGCCAGATAAATCCAAAGGAAAAGAACCACCATTAACAGATATTAGCATGGATCTGAGCACACCCTTCTTCTAATCCATGCATTATTGCATGTACTTCTTTGAGTATATGTATTTCTTTTCAATCACTTTTCCTTAACATAAGACAGCTTTCTGCACACTGTCCCCTAATATGTACATCTTTGGATGTACCTTTCTCCACTCACATATTTTTGTGCACATAAATTTGAATTTGAAAGTGAGGCTTTCAGTGAGCAACTGGGACCTGGTTTCTGCCTAAATTCAGAAATGAGAATTGATTATGTTTACGTTAAAACAAGAATCAAACCCTTTTCTCCTCCTCTTCTCTATCCCATGACCTATATAAGTGGCCAAGTCTGTGTCTGCTTCTGTGCCATTCTGAATATGATCTAAGAACAATTCTGATTTCCAAAGGATCTAGAATTTTGGGGCCAGGGACTAGGAGAATTGCCACAACATTCTGGAGTCATGCAAATATCAAGAGTAGGAATAACAGTCTAGGAAACTTTTTTTTTTTTTTTTTTACAAAAATTCTCCACTCACTGACAAATGTACAGTAATCTTTCTGCCTTCTTTCTGTTGGTAAAAATTAACCATGTCCCCAGCAGAGGTCATCATGTTTTGTCTCTGTTATTACAAGAACTAGGAATCTGGCCTTTAAAAAAAAACAAACATCCTCTAAATGTCACTTTTTAAAAAATACCTTATTTTCTGAATGACATTCAGTTGGAAGGAAGGAAGGAAGGAAGGAAGGAAGGAAGGAAGGAAGGAAGGAAGGAAGGAAGGAAGGAAGGAAGTCAAAGAACATGGATGGATGAACAGATCCTTGCTTGAAAGAAACAAAGATGAAACTGGAGAGGAACTCACGGTCTACAGGAGGCAGTTTTTGCCTCTGGGCATCTCGGCCACCATCGCTTGATGTGCTGCTCTGGCGGCTGATGGCTCCAGGGACCTTTGGCACCGGCACTGGGACAGGAGCAGGGACACTTGGTGGGAGAGGCACCGGAAGTGGTGTCTGTGGTGGTGAAGGAGCAGCAGGTGTGGGGTCTGGCTGCTTTGCAACAAACTCGGTTCTTTGTTTCTGCACAAAAGAAGGAAAGTTTCATTTTCCAAAGTGGGGGTGGAGGTGGTTATTCTACGTCTTTTGGGAAAAGTCTGCATTTCCCCAAGTAAATGTTTGCTGTTTCAACCATACAAACCTACTTATCTCCAGAGAAATAAAACAGGGTAATGCACCCATTTCAACAAATTGCAGGGAAAGGCAAAGAAATGAAATCATGCAACCCAAGCTGCTATATTATTGTCTCTTAAACCCCTTTTTTAAAAGAAAAAAAAGTAAGCCATTTAAAAGGTTTCCCTTAAAACAAATCAGGCTACAACTTCAAGCCAATAACGATATCTTATTTCTTTATGGACAAACTTGTCATGAATAGCTCTGCTAGAGCAGTGTTTCTCAACCGTGGCAACTTTAAGATATGTGGACTTCAACTGCCAGAATTCTGGAAGTTGAAGTCCACACATCTTAAAGTTGTCATGGTTGAGAAACACTCCTCTAGCCTGTTAAAAATCCATCCCCAAACCTTGGAATTTCCTCACCATAGCTAACCAAATCACAGCTAAGACAATATTGGAATACTTTGTATAATTCAGGTATATGTCCCCATGTAATCCATCCTCTATAGGTACAAAAAGGAGGTGGCTGTGCAATGGAGGGGCCCATGATACACTGTCTGAAGAGATGCTTTGCGTTGAAATGTTAGAAAGGTCTAAAGTAATTGGGCTGGACAACGGCTTAGCTTAAGACCATGGTGGGATGTCACCAACCAGATAATCACCAGTCACTGAGCTAGATGGATACCAGTGGTTTTGAAAATGGGAAGAAATTTGGCAAAGCATCACCTGGAGATGGGATCCTGGTAGCATTTATCTCCTACTTATGAGCAATAGATTTGAAAATGATAAATATCAGCATTGTGCATGTACAACAGCCTTCCTCAAACTAGAGTCCTACATGTGTTGGACTACAACTATCAACTTCATAGGTGCTAAGTAAAGTTCAAACTTTGTGGGAAACAAGTGAGATTATTCTGAGTTAAGGTTCATACCAGAAACTTACCTCTGCTTTGAGTTTATGAGAAATGGTTAAGGGTGTCATGAATCAATGAACAGTTGTCATCAAACCACACTCAAGAACATTATACATAGACACTTGGCATGCCTACCATAGATATAGCCTTCCCTCACTTGAGGATTTCCATGTGCATTGGATTACCTCTCTTAATGCCCCATCCAGCATGCCAACTAGGGATGATGGGTGTTGTAGTCCAACACATGGAGGGCATATGTTTGGGGAGGGCTTCTGTAGATAGATTTCAGAAAGCATGAAGCTGAACAGAAGGTGCTATTCTATGCTTCCAGCTTAAGAAGCCATGTTTTAAACAGGGAAGGATTATAATCTATGGAAAAAGATATGTCTGGTATACCAAAAATTGGAAGTTAAATTCCTGACATCTTTAATTAAGACGACACAGTGGGAAATAAAAGTGGAGAAAGATCTCTGCCTTCCTGAGATCCTGAAGAACCACTGTTAGTGTAGACAATATTAGACCAGAGACATTAACCATGTAAGGGTTTGGCAATTTCATACATTCACCTCTGGTTAAAAGACTCAAAGATTGGAATTGGGAAACTGATAATAAAAAGAAAGCAGAGTATGGACAAGGGGAAATGAAAAATGATTGGCAAAGATAGAAAGGTATGGAGAAGTAGAGCGAATGGTGTTGGTATAAACTAGTTTTAGCTGTGTTTCATTTTCTTTTCTTCATCTCATGCATTCAACTTTTTTGGCTTATGATTTCTAACTTCTTTTATGTGCTCTGCCTACGAATGCTTACTCTGAAATGTAAGAATAGGATGGGTTTGATTGTATGTTACAAGAAATGGATTTGGGTAGAGAGAAGAAAAACGGTTTCAAGAAATCCAGCACACTTAATCAACAATCTTCCCCAAAGCTTTTAAAAACACATCATTTCAAACAATCTGAATTACCTCAGAGAGTTCTCCTAGTAACTTCTGTGAGGAAAACAAAGTAAATCAACGCAAATTAGACTTAAAACAACTTTAGAAAAATTCTAAAAAAACAAAACAACTCAGAATTGCCATCATAAATCAACAGCCTTTTGGCATTTTAAGTGATGTTCACTAGCTCCTGATCATGGCAATTGCTTGCCAATTTTTAAACACTGATATTCTTGTGATTATTGGTGATCACAACGTGCCAAGAAACAAAATGGAACTGACAATATTGCATATACCACATTAGCCTAAGACACACAAATACAATGAAATATGTTATATTGAACTAAAAGATGATGCAGGGGTATACAGTATTTCCCCATCACATTCTGAAGTAATAAAACACTTTTTCCCAGCCAAAGAGTATTATGAGATGTTTGCAAAACCTATGGTACAAGCCAACAGAAATCAAAACTTATGCAAAACAGAAGCACTGACTTTTAAAACTGAATTCAAGCAGTCCACGTGCAATTATGAACGGCATTCCCCCCATTCTTTACCCAAGAGAGAATGAGCTGAATTCATAACTTAGGAACACGATGGGTATTCACTACCTGGATCAATGATACAAAATCAGAAGGAGCCTGGTAGTGCCTTCTCCTTCTAACATAATTTTATTAAAAGGCATCCACATTTGTGAGCTGCAGATTCATCAGGTGCATGAATCTGGGGGCGCAGAGACAAAATCTCAAATTTATTCCCTTGCTCCACTTGCTATCGCCACTTCTTGCCCTCCAGCAAGTGGGGAGTGCCCTAACCTGAACACAACAGCAGTGGCCTTCTCAAATTCCTTTTTACCATAAGGCTATTACACCACACAGCAAACACTGCTATTGTTTTTGGTGGGGGGGAGATAAATCATAACATTTTGGATCCACCTCTGTGCTTGGAAATGATAGGAATTGTAATCCATTAGAGAAGGTGCCGGGCCTGATTTGGAGAGCTGATTTGGAGAAATCCTTTTCCACTGAGTTGGCAATCCTTATTTACTGTTACCTTTGTTTTTGAAAAATAGGGGGAAAGCCAAGAAATTATCTAGACAGTGTCCTTCGAACTGGGCTTGAAGGACACTGTCTGGATAACTGGCAATGTCTTCAGAAGTATTCTGGCCAATGGAAAATAAACACTGGGTATTCCTTCATGCTAACACATTTCCCAGGCAGCTGAGAGAGAGAGGAAGTAAAGAGGGCATTTGGCAGCTCATGCAACTGCGGATGAAATTCGCTGGCAGGAGATCTGGGCAAATGTGTGAAAGAGAAGTCTGCGCCCCACCAGGAGAGATTTGTTGCAAACTGCCAAGCAGAGCATCCTGTGAAGGTTCCAGAGAATGTCAGGAGAATGGAGTGACTGAAAGAGAGAAGACTCAGCTTGGCATTGACTTCATGGCAGCAGTTATGGCCAAGAGTATTTGGGGGGGGGGGGGAGAGGAGCAAGTGCTAATTACAATTGTAGTTAAAGGAAGCCAGCATTTAAAGGTTCTGAGATAGTTTGTTGAGCTATGAATTGAGAGCATTCTATGGGCTATATCATTTTAACGGGTCCTCTCTCATACATTTCTTTGTTTCTGATTCCACATTTATTTGCCATTTGGGAAAAAAAAGCCTCCACAAAACCTGCACTTAAATTTGTATTTTTAATCTCACTCCAATTCATAAAAGCATTTTCTCTAAGAATACACAATTATAAATGTAATTTAAGTTGAGAAGTGAAAAATCCAAATGATCTAATTTGATATATCTTATCTACACATTCCTCCAGGAAATGCAAATTGGATCAGTTTGTATCAGAATTCACAAAGATCAAATTTCTCAACATCTCCTGGTGAAGGTGGACAAGACACAGAAAGGGGAAAAGAGAAGTGAACAGGAATGTGGCCTTACAGGAGCAGATTTTTCAGCGGTTTAGGCCTGGAACTCCTGCACACCAAGCAGTTCGAAAACATGCAAATGTGAGTAGATTAATTGGTACCGCTTCGGCGGGAAGGTAACAGCGTTCCGTGAGTCATGCTGGCCACATGACCCGGAAGTGTCCTATGGACAACGCCGGCTCCAAGGCTTTGAAACGGAGATGAGCACTGCCCCCTAGAGTCGGACACGACTGGACTTTACGTCAAGGGAAACCTTTACCTTTACCTTTACCTAGGCCTGGAACAATAAGCAAGCTTGGCCTAAACATGTGCAAATAATTTGTCCTCAGCTCCATGAAGAACCCATAAGCCATGGATGTGGGCACAGGTGGAGCAAAAAAGTCAAGATGGCTTTTACAATTATGCCATGGCTCTGTGGTTGAAGCCCTGGCCCTTCACCATGAAGAGGTGAAGCTTTGATTGTACAGTCAAGGCTGCGATCTTGACTTTTTGATTCCCTCTGCAGACACCGCAGGATGTGGCTTCCCTAATTCCACCACAAAGTTGTCACTAAATTGCAATTTTTAATGTAACAAAAGAGAAACTAATAACTTAGGAAACAATCATGCAAACCACTTTTTTAAAGACTCATTAACATTAAATCAAGTCAATTATAGCTTTTTCCTAGTTTTGTCTTATTGTTGGTCCACCTACTGTTTCTAATACTGTATGGCCTCTAGCATGCTGCTCAAATGCCAAGGGCGGCCTTCAAGTTGTGCATCCCCAGCCTATAAATTTCTAGAAACGTTAGGGACCGATCCCTACCCATTTTGGTCTACTACCATATAGAGGTTGACAGACTTTTTCTGTTGAGAGCCACATTCCTTCAAAAGCAATCTGTTGAGGCCACTTCTTGGGAAGGGCTGAAGCCCAGTGAGTAGACCCAAAAGTAGACTTGGAAACTCAATCTCTGAGACTAACATTTTGGCCCTCTAGCACTTTTTTTTGTCCCGCTCAGGCAGGAAGGGAACCAATCCCTTTTACCAAAGATTTGAACTGATCTCTTGCAGATAGCATTTGAAACTATGCTGAAGGCTGTTTGAAATCCGGCACTGTAGCACATAGCAGAATCCTCTTGGTTTAAATCTTTGGTTGCAACCATAGGGGAGGACTGACTAAAAATAGCTAAATCCTCCACTTCACTGGTTCAGGATCCAGTCAGTCACAGCTCCAAGTAAAACATCAGATTTTGGAGATCTATATTTGCAAAACTCTGCTTGCAGGCTACACAAATGCTCAGGAACTAGCCACAATGGCCCTCTTTTTGTTCATGCTAACATTAATCACAGAGTGGTGCAGTATGCTTATTCATGATAATCCTTTGTAATGGCTCTGTAAATAGGGAATGCCAATCTCTTCTAAAAGAAGAAGCAAAGCACAGAATCTTTCTCCCCCCCCCCCACTTCCTATCTCTAATTACCCATCAATGGAAAGGATTTAAAGCAAAGGAAAAATGGGAGCATTTCACTGTAAATTTGGCACCTGTTCCTTGTTTCTGCCTTCAGGGAGAGAAGAACAAGAAAGGAACTCAGTTCCTGTTGCTCCCTGGCAGGATCCAGCTTAGGCCATCTACTGTGGAGAAGACAGATTGTGATGGGATGAGAGGAAATGTGCATTTGTTAAATTCTTCACTTTCTGAGGAATACTCTTTGGCACCTATGGGGATCCCAGATGATTTCTCAGCCAGTCCTTGGCCAGAGGCAGATTTCCTTAGTAGTTCAGAGATGGACCCAATTCTTACCTCTATCCATTAAGATCAACTTCTAGAACATACCTTCCTAAAATAATAGGTATTTTAGGTTATGCGTCAAATGTTTTAAGATCAATGCAATGCTTTTAGCAAATTTTAACTATGAATAACTTTTTTTTTTTGCAAATGACTATAAAAGTGACCTAGTCCAGAGTATTTTTGGGGAATGAAGCAAAGATATAAACCAACAAGATTCAGAGGGCATTGTTTTCACATCCAAGTTTTAAGTCTTTTCCAATGAGGAAGTCTCATACAAATCCAAATTCATAGTTAGGGCTACACTAAGGCAGGAAATAAAGAGCAAATATGTGACAAACTGCAAGAAAGGAGAAAGCATCACACTTAAACAGATCAACACTGCAGAGATCTGAGAATGTTCCAACAACATGTCTCACTTCACACATCAAATCAGGCACACAGAACAAGGAAAATACAGGCTGGCTCTCAGCTGTAGACAATATATTTGTGGGGTTCTTTAATTTATGGATCACAGCATGAGGATGCTGACCTGGTTTTTGAATCATTCCTGCGTAAATCTCCTGGATGTACTAATTGTCACAAGTACTGATGGTGAGCAGGAGGGGGCCCCTATCCAGCGGGGAAAACGCATGCGTAGTACTGAGGAGTTAAGCAGACATTCAAAGAGACACAGAACAGACCCACCTTGACTTTTGGGGTTTATCTGTCTGGGTTTTTCCCACACTTCTTCAGTTTGTTAGGATTTTCTGTCTAATGTAGCAGTAATAAAACACTAGAGACCTATTCCTCGTCTCAGCGTGGTTCCTGACTGTTAGGACACCAATTCTCTGTTTTTATTATTTATTTATTTTTCAAATTTCTATCACCACCCATCTCCCCCCAAAATAGACATGTAGTGTGGCCTGGAAATGTTGAGGAGGGAGCCAAAATGTTGGGCCTTGTCAAAATTTATATCTCAATCACAACCAATTTTTCACCAGAAGGCTTATTTTGCTTTAGAAGGCGTATTGTCACCCACAGAAAACCATCAGATGTGCTCTCAACAAACTATGGATCCTCCCCATGCCCAGGATCCTTTATTATAACCCATCAATAGGCTCCAGCTACCTCTCGACCCCATAAACTGGGTCTAACAATAGTAACTATGTTCTCAGACATAGGTCAGAGCATTATTCTTTAAAGACCTAAATATCCTTGACCCAAAAAGTCCAAGATGCAAACTAAAGCAGACAGGATCCTTCAGAACATGAGCCCAGACACCTGTTTATTAGGTCTATGTCCCTCCTAGTTGCTCAGGCTGCCCAGAAGGTGACATATTCTTGGTTCCATGCAATGGCTTCAACTTCTTTGGGAGAGGAGTTGGTTCCTCCTGCCCAAAAGGTGCACATCTTCTTCAGGAAGCCACAATTGGACCTAACAATTCTGGACAACTTTTATCCAGATTCCCAACTTTTCATTTTAAGGGAAAGTTATATGGTACCTCACCTGCCCTCCAATGAGGGAGAAGCAAGTACATCTAGAACATGGCATTTCACCCACCTGTTCACTTCCCATCTTTGGTAAGCCTCTGACTGATGCCTGGCACTGGGATACAGCTACCAGCTCCACAAGACTTCCAACACAGGGCTGCTGCCATGCCAATCACCTATTCTGCACATTTTCTGCCATTGGAAAAACCTGCCCTGATTAGCTTTCTGTTTTCACTTCAGTGGCACAGTAATCTCAACATGGAGTCACCCCACCACTCTCATCATTGTCCCTGATATAATGCATATGATAAAGGAAGAGGAAGGAAGGCAGAAAGGAAAAAATAGAAGATGAGAACAGAGTTCCTTACCCTTTCCTTTCTCAGTTAAATCAAGCTAAGCTCTTAGAAACTTGTGCCAGACCCAATGTCTCTATTCACTAGACATGGGCAGTGTAGGTAGAAGGCCAGCCTTTTTGCAAGGAGAGGCCACCCAAATTGGACCTGACCTGCTAGTTCCAGAAGGAGGTGCCATCCCATGATGGATGGTCCTCTAGAACATGCAAGGAAATAAATGACAACACTGAAAGAGTATGTCTCTCATAGCTGTTTCTCAGCCTTCCCAAGTGACTATTGATTAAGAAGTAAATGAGAATAGGGTAAATCCAATTGCACATCACTTCCTGTATGATAAGTCATTCGTGATAAATCTGTCACAGCATTTTAAGCCAGGCTGACAGTTACAAGCACTGGGGCCTTTTTTGTGGTGGCCCCCTCCTGGCTGCAGAAGTCTCGGTCCACTGAAGACAGTCAGACCTATTAAGTTTTCTTCTATTGACAGAGGCGTGTTGACTGCAGGAACCCTCAACAAGCTAGCTGAAGACTGTGTTTATTTTCTGCTACTACTGATGACTGTCAGCTAAGCCATTTAATTTTCTTCTCTCATTTGTTGTCCTTGTGATTTTTAAACTATTACTGCGATCTTTTAAATCATCAGTTTTCCTAAGCACTGACTTGGTGATTCCTGACGAGTGGAAAGCCTAGCATACAAAATGAATAAAAAATGGTTACATCTTCCCATTTCACAGCCATTAAAATAAAGAAAAAAATACAGTGCACTCTTTATAGAAAAACGAGACTTACTTTCTTGGTTTACCATTACTGACTTTTTAGAGATCAGGGGAACTGTTCTCTTGAAACCAAATATTTCTAAGGTTTCCAGCATTTTCAGTGGTCGTTTCATGCTGTTCAGTGATTTGAATCAGTCAAAACCATGATCACTGTCTTTGAGTAATGAATATTAGACAATGAATACTTCCATTCTCTGATGAAAAATTTCAACTTTTTGGCTCTGCATTAAGTAGCCCCAAAACACAATTGCAAAAACCCTGGAGTTTCAAGGAAAGATCAGACATGTTAACAGATGGAGAATGAGATTATGGTTTTTGTTGGAAAAGGGAATGTTTGTTTTTTCCAGCTCACCCAACAAGTATGGCGAACTTAAATCTCGTGAACAGTATAAGCAACTTTTAGGCTTCTAGAAATATAAATGTTACCAAAGGTTTTATTACCAAAATGTAACAAAACACAACTCTGGATGGTTTACAACAGCAATAAAACACAATAAAAACAATAAAAACCAAAATGAAAAAAACCCATAGTGCCTCAACCATCTTCCTCCTGTGCACTGGGTTTTTTTAAAAATTTTGGTTTTTATTGTTTTTATTGTGTTTTATTGCTGTTGTAAACCATCATCATTTTATTGCTGTTATAAGATGTATTTTAAAGGGCTAAATCAAGGTCTGATCCAAATCAGCTCAGATATTCCAGTAGAACTGGTTTGATTTTCCTAACTGATCTGAATGTTTAACCTGAAATGGACTGATCTTTCAACTGACTCAAAAGTTGGAATTGAACTGATTCATACAACCCCAGTTTCTTTTCTCATACAGGTGGTCCTCACTTAACGACCACAATTGGGACCGGAATTTCGGTTGCTAAGCAAAGTGGTCATTAAGCGAATCCAACCCTGATTTTACTTTTGCGGCAGTTGTTAAGTGAATCACCACAGGCATTAAGTGAACCTTGGGGTCATTAAGCGAATAATGTGGTTCCCCATTGATTTTGCTTGCCAGAAGCTGCCTGAAAGGTCGAAAATGGTGATCACGTGATCACATGATGCTGCAACGGTCATAAATGTGAACTGGTTGCCAAGCACCCAAATCATGATCACATGCCATGGGGACACTGCAATGGTCGTAAGTGTGAGGACCAGTTGTGAGTTGGTTTTTCCAGCACCATCATAAGTCTGAACCATCACTAAACGAATGGTTGTTAAGCAAGGACTACCTGTAGTGATGATTTGCTTGTGTTCAGAGTACTAACAAAATCAAGGCACTTCATTTCAACACACCAAACAATTAAAAAACTGGTCATAATGTGTGTGTTTTGATAATACTCAGGGGCTGCATCCAAAAGTTCAAACACTGCACATACCTTTGTACAGAATTCCAAGCCAACAGAAAAATTAGCAATCCACACACATGCAAAGTGTAGCAGAAACTATTTCACACATCCAAAAGAAACTTGAAGGAATTGAATAAGGATGAAAAGTTTGGACGAAAAGGAAACCCCCCTACCTTAAATAATTCAAATTCCTTCTTTGGCATCAATAACTATCAAGATATGACAAGCATTTAAATAAAAAAGGCATAAACTGAATTAGAGTCCAAAGAATGGTACCAAAACTACAAAGGTCAGCAATAAAAAGGAAGCATCAAAAGAGCAGACTCTGCTTTGTGTTGCTGGAGAAACAGTGCTGGATTTATTAATAATTAAATGAATGTATTTTGTATGTTCTAAGATGTCTTTAATAGAAAAGCTACCCAGGCTCTTAGGGCTCAGCCCCTTGACTTGATTTTTCTGATGTTCCTCTTGCTCATCATTCTGCTGTTGCCTGATTAAACAGAAGGCAATTTAACAAGCTTCTTAGGAAACCTAGAAATACTTTGCAGGGGAACTGAAGCTCTGACTGGATTAAAGCAATGTATCAGTTTCATAAATAAATAAATAAACAAGTTAAATTAATAAAAGGAGCCTCTGAGAAATGGGCGACAGCATTTAATGCAGGCATGGACCTGTGATTCTCCAGATATTATTAGGTGGGACTCCCATCAGCTGAAATCAGCCTTGTTAATGAAAGTTAAGACAGTAGTTGTAATCCAACTTCTGCAGGGCGAAAAGTTCTTCAATCCTCTTTTAGAGCTTCCATGTTGGGCTCTCCCTGTCTCACTTCTGCAAGTGTCCATCTGACTTGACCTCATTTGTATCCCTGTCACACAGAGCTCAAACCCAGACCACCAGACTATCTGGAGTCCCATTTTGTTCCCTTTGCCTGCGTTTCCTAGGCTATTGTCCTGCAGAGCTTCATACCTAGATTCTTTTATGTTTCTCATAGATTCACAGTCTTCTCTGAGGACAACGTCCTGCCAACGTGCTCCTGATATTCTTTGTTTAGAAGAACTGGAGATACCTGTATAGTGTGCATATAAGCTGGTTCTGTACAAACACCTTCTGGACATCTGAGAGGCTCCAAGATGTTATTTGGCACAAATCCAGTTAATCCATTTGCATTCTGGACTTTCCACCATTGCTTTCTGTCATCAAGAATCTGGAAAAAAACAAACATTGTCACAACAAACTGGTCTAACTCCATAGACCCACTTAAATAACAGGTCACCTAAACTAAAAGGGATTCTGATAGAGATGTTTCACTTCCAGAGTGACTCCCCTATTACCTGCATAGAATAAGGATCTCAGGAAGGAGGACATGATTCCAAAGGGGAGGGAAAGGATGCTGTAGGAAGGATCCGTCCCTTCACAGATGTACTGGCTTCCTTTTGCGCAAATAAAACACTTTCAGGGACAGAAAGCTCTCATTAATAGTTAGAAACAGACAGAGACAGATGACTTTGCAGGCTATTGGGTGAAATGCCTTCCTGATATCGAAGTTATGGATTTCACACATTGGCTGAATTCACCCAGTGTGCTGAGTTACAACATGGATTTCTTGGTTGGGGCTCAGCTGATGTAGTCACTATTATTATTCAACATAGTTTACTATTCAACAATTAGAGAAGCTTATTCAAAGTGTGGCAGCAGAGAAATGGGTATATGCATGTGTGTGTGTCTAAAGAAGCACTGTTACCTCTAAAATGTCATCCTTCAGGACAGAAAGCTCACTCTGGTTTCTTCCCACAAAGTCATACTTGGTTTTGGCATATTTCTTGGTTGGCATTTTATGCGCTTCGTAATTTCTACAAAAACAAACAGGCCAAATGTTATCCAGCTCTCCTGCAAGTTAGCACAGCCCAAAAGGGGAAAGAAGCCAACTCTGCCTGTCCTCGACTATAATTAGCTCAGGATTTACTACTATTAAAGCTATTAGAGATCCATCACAATAGAAGAATGCTGCCCTGGGCCAACAGCGCGATTCCCCACTGAGGCAGTTGCAAATATCAATTGGCCTGCTTACACCTTTCACAACATGCTTGATTTTATTTATTCATTCAATTTACATCACACCTACATGACTCTAGGAGGCTATTTTAAATATATAAATCCTGCTCCACAGCATGGGGCACAAGCTGAGCAGGTCTCAACTTGGTGTGGGCATTATATACCTGAACCTGTGGGAAACTGTACTGCCCTTAATTCTGGTATTTAAACAAGCATAAGGAAATTGTGTCTAAAGGATTTATTTACCAATGTATCATATTATCTAGAAACTAAGCATACGCTTCTCACAATGTTGGCTTCAGAGTTTTGAAAACCGTGAGCCTGATCTTCTAATTTGTAAGCCTGATCTTCTAATTTGAGAAGTTAGGTGAAAGGAGCTGGTTATTACTTGGCAGTAATTTGGCATTTATTGGGGAGGTGTGTTCTGCAGGGAGCCAGGTGTCCAAATCTGCAAGATGGTGGCCGTGGTGTCATGAGTGAAGCCCTGCCTCTTTTGTGCATGCATTGTTGCACATACATACAAAAGGGGTAAACCTTTAACTATGATATAGACCTCACCAGTTGGCAGCATCTATACCTATTTGTACGGCCATGTTCACTCAACACAATCAGGTCAGTTAAAGATTTAGCAGTTGGATTCACTCATGGTACTAAATTTGGTTAATCTTGGAGTTTTTAAGTCAAGGTAAACCATGCCTGCTTGGTGAATTTATGATTAATGCAGAAACCAGGTTAAGTGCATTTTCACAAACATAGTTCCTTTTGAGGCCATAGATGTGAAACATCCAGAAAGGGTGGTCACGGCTTTGGCTTCATAGAATTTGGCTCCTTACTCACTCCAGGGGTGAGTAATATGTAGCCCACAAGCCAGATCCAGCTTCTCACCATCACCAGATGTTTCTCTCCAAATATGGCAGCAAAATTTCTGATTTTTAGCAGCACAATCCTTGTTCTTATTATGTTTTATTAAACAAGAAGAGTGGAAATGGAAGGCATCTGGGAGGGAAACTGTATCCATTTCCACCCTGAATCCCCCAAACGGCTGAAATCCTGCCACTGAAATTCAGTCAACTTCTAAAAATGGAAATGGGAAGAGTTTGACATCACCAGGCTTTGAGTAATGCCATCTATATCCCCCCAGGGGATAAAATTGTGATCAGGGGAGAAATTTGTGGCTCCTTACCCAGAGAAAATGTCTTTCATTGTGTGCATGAGCATGTGTGAAATAGTGACAGCTTCTCCTTCCCCAAACCTTAGGGCTAGACAACATGGCAAAGTTGTCAAAACATTCAGTGGAATGTGGCTCTTAATGCCTAGATTATATGGTATCTTTATAAATGATGTCGTACTTTTTTGCAATATAATTTCCCACAGATTCAGTGAAGTCACTACCCATGCACACACGGTGAGATGTTTATTACATACTAACATAGGACAGATTTTCATCAGGGAAAAAACAAACACAATATGCTTTATTCTGAAATCAGGCCAATGACGCTCACTGTTGTCCTCTTTCCAGCCTCTCAGATGAGTTTTTCTCAGCCAAGGATTGAACCGGAGATCTCTTGCATGTTCCACCAAGTTACACCCTTTGATCCAGATCACAAAAATAAGCTGAGGCCAATGTACAGACGTTCCTTTTACCACAACAGATTTATGACATCAGGGAAGGAGCTTAGTTAGAAATTAAAGAACAGCCGGGGGCTTCATAGCTACACGTGGCCCCATAAAACATTAGGTGTGGCCCAGGGAGGCCTTTTAAAGAGTTGTCACCAATTTATATTTTGTAATATGACAGAAAGAAAAAGATGATAAATGCATGGGAGGCAATCCATTAACTATAATTAGTTTCACATTTTTTAGGACCTTGGCTTGAAAAAAAATGTCAGTCTGTCTGTCTGTCGGAGGCATTCTACTTTTATTTCCCCAGTTTAGCATACTCTATTTTGATTCATATTCTTAGCTATAAACGACATCAGACTTGGAAGTTTTAGTGACTGGGAGTATTAAAAAGCAGAAGGATGATAAGCTATGCCCTTGCAACTAGATTACAAGACCACATTGAGGAAAGCTGTTAGATGATTAGAAACAAAATACAACAATATAAGGAATCATATCACAAAGCCAGTTTTTTGTTTCGTGTTTAAATATTTTAAACCTCTGATCTTGAACTCCCATTTTGGGTGCTTGAATAACTACCTAGTATTCGATTAGCTGTGGAGAACTGTCACAACTTATTTAAAAGGAAGAGAAGAAGGACACCACAGAACTGCCACTGACTGACCCTCAATTATCCAAAATGCATAATGGTTCAGCTCCAAAACAATGGCTCATATAAGCCTGGGCAGTTGCATCACTGTTTTTCCAACCTTTTGGCAATTTATATACAGTACTCTGCATTCTTGATCCCAAACCATTTAGATAAATGAGGTTCATATCACTGAGATTTAAAGAGATATGGCTGAGGATAAACAGATGCTGAAAGTAAGGAGCACACTGTGATGAGACAAGGAGAGGCACAATGAGCCCAAGGGCTTGCTTAACCAATTAGAAATCCTGGAACACTTTACATGTTTACTGCTGTGCTCTTAAAAAACCATTATTTTACATGTTGCCCTTGGAACTCATGTGATGTGATCGCTGAACAACTTTGCATTACTCACAATTCATGTTTATTTCCTTTTGCCAAAGGAGAAGCTGACCATGCCAGCTTAGAGGCCATCTAAACCCAAGGTACATGATGCCTTCTGATTATGTTGGGAGTACAATTTCCAACATTTCCAGATGGCAGAGTAGTCTCAATACATCTGGAGGATATAAAATCGCAGAAAGCTACTTGATTATCTGGGTAGACCTCAGTGGAAAAAGAAAAAGATGGCTGCATAAAATAAAAATTCCAATGTAGGTTTGACATGGTTGCTCTGATGCCAACAATGGCCAGCTCATGAAACATTACATTATAACACAGAATGTAACCTATGCTCTAATTTGACAACTCCCAGGGATTCAAGGAATGAAATTTATCTAAGGAGGTGTTTTATTAAACAAAACTTATAAAAAATTACAATGGATAGTAAGGAATTATAATTGGTTTTGGTCCCTTCGAGACAGTCTTGACTCCTGGCAACTGCCTGGAAAAGTTCCTGCAGTTTTCATGGCAAGATTTCAGAAGTGGTTTGCCATTGCCTCCTTCCTAGGGCAGACAGAGTGACTGGCCCAAGGTCATCCAGCTGGCTTTGTGCCTAAGGCGGGACTAGAACTCACAGCCTCCCAGTTTCTAGCCTGATGCCTTAACCACTACACCAAACTTGCTCTTGATGACTTACAATACCTTGGGCTTAAACCTCTTACAGGAATGTCTATTTCCATGTAGTCTGCCACAGACTCACATGTCCCCTCTTACTGGCCTTGTCTTAGAAGTATTTGACATCAGCATTTAACTTTGCTTTCCTTTGTGTGTGTTAGGGATATTATGAAACAAGCTGCCTCTGCAGTTTGTTAGGAAGGGTTTTTTAAAATTTCAGTGTTTTAAAGTTTATTGTTTCTTACTTCTAAGATTTTCTATTTCTCTTGGGAAAAATATTACTGTGGTTTGCTTATTGACTTGACTTGGGCACTGCCCAACTCCAATTGACTCTGGATGGCTCACAGCATAAAAATAAAACAACAAATATAAAATAAAAAAGAGCATATAACAATAATTAGTGGTAGAACCAGTCAACCAGACAAACATGTCATATACCCACAAGGGGGTCCAACCATCCTAGCCCAACATCTGGGAGAAGAGCCAGGTATTTAAGGCCCTCTGGAATGCCTTCAGGGTGGGAGCTATCTGGAACTCAAGGCGAACCTCATTCCAGAGGGCAGACACTGCTATAGAGAAGGCATGCTTCTGGGGTCTCAATAGATGGCATTGCTTAATCAAAGCCATGATTATTATGTTTATCTTTCTAAGTTTCCCAGCACTGTTAAGGCAGTGCATTGCATATCAAACCTCTAAACAAACAAATATAGAAACAAACAGATCACTATAAAACCATCATACTAAGATGGATAGTTAGATCAAAGACAGAAGCCTTCAATTCATTTGATTTACTTCCCTACCTGGATATTGCAGCATTTCATTTTTTTAAAAGTGTAATGTATCCCTGCCCCCAGTTCCCCAGCAGATCCCTGTACTGGTCTACAAGAATGAAAATGCAGTCCTGACCCTAAAGTTCTGGGCTTTTTAACCACTGGGGCACAGATGCTGAAGATGGGAGATGTGATACAGTACAACAGGACCATGTAACCTAGTCATGAAATAGGGGCTCATGCACCGCCAGGCATCCAGAAATTTGTTGGGTCCTGGGTATTATCTGAGCTTGGTTGTTTTCCTGCAGATGTTTCATTATCAAGCTAGGTAACATCACTAGTGTGAGGGAAAGTGAAGTTTGCTGATTGTGTATATATAGTAGCTTGCCCTGCCAATCTTGTTTGAGGTGTGACTTCCTCTTTGATGGTTCCTTGATTATGCTATTGTTCCTTCCCTGATTGTTTATCTGATGCTGCTTCCTGTTTATCCTTGTATCTTTTAAATGGTATGTTGATGGGGTTTATATGTCTGCAGGAAAACAGTCAAGCCCAAGAACCCAACAGTTCAACACTGAGCTACATATATTCTTACTATCAGACCCAGAAATTTGCTTGTCTATTAATAAGGCAGAGAAGAATCTTGCCGCTGTTGGTTCTAAGACCTGGAAAATCTAGGGACCTTGGTCCTGTCTCCATTTGGTTTAGCAGGGTGGAGGCTGATTTTGTATGGAGAGCTGCAGTGAGCCTCTCTCTTCTGTACCTCCTTTGGCAAAAGTGAACAGTAAACCCACAGAGAAAAAGGCCATCTCCATGTTGATATTGGCCATGAACAAGGAAACTGCTTGTTTGTAAGTGGGAAAAAATTCCAGGCTCCAATTCAGAGTTTACAATTCATTTCTGTTATCTAACTTTATTGATAACAGTGTGTTTAAAGAAAACTTGTCAGGAGCACTTAAAGAAAGCAGAGTAAAAAGAAAAAAAAAGAGGTTTTAGTTCCAGCATAGAGAGGGATCTCTACTTCTATGGCCAGTAAAGAGAAACAGATGTATAAAGAGAATGCCACCTCCATCCTAGAAGCCACCAGCTGGGACAGTTCTCCATAACTGTACACATGACATCCATGTAAAGTTACCTATCTACATGTCGGCTAACACTTTGCTTAAAAGCAGCCACAGCTGCCCCCTGGTCCGGCAGAGGCCCTCTTTTGTAAGCTGTGTTACTGAATGCATACCCTTCAGATGGAGGATAATCTGAGATACTGGAATGCTGAAAGAAAGAAAAGCACAAAAAAATTGGTTGTTGATCACATAAAGTCTGCCATAGATCTTTCATTGCAAATCATGAACAGCCATTCTGTACATCTTCAACAGAACCACCATGATTGTCGCAACCTGAAAAGCTGAGTACATAGCCATTTTTCAACATGGAATGGCATGGGAATTTAACAAGGAAAAGCTGTCGTGCAGATGCTCTGACAATATGGAGTGAGAATCCCAGCTCCTTGCACTCCAGGAAATGCAAGCCGGAAATGGGTGAATTATAAATTCATGAAAGCTTACAAACATGTGGGCAATACCACATTAAATCATCTACTCCTGCACATGTGTCCTAGAGAAGGAAAGGTGGCCTATAGATCAAAATAATCTTACATATTTGACATACATCACATAAAATCTGGGGGCCTTTAAAAACAACAACTGTATCTTGTTTCCAAAAGTAGCTAGTTGGACGACCCCATACCCATTCTCACACCATTCACATTGGCATGGGATGGAAATAATATAACATGACTTCTGTAATATTATCCCCACTGGCAAACCCATTTATTTATTTAACATATTACACCACTGACTGCCAAGGTCTTTCTGCAATTTAAAGTAAAATAGTATTTAAAAATAAAAAATTGAAAACAAAATTAAAACCTGGGGCGACTAGAACTAATAGTGACTCAAATGGTCAAAAACTTTGTTTTACACCATATTTTTAAGGCCTTTGTTCAAAAGGAGTCAAGGTCCCAATCTGACATGGCACGCATTCGGAAGAACGAGGGTCATCTTAGAGGAGGGGTCTTGACCTTCAGGGTCAAGAACTGTAAGGGAACCTCTACAAACGGTGTTAAGGGGAAACACACAAAGCCATTTTCTCAGTCTGAACCAAGGTATAAAGGGCTTTGAATGCACTAACAGCAACTAATTAATATACTAATTGGAATGCAGCTATGGTACCTATCCACCATACTTTAACATTCAGCCTGGTTATGGGAAACTAGCCATCTGCTTTAAGGAGCTGTAGAGTGCCCCCATGCCCATGGAAGGGCCTTTTGAAGACTGAACCTGAAGGACTGGGCAGCCCAAACAACAACTGGCACTTTGTATTTCACCCAGAAACAGACTGGCAGCTAGTTCAATGCCAATGTCTCTTTGAGTTCTTCAAGAGGCCAACATTTGGAACTCAACTGAATGAAGGTTTTGGACTGCTCAAAAGTATCTCCATCTACAGCATACAACAGTTGTGAAACTAGAGATTAGCAGAGCATAAAAGGATGTTTAAAAGCTAGTCAAACAGTATGGGCATTTGTATAAAAGAAAGGATAATCTTCAATGAGAGCTGTTAGTTTTAAAGATTAATGCAGGTGTTCCTCAGCCACTGAGCAGAGGAAGTGATACCTGGGCCAGCATGGCAATGTTGCCCAGCAGTATTTCCTGGCTGCGACTACTACAAGCATGGTGACTGACCGTATTCATCAAGATTTACTGCCAGGAGCCAATGTCTTGCCAAGTGTGGATTATGTGTTACTTCCTCCCTGAGGCTGTTATCCACAAAGATGTTCCTTGTGGAATATTTCACAAGGTTAGGCACATGGTACAGTCTTATCCTAAGACTGACCATTGGTCCATCAAATAGCATCAAATAGTTAGACCTGTAGTGATTCTCCAGAAAGTCTGGAAACCCTGAGTTGCGTGGTTCTGAAAGACTACACCCTGAACTTTCATATGGGCCCAGATCTCTCAGAAGTGAAGGCAATGGCTGTGAAAAGGAAATAGGGGCTGCCAATTGGTTTGGTAAGTGGGGTTGGGAGAAACAGAACAAGCAACTCCCTAAAACAATTATCCTTCATTCAGTTTCACGCAGGAACTGAACAAATGGATCCTTCTGTTTGTATCTGATATTTTTCAAATGTTTCATAGAGTCCTGGAGCCTCCAGCCCAAGTAGCTCTGAAGAAAATTTGGAATCTACTACAGTTCAGAAAAATAAATCTTTTAATTCTTTCCCAAAATGACCTATAGTAAGCAAGAAAGGGGGTGGTAGAAGAAGAGAAAAGAGAAAGAGAGAAAAGAGAAAAGAAGAGGAGAAGAAAAAGGAGAATAAAGAGGAGTCCTTTTTGCTTTCTTTTTAAGTAGAGGGGAATAAATTATGAGTGCTGGGGGAGGGTGATGGCACTCTCCCCCTTAAGGACATCTTGTCCATGGTACTTTTCACTCTAGCAGTATTGTTTTGAATCTGGGGTCTTTTTGCATACAAAGCACATATTTTAGCACTGAGCTATGATCTCCTCTAGAAGGGGATACAGATCTCAGTTGCCAAATTATCTGATCTTATCAGATCTACCTGTCACACAGGTTTCCATGTTAAGCTCCATTAACTAATCAGCTAGCCTTGCGAATGGAGGAATGGACACCACCTCAGAGACCGCAAGCCACAAAATGACCCTAAGTCCCTGCAACAGAACTTCTGAAGTCCTGTGTATATCTTGATACGGTAAGGCTCAGACAAGACATCTTCTCAAATGACAGGGAGAAAAGCACAATGGAGCTCAGCAGAGATTAAGCCAGGAATATCAGATGTAACCCGATGGCAATAGTTACAACTACAACATTTGTTAACAACGTTGTTTGGACCAGCAGCATTTTCAGCTTCTGAGACACCCAAGATACTAGAACAACTTGTTAAATCCATCAAAACTAAAAAACCCACTATTAGTTTTTATAGATACTTGTTATCAAGAAATCAATTTGAGATGCAGATGCTAAGAAATGAGCAGGATAAAGAATTAGAGGTTCCTATATTGCCTAAACAATTGGAGAGTGTCTTAACTTCTATAGCAAGAGTGTCAACAGACCTTAAGCTATGACTTATACAACAAAAAATATTTAGAATTTATTGGACTCTGCCACGTTTGTATAGAAAAGGACCGTCTTAAGACAGCATTTTGTTGGAGATGTAATAAGGACAATGGCTCTTTAAAACACACATTTTTATATTTTATATTTATATTTGTATTTAAGAACTACATTTTTTTGTGTATTTTAATCTGTATTTATCTTCAGTTTTATTGTGAACTGCCCAGAGTTGCCTCAAATGAGATGGGTAGTGACAAAATTTGAAATATAAATATATAATAATTTTCAGGAACCAGAATTTCCTAGATATGAAGCCAATGCTTTGTTCTGTGGGTTAGGCAGTGTAACCATGGCAGCAGTATGCATGTTGCTAATTCACCCAAGGATGCTTTTTTTTCCCCCCCTGAAATAAAAAGAGAGGAGAATCCCTTTTCTTGGTAGGAATGGGGCATTTTGGAGATAATACTCCAAGTTAGAACACATTGATATTTTTCTGCCATTCAGACATGGTACCCATGAGACTTCAATCAAAAAATAAAAAAGGATGATAGAAAGCTTTTGTGTTGGTATTTTTCTGCCATTATTGAGTTTCAGTGTCATATGATTAGTGTGTGTGTGTGTGTGTGTGTGTGTGTGTGTTTCTTCCATCCAAGCCCCAGATATGTGGAACTGCAGTCCCCTAATTAACAGATAAATAAGGTCTCTGGATGGGAAGTATGGTGGTTATGCTGAACCACATCTTAGGGGTACAGGTGGAAGAAAGCTGGTTCAAGGGTTGGGAAAGCCCCTGTGTTCATCTGAATTAGGAGGTCCAAAACTGTGGCTGTCCAGGTCTTGTTCCTACCATGACAGCTAGCAGACTTTCATCAACTTGATCTAACTGAAAAAGTTTCTAGTCAAAATACTATGAAACCCAGCAAATTTCTGGAAGTTGTTTCTTTTTGTAGGGAGGGGGGCTCAGGAAAACCTTGCTTCTGCCTTAACAGAAGATTTGAGCTTGTATTAACTAAGATACTGAAAATATATTCTACTGCTTGATGGCACTGTATGAAACTGCATCAAGCCACTTACTATCTTTGCATCTTGCTACTCAGCATTACTTATCATCTGTGGTAGCAAAACCTTAAGGCAAAGCAATTTGGTGGAGCCTACCCTCAGGGACAGAAACACAGAATAGCAGAACTTGCTTCCTGCCCATCAGAATGAATGAATGACCACAGATCATCTTGCTTGCTTGCTGGAGCTGTTCTTAAAATGAATGGAACGCTAAGGATTTCCTCCTCACCAATAGAAACTTTGATAACCTTTTCACTAAAACCAGAATCTACCTAAATGTTGTTGCCTATGAATCATTAGCATCACAGTCATGCAGCTGGAACAAGAATGGTTCTGTTAAAGTTCAGAATAATTTACCTATTTATATAGCAAACATTACTTTTAGGTTATTCCTTCACCCCATTTCAAACCTTGCCATGTTTGGGGCATGGGTGGGGGAAGAGATCTTAAAAACTTCATCGGGAAGAATCTGAATATAACCAAGTGGTTTAGATAAGTAGAATATGGAGTGCATATAGGATGATGGTGAGCACACAGGAGACTATCTGCCAATGAGACAGAAGGAGAAGTTAAATATATATTTTTTTCTTATTTTGAAAAGAAGGTTTCATTCTTTAAACTGAAATGTCACATTAAAATCTTGGTTTTTTAAAGGAAATATTTTGCAGGTGGGATGGAGCTTCATTGGTCCTACCCTGATTGCACTTTGGAATAAAAATGCTTTTTTGACCCACGTAAAAAAGTGAAATTGCCTTCAAGTCCAGTTCGAACCCTGATAACCCATGTGGATGCATCCACAAAGTTTTCTTGGTTTATGTTTGCTTTATTGGGAATATTTTTTCAACTTTCAAATCTAGTTTACAGCCTTGCATTTCCAGCTCACCTCCTCTCCACACCATCTAAGTACCAATCAGGGCTGATCCTGCTTGGCTCTTCAGACCAGCCAAGGTCACTTAATTTGCCTTAACATACAAATAAATAAGTCTGTGATTAAACAAACAAACACACACCTTTTTTCCCCAAAGGGAGAAGAAATAACTGAGGGAGGGTGATGATAACATGCTGTTATGCCTGTCAGATTGAATTTAAATTCCTTTTCTAACCCTGTCAAAAATAACTACTTTGTTCACTCTGAAGGAGGTAGTAATATTTTTTTATTTTAGTCATAACCCAGGCTTCTCAGCTTGGTGCCTCTAGACACATCACACTTGTTAAGTCTCAAATTCTCAATGTGCTCGGAACTGTAGTCCTTCTAGAAGGTGCCAGACTGCAGAAGGCTCCCATAAACCATTACACAATGGTTTCATGGGATTCCCAAGACAGCCTTTTCAGGTGACAGGTGCCATGGTACAATCTCATGTGCTGGAGTGAGATTCTGAACTCAGAGAAGTAGCTTGCTTTTTTAATGACCAAAACTTCGTGATAGTTCAGCATTCTTGCCAGAAATCTTGTGAGATTGCAAACATGAAGCCTTGC
Organism: Candoia aspera; assembly: GCF_035149785.1. Classification (NCBI taxonomy): domain Eukaryota; kingdom Metazoa; phylum Chordata; class Lepidosauria; order Squamata; family Candoiidae; genus Candoia; species Candoia aspera. Next base: position 13,750,789 of record NC_086159.1, on the reverse strand, counting down.
AAGGTTTGGTGGCCTTCTAAGACTTTATATAATTTTGGGATTCTCTAGATGCCATCCACGGGTTGTGCAGAAACCACGGTGAGCACTGATGCTAAATTGCCAGTCCTTGACATAAGCCCATTCTGCAGTTGGACTGTAAAGCATATTGCTTTCCATACCTCGGTTGACAATCTTTTCATCTCTTGTTTCCTCTGCTGCTCCGCCACGTTGGCCACAGACTCGGCTAACTGGTTGAGCTCTTGCTCTTTTGGAGCCCCCATGAAGCTCAGCAAAGGAGGCTCCCAGCCATTCCTGAATCGTGGCACATAGGGTGGGATGAACTGCTCTTTGGGCCACTCGGCTCTGCATTCAGGAGGAAGGCAACATCATAATTTAAAAACTTTACACTAGCGGGGGGAAGTGACAATTGGATCGCAAAGCACCAATCCATACATACATTACATTGCACAGAGGACTGTTCTCTTTTCATGGTGACAGCCTTCCGTTATCTGATACTCTCCAAATGTGTTGGATTACAACTCCTGTCACTTCCAGCCATTAATGGTCATGCTGGTTGAGTGTGGAGGGAGCATTAACCCAACAGATCTGGAGAACACCAGGCTGGAGAAAGCAACTCCACTCAGCCTATTGCCTGCAGGGATCCCTGACCAAGAGGGAGGGGAATTTTGGATTCAAGCACTCTTACATAAACAAAGGAATAGACACATATGAATTCCAGCCTGGCCTGTAGCTCCAAATAGTATTTGGAAAGCAAGAAAGAGAACACAAAGGAGATGGGTTCCAACTTCCCTTGTTACAGATATGCCAGGCAACAACTTCCCTCAAGATGCTAACAGCCTTTTCCAACCTAATGTGCTGACATATATGAGACTACAAGTCCCATAATTTCCTAGCCTTATAGTCCAATGTGTTTGGAGAGCACTGGGTTGGGAAGGCTGAATACTGGCATGGAAAAAAATTTCGCAAGGACACCTCTGTGACTTACAATATTACAAAACTCTGTGCCCCTCCGGTGTACTACATCATTGAATGCCTTGGAATGAAACAGAGCTTGAATGCACTGGAGCAAAAATACAGGATGAGTTGAGAATGTATGCTGATGTTTGCCCTCAACGTATGGGAACAGAAAATCTGTACAGCCCAATGAAAAACGTAATACTTCCACATTTCTTGTACTGGTACTTCCCATGAGATGAGATGTCAACAACTTCCAGCTAGACAATTATTTCAGGAATCAGTGAAAAATATTCCACTGAGATCAACCAGCTCTTGCTACTTGGTGTTGCTTCATTACAAAGCCAGATTTTCTTTCCAATATCAGAGGCACTGCACAGAAATCCCATCGCTCCATGATATTAATTACTGCCTCATTCATATATATATACATACATACACACACACTCAACATTAATTTCAAAAATTTATGGGCATGGATGGGAATGTGGGAAGCTATTTTTAAGAGTTGTCACATTTAATGGCAATGGGGGAAATGTGCTCTGGCCTTCAAATTCATTCTGACAAATACCATTTCTTCAATAAAGCTTTCTCCTTATTCAAGATATTATGAAACTTCCCTGAGCCAGCTTAGAAGTGAATACTGGGGGCTGAACACAGCTCTGAAATTCTCCTGAAATCAGACTGAAATGGCAGCAACCCCTGGGAGAATAACATTTCCTATCATCCCCATACAGGAGAATATTGTTGCCAAGTATGTCACAACCCGTGGCAACAAAGGGGAAGGGAAAGGGAGGGGAAATCCTCTGTGCCCTGAAGTTCATTTCTGACCTGTTTATTCTTACCATTTCAAAATCAGTAAATTAGAAGGAACTGAGAGGAATTACTCTGAGGGATAAGGAAAGTCATGGAGATAAGATCTTGTCTGTGACTCCTTAAAGAGTGGACTCCTTAAAATTAACTTTCAATTCAAAGGGGAGTAAGGTCACAAAACACTGAGATCTCTAAATGCTACTAATATTCTCCCCTCAACAACCCATGTGTGTGGGGATCCTTCAGCAAGATCTTCCCCAACATTGTTTCTAATGCTGAAATCTCAATTTTAGGTTTCTTCTTTTTTTCCTGTACAGAAAACCACTCCATACATTCTTGCCTATGTCCTTTGTAATCATCAGCGTCAAGAATGGATCTGTTTACAACACCCTCGATCATTTCAAAATTTATTAGTGGCTATAATTATACATGTACACATCTGTGCGGGTGTGTTTTAATGCAGGCTGAGAATCATGCAATTATGATCACTGATTTGTGTCACTCATCAGCCAGCCAGATTCGTTCTTTATTATGAAAGTTGTGAGCATCTGCTCAAAATGGTCATTGATTTATAGGATCAGTTAAGCAATAATGGCAAAGTATAAGGAGCCTCCTCATATTGAGGGGCCTTGCCAAGAGACCTCTGAATTCCTGCATCAGGAAAAAAAGAAAAAAGAAAAGAAAATTGAGACATTAATAACTGAATTAAGAAACCAAAGAAAATAAAATGATTTTCTTGGACTTACACTGTATGTGCACATTGGTGGGGAAAACAAAACGAAGTGGAAGATGTGCTCATTAAGTTTAACACAGTTCAGGTATGTGACATTCAACTTTATACAAATGTTACCTGGCCTTGGTCCATGCATTACCTAGAGATACCCAGAGTTGTCCTTCCTCACTTGTGACAATGCAGTGTAAGAACTCTATGGTGTCTTTTGTCAAAAGGGGGCTGAGCACTGTGCTAGCAAGCTCAGGACCTCCTGTTGCCTGTACCACCTACAAGAAGCAATAAATGCACACTGAGATAATGTGATCGCTTGTACAGAAGAGCTGGTAGTGGTATGCAGTGAGAATAAAGCAGGTAGCATGCCTTGTTCCTTGGCAGAGACAATTGGGGAAGTTTAACAACATGTTCCTATGGGGATGAACCATATTTCAGTGCAAAAGGACTGGCATCTCCATCCATATAAGATGGGCAAGTTCCTGGTATCTCCAGATAAAAGGGGCTCTTACTTGAAAGACAAGAGTACATGATACCAACCTAGATGGGCCTACAAACTGTCTCAGAACATGGCAGCTTCTTATCTTCCTTAATTCTTGGGTAGTTGCTAATGCTTCTCTTTCTTTCATACAAGTACAGCAGAATCCCTTATACAGTGAGATACCATTCAGAAAAAGCCTTCTGGTTTTCCTTTAAAAATGTATGTAAATGTGGTTTCAGTGCTTCAGGAGTTTTTGTTTTTGTGTATTTTAAAAAGGAACAAGATCCTTGGCCAGGCATACTCTGTAGCTTAAACATGCAGTTTGAACTTTGGAATCTAGTTCTAATTCCTTCTAGTTTGGCACTCTTGGGAAAATGGAGCCATTGGAGTTGGGTGGGTAAAGTTGTCTAAAATACCATTAAGGTTTTTAGAACAGATGATGCTTTTTATTTACATGACACACACCCTCTGCTTTCACCACTGCAAATTCGTAGTGGATTAGGTTTTGAAGCACTCAGAGAAATAAACCGAGTCCCTAGATATCAAATAATATTTCAGACTTACCATATTTAGGGGAGTAAACAGAAAGTGAATCAGTTCAGTTGCACTGGGATTCTGGATGTGTGACTTTAATTTAGCCTGTAAAAGGTAAAAATAGAGAGTATGGAAGAAACTCACAAGAACAAAGTTCAGCAATACAATTTTGTTTGAAATATCTCAAACTCAGTTCTTGCCATAACCTAGTTATTAATACAATATAATTGCACTTGCACAATTATAAGCCACCTAAAATCAAAAAAGTTTATACAACATTTATATGAATGTGTGTATAAATAAGTGATAGATAGCTATCAATCTAATCTACTCTACCCAATCAAACAATTTCTTAAACTAAATAAGGATTTATTTAAGCCATGGTTTTCTGAACAAACCAAAAGCAATCTTTTAAATGAGCAATGCAACCATGGTTTGTTCATTCCTGGTATTTTTTCTCCCTTTATTCTACCATTATCCCAGAAGGAAAAGGAGTGGATAAAAAGAAATTAATCATAAGCCACAAATAAGTAAGGCTTCTTGACTTAGATATGAGGAACTCCATGGCTTAAGTGAAGAAACATTCACAAACTAACAATAAATCATGGTGATAACTTATGATTTGGTGCTAAAAACAAACTAATGCTTCTTCTGTTGAGATGACTTTACATGTCAGGCCAACACCACTAAACCAATCCTATCACAACTTCATGTTACATGATAACTGGAACAATATCTCAAGTCTACCCAGTCCCTGAATCATAGCCTGCAGATTGTAGTCCATAACAGTCTATACCCTAACACTTTCTTACTTTTAAGATGCTCTCCTGTGCCTGACTGCCTGACCCATGTTTTTGTTTTTCCTTTTCCCCTCTTCGCAGAATTTCCCTCCTTGCAGAGGGGAGAGATTGCTTAAACAAGCTCTCTCTTCCTAAACTGCTTTTCTTTGAAGCACAGTGCTTCCTTAAAAGGTGCTAACTGCAGGCTAACAAGCTCAGCTCTGTAACCTTAATTAGTTAATTAGCACCCTTGGCCTGTTTGTGCTGCTATCTGAAATTGGCAATGCCCTAATCAGTTTCACCCTAAAGGCTTTTAAGGGCAGTGTTTCTCAGCCTTAGCAACTTTAAGGTGTGCGGACTTCATGTTTTAGGGTGAAACTCATTCCTTTCAATGTGTATTCCGCATTGAGTGCCTTCTTACTCTCTTGTAATCTCTTCCTCTCCAATGAGTGTAAATATAAATATTAATTTCCCCCTTCCTAGTTATCCAAGAACCAAGGTGAATATTCCAAAGGCAGGGGAGTGGGGGAAAAGTTTCCTCATGAGTCATGTTCTGGGGCCCTTCCCCACCATTTGGGCTCGCCCGACTATTTGGGGTCTATCCTTCTGATGCTGCTAAGCATGTTCAGGGGTGATTTCTTAATAAACCTTTTTCAAGATCTATTACCATCCTGGAGTCTCCCTTACCCTTAGTGTTCCCATTCTTTGGTATCCATCCTGCAAATTCTAAATTAAGCATCAACTCACAGATTAAAGGCAACAGATGCCTCAGACTACTCAATCATTTTGATGTATATTACTAAAATAGTCACCTTTCTAACCATTTCTATGCTCTAGAAACAGTCATAATTATAGTTTACAAACTATGATCAGCTTATCAAAAAAATGAGGATAGAATTATGGGAAATTTTCAGGAAAAGGAAGAACAGGATGAAAAGTAGGAATATATAAACATATTCTTGATACTATCTGAAGGCTGTCATTAGTGTCCTAGAAAGATCCTTGTACCAATCGAAGTAAATATTTGTAGCTCAGGGTTGAACTGTGGAGTCCTTGGTGCTTTCTGAGCCTTGTTGTTTTCTTGCAGACGTTTCATTGCCAGACTAGGCAACATCTTCAGTGCAAAAAGAGAGTGGGCCTTGCTCTCTGTTTACATACCATATAGCAAGGCCCACTCCCTTTTTGCACTGAAGATGTTGCCTAGTCTGGCAATGAAATGTCTGCAAGAAAACAACAAGGCTCAGAAAGCACCAAGGACTCAAAGATCCTTGTGTTTGTAGCTTGTTAAACTCCAGCAGAAAACATTACAGTCCTGGAAGTTGCCATATTCTAGTTGAGGGTGATAAAAACAACAACTTCAACATACTTCTAAAGAAAGTGAGCTATAATTCCACTGGTTGATCATTCCCTTAGTTCATTTCCCCTTTGTTCTAAAACAAACTATTCAGATTGTAACAACCAATTAAAAAAACAGACTATTGATATCAAGCTTCAACAAAAAGATGGAATTGCTTGGAGTAACCTGCTCATAGTCACTTACCAAAAGGTTGAAACCATGTTTAAATTTTTGCAAACAGTCCACAAATTCATCTGAAGCTGGAGGTTTTGCACGGAGAGTTAAGACACCCTCTGGCGAAAGATACAAAAGTGAAACCAAAACCACTTAGCCAAATATCTGAAGTAATATTTCCATCACTGGCAAAACAGGATTGGGTTCTACACTGAATGTGATGTAAAAGGGACTGTGTACCTTCAAGTATCATTTTGAATGCCCCCAATATACTGTAGAAGCATGGAGTCCTAGCTCAGTCCTTTGGCTAATGGGCAAAAGGGTTATCAGTAAGAAACTTTTAAAAGTTGGCTGCCCACTCTTCATATAAATTTATTCTCCTACAATTACCACACTGGCGGTCACACGTGCACGCACACACACAGACAGGTATATATTAGGAAAAAATCCCTAATGTATCAAGATGCAAACTGTTTTGTTTTGAAACATTTTGTCTGCAAAGTTCTGCAAATCCCACTTCAAGAATGGGAAACTCAAGCATGAAATGGGCTGTTTCAAGTGTTTTTGAAAATGTGGAGCTTGAAACAGATAATCTCTATTCCTGACTGAAAAACACTTCCAAAAATCTTGAAAGAGGCCATTTCACACTTGAAATGGGACGTTTCATAGAATTTCATGCTCCAAACTTGCACATCCTTAATTCAGACAAAAGAATTGATTGACTCGAGGCTACCTTAATGAAATTACAGGGTTTTTTTAAAATGTTGATTCATACTCAATTTCTTTGTTCTAATGAGTATGTATACAAATGAATGAAAGAACAGATCGGCTTCCTGTTCTTTTTAACTTTAGCCAAGCATTCAACATAATTCTGGCCCATAATCCAAAACATGACCGGAGTGTAACAAATAGATAATGACTGGATGGTAAAGGCTGTTGAACTCTACCTGATGCAACTACTTATTTATCTAAACAGAGGAACTCTTAACAGTTCAACAAATGAAATGTGATCAGAAAACTACTGAAAAAAATGGATCTATCCCTTACCACCTGGTCCTTTCTTCTTATTTTTCTTGCTTTTCTTCCGCTTTGAAAGCTCTTGAAAAGCTTCTGCTGCTTTTTGAAGCTTGGTGACAAAATATTCAATGTCATCCAAAATATGATTTAGGATTTGCTAAAGGAAATAAATAGTGGGCATAGTTTATAAATGTAAGGAACATGTAGTATTGTGAGTTAAATGTAGTATTGTTAGTTACGAAGAAGGAGAATCATTCAGGGAACCTGCCCATTCATCTACAGCAAGTGACACATTCTAAAATTAATAGGCTGATATTATCATATCACTTGGGTCTATATTTCCCCCTTTGTTCTAAAGCTAGCATCAATAAAAGCTCTTGCTAGATTAAGATTTGAGCATTATTATCTGAGTATGTTCTCTCCATACAAGATCTTGGTTTAACTTCATACTTTCCAGGGTGCTAGGGAGACCTTTTTTAGCCTTATCTTATAGCAAGCTATTATGAACTTATAAAACTATTTCTGCTCTAGTTAACAGTTGGCATTTTTTTTCCCACCAGGATATGAAATAAGAGGCTGGAGTCACTTAAAGTATTTTTAGCTCTCAGTACAAAGAACAAACAAGGGCCTTGTGTAGGTGAAGGTTCCAAGAAACATCCAGATACAGTTCTAAAGTTACTACTCAACCTCCCTTCTTTTTATTCTGTCCAGAATTAAGTTTCTATAGGATCCAAATATCTCAGCCTTATTCTATCAACTTCCTTTTTTGATTCATGACCCATAATGGTTAGAGAGGAACATGTAGTCCTCCAAATACTGTTGAACTATAACTTCCAGCAGTACAGCCAGTACAGCTGACACTGTTGGAGATGGTTTGGTGATCCCTAGATGGCCCCTGTTCCTTATCCCTGAGTCAGAGGATCCTGTTTGCCTGAGCAGGCTCATGTTCAACTCTCAGATCATCCAAGAAGCACGTAGTGGATTATCTTGAACATTGTTTCTTATAGCTAAGGAGGTTCATATGACAATAAAATGGAGGGGGAAGAAGAGGAGATGGAGGGGAAAATTCATTGTAATCCTAGTAAAATGATGAGATAACAACAATAACAGCAACAATCGTAATAATTCAGGAGGAAGGGTAACATAAAATAATAATGTAATAGATTACATGGTCACAGTGACTATGACAGTATGAATAATAATAATAATAATAATAATAATAATAATAATAATAATAATAATAAGGCATCAGGCTAGAAAGCGGGAGACCGTGAGTTCTAGTCCCACCTTAGGCACAAAGCCAGCTGGGTGATCTTGGGCCAGTCCCTCTCTCTCAGCCCTAAGAAGCAGGCAATGGCAAACTGCTTCTGAAATCCTGCCAAAAAAACTGCAGGGACTTGTCCAGGCAGTTGCCAGGAGTCAAAAACTGACTTGAAGGCACCCAAACAAAAAACAAACAAACAACCCCCCCCCCACAAACTGCAAACCACAACTAAATTGTACCATGCTACTATTTATGGTAGTGGGCTTTCAATGGTATTTGTTGTGGGATCTTTGAAAATTTATCATAAATAAGGCCAATTTTTTCCCCCCACCTGTACTGATCTTTCTCTGAAATACACATCTGCAAAAGGGAACTGTTGCAAATTATAGGCTGCATTCCCAGTTCATGTGGCAGCACTCTAAGTACACAAACATTCCCAGATCATCCTAAGAACACAAACAAGAACCTGCTCCCAGGATTATCAACAAGACACAAAAATCTTCCAGGGCAGATGCTGGGGGAGCTCCTTGTGATGAGCTGGTGTGAAAACAGCTCTGATATGAAAACCAGAGCCCAAGACAGAATTTGGCTATCTTGGTCTTAAAGAGGCTATGCAAGTATACCTTTTTTCTATATGCGCTAATATGAGAGTTTTTAGATTTTTTGTTGGTCTGGGTCTTCAGGACCACTTCCCCTTAAGTTGGGGAGTGGGGCTTATGTAGCTTTAGATGTTATATTAGCTACTTGTCCAGTAGGAGGCACTACTCTTCAGACGTAGGTATCGTCCATAGATGTTCTATATCCAGTCCTTTAATGGGAGTTGAGTTGCACTTATTGACTATATAGTGCATTCAGTGGTCATATAGTACCTTGTACAGGTCAGCAGTTAATATAGTATCATGGTCTTTCCAGTTCTAATATCCTGTGGAGCAACCCACACACATCCTCTACACATCCTTGTCAGGCTTACAATCCTCCACCTCACTCTCTACTAAAACCCTCCACGCAGCCACTCCTTAGTTCTAAGAGAGTGTCAGACAACCGCCCTGCAGTTGCTAAGCAACCAAATGATGTATTTCTCAGCTGACTCCCAGGGATGCTTCACACTTTATGCAGAAATTGTGGCAGGGGCAGATCGCCTAGTAAACATAAAGTATGAAGAGCAGACACACATCCTCAAACAAAATCAGGAATCGTGCAAATCAGGATTCTATGCTTTCCTTTTATACACTCCTGACTGCTGGAAAACTCAGTTTTAATCAAAGGTAACACAAATCACAACATTGCCTGCTGTTGGACATTTCTTGCAATCTGGGAAGAGATAGCTTGCCTCCCACTGCTGGCCAGACCTGTAACAAAATGGAAAGGGAGCATAAAAGCCTAAGGGGGCAATCAAAGGGCCAGTGGGAGATGCTGCAACTTGATTGAGAAGAAATAAAAGGCTCTTAATAGCTGAGATCCTCTAAAAGGCATGTTGCTCATTATGGAAGCGGGAGGGGAGCACCAGGACCAGTAAATAATGGGCAGAAGCCAGCATGAAGAAAAGGGAGGAAGTGGCAGGTGGTTATTTAAATTCCTCTCCATAACTAAAGTTTTGGGCAGCTCCTAGAGGGAATTCTGGAATAATGGGCTTAATAACCATTACATTTCTTCCTATTTCACAGCCCTGAAGTTTACTGCTGGGGAAAAAAATCAAGAGTGGAACTGAATGATAATATCTAATGCCACACCAGGTTTGAGGAACACCAAAAGCTCTCACACACAATCATCTTCTGCCACTTACAACATCTCGGTCAATCTTGGCTGCCATCATTTCAGTTGTTTCTTCATGCTCATGGAACTGCTTTGATTTCTCACCTAAAGAAAGACAGAGATGAGGAGAGGCTTTCCCAGGGGGGAGACACCGTGGCTGTGATTGCACAACCAGTTTTACCAAGTTTACTGAAAGATGTAGTGTCCATATCTGCAGAACATACTAAGATTGATTGATTTTTCTCTGAATGAAACAAGAGAGTTTGTACCATTCATCAGACAACAAATAATGCATGATTTGGAAGGTATTTTTCTTCATCAGTGTTGTGATTTGCAGCTTCTCCCAACAAAATAGGCCAGTGTGGGTTGGGTATCATGGAAATTCTAGTCCTTGAACATTTCAAGACCATTGCTTTGAGGAAGTCTGGTCTACCACATGCCACTTGTGAAACAAGGTCATGACTGTGGCTTAGGGTTTTGTGAGAACCTTGGTGGCTGGGTAAGCTTATCATTCAATGCACTGTGTGAATTGGAAAATATGTTAATTCAGCAATTAATGAAACAGTGTGCCTGAATCCAGCCTATGAAAGCTGAAACAAAATGTCAACGTTTAAATGTTTGGAAAATGCAACTGATTGCCTGGAACTGGAAAAAGAGAGCAGGGCCAAGCGAGCCACCCCAGAATGTATATCCCATATTCAGAGAATCATCATAGGAGAAGCCCTTGGCCCTATTATACATCCCAGGGAATCTCAGACATTGGAAGGATCTTGCATCATCTTGAGAATATAATAGCAACCTCTCTTGAACACAGAAATATGCACTTAGCTTGCTAAGGCTGCAAATCATATTGTCTTGCTAATATTCTTGCAAAGAAATCCACAAGAGTTTCTGTCTTTTAAACATGAATTGGAATTATGCTCCCAGTATTTTTGCAAGCAACCTAATTTATCTCTTTATGTCATCCAAATATGTTGCTTGGAAAGATGATTTTAGCTGCAGATCTTCTCTAGCCTTGATGCCTGAGAGGTGTTGAGATGGTGAAGCCTAGACAGGAACGTGGGATTTCTATGCCGTAACGCAGGGTTCCTCAACCTTGGCAACTCTAAGCTGTACGGACTTCAACTCCCAGCAGAACTGGCTGGGGAATTCTGGGAGTTGAAGTCCGCACAGCTTAGAGTTGCCAAGGTTGAGGAACCCTGCTGTAACGCATGTGCTCCACCAGAAGGGGCTAAGGTTTGGGCAGCATAGCTCCAAGCTTGGACCACTGTCCCTGGCATTATTAGGCTAAAGTTGTGGGAACACTCACAATCTCCTTGTTCAGCTGCCCACGCGGACCAAGCTGCCACCCGACTCCGGACATCCACCTGTGTAACGGTCCCTGGTGGGACAGGCGCTGGAGCTCTTGGAGGTGGAGGAATGGCACTCTCTGATCTGGAAATCATCCTAGATAGGAAAAAATATAATTCAAAACTGAAACGCTATGAAAACAAGATCTCTTCTTTCAGCTGTTTGTTAGCTGAGGGAGGAGGGGGCATTTATATGGCCATCACTCCCTTTTGGAAGCGGGATATAGCAACATTGGCCAATTGTCAGTCTGTCTATCTGCCCACCCACCAACTTTTTGGTGAAACTGATGGAGGTCACCAAAAAGTTGCTTCCACAGCAGAACCACCTTCTTTTTATAACAGAACTTTGTAGAAATACACAACCAGTTTAGTAAGATTTGATTAGGTGCCAAGAGTTGGTGTCAATTCTTTGTGACCCACATAGAAAGACCTTCTCTGGGATGAGCCCAACCAGTACAAGGAAATAAAAAGAAATCCAATAGAAGAGAATATATGTAGCTGAAGGTCGAACTGTGGAGTATTAAAAATAGTAAAGAGAACATCATCAGTGCTAGTGACATCATCATCAACTAGATAACATCATCAGTGCTAGTGAGTGTGGGGTTTGCTCCCACACTCACTAGCACTGATGATGTTACCTACTCAGGTAATGGAACGTCTGCAAGCAAACAACCAAACTCAGAGGGCACCAGAGACTCCATAAAAAGGAATGTTTACCTTTCTCTTTACTATTTTTAATACTGAACTCCCCCCACCCCTCTTAAGCTAGGGGTATTTGTTACTGAAGTTCAGATTTCAATAACATATGAGAAGAGTATCAGTCCACAAAATTTCACCAATGGAATTTGGGAAGAAATGTATTGGTTTTAAAGAGCTTGTGGCCGAAACAGAGAGAGTGTCCACATAGAATCTGAAAATGGCCCAAGGAAGGACAACTCTGAAAATGTGCTGGTTGATCAACACACATGGAAACTGTACCAGAATGTTGTTATGCAGTCTTATACATTACAAGAACTGTTCTGTTTCAAGGTATTTGGCTGACAACCATTTTCTCCTTTGCAATAGCACAAGCTGTATAGAAGTGGAGCAACACATTTCACAACCATCCTATACCACCTGGTTCGGTAGTTTTTGTTTTTTGTTTTGTTTTACTTTGGCAAAAAAAGGGGGGGAGGTATTTTATAACTTTGCAAACCTCCAGGTACTCCCAAGTGTGTTTCTTAATTCTAAATGGTTATTTTTGGATGTATTATAATATAATAAGAGCCATCACAAATCAGGCCAAATATCTGTTTGATTCAGCATCCTGTTTTTACTGTGACTAACCAGGCACCAGTAGAAAGCCCATACGCAATGCTTGAGGACCACATATTCTCCTTTTCAAGTTCCTAGCAAGCAGTATGATGGGCCTCCAGCTTCTGTTATTGGGGGTTTTACATACAGCAGGATTGTGTGGAGCTCTGAAGGGATGCCAGGCTTTGAAGAAACTTGGACCAAGCGCCACTCAAAGCTGCTTCAGCCCTGGCTGAAGTGCTCCCATGCTGAGTTGCTTCAGGAAATGCTAGGCAGTTCAGTGTGCCCAGCTACATGGCTTTGGTAAATGCTACGTGCAATCCCAAAGCTATGTGCAAACTTGGAAGCACTTCAGCCAATGCACTGGGGAGAGAGCTGAAGAGAGCCTTCTCCCACACTACTGATCCGAAATAATTTGAGGCCACCTGAATTGCTTTGTTGAGATAAATGGGCTGGTCTCTTTGCTTCATCAGAGTGAATCATGTTCCCTTCACAGCCCGAATCACATCATCAGAGTGAATCTATGTCACTTTCCACCTGCCAAATATATTGTCTGCATGACCAGTTTCTTAATGCACTCCCTATCTGAAATCATAGGAAAGACTTGCAAGTCAAGGGTCCAGCTTTACCTGAGTGTTTCAAGTCGCTGCTTCGGTTTCCCTCCTTTGCTGTCGCTGATTGCACTTTCAATATCTTCATGGATAAAGTTAGCCTGAGCAGAAGCAGAAGCAGTTAAATTGATGCACCACTGAACGCTTGAACAAGCTATCTACTGAATGCACTGAAGCTTTGGAAGCACAGTTGCCACCACATCCTATAGCAGCAAATTCCATAACTTTCCTTTTCCACTGTACTTTCTTCACCCATCCAGAAACAACTGCCAATCAACTTCATTAGGTGGCTTGGGAGTTAGAATGTTATGAGATGCAGCAAAAAACCTTTCCTTTCATATTTTAGACACCTATGTGATGGCTACCCTAAATCACTTTTTCTATCCATGTTGAATTATAGCCTAGAGTTAGTGGAATCATATGGATAGTAACAGAGCTCAATGACAGAGCACATAGCCTGCAGAAAAGTATGATTCCATTAAAAGGAACACATTCAAATGCTGAAAAAGATCTCTGGCTGAAACTTTGGGGAGCAAATCGGGGCAGACAGTAATAAGCTAAATGGATACATAATGTTACCTGTTAGGGCAAATTCTTATGCTAGCTAATTGGAAGGAATGTGGCTTGGGGTCTTAAAATATAGAAATATAAGCAAGCCTTACTGCATCTAGCCAACAGCCCTCTACCCCATTATTCTGTGTCAGATAGTGTCCAAGTTGATGTATTCACAATCAGGAGCATGACCATCCTCTTCCACTATTGTTCCTTAGAAGCTGATGTTTAAAGCATGCAGCCCATGTCTCCAGAACAAGTTCCACACTATATAAAAAATAGCAGCCTTGGATAGTTTGATGCTCTGTGAATTTACCCATGCCTGCTAGGAAGTTGCCTTGTTACTGAAATCAGGAGGAGATGCATTCTGAATATGCTCTGCTGCCTGATGGTCAGCAATCTAATATGTTGGAGAGGACCTTCTCCTGTCTGACTCTCAGGCTATGGAATGCTCTCCTGAAGGAGGTATCTTTCCCATTCTTCCAGGATTCAAGAAAATGGTCAACCCCCTTTTCATTTGCAAGTTTTTAAAACTGTTAATTACTCTGATTACATTTTAGGTATTGATCTATTTTGTTCATTTATATACTGCATGCATTGCTGTGACTTTATTGCTGGGTCTTACACTGTGTATTTGTTGTTGTTATTGAACGCCATCTTGAGTTCTTATAACAGCAAAAGATGTGGAATGAATTTAATCACCACCACCATAATCTAAATTGGTTGCCAAGACTATGTTTAGTGGTAGCAGAATCCAGAGGCTATCAATTCCTTGTATAAAGAAATCCTTTCTTTTGCTGGTCCTGAATCTCTCAGCATTTATTGGATGATTCCTAGTTCTAACACTGTGTCTGTGAAAGAGGCAGAATAACTTTATTTTCCATTCTCCCCCACCCCCAATGCATGATTTTATGTATTTCTATCATGTCTCCTCTTCCCATCTTTATTCTGCATTAAAGACCCCACTACTGAAAAGAAGCCACTACAACCCTAATTTGGGGCTAATAATTTTGGTTGTCCTTCTTTTTATACTGTTTTCACCACTATAAAATCCTTTGCGGAGTGTAGTCTCACCACAGATTTATATAAAAATGTTCAAAGTATTATTTTTGTATTAATATTCTAATGATTTCATGCATAGAATTTGCCTTGTTTACAGTTGTGGCACACTAGATTGATACCGTACCTTCACCAAGATTTCCATAATGACTCCAAGATCATTTTCTGATCAGTCATATTACTATGACTTATTATCTTTTACTTCCATATCAGAATGGACTTCTGGGAAAACTAATTGCTGACCAAGGCTTTAAGGAGTTCCCCCACAATCATCTGGCACAGTTCCACTTGCGTCTAAAGATCTAGTTATTTAATATTTGTGTTCCTTTATAGGGCTCAATTATAGCTCCACAGTCCAAATGCCACTCACTGCTCCAATTAATTTACACACTAAGTATCACAGGAGGATTATCATGCCCAGGAATCCATAATATTTATGGATGCTGGTTGGCAGGAAGCCAAATACCGTTCAGTGTTATTGGCCATCAGCAACAATGTAGGCATTTGTATTTCCAAGTAAATGCAGAATAATTGTTCTTTTTTAAAAATGAGACTTTGAATATTAAGCCTGTTTTAGGGGCCTAAATTATTACATTGTCAGCTAAGTCTTTATCATCTCAGCAAGTCACTCATGCTATAAAAGCCAAATCTAGATATCATTATATTCTGTCTGGAAAAGAAATCGGTCTCTGATTGCAGCGTCTTTATTTCCTCCTGTTGTTTTCATAAGCCTAATCATCCTTTTATTTATATGTCACTGAGCCATCCATTCTCAGAACAGCTTTCCTCAAAAAGCTCCTGAAGTGTCGCACGTCAAGCTGATTAAAGTAACGTTATGAAAATCCCACTAACTATACAAGAATGGGTCATAAATGTGGCTATCGGTTTCCTGCAAATGGAATTACAGTGAAAGGTTGGTAGCAATCATGGCCAAACTTCACACACTGAGGACACACCTGGCAGTCATTAAAACAGGACACTATAAAATGTCTATGTTTAGAGGTAGTAGGACAAATACTCATGGATGTCTTCAAGTATTATCTCCTAAAATATTGTAATTGACATATTCTTGGAGTCCACTTCCGTTGCCTTAGGAAAACAGATCCTGTTAAGTCAGTCACATGGATCAACTGGACATTTTTAGTGTTACTATCACTGGAGCAGTTCCAGCAGTTTTATTTTGCAATGAACAATATTGTGTGCTGTATGTAAAGATGAGGCAATATTAGGAGTTATAGCTCCTGGAGAAAGAAAGAACCATTAACGAAAATGCTTACTAGAACTTGGAGAATGAAGCTTTGTATTTCTGATCATTCAAATTTAATGAAGGTCAACAATTCCTGGTACATTTTTTGTATTCTATTATTCAGACTCATTAAATGTTGGTGAATGAGCTTATTTCCCACTTTTGAAAAGAAAAAGGCAATGGTAAGCCACTTCTGTATGGCTGCCAACAAACTTCATGGATATGTCTATGAAGTCATTCAGGAATTGTGCTCAACTTGAAGGAAGATTTGACTTTACTAGAAAGGAATACAGAAATTTGACTGGAGAGGGACCACCATTTAGTTGGTTATAAGAAAAACAAAGAATGTCTTATGACACCATAAAGAGAAATAAATGTACCCTTTGTCACACTACAGCAAGCATTATTTATCTTTAAGGTGCCATAAAATAAGGTTGCTGATATATTTAAAAATGAACCTTACAAAATCATGAAGATCTTTCAAGATGGAATTTAAATAATATGGGGGCTATATCTTTTATTCTCTTTTTCTAACTTTTGCCTCTCCTGTTTTCAGCAGTAACACATCAGGAATTTTACATGCTACTGATAAGAAAAGCAGAAGTTATACTTCAGAGTTAAAATACAGTTCATAAAGTATGCATTTTTGAGAGAGATCCAGTGGATTTCCATAGTAAAGCCCCCAAACCTTGGTAATTAAGAGCAAATGACTACAACTCACAATTTCTGGGCTAAAATGTTTTCTTCAAAGAATAGATATAACTCAAACTGTTCTCGGAAGGTGATATATATGGTGCCAGAAGAGAAAGTACCATTATATTTGGGATATAACCTTTCTTCTCTGCAATATGTTGGTTTAAACAGTACATCTCTAAATATTGACAAAAGATAGAAGCAGAGAGTTCTCCATTCTGAACATAAAAACTTTTGCAGCAATGTCTAACAATGAAATATATAGAAGGGGAAGGAGTGTGATGAACAATGTCTAGTATATCTGGAAGGAGAATCTTCAGATTTGGTGTGCTGAATAATCTTTGAGAGTCACACCCTGTTGCTTGTTAACGTATACTGTCATCTCTCTGGTCACTGGACAAAACAGACCTAAATGGATCTTGTTCTGACCCAGTAGTTTTTAGGTATGAATGGCATTAAGTCCGTTTTCCATAGTCCACCATCTTCCAAGTGCATTGGTAGTACAGATTCCAGAATTTCCTGCTGGTTAAGGATTTCAGATCCAACATGTCTGGAAGGTGACAGATTGAGGACAGCTGGTGTAGGCTATGGAGCAAAATAAATAAGCATGCAAACAAATAAAAAATAATATATTCTAGCTCCAGGTGTTCAACTGCTGTATTTCGCCCTACCTTGACTTCATCACACTGGAAAAGATGGAGGTCTGCTTTACTCTGCGATGGCTCTTTGCACACTAAAGCAAGGATGGAATCATAGTTGCATGAATTCATCACAGCTTGGCAATGCTGTATTGTGCTCAAGGGGAAGTTCTCAAGTTCATTCTGCAAGGAAAGTGGGGGAAGAAGCGGGAGGAGAGAGGGAGGTGAAAAATTCTTCAGTGTGGTTAAAGTCTTTACCTCACCATCACAATATATTGGTGCCCCAAAATATACTCTTACTCAAGATACACCAACAGTACAGAAGTTAGCAAAAGCAATATAAAATTAGGGCCAGAAGGATGGGTTCTCCTGATTTCTCCCCTACTATTTCTCATTCCAATTCGGGAACGAGAATTTGCTTTTGACATTTTTTCAAAGGAGAAGAAAAGGAGAATAAATATTCTCTCATGGCTGGAGAATTTCTCCTTCCCAGGCAAAAGCGACAGAAATTGTCCACAAATCTAATTTCTCTGCTCACAAATTGGTTGGATAATTTCATCAGATAATTTATGTTCAGCTCTAATCAAAACCCTGAAAATGTTTTCCATTTCCTCCCCACCTTTTGTAATATGGATTTCTTTTTCACCCAACTCTGAAAACACATCAACCCTATTAATGAGTCTTTACCTTGGATTCTAAGTCCACTAGACTGACAGCCTTGTCATCCACCTGAAGAACCATGTCTTGCGTCCAGACCTTGCCTTTGGCATCCAAAAGTTTCAGCTTCCTTATTCCATCATCAACTGTGATCATGGCTTCTTTCCGATCCAGAACAAAAGTGGTCAGGTGCTGATAGGAATTGGTTGGCGAAAGAGGAAAGAGGAGGAGGAGATGCGTGTTTACAAAAGGGTCAGGAAAGCAGATACTTATACTTTTGGAGAGATTCTTTTTGAAAAAGCAAAATAAGTTGTTTACAAAATAAAAAGGAGAGAACAGAAAACACAGACATTTCTATCTACAGTATGTATGTATCTGACATATATATATATATAAAAAAATAAGATAAAATAATAAAAAATTCTTACCTCCACATGGTATTGTGTTATCTCTGAAATGCTGCTGATACTGTCCCGTGCATAATTCTTCCTTTGCTCTGATTTTTATGAAGAATGGAAAAGGAAGATATTAAAATATTTAATTTACTTAAAAATATTGATGGGGTGAGGAGCTGTGCTGGCACCAGTTGCTTATCCCTGAATTGAGATAATAAATGACTCAACAGTCTTGTAATCTATTGTAGCTGGTTCAAAGTTAAATCTCAGACAATGGACTGATTCACCAGCACACCAAGCCACAAAGTGGTTACTTTGGTTTTGGCTTAGAATATTAAGTGAAATCAGCCATGATGACTTGTAAACATAGGTTTAGGGCTAAGCAACTTGGATGTACCCAAGAAATTGGGGCTTATTCAAAAAGCCATGATTAAGTAAGCCACAGCTTAGACAGGTGTGATAACTAGATCATTGTGGTCATCTACTGAACTTCCTGGCTAATGGTGGTGAACCAAATCTCTGGCTACACTCCACAGATTGTCTGCATATTTGGGTTCTCCAGGATGGGACTGTCCTTTGTGGAATGTAATCAGTTACATTCATGATGGGTTCTTCCACTTTTAAATCTTGCCACGCCATTACAATATTCACAAGAACAGCATTCTGAAGAGGGCAATGATAATTAAAACCTATCTGCTAAGTTTTTCACCAGATTGTCCAATAGCTTTCATATGGTTTCCAGGTGCTTGCCTATGAAGGCAGCTTATGATGATATCTGCTCTGCTTCAGCAGTGAAATCACATCATTTTCCTTCAGAGCAGTCCCTGGACTGCTTCAGGTACAGGAGCTCTAAACCGATTTAAAGGGCCGAGTCTGCAGATATTCTCTTGCCCCTTAATCAAAAGCCAACAGCTCTCCAAATTCAGAGATGGGCAACTCATCCCTCCCCAGATTCCTGGATTTGAATTCACCACTGCCTTTCCATAAGTAATGAAAATGGCACTCTTCACACACATACACATAACTTGAGAAGAAACACACCATCTGGGAAGGAAAAAACAAACAAAAGAGAAGCAAATTACACTGCAAGCCAATCACTATGGGATGCTTTTACTATTTATTTGAATTCACACTCCACACTCAACCCTGAACTTGAATTAACAAAGCACAATTGCTGGGTCTGCATAATATCCTGTGCCCAAATGAATATTTTATTGTAAACTGCCCAGCGTCCCTCTTTTGGGGGAGATGAGCAGTGGCTAAATTTAAATGAATGAATGAATGAATGAATGAATGAATGAATGAATGAATAAATAAATAAATAAATAAATAAATGTAAATCATATCACCGGTTAATGCAAATGCCTGATTCACTTGCCAATAGGGCTTCTCAGAACATGCCAAATCACAAACAATCATGCCTCATTTTAATTTAGTGTATTATGAGAAACCAGCCTGATCATTAGGTGCAAGATTGCAAATTCAAAAGATTAATGTAATCACATACATTCTTTCTCCCTACTTCAAAGCCCTTTTCTTCATTTCTGTTTCTTTTTTTTTAAATATAGAAAGTTATTAAGAAAAAACTAAAGAGAACTTTAAGCAAAAGACACTTAAATATAAAGCATATATTTTCTGTGTGTGTGTTTGTATGTGTGTGTATAAATGCTTCTGCATAAGCATTTCAATGAATAGTAGCAATATTCCATTAATCTAGGTCAATAAGTGATTCTTTCATAAATTGCTATAGCATCATTTCTGCAGACCTTAACCCTAACTAACCCTTACTCTGTATTTCTGATCCATTCATTCATTCAAGTTTCATCTTTTCATCACAGCACTCACAGCAATTAATAATAAAATCAGGTCAATAGTGGAGGGTAAGTTCAAGTAGACAAAAGACAGGGCTTTCCCAGATATTCTCAAATTAAATTTGCCATAATTGAAATGGAAAGCACTAAACAATAGTCCAAGAAACAATGAATGATGACAGTGGAACTGGTGTGCTTTAGTGTCCTCAATGTCCTAAATTCCACTCAAGCAGATTAGAAGGTGATGACAAGATCTCATCAACAATTCTGTTGACATATGAATTTTACCGCATCCAACATTTTTAGAACCTTCATTTTCCTCCTTTAATATAGATGAATAATATAACTGAAGTACTTCTTTCCAAGAAATAGGTACCATGATATATATATATATTTAAAATAGCCCAATGAAAATAATTTCCACCAAAAAATTGAATACAGCATTTAAAAGTCCATTACTAGAGGTGATTTAATAATTTTCTAAAAATGACTTTCTGCTAGGTGCAAGAGTTTCCTGGGGAGGAACACAGTGTCTGTAAGGCACCCATCAGTTAGTGACCGTGGGATATGTAAAGCAAGTTTTCTATTACCCTAGAGAGAATGTGAGTAGAAGAGGCAACAGAATTAAACTCGAGAGCATGTGTAAGGTAGACCTTCAGCCTTAACTGGCAGAGGCAATCCCATGTAAAAGGGCTTCAGATCTGATGGCACAAAAAACGTTCAGGTCAAGCCATGCTGGTTGTAATGAGAAGGTTTAGCCAGGCTCTAGCCAGCCAAGGACACTGCCACATTCAAAGCATTTATGACCACTGATAGATAAAATAGCATGACTTTTGTTTGAGGACTATAAATCAAATAAACATGCACTTTGTGATCACATTCTACCTGAATTCTACTCTATATTTTATTCTATCAGAAATAATTTTTAGAAAATTTTTCAGTTCAGTTCTTCAGGAGTGCTACGCTGCTATCTAATCTTGTCTTCAATTAGGCATTGAGCTACGGCCAGCATCAGCAATATGGCACCAATTCCAAATGCCAAATGATGCCCACAGGCCCTCCAAACTAAAATAGCAGATTTCAACTTTGAAGAAATAATTCAAGTCCCTGTGATTGCTAATACTCACATTTTCCAACCAACTTTGTGAGATTGCCACAATCTCATAATATTTTACGAGCTTCCTGTATTTCACTCTGGCCTTTTTGTGAGATCACACCATGGGGCTTGGCAGCAAAAAGGGCTGTTGATGCCTGTTCATTTATGTACTTCTTACGTAAATAAATATTCATAATATTTATCTTCTCCACTGAGGAGCCTTTTAACTGGAAAAAAAGGTTGCAGGATCCAGCTCTTGGGTTTTATTATACAGCAGTGCTTCTCAGACCTGGCAACTTTAAGATATGTGGATTTCAACTCTCCTCTCACACATATTTCTTTTGAAGGACAAACTTGCCCCATCAGAAAATTCCTCAATCACTTTGGAATCTAACTGTCCATAGTTAAACATTAGAAGTGTTTGATTGTGTCAAGATGTTGAAATATTTTCATTTGTGCAGCCTTTTTTTTCAAAAGGTCCACATTGAAAATGTGCATGCATACACGCACGTGTGCACATGCACACACATCTGCACAAACAGTGCAGCAAATCTTTTGTCATCTGCTACCTTTCTTGGTTTTTTGCTTGGATGATGATCTGAAGAAATAAAACCCATCTGCTCCTGAGAATTATTTTTTTTCAAAAAAAAGGAAAAGAAGCAATATTTAGATCAATCCTATACCCAGTGATTATTTCCATTTGGGAAGATGCCAGGACAATAGTGTTGACATATAGATTTGCCGTGAAAAATTGGCTGTCACACAACACTAAAGAACAAAGAAAAGAGAAGAAGTAAAGGAAAGAAAGCAGAGCTTTATTAAATGCAACACAGGCTTTTAATAAGGATCAGTTTGCAGAGCAGACAGAAATCAACCTGGGTTTGCCAAAAACTGTGCAGTCAACAAAAGCTGGGGCCCCATGACTGATTTTACTTCTCCTGCCTTTCACCATTCACTACCTTTTATTCTTTATCTGCCCTTTGCAAAATGTTGCTCAGTCTAAAAGGGAACAGCATCCTGCTTACACATACATAATATCATTAGTGGTGTTGATCTTGAAGAGCAGATCCAACCCATCCTACACCTAGAAAATCTTTGTCTTCCTTAGCACGCTGCAGCTGTCCCTATTGATAGCTGCCTGCAATACACTTGTCCATCTACTAGCAAGTTTTCTATCAACATGCACAAGAGCCCCAATTCAGTTCTTTTGTTCCATCTGTCTAGATTTCTGAAGCTTGGGAGGCACAAGGCAGCGTTTAAACTTTCATGCAATCTAGATGCACCTAAGGATCTAACAACAAATAAACAGAGAAAGGGGTACGCTGAGGCAGAGTTAAGTGGTTATCAGAAGGCTTCCAGGATCAATTTAGTGCTGGTTATTACTTATAAACTCCTATATGGTATAGCATCAGGGTATATCAGATACAGCCTGGCCAAAATTAAATCTGCCTGTCCAGTCTTATCATCTGGAAAGAACTTGCTAAAAATTATCTCCCCACCCAAGAAGTACATGGGGTGTGGGCTAGATGGTAGAGTACTGCTGTGGGGCCCAATATACCTTTAGCACCAATTAGTTGTTGTGTGGATATTCATCCTGGAGGAAGGAGATTGATCAGTCTGTGTGGAGTCTTTGGTGCTCTCTGAGCCAACCAGAGAGCACCAAGGACTCCACAGTTCAACCCTGAGCTACAAATATTTGCTTCGATTGGTATCAGTCTGTGTGCTTTGTATACTTTGCTGTATGCTGCCCAGAGTCTTCAAAGTGGGATGGGGTAAGGCCATTATTAAATAAATCAATCAATGAATGGCAACTTAATTTCTAGGGCAGACACATACAGATGCTATAGAATACAATGGCTGATGTCTCTAAATCATTTTTACGTATGTTCAGCCCCCTAGCTTAATTAAGACTTTGTATTCATGATACTTTTACAAGCCCAAGTTAGACATCGGCTAATGAATCTTACCATACAAAGCTTTTGCACTTGTCTTTGAACTCTGGTCCTTGTCCCCTGAAGAAAATGTTGGTGATCCATATCCACTGCAAGGCAAGAAATATATTGTTTATGTGCACTTTTTTTGGGAAAAGTCAATCAACACATAGAAAGCCAAAATTCAGAGACTAACTACACTGAGCACAGAATTCAGGAATGTAAGGATTTTGGCTTTCATGTTTCCAGTTCATGTGGTTGTGGATCAGTTTAGCAAGTGTGAGAGAATCCACTCAGAATGCTTGCTGGGCAAGAATTCCAAAAGGTAGGAATGATGTCTTGCCATTCAACTAGTTAAAGAAAAACTATGCAAATGAGTGTGCATGCATAATCAATCACCAGACTATTTTCTGATCAACTCAGCTTCAGAGATGGATGCATAATGTGCTCTGAATCTATGCTACAAGATTATTTTGAAAGCCACTTGTGATCTGGAGTTGGAAAGAAATCTAAACAAGGACAGTAAGCTACAAATCCTGATATAAATTAAAATGAACTATGTTTTCTAAATGGTTCAAAGACAACTAGGAAGATAGAATTGGGGGTCAATCAGAAATGCTGAATGAAGTGAAAAGTAACTCTAGAGATGGCTGGAAACTAAAAAGCTACTTCAAGTACTTCAGTAACGTTAGATTGCCTACATCTTTTCCTTTCAACGTCCAGCACCTACACCAGTTCACGAAGTTTGTTTGGAAGTCTCCTTGGGTTTCAAAACTAGTTGTCAAAGTAATGGCTGTTCTTGAAAAAGCCTGTATCCCTTTGGACATATCAAAAAAAGTTACAGTCTTCCTCAATCTGGCATCCTTAGATTGAGAACCATGGTTGTTGAGGACTAGCACATACTGTATAGGGAGCACGAGGCTGGGGACAACCACCTTTTATGCTAAATGACATTTAGAATTTACATAGCCACTTTTGGAATTAGTGGGGCCATCTGTATTAGTTCTATTGTATCAGTCTTTGGAAAACATCTGTCAGATGCCTGGAGGACTTTGAGATGGTTTTTACACAACTAGGGAAATTCACATCCATATGTCAAAAACAATAGCTTTGCAGATGCTGAAACTACTAATGGAATCTCTCCCCCCACACCCATGGTAGTACAGGAGAGACCACGCTTTGTCATTTTCTACATATATTTGCAAATAACTCTGTTGCTAGTTATTCAGACTAAGATCAAATAAGCTTCTAAGCAGCTTGGAAATGGCTTAACATTCGACAATCTGAGGTTCTTCTTTTAAAAACCATTAATATATAGAGATATGCCATAATTGCTAAGCCAGAATTCTGAAGTTTAGCATGACCCACCCACGTATGCCCATCTGTTCTTGTCCTCTGTATATAAGGAAAGCTTCTAGCAATTATGGCTCTTATTCAGAAAAAAAAATCAAAAGCCAAAGGAGTTTGTATTTTTAAATGCATAGAATCAATGTTTGTAATATGCATATACTTGAAACAGAAAGAACCTCAGCTTGCTGTTGTTTTTTTAAGCAACTTTTTCTCTGCTTTGTAAAACACACAAATAAATTACATATAGCTTTGGCTTCAGCAAATAACACTTGTCTCATTTATAAATCTGTTCAGATGCTGGAAATCACCAGCTTTCCTCCATTTAATGAAAGGGGAAAAGTAGTATTTTAATGGTTTTCTAAAAATTAGGAAGTTGCCACCAGCAATTGATAGCATATGATGTTATCAGTTGCTACCCATCCAAGTGTACATAAACCAATAAGACAGTTCTTTCAGAATGGGAACTATTCTCTCACTCTGGGTTAAAGTTGACACTGAAGAATGACCTCTATCAGGCTGAGGCTGAGCTTGGAGATAGCATTACCTGAATCCAGGCATGGACTACTCTTCTCCTCTAACCTTGAATTCAGCTGCTAGAATTCAAAGCCTCAACCACAAATGATGAACACCCCAGTCTTATCTGAGCCCTTCAGTTCTTGAAAACCACACAGGACTCAAGCACTTGGGTCCAGTGCCTCCCGTTGTAACTTGATACACTGAGCTGAGGAATTGTGTAAACACTTCATTTTCTCAGCAGATCTGTCTGTTGTTTGCCCATGGAGGATGGGTTCTTTGACTTTCACTATTACAACAAGATCAAACACCCAAAGAAATGGCCAAATCTGTAGCAGGGAGATGAAAAAAATTATTTATTTATTTTTTGTTTAATTTATATCACTATTTGTATCAAAATAGTGGGTCTCTTGACTTGTCAATTGATTAAACAGCCTGCCCTGATCTGGTTTGTTTCAGATGTATTGTGGCTACAACAATCAGAATGAAAATTCTGGAAATGTTAGTCCCAATGTACTTGGAGGGCACTAACTGGGAAGGCTGGGTTAAAGGAATAACATTCACATGTATTTGCATATTGTGATATTTGCATATAGAGTTTATAGAGTAAGGAAGAAAATAACTGATTAAATATCTGGGATTTACACTTTTTTGCTGCTTTCTTGTAACTACATGATATCTTTAATTATACTAACATGCTTTTATCTGATGTTATAAGATACCTTTGTGATCCTCAATTGGATGAAAAGGTAGAATATAAAATGGTTTAAATGAATACATTAGGTACAATAATGAGAGATTATTTATTTATTATTCAAATTTAATTTGGCAGATTAATCTGCCAAAGTGGTGGATTAAAGGGACCAGCAGCATGCACTTTTTCTTTTTTTAGCAAAAGAGGTAAGAAAGGTGCCCCGCTGCTTCACACTGAAAGTTGAGTCGTACATATGAAATGGGTGGTTAAACAAATTGGAATAATAAATACATAAATTTACCTCTTGCAGTCTCTTTCTGCTTAGTTTATTTTCAATCTCAGAGTTTGGTCCAGGAGATTTCCCCCCCCCCCAAAAAAAGGCAGAAGCAAGAGATATTTAGCTCTTTACAACTTTTAGAACACTATTTTATTCCAAGCATCAGATCATCACCCCCTTTATGTGTGAAAATGCCTGCAGGGCAGACCCCACATTTAACCAGCAGGGTTCAACTAACCCCATATCTAGTACCATTCTTAATATTAGAGAAAGAAGGAAACTAAGGCTACAACTAACACCATATAAAGTATGATTCTTAATAATAGGGAAAAAGGGAAATGAAGGCTACGTATCTACTACTACTATGTTTTTGAACTAAAAAAGCAATGTGGTTCCTCCTGTGTTTACAGGTTGACTCCTGAGATCACTGAGGCCTATTAGATCATTCTAGTGTGACATGACAATGGTTCTCTTAAATCCTTAGAGCACTTCAGGATCAGTACAAAGCAAGGAGCTGTTGTCAGGAACACTCTAACTACCATCACAGTGACTTATGCATACCTAAACACTGGTGCTACGTGTGGTGTATAGTTTAATAATAGTTTCAGAGGCAAACTAAAGTCGGTCACTATGGTGGTGTTTACTCTGGTCTTCTGCAATTACAATCTTGAAGTGCCCACTAGTAAATTAATCTTGGCAGAAGCAAGACATGTGTTAAATTCATTAGTAATGCCATCAAATGCGCACATTTCTTCCCAAGGCATGGATGGATATGACATGATACATCAAGTTCTCTCTAAGCTCCACTGCTTTTTGAATAAGAAGGCTCTAGCCTTTTGTTGATGTTATCCTTTGTTGTGGAGACTGTACACAGAAACAGACACAAACAATAAACTTCAAAATAACGTTTGAGCTCAACACTTGATTTCAGGAAATCAGTATATTAGCACAAAATGTTGCATTTAAAGATGTCTTCAGATATTAGCACAGCTAGAGATGATGGGAGTGGGGAAAGAAAAGTACTAGTTAAATCAACAATTGGACAGGAAAGTAACAAAGATGATACAGAATCTGGAAGGAAAAAATATATGAAAAACAGTTGGAGATGTTAGGTATGTTTAGTCTGGAGGGAAAAAAATACTGTGGGGCAACATGATACTGTATTCAAATATCTGAAATGCTAGCCTATAGAAGATGGGCAGCATTGTTCAGGGTTGTTTCAGAAGATGTGGGAAAACTGGGTTTTATTTAAAGAAAGTAGATTTCAGTTAGAAATCAGGAAATGAATTCTAATGGTAAGAGCTGTTCAATGATGGACAGACTTTCTTGGGAGGTGGGGACTCTACTTCACTGGTAGAGTTTAATCAGGAGCTGGATGGCCATCTGTCAGGGATACTATAGCAATGAATTCCTGCACTGGGTAAGGGGTGGGATTAGATCAGTGTTTCTCAACCTTGGCAACTTTAAGATGTGTGGACTTCAACTCCCAGAATTACCCAGCAGCAAGCTGGCTGGGGAATTCTAATAGTTGAAGTCCGCACGTCTTAAAGTTGCCAAGGTTGAGAAACACAGGATTAGATATCTCCAAAGTCATTTCCAAACCTTATGCTCTATAATACTATGATCAGAAGTTGTACATTGCATCTTCCTTAAACTCAGTTCTGTACAGATATTATCAAAGGAAGGTCACAAGAGGTGGAACCATATACCTCAACATTCATATTTGAATGTACCTTTGCAAACTGGTGCTAACTTGAGGACCAGCTCAATAGCAACACCTTGCCAACCTTAGCTAATCACAAAAATATTAAACTGGATGGGAACTGGTACATAGAGAGTGACCACCAAAAAATTCCCAGGCTGCAGGCTATACTGTGAAGTAGAAAGATCATCCTGAAAGAGGTCAACAACAATCCATTCCTGCATTATTGTCAAGAAAACTACATGGATGTGTCTGTAAAGTCACAAGGGAACAACCGTGACTCAAGGGAGACTTTACTTACTTACTTCAAACATCAACTGTTTCTGGGTCAATTAAAAAAAATCCCTAAGGATGAAGAAAGTAGTCAGTTCTTTTTTAACCACCATTTTATTTTTGGCAAATTCGGGACAGAGGGTATACAATACTTACTTTACTTGAGAAGAATAATTTCCATATACACTGGGATGGGTGTTTGAAATATGCCCATTCATTCTGATCACCACTCCCTCTGTAAGAATAAAAGTGGGGAAAGGGTGAGAGAGAGAGAGAACCATTTAAGACATTCTGTACAATAATTCTAGTAAACACTTATGAAAGGCTACAGAATTTGCCAATTATGACTGTGGGAAAACAGAGACCTTTTCAAAATAATGGTTTGAAAGTAATTTTCCACAGTATGTACACAGACACACACACACATGCATGTGCACACACTCACAGCCAGATAGCATTCATCTGCTTTCTCAAGGAATAACAGCTCCCCCAGCCAAGCATGTTTGTCAGAGCTGAAAGAAATTGTGACCATCAAACCCTGCTGAACCAGCTTCTCCTTTATTTTATGAGCAAGACTGACATGATCTACATAATGTTTATCAATAGAAGAGAATATTTGTAGCTCAGGGTTGAACTGTGGAATCCTTGGTGCTCTCTGAGCTTGGTTGTTTGCTTGCAGACGTTTCGTTGCTTCTGAAGATGTTGCCTAATCAGGCAAAGAAACGTCTGCCAGCAAACAACCAAGCTCAGAGAGCACCAAGGACTCCGTAATGTTTATCATTCCTACTCTAATCACATTTTCACAACCAGACAACTTATTTTAGTTTTAAAATGTTCTTCCTGGGTTCTTAAGTAGCATCCCTCCAGAAGATCTTTGGTTTCACTATCTTGCTGAACTGAACTTCATGCCCTTAATTAGCTGCTAAGATTGTATAGAGCCAACTCTAATCAAAATGTTATCTTCCTGTGCCAAAAGTCAAACATTGTTTGGTTTACTCTTCATAGTTTGTATTCTGGAACAATAAAAAACAACAATCATCTTAGGGGGGTTAATGGGCTTCTCTGCCTTCCTGGGCACATTTTGAACTTCTGTCTTGGTTTCCTTTTCTTTAATTATCTGAACATCAGGGGAGGGTTGGCCCCAGATATTTTGCTACCTTTCAACTCCAAAAACCGATTAGCCTGACACTGGGGACAGGGATGGGAAAACATACTATACCTATAGCCAAACAGCATGTTAATTTAGAGGTCTATAGCATACTGCATACTGCAAGGGGACGCGGTGGCGCTGCGGGTTAAACCACCAAGCCGCTGAGCTTGCCGATCAAAAGGTCGGCGATTCAAATCCACATGATGGGGTGAGCTCCCGTTGCTAGTCCCAGCTCCTGCCAACCTAGCAGTTCAAAAACATGCAAATGTGAGTAGATTAATAGGTACTGCTTCGGCGGGCAGGTAACAGCATTCTGTGTAGTCATGCCAGCCACATGACCACGGAAGTGTCTTCGGACAAATGCCGGCTCTTTGGCTTGAAACGGAGATGAGCACCGCCCCCTAGAGTCGGACACGACTGGACTTAAATGTCAAGGGAAACCTTTACCTTTACCTAGCATACTGCAAGGTCAAAGTTATCACTGCCAACATCTTGTTGGTGCATCTCAGCCTCTACTGCTTGTGGACACTGCCTCACTCTACCTCAGTGTGTCTCAGCCTCAGCAACTTCAGAGGTATGGACTTCAACTCCCAGAATTCCCCCAGCCACTGGGGAATTCTGAAAGTTAAAGTCCACACCTCTTAAAGTTGCTGAGGTTGAGACACACTGCTCTGCCTAATAGTAGGCCTGACTCTGAGCTTGAGAAGAGAGTATCCAATGAATACTTATTCCTGAAGAGTCTGTTTGCTCAACAGCTAAGACTCTCATTTGCCCCATATTAATTTGGATTTAAATGGATGGACCGATTTGTTGGTTTTAGTTCTGTCTCTGGCTGCTGAATTAACTGCTGATTTTATTGCTGTTCTTTTGTATATGAGGGCTCAGCCTCTGATTTTATGCACAGTGCTACACTTATTTATATTATGCTTTAAAGAATAAATTGCCCAGAGTCAGGCGGCATATACATTTAATAAATAATTATGATGATGATGATACCCCATTAAGGTCCTCCTTATGTGCCGATGAAGATCAAAAATTGCCACCGTTGAAAAAGCAAGGAACAAAACAACTGTCCTATAGATTTTTATTTTCGATTAGTAAAGCAGGGAAAGCTGGGGAGATAACAGAATCCTCTCAGGAATAACTGCTCCGTTAAAGGCTTGTTAGCTGTGTGTCACCCACAGGAACTGTTAAAAATTTATGAACGCTAATCTATCGGTCCCGTTAGCTTAATATTGTCTACTGTGTTTAGCAGAGACCCTTGAGGAGTTCAGCAGAACAATCTTTTTTCTTCTCAGTCAATGACTCTTCAATGTCATGGTCGTTCAAATGTGAATAACTGTATATGAATCACAAGGGGTTGAATTCACGCAGCATGCTTAAAAACAAACAAACAAACTGGATGGCTTAATCTGTCATGTGAAGGAGGTCGTTATCTTTTTTGCTAGACAATCTGTTAGTATTTTAGTGGTTAAATGGTTTAATACCACTTTTAGCGTTCCTTTTAATTAATGTTTTAAATATTCTTTTTAAATATTCTCTTTTTAAAATAATTAGCTTTCATGAATGCTTGCAGAACAGCAAAATGGGGTAGAAATCAAAACAATAAATACATCTACAGATAAAGCTTTTGCTGTTGCATCAAGTCTCAGCCCTGACTAATACGCTTCTTAAATCCATCATATTCCATGTTTTTCAAAATAATAAGGATGCACAGCAATTGCTAAGCCATGTGCTTCCTTTGTTCATTTGCATCTGATAATACATGCTAAAGTTTAAGAGGGTTTTTTTCATTTTTTTGCTGCATTATGCTCCTAGCTATGCCCAAAGGTGTACTTTTTAAAAAGGTTGGACATGTAAACTTTTACTACAGTTGCTAAAGATGATACCAATCAAAATTGATTTGTCAGCTTTATGCATGGCTGCACTGGAAATATTACTGATGAACCTACATTTTATTTCAGATTCTCTGCTAGGCAAACCAACAGCAATGGCCTTTGATAAATGGATGTCACTAAAACAAAATAAGCCCTACTTGCTAATCCTATTATTTAACATGGAACTATATATTTTCTTTTGGGTAATGGTGCGTAAACCTTTTGGATGAATTACAAATTGCATTTTGGGGAAGAAGAACATTATTAGGTTCTCTATTATTTTAGCTATAATATCTTTCTTAATCAGAGGGTCCTCCAGATGTAAGGACCTCAAATCCCAGAATTCTCAGGATTGGTTGGCTGGGGAATTCTGGGACTTGAAATCCACACATCGTAAAGTTGCCAACTTTGAAAAACAGTGATCTAGAGAATGCCCAAGTTGGGGGTGGCTGCCTTTCCATGCTGTACCTCCATAGAACATCAGTAGATCTTTACTGCTTCAAATTGGCTCAAATGATTAGGGGGCAACTGAGTGCAACTTAGCTTTGTGTAAGGACTGCTTCCTTTATTACAATGAAACTGGGCTGAAAAAATGGCATGGCTTCATAAAAATAATTTGCAGCCCATGGAATGGAGACAAAAGTAGTATTTTTGAACAATGAGGGCTGCTACTCTTTAAGAGGGGGGAGGACATTATACTAATGCAGAAGGCAGTCCAAACAAGAATCCAGGAGACAAGAATCTGACAGCCCAGACCTGCATGAATCCCACCCACCCAGATCTGCAGCTGAGTAATTTTTAATATTCTGATGAAATATTGAAGAACGGGGTGGTACTGGTTCAAATCATGGAGGCAATGGGGAATATAAATCAATCAACATGTCCATAAATAAAATAAAAATAATCACGTTAATGGCATTTGATGAATTAAATGTTATTTGATTTTCAATTTCAGTTAAATCAAATGGTGCTCTCTCATCTCTGTCCATTTTTTAATCACAGCCCCACGCAGGGGTGTCCGCAATGCATCAAGATGGCAGCTAATGACAGCACAATTGAAACTCTGCCTATTCATTATGTGCAATGCCATAAAAAATGGGCAGACCTTGATCCCATTGTTATGGCCACGATGTTAACTTTTTTGACCATACCCTGTGGACATCCCTGAAGGCTCTCCAGAGCAAAATGCAGTCCTTGTCTGGAAAAGCTTACATGCCTCTGAGTTGTACTGGAGACAGTATGAAGCAGAATTGCAAGTATTTACCCTGATATATATTAACATTGTTAACAGACTATTAATGAATTAATAATAATGAATCTTTATAAATTAATGAATCTTGATCTTTCTTATGTGAAAGGGTTTTTCTCTGGTTTGTTCTTCTTTTGTTTTGTTTTTGCTTATGTGACTATAAAGGACCATGTTCATGTACAAATACTGTAGTATTTACTGTAAATAGTATTTTTTGTAACTTGCCTACTCTCATCCTCAGCAATCTCTGTTACTGTGTACACATTACATCGCAAAACAAAGCAAACACAGATGCTATTAGAGGATCCTTTTAGGAATTTGTATAGTGCCTGGCAGAACGTTGAGTGAGATGCCCCATTCA
Organism: Candoia aspera; assembly: GCF_035149785.1. Lineage (NCBI taxonomy): Eukaryota > Metazoa > Chordata > Lepidosauria > Squamata > Candoiidae > Candoia > Candoia aspera. The sequence continues at coordinate 13,718,184 of NC_086159.1, read as the reverse complement.
AGCAAGCAAATAAGGAAGCATTTATTAACTATTCAATAAAACCACAAGCGACATAATTCACAGTACAGATTGAAACTTCAGTGTTGTCTCAAACAACACAACAGCCCATGTAATCCAACTGGGGTGCCTTTTGATTACCTAGAGAAATTTCCAAGACAACCCCCAACTCATTACTTACTTGGGTTTTTTGACATCATTAATGCATCATTGGGGGCCATGCATGCATTGTATCTTTAAGTGTTATAAGTCATACTGCACCACAATTTGTCCTTCACAGGCTCTTTCCCTGGGGAATTGACCTCTATCCCATAATTTAGTAAAGGATACTCTATCAAAATTTGTCTCCTACTTTCCCCTAAAGTCCTCTTCCATTTCAAAAGAGATTTTTCTATGACCTGTTGCTCTTGGGGTTTTTTTTTTTTTGTGATATTTATGAGTTACTTTATTAACAAGCAGTATTGAGTGTACTGTGATGCCACCACCACCCCCGTTCCTATTTTACACCTTTTCATTACTCTGAAACCTCTTTAGCTGGTCAGGAAAGCTCACTTCTCGATCTGAGAAAGCTCCATGGGAGGAGTTTCTTCATGATGTCTTCCCTTAGGACTAAATGGAAATATAGCAAACCAGGGATGTTGCAGGAGACAGTGAAAGGCATGATGCTCTACACAATCTTTAGCCACATTGCAACCATATGCAAGAACATCACATCCTGCTGTTGAGAATTTCACTCCTGGTGACTGCCTGGACTAGTCCCTGCAATTTCCTGGCAAAGTTTTTCAAAAGTGGTTTGCCCTTGCCTCCTTCCTAGGGCTGAGAGGGAGTGACTGGCCCAAGGTCACCCATCTGGCTTCATGCCTAAGGCAGGACTAGAACTCACAGCCTCCCAATTTCTAGCCTGATAACTACTATGCCAAACTGGCTCTCTAGCCCTTGATTGCCAAATCTTCTAAAAGTAGCCAGCTTCCTATTTGAACCAAGTCACAGATAAAGAGCTGAACAGGAACAGAAGCTCTGGAAAAACCTTCCTTTTAATGGATCTTCGCTAGTCAATCCAACATGCACCTGTATCAGGGGGAGAGCAGCTGAACTACAGAATGAGAATTTTTAATTATTTTTTTAATTAAAGATTTTTTTTAAAAAGGAAGATAAAAACTAATAAAAATTAATATAAAGTAAGAAAAAGAAATCAAAAAGAAAGCTAAAAGTGCAAGAAAGGAAAGAAAAAGAAAAGGGAAATAGAAAAGAAAGAAAAAAGATACAAAGAAGTGGCTTCCGATCTTCTTTACAGCATTTATAAGTACAATTACAAATTTACCTCTTGCTCTATGGTTACAACATAACTCTTTTCTTTCTATAATCTATCCTGTCTACTCATCAAAACCATAAATCATAAATTCATTTTTTTCTTTTTCATGCAAAAAGTCCATAAGGGGTTTCCAGTCAGCAGTAAATGAAGATATTGTCTTTTCTCTGATCAAAGAAGTCAATCTGGCCATCTTAGCAAGTTCTATCACCTTCACCAACCATTCTTCCATTGTGGGTAATGCTGAATCTTTCCATCTTTGTGCATACAATAATCTTGCTGCAGTTAGGTTGAACTGCCAAATGAGAATTGACCTAAAATCTCTTTTGCTATTTGCATGACTGGTAATGGTCAAAGAGTATTTTATGGCTCAGTTCCTGGGCATGAAGCCAATCCTGCTGGCACTTGATCAAATCAAAATGTACTCCTTCCTCAAGTAATTAAAAATCATTTGCTGAATAAGGCTGCAAACATTCTGGAATAGAAGTCCATCAGGCCTTGGAGTTCCCCCATAATTTAGTGCATTAAGTCAGAAAATTACAGCCATTTAGTTTGTCATCTCTCTATCCAAGGCAAGAAGAAATTACAGGAGTAAGAGAAACACACTGACCACAGAGAATTTCAAACTGTAGATCTGTAGTACAAGGTCAGAAACCCAGTCTGCCTTGAAGTATTTCAAAAGGGAGACATTTATAAGTACCATTTCTCAAAGTACCATGAGAATCTCTCTAGTGATTCCCATTAATCTGTTGCTAGTCAGCAGAGTCACGGTGTCAGACTAGCCACTGATGGCTAACTTCTTCCTGAATCAACAAAAATAGTTTTAGTGATGGACCAGGTTTTTAGATCCCATCCATTACATCTCTTGAACTTAGAGTACTTATATCTCTAAGATGTCAGAAAGTAGAACTCCAGTTTGTTTCTGATTTCATTTCATTTTATAATTATAATGGGGGGGACTCCCCGGTCTAAGCACCTCTAGATATATGTTCTTCAGCTTCCAGAATTCTCAGCAATGGTCATGCTGGCTGGGGAACTGAAGACCATACTTTGGAACCATACATTCAAGTTGGATGAATTTGCTTGAAAACCTGCATCTATTAAGCAGGTTTCTGATTTATATTACAATCATAAATGCTCCTAGCAACACACTACTGGTGACTAGGTGTTTTTTGTTGTTGTTGCAGTAAGCCTTTGGAATGAGAGTGCATATTCTATCTTCTTTCATACTTTGAAGAATTAAAGGGCTTCCTCAATGCAATGCTGATGTTAGAATGAGAGAGTGGCAGATCCTTGGAAATATATAGTCTGATGAGTAGGCGGCCTACCAATTACAGAAATAAATTAATAAACACAACTATGATACTTCTTGCTGTGAGTATGTTAGTGAAATGGGATCATGAATCCACCCCCTTTTCAGCTCTGGAAGAGAGCAAGGGATAACTTCTCTCCTCCCCCTATTGTATTTCACCTCAAGCTTAGCATGATGTCCAGATGACTTGTCCCATCTTTCTGAAGAGGAAGGCAGGTAATGGATAAGAACAAAATCTGGCTTTATGCCATGGCCAGCTAAGATCTGTTGATTCTTAAGGGCTACTTGAAAAGAGACCCTGTGTCGGCTTGTGGACCAGCGTGAATCATGCACCTTTCTGGTTGCTGTTCTATCTAGCTAACTACAGTACCTGCAGAATCTGTGAAGAAAAGATAAGTAGATGTCAAGATGGGGGTGGGGTATACACCCACTCACCTTGAGAATGCTCAAACTTTCTTGCATTGCAGCTGTAACAGCATGGTGGAGATGAAACATCAAAGTGCAATGAGGACAGACGTCTGAAGAATTTGGAGCACACAAGTGCTTCCCACTCTTTCAGTGACTTCCTTGTTCCTTTCCTTACATGGTGCAATACACAGTTTACCATTCAGTAAATGGTGGTATTTCCTAAAATCATGAGCAAGATAGTTGCAGTGCATGTGACAAGGAAAGAACACAGAATCCAATAACTATCTGAATGTTATTTATCTAGCAAAGTATGGCTCAGCATCACATCTAAACCTGCCCATGTATGAAGGTTACTTACAATGGACTGAGGGAGCCCCAGCTGTGCTTTCTTCCAATGTCGTTCCCAGAATCATTATAAAAATGTTTGCAACTGGGGCACAGAAGAGTCATGTATGACTTAAGCAGTATATAAAGCTTAGTAAATTAAAGAATAGCCAAGAAAAGAAACAAATGGATCATTGAAAGAATTAACACAGAGTTCTCATTGGAGGCACAAACAACCAGGCTCAAATTATCCTACTTTGGACATATTATGCAAAGATCTAGCTCTCTAGAGAAGCCTGTAATCCTAGGAAAGGAGGTAGGAAAGATATGAAAGGGGCCAACAGCAGCAAGGTGAATGGACCTATTTACAGTGGTGATGAGTACACCTCTGGAAGATCTGAAAGACTAGGTTGGGGACAGATGCTCATGGAGAAAATATCTCCCTTTTTTAAAATAAGAGTTTATGATATTTTCAAGATATCCTGGAGAAAATCTGTCATGACCTCGTTGCAAGGCACAAAGAGCCTCACAACGTAGATCATGATCATCAAGGAATAGAGGAAGAAGATAATTAAACCAGGGATTAAAACAAGCACCCAAAGCACCCACACCCATGGACCCATATACAGCTGAAAAGAAGGACATCAGATGAGCAGAGATAAGCCGCACCTGGTGCCCTGGAGGACACACCAGAATCGAGAGGACAAGAGGAGACACCGGGAAAACGCCCATGCAGCCATCAAGGATCTCATCAAGAGGGATTGGGACAATAGAGGGTTGAGGAGCCCGGGGCCCTAAAAGAGGGTATAAAATGGGCACCTCCACACCACACACCCCGTTCCCGTTTTTCGTTCTGTCAGCCACCATTCCAATAAACCAGAAATCCTTAATACCCATTAAGTGAGTCTGTGTCTTATTGCGAAGCGAGACTGACCCTGACAAAATCTCTTGATGGCACGTATTCAAATCAAATCAAATCCAGAAAGAATTCCTTCATGTATATGGACTATAATTGTCCTGATTACCAGGAAACACACTGAGACAATGACTTGGTCTCTAATATTTATTAGTAGTACTCAACAAGAATCCTAACAAACTGAGGAAGCGTGGGAAAAACCCAGCCATATAAACCCCAAAGGTTAAGGCGGTCCCAATCTGTGTCTCTTTGAATGGCTGAACAGTTCCTCAGTGCTACGCATGCGCTTGACAGTCTGGGTGGGAGCCCCCTGCTCGCCATCCTTACTCATGACAATAATGTAAACATTGGGCTCACTTTGTGCAACCTTTAGTTTGCACAACTTGTGCTTGAGAAATATATATCACAGTTCTGGTTTGAAATAATAAAATCGATGAATGCCAAGCTTCCTTAGTTTAAAGATTCTGACTTCCCCAGTAGCAAACTCATGATACCTTTATGTACTAAAGTGTGTCCTTGAATACTCCTCATATAGATCATATGACCCCAATTCAGGAAGTACCAAGGAAGCCAGCAATTTGTGGTTAAAGGCAGTGCCTTTCTACTCATCAGTATGCTTTCAAGTACTTCATGTTCTTCAGAGGTGAAGTTACCCTTGAAGTTCCTTGTTTGTTGTTTAAATTCACTGGACAGAACTACAAATAATTTAAACTGGCCAGTTAAGTCTGTAGGATCTAGAACAAGCTGGGTTTTTCAGCTCCTTTCCAAACTGAGAAATGCTTTGTTCACAGCACAAGGGAAACAACTGGATTAATAGGACACCATATTTTGCACTATATACTAATTAAAGAACATTACTGTGAAATTTCCTATGCGCTGATGAGTAATAATCCCCAAAACTCAAAGTGACTTATTGTTAGGTAAATGTGAAACGAAGGGGTAGACTTGAGGGCACATTAAATCCCAAAGCAGGTCTTCAGAGGTGTCTTATTGGTACAAACAAATGCATGCACATGCACAATACATGTACATATAGAGAGCAAAACAAAGACACAGCTGCAACTCTTGTGAACAAGCACAGCTTCTTAGAAAATCTTCTAAACCCACATATAAATACAACTTCTGCATAATATACAGAAGAGCCATATAATATACAGATGGGGACTTAATTATACACACATAAAATATCTCACTCATTTACCATTTGTCTAGAGTTCTCCCTTTCTGTATCACAAAAGCCCACCAGGAGGAAGACATCCAGGAACAAGCTACAAGGATCCCTGTGAGATCTTGTAAAGTCTTATTATTTGGGTTGGAGAAATATGCTTAGCAGTTGGGTTTGCCAGACTTTGGGAGATTAATACTGGGGTACTGAACAGGTTTTTTGCAGACATTTTGCCCAGAGTCCAAGTGAGGCTTCCTCAGTGCAATGGTACAGGACTGGGGGTCAGGCCCGCAACTAGGGTCTGTGTCACCCAGGACAAACATGGATTCCGCGCCCATTTTGGCATCCCCTCCGTGCTCATTTTGGCACCACCCCCCAGTGCTCATTTTGGCATAACCTGGAGCGGCACCCAGGGCACATGCCCTGCTTGCCCCCCCCCCCCCCAGTTGCAGCCCTGCTGGGGGTTGCCTTGCAATATTGCAATCTGTGTAAGATTTGTACTATGGGAGGTTGTTGGTGATTGGACATTTCCCGGGATGTGTTTATTGGGAGAACCTGATTAATAAATGTGTACAGCAAATCTCTTCCTCTACCTCTCTTCCAAGAAACTCATTTGAAATATACTGGTTTTAAGATCTTTGCAAGAGGAAATTGAGGGTCTGGCTGATGCATAAATATACAGACTTTCTACAGCCACTTCAATCATTATTCTCATGTCTTAACAAATGTATACTGTACACCAATGCACTTTTTACAGCATTCTTCCATTCAAATGTATGGAATCCAAATATGGAGCAGTTGCGTGTTGTTGTTTTTTGAGATCACATTCATGACAGCCACAATACATTTAGAAAGGTAGTACCTTGATTTTTCACATAAATAGTATTCCCACACCAAGGTGGGAATATAAAGAATTCATGGTTCTTTAGTATTTTAATAGCTCTGAGAAATAACAGCTGTATCCCTGAATTGCAGTTTTTTTGTTGCTGCCAACTAAAAGCAGGATTGGCTTAATGCCATCATCTGTTGAATAGTACATGTAGGAAGTGTGTCATCTCAGTAAATATAAGGCCTGCAAAAAATTGAGAAATTATTTGTATCAGGCCCAGTTTTATGTTACCTTCCACATCAAGACATATTTATAAATAAAAATTAAACAAAGCACGCAATTCTGTATATAGAATTTTTATTCTACTCAACAGACTGGGATTCAGGGGAAAATCTGGAATTCCTTCAAACATGTAAACTATGATCTTCTGTCCATTTGAAGCCAGAGGCTCCCCAAAATTAGCTCATTTCAGGGAGTCTACTGAATGCAGTGGTGCATCCTTTTCTCTCCCTGAGCTCCACACATTCAGGTTGAAGGAGAGCTGCATTTATATTTGCATGAAAATGAATACAGCTATCTATGCAATCTGAGTTCTAGCTTTATTAGGGCCATGGATTCCATGTAAAGTTGCTCTTGAGTTCAGAGAAATGTGAGTACAGCTTTGACCTCCACCCATTTAGCTGACCATCTGAAGAAGGCTATTGAGATGGTCTGAAGAAGACTCAGCACTTCATCTACTCCCTTCATGCAGTGCAATGCTCTCCCTTCTGTCCAGATCTGAGGCAACCCAAACAAAAGAGGACAGTATATAGCAGAGAAACAAAGAAAGGACAAGAAGAACAAGTTCACGCAAGAGACGAACAAGAAGAAAGAGTGGGAAATGTCTTTTGATGTCCTAATTACCTATTCATATTAACACATCATTTTCTAGCACAGAATAGACAACCTATAATCTGTAGGCCACAAAGACCTCTTTTTCTGTGGCCCCAGAAGCCCCATGTTTGTGTTGCCCTTTTTCCCCAATTTTTAGGAAGAACATAAAATAAGCACACTGAGTCCCCCTCCTTGGGGGGAGATGGGCGGTAATAGAAATTTGAATAATAAAATAAATATCTTTTAACATTTCAGAAAGCCAATACAGTAAGCTTAACACACTCAGAAATTTTGAAAAAACATCTTCCAGATCCTCATAATGGAAGAAAAATAGTCTGAAAGTTCACCCACCCTCTGATGCCAGCAGCATCATGCCATGCTTAAGCACACTTCAGCTCTTAATCCCTGCTTTAGCATTACCACCAACATCCACTGATGGTTCCCCCACAAGCATCATTGAAAGGATGTTCACCTAGGAATTGGTAAGTGTAAGAATATTTTATACTCCTGTGATTCAGTTTAGCTGGGAATTAGAATTGTAGCCTCAGCATATCTGGAAAGCACATTGGTCAAAGACAACTTTATTTATTTATTTATTCATATTTAGAGGGCCGCCCATCTCACAGACAAGTGACTCTGGGTGGCGTATAACAAAGCTAAAAACAATACATACAAATACATATTAATATTATTTAAAACTTTTAAAATTATAAAAGACACAAAACTATATAAATACAATACAATACAATACAATACAAATACAATACAAAATATAAAAATCAGGTGAAGTGCAGGTGTTAACTACACTGGAGCCATCTCAATATTTTGCCACTGAAAGAACAACCTCTTTCAATGAACGTCATTGAAGAACAACTCAATGGCTATTTCTTTGCCACAGCAGCTAAACTGAATCCATGATTAGAGAGAGGACAGTCGATGTTGGAATTAAACACTGGAAGGCCACTGTTTTTGCGCTTCTGTGGCAACCCAATGGAAAGTGTCGGGCCTTGATCTAAACCATCAAAGCACGACCTAGAAGGTCTGGCATTATTTGTAAATCATCATTTTGCCATGAAACAAAAAGTGGGGGAGGGGGAATCTGATTTGCATGTCAAATATAGAGGTTCGCTGTTGTGATGGGTCTTGGAGCAGAGCAGGGAGAGAGCGCATTCCAGGGAGATAAGCATTCTCACAGCATGGAAAGCATTGCAGGGCCAGCAAAGAAAGTTAGGCTGGCCCCGCCTTAGAGTCCCAAGAGTATTTTTCCACTTAGATCAGTTAGAGTACCTTTAGTCTGGCAAGATTCTGTATAGGGTAGGAATAATAAAGAAACTAGAGTGCAACTGTGGCTCAGTGTGGTTCTTGCCCGTTTTCTGACAGCTGTTTATGAAAAGAGACCGGCAATCAAGCAGGTAAATAAATAGACACAACCAGCTGTGCCTCTAAAGTCAGGTTGGCAAGGCTGGCCAGAGACCACACTTAATGTTTTGGGAGGGAAAAGAGCTGCAGAGGGAAGGCTGATGACAATGCAGAATAAGCAAGGTGCAAAAATACGTGGAAGAGGTGGACTGTTCTGGTTCTGGGGGGAGCTTGCTTGTCTGACAAGCCACTATCAAACCTAGTTTAGACTGGCATGTCTTTCTGGCTCAAAATGGCAGGCAACCAACCCATAGGCAAGGGAGGTCCCACAGGCCACCCAAAGGGAGCTTGGGAGCTGCAAAAACGGTGAGCCACAAGTTGCCACCCCTGCAGGGTGCCATTAAAAGGCGGAGAATGGAAAACATCCTTCTATCACCACGGCAAGTGTTACATCTTGCAAGGCATCCATTTCTCACGGTGTAACATTCATTGGCAAGATTACGAAGAGCAGGTCTGTTTACCCTTGTCATTGTGGCTATCTCAGATTCGGAACCAACACTGAACAGATGCTGCTCCAGGCTGGAGAGCAAACAGCGATTTCCTGAAGCTGTTCAAACGGACACCACTGTGACCAGTGCTAATATTTGGCTTGGAAATAATTTCCTTGCCCTCAAATCCAGTTCCATGGCTTCAATCCGGAAGCAAGATTTTTATATTTTCTTCATACCTAAACGGACTCCTTTTGTTTTTTAAAAAGTCTATTTTCCCTGTTCCCCTCTGCATACAGCCCTAATCAAACTATGGATGTTAAGCAGACAGCCCCTATCAACATGTTGTGTTAGCTTATTGCATAAGCCTTCTCCCTGTTTCTTTGACTTTGACTTCTGTTCTCCAAGCGTTTCCAACTGCCATTTCCTAAGGCTGGTTTTTAAACATTCATTGGAAGACAGGAAATAATTAGGCTTCCCCCACACATCGTTTTGCTCAGAATAGCAGAGGAAAAAAAAACACTTAAATCTCATGTATTTATACCCATAATGAAATTGCTACAGTGAAATGCTCTGAGGTTTCTCTCCAATGGAAAGGCAGAGCTTTGATAGTGGAAAGTCCTGGGGATTGGAAGTGAGAGAAGAAAGGTGAGTTGAGGAAAGATTCAGGACAGATGTTACGCTGATGGTCTAAAATAAATGCCAATTGCCCATCATTTTATAACTTTTCCTCTTAGACCTCAGGGTGTTAGATCTCTGGTGCTTCGCAAGTCCAATCATGTCCACGTCTAATCCCAGTCCAGACAGAGGTGGTAATGTACATATAGCATGCCTTGGGGGAAAAAAGTCATAAAAAAAATAAAAAAAATCACAGGAAAGTTCCATTCAGAAATGAATGCATTTAGTCATCTTTTATAAAATGCTAAGCCCATCTAAGCGCAGTGTCATTGAAAGGCAAAGGAAAAAAAATGAAAGAGAGTTTAAGTATTTGTTCACACGTCAACATCTGCTGATAAAAATAGCCCAGAGTCCCTTTTGGGAGATGGGCGGTGATAAATTTGATTAATAAATAATAAATAAATGTGGAAAGCCCATTTGGGTTCAGGCCAGATTTCATGGAGTTCCCTGATCAGTTGAAGATTCAGCAGGTTTACTGGGATCCGGGAGAGCTTTGCTACACTAGACCTATATATTCTGCTCAGCTGGGAATTGTAAGAATTGTCACCAGCGAGTCCTTTTTTTTTTTTCTTCCATAAAAGCCAAAGGTTCTACTAATTTACAGCACTCCTGTGGCTCAACAACAGGAATACTAACACCACCTTCCATCAAAAATGCTGGCTTGCCAATGTTATCCCAGAAGATACAGCCAACCGCAACCCTGTATCTGTATTCCAGATTATTTCCAGAAAGAGTCAAACATGTGAGTGGCTGTTTATTATTTCCCTGAGGCACTGGAAGCTGCCCTGACATTTGCTTCCTCTGCTTCATATTCTCTCTCTCTCTCTCTCTCTGTTTTTTCAGGTTTCTTTGTTTTGCACACTGTTCCTCTTCCTCCAGCTTTGAAAAATAATTGTGCTTAGCAAGCTTAGACCGCAGGGCAAAACTGATCAAACTACCAAGCTTGCTCTATAATAACCTTGTCAGCACTTTCACCACCTGCGCTCAGTTCTCCAGAATGCAGCAGAAGGCCTGTGCATGGTTAGGCTTGTTGGGGGAAACGTGGCAGAAAATCCCAGCAGCCAGAATGGCAATATAGGGCTGCGTAGGCAGCAGTTGAGAACCATGTAGTAGTGACTGTAACAGGTAAGCAGTAGAAGTGGATATCCCAACATCTTTTCCATGGGGTTGGTAGTTTTGCTCCAAGCAGAAAGGAGAAGGTAGCATGGGAGCCTCTGGGGGTGATATGTGCAGGGTGCATTTCCAAGGGGACAAATCATGAGGGACATAATGAGAGGTGGTGAGCAAATTGTTCCAAGTGAAGAAGAATCTACAATTTGGTAAGGTCTCCCCTTCTAGGCCCACCTGTGGGCCAAAGGACAGGATTACTGGTTGCCATTGCCTCAAACTCCTTACCATGACTCAACCGCCATAGATTTGTATTCAATAAGACCTTGTTCCTCCATGATATCATAGTGAATGACAAGTTGATTTGATTTGCATCTGGGAGGTTTGGTTGGGCAAGGGTTAGGTCTTTGGTGCTCCAATAGCCTTGGTGTCATGGCTAGGGTGATGACTGCTTGTGAGACTCTTGTTGTGAACACAAGAGCTGCCCTGAAGATGGCTGGGGATGAGTGCCTCTGTGTTGTGTTAGGCCTTAGAACCAGGATGGGATTGCTGCTAGTACAGATTGTCTGATTGCCTGACATTAGTTCTTCCTGAGCTCCTGGATGTCATCACAGTGCTGGTGGTGAATCCCCTAGGTTTTTGGAACTAGTGAATTTAGTCTCCCAACCTTGGGGATTGGGATCTGGATAGACTTGGGAGCTTGTGGTATCCACAGTGGCCATGGGCCTGTCCCAGGAGATCTCGGGCACAACACATTAGACATGGCATTTACCTCAGAATACTGGAGGGCATCATCATCAGGAGTATTTTGTGGTGATAAGAATGGTGAAGTATGTGCATTTCTCTCTGTTGTAACTGCAAACTTGTATTCAGCAGCTTTGTTCAAAGTACTGTAACTTGTTTCATTCTAGGGAGGAATAAGTGTGAAGTTTCTCCTGCGGGCTTCCATGACACATCTACAAAGTTATTTGCAGATAAAATCTCTTCTATTCTCTCAATATTGGATACCACATGGCTTACTGTGATGAGTCAGGCCATGGTTATTTAGGATTCTTTGTAGCATGTGGCAACTGGGGATGTGTTTAAGGCTCTCCATGACAAGAGCTCTGCCAACTGTAGGTTCAATCCATGCCACACCTTATTTGTGCACTGGGCAGGGTATCCATGGCCAGATTCAGGAAATGATTAATGCCTCTTTGAGGGAGTTGGTGCCGTGCTGACTTCTGAAGGGGATATCTCTTGATTCAGCCACCTTAGACAACCAACCTTCCCTTTTGGGGAGAAGATTTTGGAGAAGATCTTAAGAGGAAAGAGATTGTGTAGATCCCTTCAAGTCAGGAATCAGGCCCAGTCATGAGATGAAAACAAGAATGGTTGCCTTGGTGTATTACCTCTGCTGGAACCAGGATGGAAGATGTACATCCTTACTAGTCTCACCAGTGTTTGATACCATTGGCTTTGATACCCTTCTGGACTTCCTGTGAAGACTGGGGCTTGGAGGCACGGTTCTGCATTGATTGCACTCTTACCTAAATAGGAGTGCATGAGGAAGGAAATGATGTTTCAACATGGGATTCCACAGGGCTTTCCCACTCCCACCCCACACTATTTAAAACCCACCTGAAACTGTTTGCCCAACCAAATCTCCTTGATGCAAATCAAATCCCCTTGTCATTCACTATGATATCATGGAGGAACTAGTTCTTACTGAATACGAATCTACGGAGGTTGAGGTCATGGTGAGGAGTTTGAGGCAATGGCAACCAGCAATCCTGTCCCCTGGCCCACAGATTGAGGTTGTGGGCTAGAAGGGGAGACCTTACCAAATTGCAGGTCCTCCTTCACCTGCATGCTGATGATACTCAGTATATCATTGTCAGCATCTGGAGAGGGTCTTGTTTTGACCTGGATGGGTCAAAACAAGCTCATATTAAGTCCCTACAAGTGGCTGTTTGTTGGTGACAGACCTGGCTCTATCCCAGTTCCATCTTTGGCTCTGGATAGTGTCACGCTCCCTCTTAAAGGGGCAAGGTCATGATTGGGGCTCCTCCTGGACTTATGAGTCCTAGAAAATTAGGTGGAAACAGTAGTCAAAGGTCTTGCCCAGCTTTGGTTGGTGCACCAATTAATGACCTTTCAGGATCAAGACACTTGACAACAATGATTCATGCCCTCACTACCTCATCTCTAGGCTACTGCAACACCTCTACATAAGGATACCTGTGATGACAGCTTGGAAGCTTCCAACGGTCCAACTGCACTGCCCTATCTAACTACCTACTAGGGGTAGCAGGTTGAGCCACAAAACATCAATGTCCTTATTTGTTTTCAGATCCAATTCAAAGGGTGATTATTGCCTTTAAAGCCCTGCAAGGTTTGACTCTGAGGGATTTTCAGGATAATCTCTCTTGAAAAGAGTCACCTCATGTCAGCTTTGCAAGGTAGCTCAGACAAGAAGCACACCCAGAAGTACTAGCTCTAACTTTATTGTAAGGTTAGAGTAACAGAATCTTGCACGTCTGAATGTACATCTTTCCCCTGTTGCCTTTACAGTCCAAGAAACTAGGGAGGGTCCCTTCTTAGATGTTTCCCTCATCCCCATTCCTTCTGTGGGCTCAGCTGCCGTTTGTTCAACTGTTGTCTAATATGCAGCTCCTCCATCTGTCTCCCAAGGTTATTCCCACATACCATTATACCGTATCCCGCGTATTCCTACAGGGAAGGTCTACTGAGGATTCCTACCCTGCATGAGGTGAAGAGAGAGGCAGCCCAATGACACATTTTCTCAGTGGTTACATGTACACTTTGCAATGCTTTGCTTCCCATGCCCCTAACCACATGACCTTTAAGACTTGGCTATTCCACAGAAGATCTGGACCAGGGTTTCTCAACCAGGGTTCCGTGGCACCCTAGGGTTCCATGAGAGGTCACTAGGGGTTCCCTGGGAGATTGCGATTTATTTAAAAATTATTTCAAATTTGGGCAACTTCACATTAAAGAGGTAAGTTTCATTCTTTTAGTTTAAGAACACTGTTAATGCACATATACAGGCCTACCCATGAAAAGAATCTAATAATTTTGTAACTTCTGGCCTATCTTTGAGCCTGAATGTTCGGGGGTTCCCTGAGGCCTGAAAAATATTTCAAGGGTTCCTCCAGGGTCAAAAGGTTGAGAAAGGCTGATCTGGACACTGACCATATCAGGGCTGCCTTTAGTTAGTTAGCTAGTGGATTGTTGTTTATATTATTGCATATATATGTTTTTTGTTTGTAAGCTGCTTTGAGTCCAAGGAAGTAAGCAATATATAATCTTTTAAAACAAATAAATAAAACACTGAACTGAAAAAGAAAGCTTCTTTTTGTTCATCTTTCCAAAACAGAAATTTGATCTCTCACTTTATTCTAATATAGTTCCTCCCTTTCTGGGATCATTTCAGCCTTTTCAAACCAATCTCCCACTCACATGTATATTTCCCATTTAACACAGCAATGGCCTAACTGCATATATGAAGTCTGTTAATTGTCTGCCTTATTTGGTTAAATGATATATTCCTTTCAAGACATAGGATTTTTATTACTTTTAATCTGAGCAAATTCAGTCCCCAATACAAAGGATCAAAATAAATTCCGTTTGCAAACTTGAAACATTCCAGAAACGGAACTGCTTATCCTCTCATCAGCTGTTATGATCATCAGTTTATACAGCAGTTTTATTACACAAAGCTGTTTAGGGTCTTTCCTGCTGTCCGTCTCCAAATATGAGGCCTCTGTGTCTCTTCTGCTCATGAACAATCTCTGCTCTTTGCAAATCCTATATTACAGCTTTGGAAGCAGTTTAAAAGAACTCAGGTGGAGCTGTGGTGCTGTAACATCAATAGCCAGTACAAAGCATTATGCATAATTTTAAATGTCAAGCTTCATAGTGAGTGTGTGGGGGGGTGGGGGGAATGATTCTTTAAAGATGATGGGTTATTTCACAGCCCAAACGCCTGTGAAGTTCAATGCAGTGAATATAAAGTAAACTCAAATTACTTTCCTGAGCCTTTCCTGCACTTCAGAACAAATTTCAGACCTGGACAATGAAAGAGCATGACATTTAAAATGAGCTGTAATAGTGATTATCAAGTGGGTTACTGGTGGTAAAAACCAGTATTCTACACACATACACACACCCAGTAAAAACACACCCACACAGAACTACATTTCAACCTTACTCAAACTGAGAGCTAGGGATTCAAATTTGGGGAAGACAGAAGCAGTGGTTCAGCACAGATTTCTTATATTTATACCCTGCATTTCTTACATAATACTCAAAGAAGAAAAACTGATCTCCTCAGTCCTTGATTTTAATCTCTGCACCCCTCAAGCTTTTGGGATTTTGAGAATATGTTGGTTGATTTCCCACCCCCTTTCCTCCAGGAATTCAAGGTGGTTTCCATGGAGGACTCCCTTCATTTAATCCCCACCATTGCTATTCCGTGAGATGGGTTGGACCTAGAAAGACAGCCTGGCCCAAACTCATCTATTTTCAGGCACTCTTGCAAAAAATTGCTGCTCTGAGGGATTCACATAGGAAGTATCACCAAGTTACAAAATACTGATTTATCACAAAGTGACTTGTTAGTTCCTCCAGTCTAGACATGATCCTTTTACGAGCCTACTTTACCTTCGTCCCTTTCCTGCTCAGATATGCACCCTTTTAAACACAGCACTGAATTACAACCACCCATCATTCTTAGCTTCTAAGAAAGCTTTTAGGGTCCATTTGCTTTGTAGCATATCAGCTTCCCATTAAAAAAAAATAATAGTAAAAACTCAGGTAGCACAGGAGCCTGGTAGTTGCCATGGTTACTTTGACATCCCTGGACATCATATTTGGGGCCTCAGGATTATAAAGTGAAAGCTGATTAGTGGTCCAGAGTTGCTGAATAAGCTTTATGTCTGAGTGAGGAACTAAAATTTACGCTACATTCCTAGTTCAATGGTAGGATATTTTAAGTGGTCCAGGAAAGGTTACGCTGACTAGGAAATTGGCCAGTTGTAGTATCAACTCATTTTGAGGTCACCAAGTTGGGAAAGCCAATCCCTATATTTTTCCAGATGTTCAGTTTGGGTGTTGCATTCATGGAGTAAAAGTTGATAATGGCATTTTCATAGTTTTATGGGGGAGGGTGATGGATCAGATCCCAGTGCTCAAAGAAAATTGTAGTTGAAAAGAGACAATAAATAAAAATAGGAGAGACCAAAGAAAAGTAGAAGGAGAGAGAAAGAATGAGCATGGCAAAGTTCAGTAATACAAATTTTAAAAATTAGTTTATTTATTCAATTTATATAGTCACCCATCTCAAACCAGTGACAAATGTGTTACATTGAGAATAAGTATGAAGGGGTTAAGCCAAAGAGCTGGCTGAAAAACTTTTAAGGAAGGATTTGACAGAGACAAATAGTTCTAGATACATATCCAGGAAGAGTATTCTTAGAAGGGCCAGAAAAAACTCTTTTTCTTGGGATTGAGAACAAGCATCTGTTGGACAGCTGTGGACAGCAGTGAAATGGAGAATCTAAGCAATGTCATATGAGGAGGGAAAGGACAGAAAATAAGATGGAGTAAGGAATGTGAAGAGCCTGAGAATAAAAGGTAACAACACTCCATGGGTCAACCTGAACAGAATCTTTGCAGTTTTCTTGGAAAGAAAAGGAAGCAACTTCCTTGTCAATCCAACAATCGGGTGGACCAATCCAAATGTGATTCAACCACTAACCAAAGCCAACCCTGCTTAGCTTAGAGATCAGCCAGGGTCAGCTAAATGCTGAGACAGATTTATGGGTGAGAAGAAGTTTTCCAGTTGGTAATCCTCAAGCCAGCAAAATGGTGAATTATAAAAGTTGAACAAAATCTAAAATAGACAGTATGAGAAAATACCAATCTCTTTGAAGCTTCTGAATCACTTAAAAAAGAACAAGTCCACTTTTATAGGCTTACAATTATTGTAACATTTAACCACATAACTAGCTAGGAAAGAAGAGTTATGGGAAGTTCTGAAGTGTGGTCAGATTTCCCCCTGTTTAATTTTAGTTCTCTGTGTTGTCCTTTTTTACTTAATAAACATAAAAATGGCATAAACCTAGATAAGCCTAGCACAATACTCATCCACAATGCTGGCTTGTAACTCCTATCTTCCCAATTAGGATGGCCATGTGGGCTGGAGGTGATGAGAACTATAGTCCAACGTAGCTGGAGCATTCCTGGGTGGGGAAAAGCTACCTTAATGTTATATGGGATAATTACATAAGGTGATAGAAGTCACATGTTAATCATAAACAGTACAAGATGTCCATTGATAAGTGAAAGCTTGAGGATGGGCAATAAACATGATGGAAGGAATTTTTATTACAGCAAACTATCAAGTATGATGGACTTTGTTTTATATTTAGTGTTGAACTGCCGCGAGCAATAATAAACTAGTGATTCAAAAGAAATGTCAGAAATGTCATTGCCGCACATCATTAAAACTCAAAGGTCTGGGTTTTCAAGAAGGTTTACACAAAGCATATCTAAAAAAGGAATAAAAAGGAAGAAGAACCAACACGCCAATTGCTATGCCTGTTGGAAAGCAGACCAATTCTCTGCCCTTCAGGATGGGATAATCAGAACTGTAAGGAAGTGAAGGCATTACAAGATTTGGTGGGCAACAAAGGGAATAATTATTGGGGAGGCCAAGAAGGGAGTTAACCTGCATACCTGTCAGCAAAGATTATAAGCTGCAAGTAGTATGACAAAGCTGCTGCATCCTGTAAGCCTTGTATCAGAGATCCTTCAGATTTCATTCAAGCGGCAAATTGGTAAATCTCTTGTAGAAAAATAGTAACTGGGGATATACAAAAATCTATGCAGAATATCTTCTTTTTCTATCTGGAGTTGGACAATGTGCTACACTGGGTTTAAAGGAGGAGATGCAGTTTGGGGATTGGCATATGATGATGGACATTAAGCCACAATTAATTAAGCTTCCCATTAAGCCATAATTGAGAACTGTGGTCCTTGAAATGAATTCTTTATTGAACTTCAGACGTGTGGGTTCTTTCTAAGGGCATAATCAGATATGAGGACATGCACAGAGCTGGTGGCATTGTGTCTCTCCTAAATTATTCTCATTCTTTCATCCTTTAATTGAATGTAAAATGTTCCATTCTCTGTGTCACTCTATCCCAGTAAATACATGGCCACCGACTGGCACCACACAGCATGGATGGTGTCCCATCCCTCGCAACAGTTATTCACATAAAATGTCCAACAATGGTTTCTTCCCCTTACTAGAAAACCCAGGGTTTCTGTTTTTCAAAACATTATTTAACACACCTTCTTTCAAAAAGAAATTCAAGAGCTTGCAACAATAATGCTCATCATCAACCAGCTGGACTACTGTGGTGTGCAATACACCGAGCTGCCTTTAAAGACCTCTGAGGAACTGCATTTGGTAGAAAATGCATTAACTTGAGTGCTAGCCAAGATTAGATGCTATGAACATGTTACACCTATGCTGCAGGCTGATTTGGCTGCCAACAGGTTTCCAGGTGTAATTTAAACTGCTGGTTTCAACCTACAGAGCCCCATATGGCTTGATGCCAAGGTGTCTTCAGAATTGTCTCCTTCTACCAGAATCGATCCATCCAGTAAGAAAAATTGTTGGTAGTTCCCCAGTACCATGAATTTGGGGTGGGAGGGAGGCTAGGGAGAAATGCTTCTCCATTGTAAACCTCCATTTTGTCTTCCACCAGAATTTGGATTTGCCCTGATGCAGCTGGCCTTCCAGAAGCAGGTTGAAATGGAACTCTTTCAGAGGAATTTTTTTATTAGTTTAATTAGTTTTTTAATTAGGACAGCTCCATAGAAATTGTTTACATATTTCTCTAGTTTTAAACTGTGTTGTTTTATAGCTGTATCACATTATTGTACTTTGTAAACTGAGAGTTGCATGACTGAGGTAGACTAGAAATCTAATGAATGAAGGAAATATTGAATGAATGATAGTTAAGTAGCCTTTGACATGACTTTAATTATTGCCTAGTTTTCAACAAAGCCACTTCGTTGTTATGCCTGAAACAGTGAACCTACAGTTTGAGTCAACTCTGATTTAAACCTGATTTATAGGACAAATGCAAGCCACAGTGTACTGGCTCATAAGCAGTGGAAACTATGGTTTGCAGTAAACATGAAAAAACTAATTGAGTGGAGTATGCGGTGGGAAGAAACTCATGCTGCTCCGAAGCTTGATTGTATAACTCCACAATTTAATATGGGATATGAACTACTCCATTATGTTAAAGGATATATTGTTAAAAAGACACAGGGAGATGGCACAGGGAGAAATCACAAATAGCTAAAGACCATTTGCAATGCCCAAACTGAATTTGAAAAAAAAATAAGGCCTGATCTACACATCCAGCAGAATAGGAGTGCAAGGCACAATATTGCAGATGAGTTTTTCAATACTCCCCTATAGGACTTCTTGAAATGAAAAAGGCTTGCAGATGACAGCTGGGATAGGATTTCCCCCAGATTTTTCTCTTTGCAGGACTTGGTGTACATGGAGAAATACTGAAAATCAGAAATACACCAACTATAGACTGAACACCATTCTATTCCCACCTCCTACTTGCGTAGATCAAGTCTAAAACCTGATATGACAGATTCAGTTGGTTACAGAATGTTAAATAGGACCAGGGAGGATATTTTGTAGGCTTCAAATGATAAAAACCAAATATTCCAGAAAGGACTTCAACTCAAAGGGAGACAAAATGTAGAGATAAAGGTTGGGATTAAATGCCTTTGCTTCTACTTCAGATTTTCACTTCTTTCAAAGTAAAAGCAGATGCACTATCCTTGTTGAAATTCACTGTGTCGAGGTCTTATTCCAATTTTCAGGTCAACAAAAGGTGAAGAAGATTGTTCCCCTCCTGTGGATTTATAATTTTCAGCACACCTTGTTGATAGTAGCTTGGCATTTCAAATCTTACCTCCTACACAGTCACACGTATATAAAACATCCTGTCCATCTCCTAATGGGCATTTTAAGGTTTCTTTGCGTTGGTGCTTTGAGGATATTTTAACAGGTTTTGGAAGCACCTTGCTATTCTTAATCAAATGTTATAATTGCCAGAGTGCCTATATATAACAATTTGAAAAAAGTGAAGTTCAAGCAAGTAGCAGTTGATAGTAGCTGCTAAGCAAGACACAATAACCTCACACAAATAGATTGAGGAATGAATATTCAAGATACCCCACTGCTCAGTCTCTGGAAGAAATAGCATATAGGTGCAAAGGCATCCAAACATTAAGGAGGATTGGATATGGTTATTACTTCAACGGGAAGCCTCTGGAAAATCCCAGGGTTGTAGACTAGACTGGGAAATTGAAAAAGCGTTCCAGAAGAAGTCCATTTGCAAACCAATTCCAGACTGTTGCCCAAAAAACTGCATGGAGGCGTTTATGTAGTCATTGAGAGTTAAATTCAGTTTGAAGGAGATGTTACCCTCTTTTTGTGGATACAAAAACCACAGCAGAGACATGAAGAGCAGAGAGCCTGTGAAGTTCCACATCTGCTAACACCAAATACACGATAGAAAGACTATATGTAGGGCCTCAACCCCAGCTTGCAGCAGGATTTCCCACTGTCCCAAAAGAGGTCAAGGGGAAAGGACAAAGAGAGTTCGCGGTCCCTGAATTGAAAATACAGGAAATACATTATTTCCACCATAATGTGCTAGTTTTCAAGCTGATTGATTTATGAAGAAAAACACATTCCTAAAGGCAGATCATTCAAGCACATTTCCCCAGAAAAGGATTCTGGGATTCTATGAGACTTTGGGAGATTATTTTCCCCCTTCACCAATGAGAGCAAAACTTTTTAAGAATGCCAATTATTTTCTCCACCGTGAACTATCAATCAGCCTAGGCTTATATTACCCATTCATATTTTAATAATCATGCTTGTGGTAAATGCAGAACTTGTAACTCTCTTTGTTTCCAGTTGCATTCTCCCCCACCCACAATTAAATTTTATACAGGAAAACTGCAATTTCCTGTGATGGAAGTTAATTGAAATACATAAGGAACTCACTTTAGCCATGATTTCCTTTGCTGCTTCCTGAATTATTGATATATTTAGGCTACAAATTGCTCTTAGGGTCAGCTAAATCCTGCATTTGGATGTGTGATGAGCAATGCTGTAGTCAAATAAACCTAGATAATAAATAGGGCTGGGCAAAGCTTTGAAGAGCTGCTTCCCTTTGACAGTGTTTTGAGCAAAACACCCCTTTGAAGTGGTTCTACAAAGCAGTACAGGCTCTCCTTCTGGAGAACAACGCTAAACTAGACCTGCAGAATCCCTGAAGTATTGGAGAAGTCTCCAGAAGTCAAATCACATCACTGCTATGCCTTGCAGGTACTGGCTAGATGAATGTTCACATTTACAGATCTCTGTGGGCTTCCATTTGTTAGTGGAAACAAAACAGTTTGAAACCCCTTTGAATTCACAGAGCATCTGGAGATGTGGGAGATGAAACTGGTGCCTAAGTCAAGGAAACTTGGGTTCAAATCCCAACTAAGTCATTGAGCCAAAGGCAAGCAATGATGGGATAAAGAGCAGAAGAAGAGGAAAGCTCAGCTACATTACTGGTTACTGGTCCAGCATAATGTGTCATCCAGTGGCCAACCAAATGTACTTCAGAAGCTCACGTAAGGTCTTCCACCTGTTTCAGCAAACAGTACTGAAACAGGTGTCCGAGAGAGGGGGGCTAAGGACACAAGCGCCATCACGTGCATCATGATGTCATCATTCAAATGGCACAGATTATGTAGTTTTACACAATTCATACCATTTGTGATTTACATTAAAATTATGTGATTCCCATCATTAAATGTTATAGTTATATAATTACAGTTCAGTGATGACATGATGCCCATTATATCATCATGTCTTCTCATGGATGCTTGTATGTATTTACAATATACTGCCCGCAATTTAGAAAGTGGTAGACAGTCATCAAGAATAATCATCACTGATCATCCGGCTCCCTTTCAAAACCATTGGTATTTAATTGGCTTAAATACCAATTTAATGATAGCAATGGTTTATGGCTTAGCAAAATGTGTTAGTCAAGCTACTGTGGGTTATCCAATCAACTATGGTTAAAACAAACTAAGTTTAGCATGTTGTATAAATCCAGCCATTATCTCCCTGCCACTGGAAAAATGAAAATGAACAAAACCCATAGACACCTTAGGACCCAAGGGTGGATATAAAGACCCACAATAAGTACCAAAGGCCATTTATGATAAATCTCAGATTTTCATTCCTATATTAAGCCTAATAGTCCCCCAGTTTCTCTCTACCTATTTCTCCGCTCCCACAAACTCTAGTTAATCCATCTTACAAAAGCAATTTTCACAACTCTAGTGAGTTCTCCTGCCCTCAGCTTTATGTGAGCAGCTATTTGAAATCCTAGCTGGTTCTTCTTTAGCATCCACTTTCTAGGAGAAGATCTTGACCAACTTGTGGCTATGTTGCATAACAGTTCATTAGTGTTAAGAGCTCACCTTTCACTCAACAGGATGTCCTCTGCCCAAGAGCCACCTTAGATATTCTTTGCCAAGGGAACTATCAGGCAACTGTGCTGAGAGAAAACAAGTCCCTTGAGAAGGCAAGCAGTGAGGTAGGCACTGTAAACCAGAGGCTGAAAAAGGACAAGTTTAACAGATGGCAGAGGTTGTCCATCTGTGTCAGTCTAGATTTCTGACATCATTTGACATCCCATACCCAGATCATCATCAAGAGCCTGGAATTTGCTTCTCTGGCCAGCAGTGCTGCATGAAGAGGGGTCTTGCTCTTCTAAATAGCTCAGACCTGAAGTCTATCTTCTGCATGGGGAAACTCTCAGTATCAATTTTTCCACCTGCACTTAAAGGAAGCTGGCTGCTGGTGATGAGAAACAGAGATACTGGAGATAGTGAATAGCTGCTACACCATACCAGACTTGATGGATAAATCAGTAATGGTGAACTAGATTGGTAAATTATCTGATCAGCTTTAAAGCTAATATACATGGTATACTTAGCCCTGTATTCAGGAATAACCTCCTTGAAGCTGGATTCCGTAACATGCTCAATTCAAAACCTATCTTCTCGTTTCCTGAAAGATTTCTAGCTCTGCAAAAGAGGCTTCTGTATTTCTATTTTGGTCTTAGGATACTCTTGACTAAGTGCAAAAACTCATTGCTAGGGGCTGGAACATGCCATTTTTCTTCCAGAACAAACCGCATTGGTTGTTCTGCAGGTGGGTATTTTTCCAGAAATAATTTTTTTAGAACAAGGAGTGCTCTGCAGTGCTCTTGATATGGTCTACTCCTGGAACAGAATTTTGCATGGTCTTATTATTGAGTAAGAGGGTCAACTTGGTGTAGTGGTTAAGGCATCAGGCTAGAAACCAGGAGACTGTGAGTTCTAGTCCTGCCTTAGGTACAAGCCAGCTGAGCTGGGTGACCTTGGGCCAGTCCCTCTTTCTCAGCCCTAGGAAGGAGACAATGGCAAACCGCTTCTGAAAGCTTTCTGAGAAAAGTGCAGGGACTTGTCCAGGCAGTCTCCAAGAACTGGACACAATTGAACAGATTAAAAAAAATTCTTGAGTAACTGTAGAATTTCCTTAGGTGGTACAATTTGAATTTATTATTTCAAAAGGGTGCTGATGTTTTTCCTATTACATATCCTTCTACCAACTTACAGTCACCTGGACTGCCCCTGTTTTCTGATCTGGCAGGCGTTCCCTTCAGATTTAACAAAAAGAGTAACAAGAGGTTACAGAATACCAGATAAATGATTATACAGGGAGGACATTCTCACAAACCTCTATGAATTATGGTAAATGCATGTGGTTGCAATCTGATGTCACAACAATAAACTGATTAATTGATGCTATGGTAAATGCTTTCCACCTATGAATTTTTGACCTAAATGCACTTCTCCTTTAAAAATGAAAATTCAGAAGCAATTTATTTTTCAGCACATTAAATGAGAACAGTGAAACATGCCAAAACCATATTCAATCCAGCAGTAAGAAAGTTGCTTCATGTGCCTTAATTTTAGCCTACTCTCTGCCGTTTTCTGCTAAAAGAGGAAAGGAACAAAATGCCAGGCGAATCACAAAAGTCTCTCCTATTTTTAAGCATTCAGAATCCAGCTGCAAACCTCTTTGAATCGGGGTCATAATAGTTTTGTGAATGCACAGCAGTACAATTGCATGGTGGATCAACAGAAAGTGTTAAAATATCAGGCTGGTAAACAGCAGTCTCAGCACCTAGCTAATTGGCTGTAAATTGTTTTTCAGGCTGTCAGTATATGGATGCCATGGTTTGCCATATTTTCAAGCAGTTAATCTAGAACAGGAGTCACAAGCAGGGGGCTTGTGCAGGCAAAGCCAGAATTCGCTGGCTTTAGTGGTCTTTCAAAAGGCATTCTCCCCTCCACCTGCACAGACAAAGGGGGAGCACATTGCGACAGATGGCCTAATCTGCATTTCCTCTTTGCAGGTCTGCGCAGTGGCTGAGAGGCACAGACTAGAGTGCAAACCTGAGACAATCTTAGTCAAGACATGACAAACGAGAAGCCTATACACCATGCCCAAGAGCCATTTCATAATAGCTATTCATATTAGATCAAAGAATTCTTATTTTACAAGCTTCTTTGGCTCCAGAACTTATTAAATGGGGATTTGTTTCAGCATATACTATCAAGGTAGTAGACACGCTGAGTCCAAAACCTTTGAAGGAACCAAAGATAACGAAAACTGATAGATCAAGTATTTCCAACTACTCAGGTAGCTATGTTCCATCAGCATCTCCTGCTCTACTGACTGACTGGCTTGTGTAATCTTGTCTTATAACTCAGCAGGTCTTCTCTTTAGGCAGTATTTGAAATTACATGCCTTGGAAGTGTGTGCTGTTGTGCTACTATTTAATTAACTTAATTTGGTGCTTTGGTTGAGTTGGAAGCAACATCAGCCAAAAAACATGGCATCTCCTGGAAGTTAACCACAGGGTAGATAGAAATATCTAGTGAATTGTTTGGGCTTTTACTGCCATGGCTAATTGTCTAGAAATCCCCAACCTGCAACAGAATACTCCTTTTGAGGCAGCCAACACATAAGAAACCTTCTACCAGTGTCTGAGCTGCAAAACAGAAAATAGGGGTAGAGTAGCAAGAATATGAGAACAGTAAATGATCATTATCCTCCTACTCCTCCTCCTCCTCCAAGAAAAAGTATCTAAGAAGAGCAGGTTTTGAGTCTAGAAGAAGGCAGTGGAAAACCATTTTAGTACTGTTATCCAGAAAATGACAGGATATGTCCAAGAAATCACTAGGAATCTAGCTCAGTTTGAAAGAGGCTCTTTTACAATCTATTACAATTACTGACTTAGCCTGTAATGGAAAATGTCACCTTTCTAACATCTAACTCTGATTCTATCCTCTTCTCCAGCATTTCAAAAGTTTGGAGTCTACTTAAAACATTAATGGGATCCAAAGGAACTGAATCCTCATACTTAAAATATTGCAACAGAAACAGGTGTTTCAAGGTCTCCAAGTACACGGTAGACCTTGGTTAGTCTTGTAAATCAGTCAATTTCCCAAGGATCATAGTCACAAGCTGCTGTTGTCTCAATTATTCCAACACTATAACCTGTTATTATAGAAGAGACCATGAACCAGAGGGCTGGTTGCTTTGGAAGCCATGGAGATTTTGAAGGTACATTCTTAATACAGTAGGCAATGTGAAGAGAAGGACAGAAGAACAAGACTGATTTATTTTCACCAGCAACTTCTGAATTTAATCAGACAGCAACAGGAACTGGAGCAGGTATAGCTGACAGTGAGCACACTCTCTGCCTGCAGCAAGCTCAGTCTTTGGCACTCTAGTTATAGCAGAAATGCACAACATTTTTCAGGCCAAAGGCCATACTCAAGCTATGATGAGTAGCACTCCAAGGGCTGCACCCCAAAGATAAGGCAGGACAAGACAAGTGAGAGGGGAGACATTGTGCTTTGAGACTTGCAAGACTGATATCAGCCCTTCGAGGTAGTTCAGACAAGAAGCACCAACCATGGGTACTAACACTACCTTTACTGTAAGGTTACATTAACAAAATCTTGCAAGCCTGAAAGTACATCTCTCCCCCCTCACCTTTACAGTCCAAGAAACTAGGGAGGGTCCTTTCTGAATGTTTGCCATGCCCCCATTCCTTCTGCGGGCTCAGCTGCCTCTTATCTGACCCAGTCTGCAGTTCCTCCTTCTCTCCCTCCTGCTTCTCAAGGACATTCTCACAGACCACCACCAGACTTTTCTGTTGTTCAATACACATGGACAAGATATATGGCATCATGGTGTACTAATAATGTCCATCACCTTTAATCGTACATTAAGGGAAGGATATAAGCCATTTGTAATAATGGAAGGTTGTATTTCACTCTTCTTGATCTCCATGTGCACTTTTGTAAAAAAGAAAAGTTTCCATCTAGGTACTCAGCAATATTAGCCACTTACAGATGTTTCAGCTTCCATGTGGTGCCTCCATAAGAAATAGCTAATTTTGGCAGCGACAACTGTTCCAGCTTCACAGCTTAAATGCTCTCTTTGCTTGATGTAGACAAGACTGAAATCACAGCATTTACAGATTAAAGGAGGGATTGGCAGCATGGTGCCCATCTGATGTTTAAGGCCAGGACTTCTGAAGCCCCTGAGATTAAAGTGCCAAAATTCAGTGGCAAAATAGCTAATGTTTAACTGTGTAAATTTTGGAGTCAAGAATGATAAAATAAAGATGGGAAGAAGAGCACAGAGCGCAAAGGTTTATGTATTTAAACTACTCTATTTCCAATCTTACCTCCCTGCCAAATATTCACCTCTAAAAATTCTGATGATTTCACTAGAAAACATCTTGGGATTGCCAGCCATGAGGAAGAGTAGGTCATGCCCCTAGCTGACAAAGGCTGTGCATCTGTTTCAAACTACAGCTCTGTTATCTCTGGCCCACTGGCAATGCTTGCTGGGGCTCATGGGGAGTTTAGTTCAAAGTCCCTGGATGGCACTAAGTTGCCTTCCCTTGGACTAAAGGAATTAGAACTAGCACCACTGACCATCTGCCAAGGCCCCCATTGCAGCAGGAGGCTCCCTGCCAGCCAGCAGGAGAACCTCAATCAGCTTTTCTTCTATGCTGTCACTGCCTATTTTCCTTTTGCAAGTGAATGAGCTGTAATAGCCTCAGAAGAAATTGCAACAGCCTTCTATTCATTTTATCCACTCCCTATGGGTGCATGTACAGCAGATTGGATCCAGAAGGCAGAGCAAGCAAATAGGAAGCTCACCTATGCAAAGAGGGAAGGCACAGGGGCATTTTGCTCATGTGACATGCTTTGAGACCCGAGGGAAATACTACTAGAATGTACTCAATTCCTGAAATCTATGCCAGTGCTGCTTAACTCCTTTCAAGAATGTTTTCAGTTGTCCTAACCCAGGGACCAGCAATGTTATGCTCACAGCTCTGGGCTTAAATGACATCCATGAAAACCCAGTTATTTTTTTTAAAAAAGCCACTCTCTCAAACATGCACCATTTAATAACACTTACTTTTATGTTTTGTTCTCCGTATTACTGCCCAGGTTTTTGATGATTGATAGATAGATAGATAGATAGATAGATAGATAGATAGATAGATAGATAGATAGATAGATAGATCACATAGATAGATCACATAGATAGATCACATAGATAGATCACATAGATAGATGCATGCAGTGACCGGGAGTCAAACCCAACTCAATGACGTCTGCTTATATCATCCAGTTCCAAAGATTCTCCACCTTAATTCTCTAAAATTCAGGATGAGAATTCATTCCTCCTGTTTTCAAGATTCTGTTTGCACCCAGACTAGCATTAAAAAGACCTTCCTGGAATCTGTTTGGTTCTTGCTTCCTTGGGTTGCCACCTATGTGGAGCTTGACAAGAACCTACTATATTCAGTTCATTTCACTGGGCCCAAGACTAGGAATACTCTCTTTATCTCCAAGTATTCTTCATCCTGAGCCTCGTGTGGCGCAGAGTGGTAGGCAGCAGTATTGCAACCTAAGCTCTCCCCATGACCCGAGTTCAATCCCAGCGGAAGCTGGATTCTCAGGTAGCTGGCTCAGGTCGACTCAGCCTTCCATCCTTCCAAGGTCGGTAAAATGAGTACCCCACTTGCTGGGGAAGGCAATGGCAAACCACCTCGCTATAGTCTGCCAAGAAAATGTCACAAAAGCAGCATCCCTCCAAAGGATCAGACATGACTCGGTGCTTGCACAGAGGACCTTTCACCTCACCATTCTTCATCCTAACTCACATTTATGACCGATGATGATCATGATGATGACTGAGAAATTGGGGCCAGCATATGAGGGGTGTAGGGGTATGTGCCAGCCTTGTCCCTCTCCAATTTAATCTTTACCAAAATTAGCCCTTCCAAAAATGTGATTCTCTGGAATCTAAAAGATCACCTTCACCCCAGATAGTTTTCTAATAGGAACTAACATAGATCACTTAAAATTTCCAAATTTAGTCTATACTTACATAGGAAATATAGTCTATATACAAAGACTACAGCTATAGGAGATAAAGACATAGGACATAGGATATAGACATAGGAAATATCAGTAGGAAATATATGGTCTATTTTGGAGACTTTAAATGATTTAGGTTAGTTTCTTATAGAAAACTATTTAGGATGAAGGAAGCCAAAGAAGAGGAACACCACAGGTAAGGTAGATAGAGAGGATCAAAGAAATTACTGGAATGTCCTTGGAAAAGCTTCATGTTGCTACTGGAAACAGGTTACAACATCCATGCAGTTGATTGATTGATGTGTGCCATCAAGTTGGTGTTGATGTTTAGTGATCACATAGATAGATGCATGCAGTGACCGGGAGTCAAACCCAACTTAAAGCTGCCCAGGTTGAGAAACACTAACCTAGACCCATGTTTTGTAGACCTAGCAACTTCCAGATATACAGAGGTAGTCCCCATATCAGGAAATTGCTCAAGTTGGGAAATACTGGTATGTTATGGAAATCGTAGATGAGGAAGGAGAGGGTGCCTTCCAGGGGGAAAAACTTACTCACAGTGTAGAAGACCTTGGGCGCCTGGCCAAGAAGTTCAGGCAGAACCCGCCTTAGAGTTTCTGGGGTTTTTCCCTTAGAGCCTGCTAGTTTTGCTCAGTTTGGCAAGATTCTGTTTGTATGGTAGAAACAATAAAGACTAGAGCTTCATTCCTGGCTCAGCGTAGTTTCTTCGCCTTATCCCTGACAGGTAAGAACATAAGAACACAAGCAGTGCACTCCTGGATCAGACCCTGGCCCATCTGGCCCAGAGGTCTGTTCTCCTAGTGGCCAACCAACTGCACAAGAAAGCCCACTAGTCTCTCAGCAGATGGCCTTCAGAGACAGTCAAACTGTATCAAGAGTAATAGCCATTGACCCCCATGACCTCCATGAATGGGTCCAACCCTTCTTTGAAGCCAGCCAAGCTGATAGCTAGGACCACATCTTGTGGTTGCCATTTCCAAAGTTGAATCATGCCTTATGCTAAAAAAAAAAAGTTATTTTGTGTCTCCTGATTCTTCTAAGATTCAATTTCATTGGGTGACTTCTGGTTCTAGCAGACTAACTATTGATCCAGTTTAGGATATCGCACAAACTTGCTGATTGTCTTGGGAACAGGTAGCCTTAACTCTTGTTTTCATGTGTTCAGGCTCTTTAAAGGGGGCTGGCGATGAATACCAGCATAAAAACTGATTCAGTTGTGAAAGATGCATCTATATATTGACACAATTGATCAATTTTTCTTTCATTCAAAATGCTCTTGAAATCAAAAAATGTAAAACTACTGACTCAAGGCATTGGTACTTGAATGCAAAACACCACAAAGGAAATTATCCCGATCCTAACTTACCCCTCTTATCATGTATAGCTCTTGAACATTCTTTTGCAAGTAGCTGAACATACACAAACATCAAATTACATTGATAATTTAATTAAGATTACAGTGCTGGAAATGTCACAGTTGCCTGTGTTATCTTAAGTGTGGACAAAATTCAGAAGGCCAACCCCACAGCCTACATTGCTAGCTGATCTCAGAAAAGATCCAAATCACTACTGTGGAGACAATAATTAATGCATCAAAGACTACCATTTCCGTGCAATTCTTATATTATTCCCATTTGCCCTATTGTGGCTATTAGTCCCATTGCCCTGATCATGGTGGCCAGAGGAGAGAGGCGTGAATACCTCGCTAGAACAGCAGGTATTCGCATTTGAATAAAAACCGATGTTGATCAGTTCAGCCTTTCTACTCATGAGAATGAAGACGTCACACGTACAGGAGCAGCTCATTCAGCCCCATGGCAACCATGCCAAACAAAAGGACAAACCAATTCAGGGAGCCCTGTTCTTTTGATGAAAAGGACAGGAGGAGGAAGTGTCTCTCTTCCAACACCATCCTGTCCAGTGCTGGCTGCCCTCCCATATCGCTGTATATCTTGGCTGGCTTGTTTGGGGGCTTAATATAATGGGCTCCTTGGGCTGTAATTGTAGCTGTCAAGCATTTGCCATGTGCGGTATCCCCTTCAATCAAACAGAGGGGATACAGCCACCCATTAAGACACTGGGGTGAGTGGATTGCTACTGTTTTACACTGGCCTGGCTTGCAGGACACACCAAGCCACAAAGTGGTTAAGGCCCACAGCAGTGTCTGAAACTGGGCTGTTGGTTAAAGTGTGGTTAACGCTTGAGAGCTGTGGTTCGTGGTAAGTTTACTCGCCTCCATCATAGTCATCCCAACTCAGATGGTCAGTTAACTTCCCTTTCCAGCTTCCAGACTGAGAGATGGGGAGAGGAGAAGCTGCAGAATGATTTTATTTCTTATTTGTTAGAGTCACATCCCACATTTTCTCTAGAAACTTAAGAAAGCATATACGGTGTTCCCTCTTATTTTTCTCTACCGCAACAACCCTGTGAGGTCAGTTTTGCTGAGAGTGACTGGCCCAAAGTCATCCAGGCAGCTTCCATAGTGTCAGCCTTCCCAGGTAGACCAGACAGAAAACACAACCAGATGAGCTAATTCTACTTTATTGTAAGGCTACATTAACAGAATCTTGCAAGTCTGAGAGTACAAATCTCCTGCTGTCTCTTTTATAGCCTGATAAGTTAAGGAGGTGCCCTTCTGAGTTTCTTTCTTGCCTATATGCAGCTGCGGGCTCCCTCGCTCCTTATCTGATCATTCTCTAGGCAGCATCTATTCGCCCCATCTCCCAAGGTCTTTCCCACATACTGTTACACATAGCGAAGGCTGGATTTGAACCTGGACATCTCCAGGCCTAGGCCCAAACCTTCACCGCTATATTACATTGGCTCTCCATGGTGCCATCCAGCTGCAGGGCCTCTGTGGTCATAATGGCCACTCTTCCTTGGTATTTATTTCCTCATCTTCACAGCCTCCACTGTGTGTTGAGAGTAAAACTTCCAAAATGCCAAAATAGCACATCCCC
Source organism: Candoia aspera (assembly GCF_035149785.1). Taxonomy (NCBI): domain Eukaryota; kingdom Metazoa; phylum Chordata; class Lepidosauria; order Squamata; family Candoiidae; genus Candoia; species Candoia aspera. The sequence continues at coordinate 13,686,795 of NC_086159.1, read as the reverse complement.
TGGCCATACAAGGCACTGTAGTCCCAACACATGGAAATCATGCCAAGTTGGGGAAGGCTGGGTTAATGCTTAGCTCTCTTTTAATGCTTTGCCATTTCCTCCTGAATGAGAGCTTTGCAAAGCTGTGAAAACCCTGGTTAGCTTGATCATTGTGTACTGTGCTTTCAAAGTTGCTTTACAGGTAATGCCAGATGGTGTGATTAAAAAAAAAAAAGATGAGCTAGAGTCTTGGCTAAAGCCAGCAAAGGAAGGTGTGAATTCAGGCTGGGAAGGCAAGGGAACACAGTATCTTATGACTGCCACCTACAGCAGACCACAATAACATGTTGCTCTCTACCCCATGCGGATGAAAGTTTACTTTGCCTTTCTTTTTTTAGTCATTTCTTCTTACAAACCAACTGAATCACAAAACTGTCAGCTACTGCTTCTCTGTAATGATGGAGGCATTTATGTTAGTGGGTTCCATGGTTTGCTGGAAAATCTCACCTACCTTCTAGAACTAAATTGCACACCCCAGGCCATGAAAGCATTGTGCTACTAAGCGGATTCATTAGCTGCAATACATCCCCGAAGACTGAGGGCGGAAACTCTCTCTCCTCCTCTAAATGAAGCAGCATTTTAGCATGTCTCCTTATATAGCAAAAACTTTGGAGCTTGTGTTTGGCAAGCGAATATACCAGAAAGCACAACTGTGTATAGAAGGAAAAAGATGGATGAGAATGGCTAATGATGACAATCAACCACAGTTGTAAGATGGGATCATCCGGCCATAATCCAAATGGTACAGAAGTTGCATACATGCCTTTCATTCTGAGATGTTGCAGTGAGTGCAAAAAGAATGAGGAAATTCTGCTTTGGGAAATAATACTTTATTGCACAACCAGGAGGACATTAGACTCTATTAAGACCGAAGAGACAAATAAAGAAGCCTATCATTCAATCAAAATAATTTTCCTTCCTCATTCAGCAGCATAAAATAATTTGGCTGTTGGATTGTTTTCATCCACAAACAAACAAACATAAATACCAACCTATTTATAACATTGTAGATGGCACATGTCTGAAAACAAGAGGGAGAATATCGTTATCATGCCAACTGGCTGAAAGGCACACCAAAAAAGGGAAATAATGGTAAATTATTTATTATTATAGTAGCAAATGGAACAACTTATAAAGCTATAAATCCCCTCAGGGGGAAGGTCTTGGGGCCCCTGGTATGATGCCAAGACAAAATTAACAGCTATCATCTCTCTAAGCTGAAAGCATAAAAGAAAAAAAAAAAGGAAAGCCTACATCCACAGCATCTAATTCAGAAAATTTTGTTCTGTTGAGCCTACATACAGGTGTATGGAGAAGACTGCTCTTCTGAGAGTCATTTACCTTTTTCCAAACCTATTCAAAAAGATTTTACAGGAACTAGGTGTGTTTTAATTTTGACCTAGTGTATCTTCAAAGATTTAACAGGCACATCTAAAGATAATCAGGTGGATTAAAATAAAATGTGAAGGTTAAATATCACTAAAGAGACTGCATGTTACTCAATTTATCATCTTCGTGGATTATTACCTTGTGGTGGTAAAGCAGCATTTGCATCCTACGGCATTATGGATTATACTGTTGGGAGTGAATCCTCTTTGAAGAGTCATCCACAATGGGAAGGTCATAAAAAAGAGATCAGATTGAATATGATCCACTGATGAAGGAAATAGCAACACACTTTATTCTTCTGTCAAAAAACCTAAATGCACATTCACAGCTTGGACAATTACTCAAAAATCATTCATGTCATTGATCACTGCAGACTGCCAAACAGTAGACTTCAAGAGAACTCTAGTTGCTCACCTGATCATTTATAGAAAACTTCCTTGGGGAAAGGAGAACTCACCCATTGTGTGTTGTGGAAACATTGTGATTTCCATGCAGGTAAAGCCCAGAGTTGAGATACCATTTGCCATCTGTTAAACAGGACGGGCACTCCAAGTTTCCAAGGTCGCAGCAAGGTTCAAGGAGAGACTGCCTAGTTAGTTTAAGCTTCCTATCCCAATATTGCTAGATCTCATAATGCCCTCTATCCATACATGAATTGGAAGCCTGGGAAAGGAGGCACAAATCAATTTGTGTTGCCTCTCCTCTCTTTTCTAGAATGTCTGATGGCTCTTTGTTCATTATGGAATATGGTTGTCTCAAATTAATCATTGGCAGCAGATGATTTAGAGAGATGTTCCCATTTACCTTCTCCCAGATTAGCCCAACATCTTAAGCTTTTTATGAAGCATTTCAAGTGCTTCTTTTGAGCTAAAAGACCTCTTGATTTTTTTCCCCCTCAGGGAATCTCAACTGTTTATTCTCATCTGCACATCAACACAAAAAGGAATGGGGAGCAAACCATTTGTACTGGGGAAGGTGAGAGTCAGGATTGCAAGGCATGGTCAAATTTTACCCAGCAAATCTTGCTGACCTTTTTAGCCTTCACCCAAGTTAAGACATTGTCCCTTAAAGTTCCAAACAGTTCCAAGCAAGGTCCAGAGCCAGATATGGGCAATCTCAGTTCCCATAGCTTTATGCAGTCCCCAATTCTCCTTTTCCGTAGCTCCCAGAGCACCTAACTAACTGATCATAATTGCAAGAACTCTCTTGCAAACATTTCTGCCATTTTGAGGCAGGAATCACATATGACCCTTAGTGTAAGCAACATCTCTTGATTTGGGATGAAGTTGTACATTGTCACCCTAGGTAAGACTGATGATGCAATTGAAGTCCTGTCTTAATGGCTGGAGGCTACGTGTCAGCACCAACCAAGAAGCACCAACCATGAGTACAAACACTACCTTTACTGTAAGGTTACAGTAGCAGAATGTAAGAACATCTCTATCCCCTCACCTTTACAATCCAAGAAACTAGGGAGGGTCTCTTCTGAGATGTCTGCCCTGCTCCCATTGGTTCTGTGTGATAAGTTGCCTCTTATCTGACCATTGCCTAGTCTGCTCCTCCTCCTCCTCCTCCTCCTGTCTCTCAAGGACATTCTCACATACCATTACACTATGAGGTATAAGGTTTTCACCTACAGTGGTGAAAACACGATTAAGTTAAATCTTTGCAAGATGGAGCTACAGTTTGTCAGTAACTGATCTTGCTTAATTCTGGTTCCAGCTTGACTCTAGACAGTGCCACACTCTAAGGGGCTGGTCTGCAATTTGGAGGGGGTGGGTCCTTTGGATTGCAACTCCTATTAAAGCAGCAGATGGAAGGTATGGCTATCAGTCCCTTTGCCCAGGTTTGACTACTGCAGGCCTTTTTGGATGAAGAGGCCCTGACAACAGTAACTCATGGGCTTGTCACATCATGGATAAATACCTGTAATGCACTTTCCATGGGACTGCCTTTGTAGATAACTTAGAAACTCCAACTGGTTCAAAATCCTGCAGCCCATCTGCTAACTAGGTGTTACACTTATGCCACGGTCCGCTAAGGCTTCTTTTGAGTCCAATTCAGAGTGCTGATGGACAGTTTTTCCCACCCACGTAGCTTAAGGCTGCCTCAGATGGTCCGCTATAGATCAGGGTAAGGCAGGATAAGTCCAAGGGGTGGGCAAGAAGAGGTTGCCAAGGCATGTTTGTGTCACAGCTAGATTCAGGAGGGGAGCGTCTGCAACCAAACCAAAGCAAAAGAGTCAGCTTTCCCATTTGTGAAAATGGGAAAGAGTTTCATGCAGAACCATTTGACTCTCTAGAGACCAATTAAGCCAGTCCCAAAATCACCTCCCATTGGACTGTAGTTTGTTTATGCATTGGCAGTTTGCTTGTGTGAGTGTGAAAACAAACACCTTTCCTGGCTGCTCAGTTTGGCTGAAGTGACTGACAGTGGGTCCTTAAACGGCAAATATCTCTAGAGAATCTCCCTGCATACCAGAGAGGAAAAGCTGAAAATGTGGTTGTTACTTTATGCTGTTCTGCTTTTCATCTGTTCAGATATGCCTATTACTACTGGATTTGGAACTTTTTTCACGCCGGCTGGAAGGAAAGATTGTCTTTTCCTGCAAAGGTGCAAATCTCAAAATCTCAAGGCCTCATGGCAAACAAAACAATGACGGACATCACATATAGCACTAACCCACAGGTTTTTAGCCATGACTTCCTGAATAAGCTACAGATAGCTAGGTTCATATAGTTATAAACCACACTTCACAAACTACATGGGCTGAATTCACACTACAAGCTAAGAGGAAACCCACAAAATTACAGGTGGTCCTGGCTTAACAGCTGCCCTGTTTAACAACTGTTTGAAGTTATGACAGTGCTGAAAAGGTAACTTTACAACCAGTCCTCACAGTTGTAACCACTGCAGTGCCCACGGTCACTTGATCGCCGTTTGCACACTTCAAAGCCGGCTTCCGACAAGCAAAGTCAACGGAGAAGCCGGCAGTGAAATTGCAAGTCATGGTCATGTGATGTCTTGCTTAAGGACCACAGGTGATTCGCTTAACAACCACAACAGAAGTGAGGTCAAAAGACCATCATGGTCATATGATGTCTCGCTTAATGACCAAGTTGCTTAGCAACAGACTTGCCGGTTCCAATTGTGGTTGTTCAGTGAGGACTGCCTATACATTACAGCTTAGTCCAAGGTATGTATCCAGTCCATGAGCCTGTCTCTTTGCTTATCAAGCCAATACAGACTGCAAACCGTAACATGCAAGGAGACACCAGCAATATCTGCACAAGACTTTGTTTGACAAGGGTTTGCTTGATGTTGAGGTTGCATTAAACTAGGAAGGAGCAATCTTTTTGTGGCCAAATGCCACACTTTATACGTTGGGCGGGTGGGGGTTGAGAGCTGCAAAGTGGGTAGTGTATGTATATATGTATTTATCAATCAATCAATTTCTATCCTGCCTTTTTTTTTATACAACTCAAGGCAGTGTACATTATGCTCCCTCCTCCTATTTTCCCTCCAACACCAACCCTGTGAGGTGGGCTGGGCTGAGAGAGAGAGTGACTGGCCAAAAGTCACCCAGTTAACTTTCATGTTTAAGTAAGGACTAGAATTCACAATCTCCCAGCTTCTAACCCAGCACTTTAACCACTACACCTAACTGGCATCACATTTATAGAAGTTTACAGGAGGAGGAGAAGTAATTGGGCTGTTTTTGGTTTTGTTTTGTTTTCAGCTGCAATATCCCTATTTTAGGCCATATGCTAAAGCAATGTTTCTGAACCTTGGGAACTTTAAGATGTGTGGGCTTCAACTTCCAGAATTCCCCAGCCAGCCATGCTGGCTGGGGAATTCTGGGAGTTGAAGCCCACACATCTTAAAGTTCCCAAGGTTGAGAAACACTGAGCTAAAGTGTCATAGGTTTCCCACCTCAAAATGGCATGCATTAAACCAGCTTATGACAAAGCCCAAATTTTAAACCCTCTTCAAATGAGAGGTCATATCAGAGTCTATCTAATTCTGAACTATGATTGAAGCAATGCTGAACTATGCCCAAGGAAAGTGAACTACTAGGCTAGTTAAACATTGCCCTGGGTCACATTATTATACATTAACCTGGGATTGGAGAAGCAATTCTGCTGGTGGCTTTTCAGAGCTTCGTAAGGTCAGTCCACACTTCCCACGAGACGTACATATGCCCCAGTGTTCACTTTCCAAACTTTATGCAAATGTTAGTAACTCCTTTGCAAGAATCAGAACAGGCTTGGTTCCCAAGAGGAAAATAATAGTCCTCACCTCTGGTAACCAAGTTTGGTTTGGAAGCACAAAGAGGATAAAGTGTTAGAACTGGCGCAGGAGGACTGTCTTTATTACTAGCGCAGGAGAACACTGAGGAACAAGGGAATAGATTTCATCTGTGAGTGTGGGAGACAGTACCCACTCCCTCTTGATTTCCCTGTGGGTTGCTCTGGATGTGGAAGACATTAATGTGCAGTAACTGCATGAGCAGACCACTAGACAGCAACAAGGGACAAGGAATAAAACTGCGTGGGCTGCTTGGCTTAAACATGGCATCCTTCTGGAAAATTGCTAGCTTGCATTAAGTAATGAGAAACAGGATATTCTCAGGAGACAGAAGGACGCACAGATAGGCCTGTTTCAGTTAACTCATATTTAGGGTGAGGAAGGACCTAAAAGGAACTTAAAAAAATATATCTTATAGAAGATGTGGTTACAGTTTTGCATTCAGATGCATGGGGGTAGCAGGTCAGGCTGTAAGCAAAGATCTTCTAGAGCAGTATTTTTCAACCTTGGGAACTTTAAGATGTGTGGACTTCAACTTCCAGAACTCCCCAGCCGGCTGCCAGGTGCCCAAGTTGTGATCAGGTGACTACAGGTGGTGTGACAATTTGTTGCAGTCGTGTGAGTACAGGTCATAAAGCACTTTTTCCAAGGCTGTGGTAACTTCAGACCGTCATTAAATGAATGGTAGTTAAGCAAGGACTACCTGTATGTATAGCAGCGTTTCTCAACCTTGGCAACTGTAAGACGTGTAGACTGGGGAATTCTGGGAGTTGAAGTCCAGAATCTTAAAATTGCCAAGTTTTAACCCTAGAAATAGGGTTACCAGATAGCTGAACAAACAAAGGAGGGTACAGACAATTGGAAAGGAGATTAATGATGGGAAATGGAGGACACATGAACTGTTTAAGATCTGCAACAAAACTTACAATGAATAACTGCAAAAAAAAAAAAGTATTTAGGCCTATAAGTATATGAAATTACTTCTTCCAGCATCAGAAAGACTGGTTTGTCAATTGCAATATTTTTCCAAGAAACCTTAATTTTCAAGAACATATGCTAGCCATAATATAGAATCAACAATGATGTGCTTTTCAAATTTCACCATAGAAATGTATGACGAGTCATGGGATCTACAGATTACAGTGACTGTAGATTTGAAGGGGCTGGATCAAAGCTGATTGCTGGGATCAGGAGATAAATAATGTAAATCTCGGCTGTCGAGTCTGTCAACGAATGAGGGAAAGAAAGAGGCAGGCAATGTACAAGGTCCCAATTCTCAAAAGTTTGAAGGATTACTGTTGTGAAAACAGTCCAAAAAACCCCCAAGACACTCAAAAAGCTGGGCAATATTTCATTTTAAGGCTATGTCTGCCAGATGGAAGACATGAGGACAAAAAGGAGGACACGTCCTCCTTTTGCCAGACATCTGGTAAGCCTATCTGGAGACATCCCCCGCCATTTCTTGAGGCTCTTCCCCAGTTCCTCCTCCATTCTCTTGGACTTCGTCCTCACCCTCCACCCCCTCCTTCTTTCCTGAGTCAGACTGGGATGTTTTCTCTGTATTTTAACATTTTAGAGAGTCTTGATGTGCTACAGAGGAAATCTGCTGATCCGCACAGCATCTTTGTCTCCCCGAGGTGCCCCTAAGGAAGGGAGGGAAGGAAAAAAAAAAAAGTGCACTTTGAAAAATAAATAAATAAACAAAAGACTAACACAGCACCAAACTTGAATGCCTTCTGGGCTGCAAGGCTCTGGTCCTCTGAGGCACCACTCTTTCTATGGATTATTGGGAAGGTCTGGATATTTCTTTAACTGGAGATAAAAGTAGAACAAACTAGTAGCCTTCGCAAGCTTTGGATCCTACAAGCCTTCACTGAAATGGGAAGGATTTATTGTACAGAAAAGGAGACACGCTGGCTCCACGCCGAAAGAAAGCAAAACTGTTTGCAGATGTCATTGCCAGGATTTTAAAATGCACTCTACAACCAAAATAAGATGCGACTGAGCTTCTATGAAAGATTAAACCAGGGTGAGAAACATGAGAACCACATTTTGCTATCACCAGACGCTGAACTTTTTGGTTTTGGGTTAGATTTGACAAAAGCCAAACGGAGTCTCAGCACACTTATATTAATGCAGTGTTTCTCAGCCTTGGCAACTTTAAGACGTGTGGACTTCAGCTCCCACAATTCCCCAGCCAGCATGGCTGGGGAATTCTGGGAGTTGAAGTCCATACGTCTTAAAGTTGCCAAGGCTGAGAAACACTGTATTAAGGCTTATTTTTGCAAACACTATTGAAAGTTTGCACCACTGAATATGGGCAATTCACTGCCAAATTTCCTTAAAACAATCTTGTGAGATTCCAGGGTTCATAGAAATGAAGCTGCGTGTATAATATGTAGCCCAAAAAGACATAAGCCATGATTTAGTGCTGGGTGTGCAAGCAGGAACAAGCCTGTGTAAATCACATTGATGACTAATTCCCTTCTCTCCAAATGAGAAAGAACATAAACCAGGTTCAGTTTCATATCAGCAGAGTCATGGTGTGTTTTTACACATGAGCCAGGAACTATGTTTCGAAAAAAAACTCTGGTTTGCTAAACATGTCACAGGAAGTAGGAAACCAAGGTTTGTTCAGCAAGTAATAAGAGCTTATTACAAACCACTGCTCCTGTTTTTTATATAATGAAGATGCAGGAATCTGCTAAAGTACAACAAACAAAATGTTCTGAAGTGTTATTAAAATAACGCAGGGAATGCCTTGGGGAAATGACAAAAACTCGTTCCACAAAACTAGAAGCAACAGAACTAAAATATATCAATGCAATCAAAAATGACAAAAACAATTTCATTCTAGAACAAGAAAATTACTGAACATAATGTAGACACTGATCACTGTAATTTAAATTCTCTGCCTAAGCATTTAATAGAAACTTCATCCAACACTTTCTTAGGAACACACTAAAAGAGAACTTTGGCAAAGGTTGTAAATACTTGGCACGAAAGCCGGCTGGGGGACTTTGGGCCAGTCCCTCTCTCTCTGCCCAACTCACCGCACAGGGTTGCTGTTGCAGGGAAAATGGGAGGAAGAAGGTGTATTAGGTATGTTCCCTGCCTTGAGTTATTTATAAAAAATAATAAAGGCAAGATTTTAAAAAATCTAAAAAAAATGAGGTTTGGTCGAAAAATTACTTTTTCATTACTGTCATAACTGCAAATGACTGATAAACAAGGCAGTCGCTAAACGAGGACTACCGGTATGTGAATGTATATGTGATGCTTATGAAAAATACAAACTTTTAAAATATCCATATTCAATATTTCTATCAAGAACAAAACTCATATTGACTATGGTGATTTCTTTAAATAAATATTAATATACTAATAAGTGGCACCCAAATTTACTACGTTGGTCCTTCATTTAGAGTTTTTCATAGCTCTTTGTTGTACTGATTGTTTTTCAGCCAAAGTTTCTTCCACACTTTTCGATACTTTTGATCCAACAAAATAAATTATTTGTTATTGCAGAATGCCAGAAAGACAAACATAGCAACCAAGAGCAAGAACAGAATCAATTTCTTATGCTTCATTAAGCATCTATACCAGGGTTCCTCAACCAGGGTTCCATGGAACCCTAGGTTTCCCCAAGAGGTCACTAGGGGTTACCTGGGAGATCATGATTTACTTAAAAACTTATTTCAACTTTGGGCAACTTCACATCAAAGAGGTAAGTTTCATTCTTTATTTTTAGTTTAAGAATACTGTTAATGCATATACAGTATACAGGCCTACCCATGAAACATAAGTTTGTAACTTCTGGCCTATCTTTGAGCCTGAATGTGCAGGGGTTCCCCGAGGCCTGAAAAGTATTTCAAAGGTTCCTCCAGGGTCAAAATATTGAGAAAGGCTGATCTATACAGTACATGTTTCTGCTGTAGGAACTATGGACAGTAAACCAATTGCAGATTCATTATGAAATAGTGTTGGCATCTTTAAGATTTTAAACCGTACCTAGAAAAGATCTCTCTGAGCCTGTTGTTGCTTACTTCTGAGTATACATATATTCACCCTTGGTGCACAGGGTCACAATATATCAACTTGGAATACTTGATCATTAGAGTAACTTAGAACACATGAGCTAGGTATAATTTGCTTTCTTCCAAGTAATAATCAACTCTCTTTAGTTTCCTGCTTCAAGTTTCAACTTGCCCCATGTATGAATGTATTTATTGTATTTGTACTCATTTTGTCTCCAACTACCATTTATTTATTTATTCATTCATTCATTCATTCATTCATTCATTCATTCATTCATTCCACTGGTATACACTGAATTTTCCAAGGACTCCATTAAAACATCTACAGTAAATAATAAAACAACAATACACCAATTGAGAAAAGAATGACAACAATCATAATGCAAAATGTAATATTATAACACACAATCAGACATAATAATATTGCCAGAGCACTCATTAACCAAATAAGGAAGACTAAACACTACTGTAGTGACAGTATGTTATAGAGAATGTTTCTCCTAGCAAGAAATCTCATCTCTATCATTTTCTCTATTTACAGGAGGAAAAACAGGAGAACCCATAAAGAAATCAAGAGAAGAGCTACTGAAACAGAAAGCTCAGAGGCAGCAGAATAAAACAATCAACTTTTTGTTTCTCTGGTGTAACTCAGGATGGAGATTCCACTGGCGTTCCAGCTGGAAGGCAAAGGAAGTAAGATTTCAAAGTGTGTAACCTTTCTCTCCCCGTCAACTGAGAATGTATGTCCTGAGGATTGCTTAATTAGCATTTTAGTTTTAGACATCACTGTATGTCAGTAAATTTTCAGTGGCATCTTGCTAAATCCCATAATTACAGCCAGTGCTTTAATGCATTGATTATTGTCCAGAAAGAAGGGGTTTATCTATTTCACAAAGGACAGATTAAGGTCAAAATACACTTTCCCAGCACCACTTACTAACTCGCTGTTCACATGCTAAGATCAATATGAGCACTGTCTTCTATTCTAAATGATTTTTTTTTAATGGCTTTAACCAGCTCAAAAGAAGAGCATTAGTCAGATTGGGAATACAATCCAGTATGAGTATTAGTGAGAGTATTAATGGTACAGTAGTGAGAGTCGATATCTCTGGTCCTAGAACTCGGGATAGGAAGTATGCTCCAGTAATTAGCAGCGATTTCCTAGTGAGTTTAAACACACTGTATTTGCACATCCCTGTAGTCCTATTTCTGTGTTACAGAAAACAGCATGCTCATCACATGTTGCTGTTTTTTCTTTGCCAATGTCCTCAGAGTGACATTGAGAGGGGAAGATGGATCATTTGAAGCTGGCTCATATCTCTGGATCTGGTGGCATATTAATGTGAGGAAAACATTAAGAAATAAAATTAGGGCATTGGAGAACACCGTATCAAATGGAGCTCATGGGTCACGTCAGTCTCAAAAAACAAGAGAGTTCTGTACAAAATCTGCATTGGTAAAGTTATAAACAGGGATGTTTTGAAAGAGTCCTTCAATTCAGTGACACTTTGATTAAATCCCCCTTCTTGAAGGAGATTTGTGGTGTCCTTGGTGCTCACTGAGCCTGGTTGTTTTCTTGCAGACTTTTCATTGCCAGACTAGGCAACATCTTCAGTGCGAAAAAGGAGTGGGACCTGCTCTCTGTTCCTAAGGAAAGAACAACATCTCCACCAACACAAGCAGGGCAAGCCACAGTATATAAACCCAGAGCAAGGCCCACTCCCTTTTCGCACTGAAGATGTTGCCGAGTCTGGCAATGAAACCTCTGCAAGAAAACAACAAGGCTCAGAGAGCACCAAGGACTCCACAGTTCAACCCTGAGCTACAAATATTCCTTTCGATTGAAGGAGATTTGGAAATCAAAGTTAGGATCTGCTTCAAAGCAGCAAATTGAATCAGTTTACTTTGGAGCTTTGCTCATGCAACGGCTTTTCTGAGACTCTTCCAGGCAATGTATGATGTTGCAGCTTCAATTCCATATTCGGAGAAAGTTTCTTGGCCATGAAACTCTCTGCCTTCCCAAGTTTTCACAGCACTGGTTTTCATTCACTTTCTCAGCTCTAAATTTCAATAAATGCTAATGCAGTGGTACACGTTGGTGCTGGTTTTGACAACGTAACACATTTAGTTCAGCTCTCAGCACTTCGAATATGGCCTCAAGGCTGGACAATCCAATACCTGCTCTGGGTTCAAACCTTATTTTTAAATTCTGCGTGACTGGGGCAAGCTTAAGTCTCTCAACAGGGAGTGAGTCAATGTCTGGCTAATGCTTACAAGAGCTGGTCCAAATCTCTCCTGCTTTAAGAATAGGGGTAGTGAGTGGCAAAGCTCCAAATGACTTCTCTGTGACCTGCCTATTTGTGATCCTGATCTCTCATGGGCCCATCCTGTTTCTGCTAACTAACAGAATATGGCAAGGAAGCCACAATCCTGATGTAAACCAACTCCTGCCAGTGATGAAATGGTCATTTCCAAGAGGAGCCAACCTTGCCAAGCAACTATGCCAACCCTCTGGGCACTCCAGAAATCCCAGTGATCAGAGAAAATAAAGTTACACTCCCTCACCAGGGCAGGTCAAAGAGTATTCTTCCAAATCCTGCCCAGAACAGACCAAGGTTGGCAGTAGACCCTGGCCAGCATGGCACTCCATTGATGCCAGTGATGAGGGGTCCTTATCAGAAGGGACCAAGCTTCCAACCAGCTATGCCAACGTCTTTCAGATCAGGAGGCAGCCTGGATAATAAGGCTTTAAGATACTACTAGTCAAAGTAGAAACTCAGAGGTGATTCCTAGTTCTAGCACAAGCCATTCCTACCAGATGCCTATTTTGCATGCAGAATGCCTCGGCCTGGATTCATAACACTGTAGCCTGACATCGTACTCTTTGAGTAGTTCACACCCTGTAATTCCTTTGTATCACTATTTCAGCACAGGTGCATGCTCACAATATCCTGTGTGCCTCTCTCTGCAAGGATACACTAGAATTCAGTTGCTAATCCCAGTGGAATCTTGGGGAAGGAACTTCTCAATATACAAATTGAGAAACCAGGTTGATTATTTGTGCCATGAAAGAGGAGGAGGACAACAGAAGAATGGGGGGAAACAGGCAGGTTTTCTCTTTGACTAACACAAAAATAAGACACTATTAAATTATTCCTGAGATGCTTCTGAAAAGACCAAAAGGATGGCTATCAGTTACAGGGCACAGGAGAAGCTTTGCACGTGCACAAAACACATTTCCATCAATATTTATTAACTATATCCAGCTCTCATAAATTGGAATTTAGCAGCCAAGAGCATTTCCATGAACGCTGAGCTCCACTGTCTGATCTTTAAAAATGTAATCCATACACCATTCAGAACCTTTGAACAAAGCATTACATTCAATATTTCTTCCTGTTTGCTTTCTTTTCCTTTAAACAGGAACAACAAGGGGAAGAAAGCTGTCAGGACTGTGGAGGAACAGAAAGCACCAAACAGTCATCAGACAAAATGTTAAAACAGACCTTCAAAGAATAGCTCAGCTGTGCTATCAACTTTCACCTGGTCCCATGATCATTATGCAAACTAACTTTGTCACAGTGGGGATCGATGCACTGAGGAAGCTTACACAAGTCATGTGTTTCTTGCACAGCAGAATCAAGAATTTAAGTTCAAGTACAGAGGCTTGTGGGAAATCAGCGGGGCATGTTTTATATACAAGTATAGGAAAAAATCAAAACGCCTTATTTTATTTAAGGAGGAAGAACCTTTCTAACATCTGAAAAACTTTCTTCTCACATTAGGTGCACATATTGTATTATTATCACCTGGGCTGAACACTACGTCACAGATCTCCATACTCTTAATCCTAAATTCAGTCCTTGCTATAACCTTGACAAAAGACACTCAGATATATCACAGGTAGGTTAAAACCTTTCTTGCCCATAAGAACGAAGCCTGAAACACAACGGAGAACAAAGATCTCAGAGACTTTATATACTTATGCTCCAGAGGGTAAATTCTAGGCTTCTTCCCACCCTTCCAAATTAAGGTCCTTGGTGGGTTGCTTGACAACCTTGAGAGCTGGCTGAGAGATGTTTCTATAACAACTTCATCTATTTTGGGAACCATTGGTTTCCACCTCACTGGCCTCAGCCCTTACCACATTCAGGTCGGAGCTAAGATTTAAACTACCACCTCACACTCTAAGCCAGGGAGAGACAACCTTTGGATAAGTTGGAATTTTGGCGGCATCTTGTGCTTGCACACAGAAAACATTTGCCATTGCACGGCCATTAGAAAATATCCACTGACCAGGAAGAAAATTAGTGAGTTACTCTTTGCCGACTACCATCTTCCCAGTTTACTTTTTGCAGTTTTGTTCTGGGTAGATGGGCACAAAGAGAATTCGAGGTTATAGCCAGCCACAACTTTTTATTCTGTAAGACTATCCAGCTCTGGATGCTGCTTGTTCATCTCCAGAATATACAACAAATATATAACATTTTCCACTGAATATTTAACTCTTCCTCCGCTGAAATGCAGGATGAAATTGCCACTGAGTCAGTTAATTTTTTTTCTTCAGTACCTCAGCAGCATTCATTCCCCAGATATTTTGAATGTGTATGTTTCATTTTTGCTCATTCACTTTAATTGACCTCACACTTCCAAGAAAATCCACACTTTGGTCATCACCAGGACACATGAACCCACCAACACATTTTGCAAATAGGGATGAAACAGCTATGGTAAGAAAGTATGAAGTGACTCAGATTAAGCATAGGGGACTAAAGGTCACCACCAGTAGGCCAAAGACACAAAAATGGAAGAACACCTGTCAGACCTGCTCTCCACCATGGATTCCCATGATCTTTAATCACCCAATGCCAACATATTGAGGTAATATGTGCAACAATGTTCTAAGAGACTCCTAAAATTTCCTGTCCAACTGTTTATTGTTTCAGATGAGTAAATCAAATTGGAATGAGACAGAAGAGGAGAAAGGACATATAAACAAAGTATCCAGAATGTCTGCTTACTGTGTGCTGTTCCATCAGCAAATACAGCTTAATCCAAGGCTGTGTCCTGAGAGGGAAAAATAAATCCTGTGGCCATCACCAAGGTTTTTCTGAACAAACTACCCAGAAATTCACTACAAGCTGATATATGAGGCTGTGACTATTTGAATGTCAAACTGTTAACATTTCTAGCATAAAATTGTATCTCCAAGATATAAGCCCATCACTGGATATGCACAAGCCCTCCCACAAGTTCAGATCTTGGTCAGGGAGGAAGGACCATGGTTAAGATATCAGACCAGTTCTGGGGAGACCTGGGTTCACACCCACCCTTAACCAGGGTAGCTCATGAGGCGACTTGGGCCAATCATTCTTTCTCAACCCAATTATCTCACAGGGTTCTTATAGAAATAAACTGAAGGGAGATCTCCATATAATCTTCATTTTGCTACTAGAGAAAAAGTGGGATAGATATCTAAGAAATAAATACAGATGAAAATGCACATTAGATTAAAATCTGTGTCTTAATCTTTCAAAATTGTTCAGATATTTGCAATTCTCATTTCTACACAGTGCTCCTTGAATGCATGAAGGCCCCTAAATATCAAATCAGAACATAAGTCAGATTCTCAGCGTTGTCCACTTTGACTGGACAGAGCTCTACAAAGTCTTCAGGTAGATTTTTTTCCAGGTGCTTTAACAGGAGACTGAAAGGGGGGCTGGGAGAACATTTTGTGCGCATATCAAGTTCTGTAACACTGAACCAAAGCATCTTCCCTGTAGCTACAAGGATTTTAAGCCATGAATTTGCTATGGGGAAATATTAAGGTTTTCCCTTATAGCTCCAAGGATTTCTAAGCCATGAATTCAGTATGGGGAATTATTAAAATGTCTCTTATCACACAAAGGATTACATGGCCGAATGCACCACCCTTTAATCTATTCCTCTAAATATAGTCCTTGCAATCCCATCATGGAACAGAGTGGCAATGGAACATATGGAGGGAGGTGGGGAATTTTCAAGTGGTTAATACATTAAGCAAAAAAAAAAAGAATCAGGGGTATCAGTTGCTTCTTTTCCAATGCAAGAGCGGAGTGGGATGCCTTGGTGCAAACTGAAAAGTAATTGGTATATGTGCTGCTGAAGCAAGCACCAAGCAGAAAGAAGCTGGAAAAATTTTAATTGCAGTTAAATAATTGTACCCTGCCTTAGATGTCTACATGCATTAGTGCACCCAGATGAATGGAAAATCAAGCAAGGCACCGAAAAAGAAGTACAAATAATGACTTAGTAACACCTTGAAAGTCTCCCAGGTTCTGGAAAGTTCAACAGAACTTGGGTAAATTTAGGGGAAGGGAAAGCAGAATTGGTTTTGGTTCCCCCTAGCAACAATTGGCACTACAGAATAGCCAAACAATCCTTTCTAAGCTCAGATTAATACAATTTATTAGGGAAACACTGAAGTGAGAAGTCAAATAACTTTACTTTCAAAGGGTGGAACCAATTCAAAGCTCTTAGCTTCTGGCTCTCTTCCTCCTGTCCTTTTGCCGCAGGAAGATGCCAATCCCTCCGGAGAAGGTGGGTCAACCTGGACTTGGGTGTTGCTTATGTAACAGCTTCATTATCAATATGAAAGCACTTTTTTATACACTGTCAGCAAAGCAGACTTTGCCCTAGGAAGAGGAATGCCAGAATCAACATGCCGTCCCAGGCGCTCCAAACAGAAATAATTAATATGGCCAGGAAGGAAGCTTTCTCCAGCTACTTTAGAGAGGTATCTGTGTGCACACAGGTGTGTGTAGGGAAGTTTTTCTTCTTTACATTAAAGAATGTAATTGAGGCTGGAGCATTTCATTTTTCTTCATTTATTCCCACAATAAGCTCTAAGCCTGGAAAAAGCCCAACTGCAAGAGGGCAAATAAGGGTGTGACATTGTCAAGGGACTTAGGCAGGTGACCAACTGGGTTAGGCAGCCCACTGGAAGCTGTTCTCCCCTACTCCACTCCACTCCACAGTCATCCTTAACGGGTAGGCACAGGTTTGGGAAGAATGCATTTGCCCTCTTAATATTCACTTCCACTAGAAGTTTGTACGAGAAGAGACAAACTACCCCCAGGGCACTGAACCTGGTTCTAAGGAAGTGAGAATGCACTCGCATTCCAACCCATGTGCTACACACTGCACATTTCTAATTAAGGCCATGCAAAATACTATGCAACTTTGGTCAGAGAATATTTAAAGCAAAGGATGGGGAGGGGGTGGATAAGGGGAAGAAACAAGATCTTCTTTACTACTCTAAGTACAATAACAGCGAGGGCAAGTTTCTATCCTCCCCTTCCCTTGGCCTCCTTAACAAGAGAGTAGCTTTTGGCAGGATTGATAACCGACAACATAGGCAGAACTGAAATGGGATTCAGAATCATGGATTAAAGACCCTGTCTCTCTAAGTTTAACAAATGTGGATTAACAAGGTGGTTGACATTCATCTTTCCGTGAGCCCAGCTGGAATAAGATGGCAAAGTCCATAATACAAAATATGACGTAAGGATTTGGAAATGCCAGGATCTGAAAATTGGACTTTAGGACTGAATATATGACAGGGAGTACAGACTGTTTATAAGCTAGTCTTGCAAGCTCAGCATTCCTGTATGATTTCAAGGGTACAAAACATTTATTGATTTATTCACTCATTCATTCAATTTGTATGGCCACCCATCACATTACAGTAAGATGGTTTGTTATAATCATTCCCTTTAAATGTTTGATTAACATGTTGTATTAAGCCATAAATCCAGATCTACACACAACAATGCTTAGGTTCCCACGCCATCATTAAGCTGCCCTCCTTAAAAAATACCCTTGCAGGTAAATTATTATTTCCCATAATGTAGATGTCAGAGTGTGAAACAGTGACTCACTTCACACATTGTGCTAAACCATGATTTGTTTAACAATGCTTTACCAAATAAATCACTGGGTTAACACATGATGTTCTATTTACAGACTATAATGGCTACATTCACACATACATTATTAAGGAAAAATCAAATCAATCACATTATAGTTCCATTGTGGTACGTAACAGTAAGCCGTAACTTTGTTTGTTTAATTCTGGTTAAGTATGTCAAGACAATGATGCATTTAGCCAATACTGACAACCACTGGTAGCTCTGCTACCCTTAATCTGGTACTAATTTCCAATGGCAAATTATTTTTAGA
This sequence comes from Candoia aspera, assembly GCF_035149785.1. Taxonomy (NCBI): domain Eukaryota; kingdom Metazoa; phylum Chordata; class Lepidosauria; order Squamata; family Candoiidae; genus Candoia; species Candoia aspera. The sequence goes on along the minus strand of NC_086159.1, from coordinate 13,668,802 downwards.
TTCTTTTTAAACAGTTCTTTGTTAGATTCTTTACTATGTCTTTCCTTCAGACAGCATAAGTCTCTCTCATCCTCCAATTTTTCACTACAACTACCCTGTGAGATAGGTTCAGCTGAGAGGGAGTGTCACCCAACCAGCTTCTGTGGCTGAGATGGACTTGAATCAGGGTCTCCCTACTTCTAGTTGTACACCTTTACCATTATACCACCTGTCAAGGTTCCTCTTGTTTAACACACTGAGCTTTAATAAAACACTGGACAACCCTGTGACCTGTTGGGCCATCCTTCGAGAGAAAGGTAGTGCAGTCTGACTGGACCAGAAGGAACATTAAATTTTACACTGACCATATTACAATTCATGTCCCTGGCAGTGGCATCCACATCAGAAATTAAGCAAACCATATTCCCTGCTATCCTCTTAAAAAAATTACTACCTCTAGAGTTTCTAGAGGAACAAGCCTTTTCCACTACGATCACCAGAAAAATAATACCAACAAGGATCTATCTGAAAGTGTCCATGTGCATTTATCATTGCTTTTAACCCACAAATATATTTAACCTAGAATCTCTACAACCACAGCGCAGCTGCCAGATGGTATACTGTACACTCCTTTAAGCTAGAACTGTCTCCTGCAAAATTAATTTATATGCAAACTGAAGAAATTGGAAAACTAACATGCATTTGATTATTGGAGCAGATATTGTTGTATTCTTTGTGGAGAGCCCTGGGCTTAAAGGGCCTCTAATCTCCCTGGCTGCTGTGTTCTGACACAGAGTTAAGTTAGCTTTATAGAAAAGCCAGTAACATTTACTCTTCCACACTCTCACCCTATGACCTGGATGATGCTGGAGGGACTTCCCTCCTATAGCATTCTCTGATGGGTGAAAGGAAGACCCAGGATATTATCAACCCATTCACTCATTTGCATAATTCCATGCATTCACCTGCACACAGTTTCCTGATCACCTGTGGGGACCAGGATGGGGCTTAAATACAGCACTGGAGTTCAACGATTAACAATGCAGTCTTGCAGTGTCTCCCTTCCACTCCACTTGCCCCCTCCTCCGAAATTTCCACTATGAGAAGATTAAAGGCTAAGCCCACAACTTGCTGAGCCTGGAAAACAACTGGCAACCAGCATGGAACTTTCAATATTAAGAACAACATATAAAATGAAATGAAATGAAATAAGCCAGGAACTCAAAGATGTACAATGTGTGTGCTCCCCTATAAAGATTTGAGTGTAGCCCCCCCCCCTCAAGTCCATCAAAGAATTATCACTGAATTATAAGTTTTAAGATGACAGGGCAGAGAAATGATTAATAGGGAGCTAAAATATCAACCGTCTCCTTATTAATTCAATTTTAATTCAGTCTGAATTTAAAGCAAGTTAAATCAAAAATAGTTTTTCTCTTGCTGGCCTCGCCGATTGTCAAAGCACACTCCGTTCATAAATATTGCACTTATTTATACAAAAGGTTCTCCCTGTTGCTACAGCCAGACAACCCATACTGGCATCAAGCAAATACCATCCAGTGCATCCAAGATCTGAGTGTCAACTCTGGAAACAAACTGAAGCAGATGCCAGTGCTTCCTGTTAGCCTTCCATCCTGGGTCAATTATAAAAATGATCCTGGCTTGGCAGAGGAGACCTCACAAGGCTACAAGCCCATCTTGGAGGACACCCTCACTTATATCTGCTTGACCGTTCCTGTTCCCCAGTTTGGTTTTTTTAGAAGAACTTTATTAAATTTTCAAAGTAAAATTAAAATACAAAATAATAGAATACAGAAAAGCTAGAACACAGAACTAAAGAAAAAAGAGAAAACCAAGAAAGTGCAGAAATAGGAGGAGAATATAAGGTGACTTCTGACCTTCTCCAACACAGATATACATGCTTATTATACAACTTTAATCTCTTACCATTAAACTTTTGCTAACATTATTTCTATAAAGACAATTTAATCATCAAAGCCCCAAATCAAAACTCCATTTTTTTCCATTACCAGAAAATAATCCAAAAGTGGTTTCCAAGTAGAAACAAATCCAGTCACGGTATTTTCTCTTATCAATGCTGTCAATTTAGCCATTTGTGCCAGTTCCATTAATTTAACCATCCATTCTTACCTTGTGGGACCAATTTGATTACTTATTTATTCAGTCCAATTTTGAGGCTGCCCAACCCTTTGATGACTCCGGTTGGCTTACAAACATGAAAGAAAAATTACACACACACACACACACACACACATTAATGACACTAAATGACGAGGATGCCCTCGAATAACATGGCAAAGAACACTGATACAAGACCTGAAGGCACTGAATATCACATGGAAGGATGCCAAAGCACTTGCCCAAGACCGAAAGAGTTAGAGAACCCTTACTGCCCAATATGCCATGTAGCATTGATCTGGGACAAGATGGATGGATGGATGGATGGATGGATGGATGGATGGATGAGTGGAAAAAAGAACCTGGCCATCTGGAAGAACAATACACACCAGCTATTGGCAAATATAACTAAACAGGGTTCCACAACCACCCTGTCCTAAATCCTGGGTGAACAACTAGGTTTTCAACAGTTTCCTAAACATCGTAAGGGTGGGAGATACACAGACCTCTGGGCAGACATCGTTCCAGAGGGCAGGCACTGCAATGGAGTAAGCACTCTTCCTAGGTCCCACAAGGTGACACTAATTGATTGATAGGACCTGGAGCACACCCACCCTGCTGGGTCATCCCGGATGGGCAGAAGCAAGTGGACATTGATGCTTAAGACTTTGGCTGTACAACGTAGTTGTTTTAATTAGAAGATTCCATAAGGGAAGGGCTAAGAAAGACCCTTATCTGAACTAGAGCTGTTAGCACTGTTGGTAACAAGTAGGCTTGATGGATCAAAGATCTAACTTGCTGTGCTGATTCTAAAATCTGGCTTGTTTAACCAGGCTTATTGAATAACCCAGAATTGACTCAGTTCACATGACTTACTAACCTATAAAGTAGATAACTTATGGCCTTCAGGCATGCAGAACACCTCCCAGCATCTTATATGTATTTCTGCTTCCTAGAGATCCTGGGCACTGTATTTCAGCAACATCAGAAGGACAACTGGTTGCCCATCTCTGTGCTAAGAATATTATGGCTTAACATGCTATCAGAACCAGTTGGATATAAATCAGCTTTCTATCTAACTATGCCTATGTGACTATGTCCCAGCTTTTTGCAACATCAAATGGCTTGGAAAGGTATTGTGAAACGTCTCAGAGTAAAAGCACGCTTAGTGATACCAAATGCAGGTGGAGAAGACTGCAGCACAGATAAACTTTATAACTCTGGGGAGGAAGGAAGAACAATTGGTAGATCTGCCCAGAATGCTTGTGTCAAGAGAGCAAGTATTAACGTGGTAGCCAGCATGTTGAAAGAGGACCAAACAGATCCACGTTCAAATCCCCACCTTGCCCTAAAGCTTGGTGGCTGATCTGGGTTCAGGCACTTTCTCCCCTCTTAGCCTACTTCACAAGATAGTTATGAAGATCAAAGGAGTATAAAGAACTATGCATGCTATCACAACTAACCACATCTGCAGGCAGAGGGAAGAGTAAGTCAAGATGGTGGAAGTGGCATCCAGATGCATCCCCCATCCTTTTGTAAATACACCAAGCATGTACCAAAGAGCCAGAGTTAGACACGCATCACCATGTCAATTTCTCAATCTTGACTTTTTTATGGCCACCTGTGGTCTCAACTCTTTGGAAAGTAAAACTGGAGGATAAATGAAATCAGTATCTGCAAAAAAGGGAGCTAGTTGCACTGATACAGCTAAATCAGCCCTTCAAGACTGAGCCAGACATCATTCTGGCTAAGGATTATTGAAATTGTAGTCCAACATATTTTTGAATCTGTCTGGTGGGGCGAGGGTGGTGTAAATGAATAGGCTTTATTATTCTCAGGAAGTGACCTTCTGCAAAGAATAGTAAATAAAGCAGATATTTACTGCTAGGTCAAAATTGGCTACTGGTAGATTATAACTGAAAGCCCCTTAAGCTGGCTCTTTAATAATGACTTCTATAGCATCTATTTAAGTATCTTCTGCTTTACAAATAACATTAGGACTTACATCGAGATGTCCAGAATGGCTCAAAACTAGCAAGACAGGGTTTTCAACACTTTTTAATAAAATGTACATATATTTTAGCATGTGCTTCTCAGGTATCAAACACCTGGAAATACAACAGTTCTAATCACCCATATGTTTTTCTGTTCTTTTGGCATCTTCCATTTCTTAGTGTTGTAAATCTAATGCTGGGGAGGATGATTGAAGCTTAGTAACTCTCCCCACCAAGACATCCATGCTACTGATCATGGAGACAATCTAGAGCTCCCCAAGGCAAAGGCCCAAATGCAGGCTAAGGACGATCTAAACTGTAGTCCACCATATTTTTGAATCTTCCTAGGCTGTAAAAGCCAATCCTACTGTTGAATAAGATGAAAGAGCCACTTGGGGCAACAGACTGAAAGAGGTGGCAGGTTAGGGTTAACCTTCTCCTACTGTCCTCTAGACTCACAATGCAGAACAGTGACTTTGTTATGTCTCAGATACGCAGTTCTCTGGCCACAAGATACTCTACATGTATCACTCTGAGTGGGTCTCAGAACAATACATGGTGAGGTGGTGCTTGCCTACACCACTAACCACTGAAGCAACTCTCATTGAACCTTCGGAGGACCATCACAGATAGATAAAGAGAGAGAGAGCAACGATTACAACAGTTACACTACAACCAAAGAAATGGCAAAGGAAGGAAGGTTTCTCATCATACCCATGACCCCCTTGTTGGCCAGCACATCTTTGCAGAACAGGCCAGCTCAGCATTATGAATGCTTTGAATAAAGGTCTGGGAGATGGGGTGCCAACAACCAGCATGATGACTTACAGGCTGAAGAGCAAGCCATCAGTTCATGCCTCAATAATTTAGTATATATTTGGCAAATTGGCAGTAAGTTATTCTCAGCCCTTCGAGGTAGTCCAGACAAGAAGCATAAACCATGAATAGCAACACTACCTTTATTGTAAGGTTATAGTAACAGAATCCTGCTAGTCTGAAAGCCCCTCTCCCCTCCTTTACTTTTACTTTCCACAACCCTTCTGAGATACTTCTCACGTCCCCATTCCTTCTGTGGGCTGAGATACCTTTTGCATGATGGTTGTCTAGGCTGTGGCTCTTCCTCCTGTCTCCCAAGGTCATTCCCACAGACCATTAGAGTTATTAATAAAGCCATTATTGCTTTGACTCTAGATCTCTCATTATGGGGAGAATGATGTTTCAGACTGTGCCAGAAATTCCAGTGAGGGTCCCACTATCCTGTCCCACCACCAGCTGGTAGCATCTAATGAGTGAGGAAACATACAGCCTTCACAAGTCATTCTCAGAGAGTTAGAAGAGGAGCCATTTCATGTTCAGAATGTCCTTTACAATTACCTTTGAGGACTGTTTATGCCAGGTGAGAATCTTCATCGTATGAGTTCATTCCAATAGATTGAAGCGATACATCTATATCTAGATTGAACCACTTTAAAAGTATAGGTGAAGGTCATAACATGGCAAAATCTTTCCCAGTGGAGAGGAAAAATATCCACATGTAAGAATTTATCAAGGGAAATTGGCCTGGATGAAAATTCTCCCCAACATATAATTTTCTCAAAAGATTCTTTCCCAGAAAGGTTTAATTCATGCCAGATCTCACTTCCAGTTCAAAGTAGTACATTACAAACTGGCACAAAAGTGTGTGATGGGGTTCACAAATTATGCTAATATGTAATTATTTAAAATGATTTATTGAATATAAACTATTGGTTGGGTTTACATATCCATGTTAAGCCAAAACCACAGAAGTCACATTATGGTTCAATGTGTTGTATCAACCCAGCTGCTGTGGTCTAGTCAACACAAATGACTTAGCATTTGCATGATTTAAGTAAAGATTGATCCATACAACATGCTAAAGCAAACACAAATGAACACATCGTCATAGAGTGATATGTAAAAGTGGGTGAGTTCACTCATTAAAGTAAGCCATAAGTCACAGTTTACAAGCCATAATAGGTAGCTCGTAGAATAGAGTGTTCTGATTTGCATACTGCACCAACCCATGATTTTCAGGGTCACCTTTCTTTGTAAGCTGAGCTCAACAATTTTTTTCCTTGTTCCTCCCTACTAATATTTCTGATGACTTCAGAAATATAATTAATCAGTTCAGGCTTCCTTGAAAATCAACTCCACGTCATGTTCAGTTCCATTATTCGTAGGTCAAAAGTGACAACTGTTCAAAAGACATAACTTTGTATTTGAAATCTATCTTCTTTTCTACTTTTTTTCAGGGCTGTGGTACAGTGTAATTGGTAGAAGGGGAGAGCATTCTAAAATGTGGGCTAAGCCAGCTCAAGGAAATGGATAGGTGCAGAACCAATGCTAAACTTGGATTTAATTTACATTTTATCTAAATGTATACACATTAAGTACGGAGAATGTGATTACCTCCCCATCTGTTGAATCATTTTCTCCTTCTGTTACATAAATACTACACTTCAGCAATAGGCCTTAGAGGGGCTTTGAAAGCCACATTCAAAGCTTATATATGCAAATGACAAGCAAATCAGGGTTTCAGATTGAGCACCCAGTTTTAAAGATTGTTTACCACAAATTTGTTTCAGTCCTATCTCTTCTACTTGCATCACTGAAATGCCAGCTTTTCTATCCAGTAAGTCTTTTAGACTAGATCTCTGCATTGTACCAGAGATAACACAAGCCTAAATGACGGTTGTTTGGAGAAACAAGTTAAGTAATACACACATATGCACAAAGAGTGATCAACACTACACCTTCCCTTATATTCCCCCATCACAAAAATCTATTTCCAATGTAAAAAAAAACATTATCTCTTGCATTACTTTATTTGTTGCATGCAACAGGAAACAAAAGTGTTATTTATGGCCAGTGACCAACATATCTCCATGCTGTTTTGGACAAACCACATTCACCCAATGCTGCTGTGCCTGACTGATAGGGAGCCTGGCTACATGAAAAGGCCCAACTGCATTTAGAATCTGGTACCTGCCACGGCTGTATGCTTTGTTGATAAGACAACACTACCTTCTTTGCAGGGTTCCTCTGCCCTGGATAGTTGATCATTGTATTTCCCAGAATTGCAGACGACTTTGTTGCCCTATAACCCGGGCCTGATAGCAGACTCTGGATGTTTCCAGCACAAGATGTTTGGAAGGCTAGAGCTGCCAGTCAAAAATTTATGTTCCAAGAAGTGAGTATCTGTAGCTCAAGGTTGAACTGTGAAGTTCTTGGTGCTCTCTGAGCTTGGTTGTTTGCTTGTAGATATTTCATTATCCAATTAGGTAACACCATCAGTGCCAGTATGTGTGGGATTTGCTGCAAACCCCACACTTACTCACACTGATGTTACCTAGTTGGGTAAAGAAATGTCTGCAGGTAAACAACCAAGCTCTAAGAACACCAAGAACTTCACCAAAAGTTATGTACATACCACACAATCTTCAGGACTTTTCTTTCTTGAAGAATTTGAGTGAAAATGAATCTATTGTGGCAGATACGTTTATTTTGGGTTCTTTTAAAATACCCTCAAAGCTTGGTAGTGACAGATTCAGAGGACACCCAAGCAGCCCAAAGCATTACCTGGAGAGCAGTTGGGTAGAGAAGCTGCTAAGTATGCACTATGCAATTGCTATCCAACCACAAAGGTCTAATTGTTTCCAATAAAACAAGAAGGCACCCTGGGCCATCAGCAGAGGGGTTGAGTGGCCAGTTCTGGAGGACCTACTTGCCATTCTTGGGCTCCCATGTAGCAGTTGGACTTTCCAGGAACTTTCTACACCTAGATTCATGTTTGGTGGAATAAGCTACACTGGATTGGTTCACAGAGCATGCTAAATCTGAAACTATGGTTTACAAATGACAATAGCCAAGTTTGTACGTGATACTAAAGGAAAAACGAAGAAACCACATGGCGGCTTTACATGTTTGTGAGACGAAGCTTAAGGATTTAGATGATGGACTGACATTGGCTGTTTGCAAATAATCTTTAGATAAAAGAACATGGAAATTTGAGAAGAGAACTAGCAGCATTGGTTCCTCTCCCAACTTCAAACACTGACTACCTCCACATTTGATTGACTAAATAGGACTAAGGAAGTTCCAGGCATTCTGGGAGTTTCAAAATTTGAAGTGGATTTGTATTTCACAAACCGTGGTATGTTTACTCAACATTTATTAAACAAGCCACAATTGGCTGGATTCTTACAATGCACTAATGCAAAACCAAAATAATCATTGTACAGATTTGTGCAATGTGTAAACTAACCCTAACTAAGTGGGGTAGTGATTTGAACTTGGGCTACAACAAGAGAGATACAGACTGGATTCACAAATGAAACTAAGCCATTGTTTGTTTAAAGATAATTTACTGAACAAAATACAATTGGCTGCTATAAACTGGTTTACAAATCACAGTGGCTACAATTTGTACAGTACACTAAGCTAAAACCAAACCAACTACATTACAGTTTATTTTGCCAAGAGAATTAGGATGTGTCGTTCTCATTCATACAGAAACAACGTGCACATGGACACACAAAGGCACACACATAGATTCCACTTCTCCCTCCTTGGAGTGAAGTCAGCATGAATGTCAGAAATACTGAATTTCAAAAAGGCCAGGTGAATGCCTTGATAAGGAAGACCTCGTTATCGCAATGTGTCCTAATAGCTTCTGAAAATAAATGTGTTTTGTTCACATTTGTGACCACAGCTCAGATTTCTTTCTTTTTTTTAAGCCACAGTCAATGCCACTTAAAAGTAGACATTCATTTCTCTGATGGAGGGGCCTGCTGGCTCAAGAGATATCAGTGGGTGTCCTCTTTCGCTTTTTAATTCTGTTGCCAGAGTTGGGATGCTGATCTGGAACAACCAGGTTAAAGTAAGGAAAGAGTTATTCCTTCAGAGAGAGAAATCATACACCATCATCAGATGATTACGAGATCCTCGTCTCAATCGAGCTAAACTTGGGGAAGAAATCCAGAGAGACACCCTTGAGAACAGGGGAAGAGAAGAGGGCTGTTGTGGTAGGAGTTACTGCTGCAGCTGCAAAGACCATTGGGCGATAGCTAGGAGCAGTGTTTCTCAACCTTGGCCACTTTTAAGATGTCTGGACTTCAACTCCCAGAATTCCCCAGACATCTTAAAGTTGCCAAGGTTGAGAAACAACTGGCTTGCAGGCTGGATCCCATGCATGCCCTATTCCAGCAACTCCATGAAAACCATCCAGGGCCATTCTCTTCAACTTTGCTCATGACAATCCAAGCAAGCCCCACCCCACAGTCTGAGAAACCCTAGATGAGGGACTTCTTCCTGGAATGGGAAACAGCCCAAAACATCTGTGTGCTCTATTAGCCAAAATGAAAACAGTCTCTGTGAAAATCTGTTTCCAACAACTCTACTGAAAAGTCAAACTCCAAACAAAGCAGTGACAGAAAAGTAGTGAAAAGAACATCGTTCCTCCAGCAGAAATGTTCATTTTCAAATACTGTTGGCAAGCTTGCTAGTAAGATTAGATTATACTTATAGAAATGGACATTCCACATACTTCTATTTCTATTGTTCAGGCTGTACGTTCTGTTGCTCGTATGGCCAAAACAGCATCGCTCATGCATAAGAAAACAAAATTCAGAAAAAGGAGAATGTTGCAAAGGACAGCTAATTCAAAGTATATAAAAACCACCCAATCCTTCTGGAGATACCAACTCCTACCTATTTGGAAAAATAAAGCTCTAGTCTGGCTTCAGAAAACTCATCTCCCACTCTTTTTCCCCAGCAGAATTGGGTACTATCTGCAAGCTATCTAGCACTTTATGAGTGGGGATGAAATGCACCATATCTCACAAAAATCAGATTTTCAAGCGGTGCTCCTACACTGGTTTTTTAAAAACTTTATTGTTCTGGGACGCTCATGGCAAAATCTGCAGCAACAGCAGCTTCTTCTTGAGGAATAGTTGTGTCATATTTCAGAGGGATTGAGTAAGAGGTTGTGCACAAGGAAGTGAACATACGGGAGGATGATTCCCCCATGATGGATCTGAGTTGGAGGGACTGATCAGAAACAGAATGGGATAATGGAATAAACTTCCCAGCCTAATGGAACTCTTATCCAAAATGAAAATAAAAATGATGGGATGGGATGAAGTTTTGGATGGGAAGTTGCAGGGAATACCAGGTCTGTAGGTTAGGCTGGGAAATTTAAAAAGGACACCTCCGAAGAAGGCATTGGCAAACCATGGCTGTTTTGTTACCAACATGGATGTGTCTGTGCAGCCATCGGGAGCTGAGCTCAATTCAGAGATTGCTTGTTTCCTTTGAGTGGGTAGCAGAATTTTAGACAAAGATAGCTGGGGTGGACAGAAAAGTGCCTTCACAGGGAATAGACTGCATGCAGTATTCTATTCATAATCCCCATATTATTGGAATCAAAATCCAGAGAAAGAGTAACCCAGTACATTTCCCTATGGGCCCAGAAGGAATCTAGAATATGAATGACCCTTCCTCACCATGGACTGACGTTCAAAGGTATCAGGTTGATCATCTTTTTAGATGGCAGCCATACACAAACCAGAAAAAAAGAATCTTTTATAAGCAGAGTTTTGGAAAACAAGAATACAACTGTTGCCATTCAGTCTGAACAATCTGAAAGTCTTTGAAAAGGCAATCTAATAACTTCTTGAGATCTTTTATCAGTGCAGGGAAGCACAGGAATTTTGACATTCAAAAATGACTCTAAAGCAAGGCCTTCAGTTCAGCACATACAGTAATGGTATGCTCAGTCCAGACCGCTGTTAAGGGTCTCTGCACATTTATTTTATATTCATGCAGAAACTAAGGAAACCCTGAAATGTTTATCCACAGTAATAGTCATCCCTGGAACATTTATTTATTCATTCATTCATATTTATTGGCCGCTCTACTCTAGTCCTTCAGCAGTCACTCCAATAATAGAACATCAACATGCAGATGTTGGATTGACAGGGCAACTGATTCAGCACTGATATAAGCACCACTTCTAAAAATGGGGCAAGAAAGCAAGCTAATGACAGTCAATTTAACAAGAAAGATGGTAGAAAGCAGAAATAAGCAAACACATAGAAGGACAAGCCTTGCCGAACCCGACCCCCTTCAACCTTACTCAAAGGTAAGTCAGGTCTCACTAATCTTGAGATTTTCAAGGTGTCAATGAACATGTAGACAAGGGTGACTCAACAGATATTCTAAACCTGGATCCTCAGAACACCTTTCATGAAGTCGTATGTGAAAGTCACCTGAACAAACTCAACCATTATTCTACTTTATTCCATTAGAATAACAAAAGGGATGTTCCCTTGGATTAAAGAGACAGTGTGGTGTGGTGGTCAAAACACCAGGCTAGAAACCAGGAGACCGTGAATTCTAGTTCCGCCTTAAGCACGAAGCCAGCTGGGTGACCTTGGGCCAGTCCCTCTCTCTGAGCCCTAGGAAGACTGCGGCAAAGGAAAATGACTTCCAAAAATCTGCCCAAGAAAACTGCAGGGACTTGTCCAGGCAGTCACCAGGAATCAACACTGATTCGAGGGCACAAAATGCTCTTGGATTAGCAACTGGAGATAGACAGAAGGAATAAATGGGCAATTCTCATCTTGATAAGAGGTGAAAGGCAGAGCCCTAGGATTGGTTTAGAAGAAGGCAACAAGCTGCTTGCAAGTGGGTATGCTGTCAGACCTCCTTAATCCAAATAGGTATTTTCCCGGGTTCGTGCAGCAACCTACCAACAGGTGTGACATATTCACATCCACTCTAAAGCACTTTTCAGCTTCAGAGCCAAACGCCGCACCTCCTTAACAAAGAAAAGGGTTTTTTCCCCCTCCTTTTCTTATAACTTAGAACTTGGGGTCCTCACTTGAAACTAAATGCAGGAAGATCCAGGAATGATGGAAATACTTTTTCAACCAGAGCATAATTAAACTGTCAAATTTGCTTCCAGGAATTGTAAGCGCAGCCAGTTTGGAGGATCAGACTACAGATGATAACTAATGGCTGTTTTCTATCTCTGGAAATACTTTAAAGCAGTGTTTCTCATCCTTGGCAACTTTAAGCTGTATGGACTTCAACTCCCAGAATTCCCTAGCCAGCATGCTGGCTGAGGAATTCTGGGAGTTGAAGTCCATACAGCTTAAAGTCCCCAAGGATGAGAAACACTGCTTTAAATACTGGCTGTTGAGAAGCAACACTGGAAAGGGGCTACTTCATTCCACTCCAGGCTGGTAGACTGCCCAAAGTCATCCAAGTTGGTCACAGAGTGAGCCAGCAAATCTCTTCTTCAGATCTTGTAAGTTTCCAGACATCCAGAAGACAGCAGCTCTCCAGATTCATAGGATCATCTAAGTTAAATATGGATGGGAGGGGGGTAACATGGAACAGGACTGTATACCTTAGGGCACTGTGCCGACACAGCTTTTGTGATAGCAAATGTGGTGCTTTGAGAGGTGGGCTAGCCATACCAAACACAATTATCATACCAGCCAGTAGGAGTTAAGTGACACTTTTTGTTTTCTAATTACAGGCCCTTACATAGGACATAAAACACAAAAATGTCACCCACAAGCAGGGGCTGAAAGTACAACAGGAGGTGGACAAATTCCCCACCCCCATTTCCACCAAGCATAGGGTATGTTCACACAACACGGGTAGAATTTCACCCATTTTCTGCTTCTAGGCAACCCACAGAAGGCAAAAACTAATTATACAGATGAAGTTCACATTGGCTAAAACAAAGTTGGCTAGCTTGTGGTTTCATATGTTGTACAAATACAACTGGCATCAGCTTTCTGGCACACTGGCTAGATCGGCGGGCCTTGCCATTCAAGTCAGCTGGAGGGTGCTGAGTTGGGAAATACCCTTGTATTTAGCCATGCAAGAAAACTGAGATCCAGTTTATTTGCTCGCAAAACCACACTATATGCCCATCCTTAGTTTGTTGAATAAACCACAACTGGCAATACATTAAGCTATAAAACAGAGTTTGCAAACCATAATGGCAGAGTTCACACAAAACACAAAGCCAAGCAAAGCCTACAAAGGCTTCACTGGTTAGGGGACTCCAACATGCCTCTAACCCAGATTAGTTGTACATCAACCACACCGGTGAAAGATTATGAGAGTTGAAATCCAGCCCACCTGATGGGCACGAGACTGACACAACTGGGTGGGATAGTTAGTGTGAAAGGAAATGCCCTTGAGTGTCAGGGGGCTGTATATCAAAGAGGAGAGAAAGTCACCCAAAGCAACGGTACAAAAAAAAAGAGCTGGGAGGACAGACTACAGGGGTGGCTACTGAATGCTCAGGTTACAGAGCAGAAAAGCCACAGGTAGGGACCCCCGGGATTCTGGTTTGGGGAAGATATATACACACCCACGCATATTCCCCGCGCTCAAAACTACCCTCAGCCCCGCAGCTGATCGGCAAAGGCCCAGGTGAGCCTCGCAAACAAATGCCCCCTTCCCGCCCCGGAGACTTCACCCCTCCTCCTACCGCCTTCCAGCCTGCGCCCGCGGAAACCGGAGACGGGTGGAAATGGGGCCACAGGATTCAGCGCAGCAGCAGCAGCCTTCAACCCGGGAGGGGGCTGGGCTCGCCGGCGAGGGCTCACGGGCGATCCCCGAACCTTGCCGCCGCACCTACCTTTCTCGGGTCCCCCTTTCCGGTTCTGCTCATCCACAAAGCTTGTTCCCCGCGGGGGGGGGGGGCACCACACCGGAGGAAGGCTACCAAACCTCGCCGCTCGTGAGCCTCGGCGGAACCCTTCGCTACCCGCAGGTCATAGGAGCCAAGCGGAAAGAGCCGCCGCCGCCGCCGCCGCCGCCGCGCAGGGTAAGCGGAGAGCCGCTTCGCCTTCCAAAGTGCCCGCCTCTGCCTCGCTGACGGCGGCGGCGGCTGTCGCGCTTTCGGTGGCGCCGGACTCCCTCTAGCGACCCACCTGGGCTTTGCCGATCGGAAGAGCCTGGCGGTTCACACGTGCGGCGAACCCGTCCGGTGGATTCCCTGCGCTGCGCGGCTGGGCTCGAGTCAGCTGCTAAGCCGTGAAAGCGGGTGTTTCGTTCGGCAAAAGGGGTGGCGTGATGGTTCCCAAGCATCGTGGTTTTTACAGTGTGGGTTACGGATTACCGTTGCGTTGTGGCTTTTCCACCAGCTGTGATAATGGCTTAGCAGGATGGGCGAATCCAGTCATTATAAGCTGGGACCGCGGACTGACCGCCCTTACATGGGAGTAAAACTCATTCAGCCCCATTCAGTTCTGTTCTGACTGGACTTGCAATTTCATCACACCCTGGCTTGTTTAACTGCATTTGGCTTAAATCGCACAATATACTAGGCCACCATTCATCATTCACAGACCACAATGGGCCTGTGGCTATGGCTTCAATACTAGCCGGTGCCTTTTCCTGCCTGCATGCTACATGGTGGGTTTGACCAACATGCCAAGTTAAAATAAGCAAACTACAATCCTGAGATTGGGAGCAAAATGAATGATGTATGTGTATTTTTATATGCTTGTACATATATGTGTATGTGTGTACACCCACGTGCATATGTGTGTGTATATGTATAAATATGTACATGCATGTACATGTATGTATGTACTGAGATCCAGTTCATTTGCTTGCAAAACCACACTATATGCTCATCCTTAGTTTGTTGAATAAACCACAACTGGCAATACATTAAGCTATAAAACAGAGCTTGCAAACCATAATGGCATCATACACATACATGCCTTAGCTCCAGAAACTGGGTTAATTTCCTTCTTTGTGGGAAGTTTAAGGGACCCTATGATCACCTGTGATGCCATTACCCTCTCCATAGGAGCAAAAATATTGGCCTCGCCCACTTTGGTGACATCATATCTCTGGCCACACCCCTGATTGCCATCAAAGGCCAAATGCATTAAAAGTGCAGACTTTGGTCACAAGAAAGTTGCCCCTCCCATCTTCAGGAGTATGAATATTCCACTTTGTACGTTTAGGGTCTCCTAAATCCACCATGACAAAAGCCGTCAGGAACATGCACAGTGAGAGGTGTTTTTTTTGTTTTTTTTTAAAAGCCAAATTAGCACATGCAAAAAGGAGACAGGTCTTTCATTGCACCGTTACAGATGATATCCTGACTTTTTTCTTCTTTTCATACTGTTTTAATGTATTATAAAACACAAGTAGTACATTATTTGGGTACAGTGCTATTTATGCAGTGTTGACTGGAGATTATTAACACTCTGATGTTTAGACAATTTAACCTTTAAAAAATTGATTTCAATATTAAATATGATTTCTAAAATTTAATGTTGATAAGCATAATAAGGTGGCTTAAATTTTACACCTGCTGGCTGGGGAATTCTGGGAGTTGAAGTCCACATATCTTAAAGTTGCCAAGGCTGAGAAACGCTGGCCTAGAGTAACCCTGGCAGAAAACAGTTGTGTCCTCTCTGATCTAATGCAGGATTGTCTACAGGGACTTTAAAAATGAACCTGGGATACATTGTGGTAAAAAGTGCATTCCTCGAAATGGATGCGACTTTTCTCTGCTATGTTTATAATAGATTGTTATTGTGGAGCTTTAAGGAAAATATCTTTTTGAAACACGTACTTCTTATTTCTGACTGTCTCCAAGAACAGTCTCTTGGACGTGATCCAGTCTTTCCATTCGCTTCTCACCCCCATGAAATGTACACACAGCTCCGGAATTGTATATATAAAAATCTTTTTTTTTATTAAAAAAAAAGAATCCAGAACAAGATATCATTCAACAACAGTAACAAAAAGATAACACAGCGTCTTCTTGAATGCAAAATACTGTTTTTGCCTTCAGCCTTTTGCCTCAAGTCTCCAGCTCCCTCAGTGATCCGATCCTGCCCCCAAAGCATATTTTATGACTTCACATCATTCATGTTGTGCTCTGTCCATTTTTCTGCTGTGTCAGAAACAAACCAGATCTTCCATGTGGTGCCTCCTTCACCTTTGTAAATTTAGTCCTTGGCTAAATATCCTCTAGTTGGGCCTAATACATTGCATTGTTTGAATTTCCACAATGCCCTAGAAATAAATTATAGCGGCGCATTGTGGGAAGTGTTCTCATGCTGCCAGCAGGAGTTGGCGCATATTGAAACCAGTGGTCCTAGTAGGTGCCAGGAGTTATAAAAGGGCTTGATTATATTTTTCTTGGCAGTCCTGCAATTGAGGAAGGACAAATATTTTTACTGAAAAAACCTGCCCAGTGATGAATCTGTTGTTTTCCTTTCAATCTTCAAGAACCATGTGACCAAGCTCAAGATCTTAGATGCCGCTTAGTGCATTTAGACCATGTTGGACTCCAGACTGCAAGGAGGGAGGTAAAAGATTAGCTGGTAAAAGATATTCTTCCTTCATCTCCTTTAAAATATAATCAGCCAACCTCACTCTCTTGGGAGACCCACCTTCTGAGTGGGTCCTTGGCCGTGATGGAATGTGAGAATGACCATGGAAGACAGGGGGAAGAGATGCTGCCTAGGGAACAGTCAGATAAGAGAGGGAGGAGTCCACAACTGAGTAACGGGAAGAAAAAGAAATTTGGAAGGGACCCTCCCTAACCAGTTGGGCGGTAAATAGGGACGGTGGAATATTTGTACTTTCAGACTTGCAAGATTCTGTTAATGTAGCTTACAATAAAGTAGAAGTAGCTCATCATGTTTCCTGTCTGGTTTACTTGGGAGGGCTGACATTGGCCTTCTGCCCCAAAGTCTTTCTCTGATGGCACGCCTGCCTATTCTGCCTATTAATGCAGAAGGCAATCCCAAATGGTCCTACAACCTTTAGTCAAAAACAGTGTTGGCTGATGCCTTCCTTAGATACCTCAAGCTCCCAAAACCTTCAGGGTGAAGATAGGAATCCCCTGGGCTGCAGAGCTGACCCAACCAGGGCTCTCATTCCTAGGATGACAGCCCCATAACTGTGGTGCTTGGCATCCAAACTGAAACTTTCCCCAGGTACTCCAGTTCAAAAAATGTAATTGCCAATTGCTGAGAAAAAAACAAACAAAACAAAAAGCTTGGCCTGGTTTACTTCTTCTGAATCCTGATATTGGCCCTAAGAAGAGTTGGATTTTGTTTGTAAGAAGTTGACTGTCACGTTATTTAAAGGGGTAGTTTTCCTGGTGCTATTTCTATAGGCTTGATTGGTGGAATTGGGATGTGCATGTTCTATACATATAGCCCTTGTGGTTTACAGCATGTTGTGCAGAGACTGAAATCCTGGTTAATTCAGTAAGCCACAGTCAAGCAAACCAGCTAAGTCCTGGCATGGTTTACTAATCCTTAACAACATTGACTGAATTGAAGGATGCCTACATATTACTTACAATGTAACCTACCACTGTACTAAACTCTTGGACCGTTGCATGGGAATTTGGGGACTTACAGTCTGCATGGTGCTAAGTCATATTTGCCGAGAGAGGAATATAAGCTTCTGTAATTAAATTACTGTAAAAAGGATTTTAACAGTGTCCTTTGTTCCCCATTCAAAGGATGACCCTAATTAAAATAATTATCTTTAAAGTCACATTTTACATGCAGTTTGGAAATTAACTAGAACTGAACCAAAGATCTTTTTGCTAACTTAGTGCACAACAAGGAATAGAAAGATGCATTCTCAGCAGGAGAATTATTAATAATAATAGTAATGTTAATAAAAACGCTTTATGTATTGTGTTTCAGTGCTTCCAAATCTATCAAAGACTCATGGTGAATTAACACCCAGCCACTAAACATCTGTAATGCAATCATTAAAAACATAGACAATGATTATGCTCATTATAATAATAAATTCTAGACACAATTACACTAAGTGTGGCAAATCATTAAAACCATCAACCGTATCAATAAAAACAACAGGGATGGCAAATGGTATCATGAGATGCAGGCCTGAAGCCGATGAACAGAGCTAGATTAAGGTCAATGCACAATGCAATTAAACTTGCAGGCACGTACAGATTAGAATGGAAAAAACACCGATCTGCTCTCCTGAACCATAAAGATGAGTAAATGTGAAGGTTTTATTTCCAAGTAATGTTTGATTGCCCTGCAGTGGAATCTATCATAACTTTTGCTCTTCTCCTAGAATCCCACATACCTTTTAGCATGTTCTTCTTTCTCAAACAAATCTCTTAAGCTGAGGACAGCTGGTATCATAAAAGTCGTCTGGACTGGATGAACGACACAGCTTCAGTCTAACTGGGTCCCTGGTTCTCTGGCAATTGCTGGAAAGTCCCACAGAAGAATCCACAAATGGTGGTTCATGCACCAGGTAGCTATCAGTACGCAGCATCTCCAGTGGCTACATGCTTCGACAGGTCTGTTCACAGCTCAATGGCAAATCATTTCCTTTGCCTGCAGAAATTCCCAGGGTGAGTCCCCAGTTGCCTAAATAGGACACCGTATCTTCAAAAAAGGGAGACATGCTGGACCTGGTGCACAAATAGCAATAGTATCCTATTTTTATTTGGTAAGTGCTTATACCTAAGTGCAGTGCAAGCAAACAAAATAACATGCATAGTTTAAACCACTTATAAAGCTCATGCTATAGTGATATTACATGGAGGAACTTGTGGAGTATTAATGATGATTAATCATTAATACTCAGCCACTGGGCACTCAAGAAAGTCTGACTGATGTCTGTACTGACATCATGGCTAGTTAACTCAGTTCATACATTGCATTAAAGCATAATTGGTTTGCTTAGTTTGGTTGATTATGTGCATGAACCCAGTCATTATAATTTGTAAGCTATGGCCTAAGTGTGTCATGGGAGCCTAATTGTGGTTTGTTGTAAACCTCATTTAAGTAAACCACAGATTAGTGTGATACACAGTTTGTGGCTTGCTTATTTGAGGCTTAGTATGTTGCATGAACCCAACCAGTATGATTTGTAAACATGACTTATATTTTAGAGGGTTCTGTGAATCTAATAGCTTTGTGCCAATTTGCCCACCTAAGAAGGAATCTTTGGAGGATGCTGAAACTTCAGTCCAGCACTGCTTTCCATCCCTATTTGCCCATTTTCTGGAGTTCCCCTGAGAAAGAGAGCCTTGAAGATGCTCAGATAGAAGATGGGACAGGCAGATTGCAAGGGGTCTTCTGCTGGTCATATCCGAACCAGACACACTCAGGACTATTCCTCTTCTGCATGTGCATTTTGCTTCAAAGGCCAATGTAAGGGGGCATCAACTGTAGCTTCACTGTACCTCTTGCCTGGGCTGAGCTGAAAAAGGCTGCTGAATTATCCACCACCTGCCCTCCCTTCCTTTCCTCTGTCTTGAAAGAGAATTTTTCAGTTTTTAGGAAGCATTTTGCATTCCTCTCCAAATCGATATACCAGCTCTGGAGTCATAAAACGAGAAGAGTTAATCGAAAATGGTTTTTGTCATGCAAAGAACTCCAAGCCCAAGAAGGCGAGGCCTCTTCACACTCCCACTCCATGATTTGATTGAGGTTCTGTCACATTTAATATATATTAAGTTCCTGCTTCCCCTTCCCCTCCCCTCACAGTCAGAGAATGCAGCCTCTTGTTTCTGATTTGTTTTTAATCGTCGCAGCTGTCATTCTGATTGTATCTGTACAGCAGTGAATTGCCAGGTGTAAAACACAAAACCATCTTTACAGCAATGAATAGCAAGTATAAAACATGAAATGGAACCCCTAGAGATTATAAAGTTGAAGAATGCATGAGGAGGAAATGAATAACAGTTTGGAGGGAAAGAAATCCAGAGTGCTTTATGTCACAATGCAAAATGTATCTGTTTAAAAATCCTACGAAGTTCAGAGGGATTCAGGCTCTGGTCTTCCAGGCTGCAAATGGATTTCTTTGTTTTTCTTCTATGCTTGGGGTGTAGTCACTGGCCATATTCATAGAGCACATTTTTCCATAATTAACTTTACAAAATTAGCACATTTTCTTATAACCCATGGTTCGCATAACCCAGAGAACCATCAACTAAGCACATGGGGTGGATTTGCACACAACATGCTAAGCTAAATATCATTGGCTGGTTTGTGACTCAGTAGATCTCCGGAATGTTGCTGGGCTGCAGGGAATGAAGCTGGCTTCACATATCACACCAGGCTGTGATTTGCTTAATCACAGTTTATTGAATAAACCTGAACTGGCTGAGTTGCCACATCCCATCAAGTTGCAGACTATGGTTTACAAACCACTGTTGGCTGAATGTATATATCACCCGAAGTCTGAAACAGACAAACCAAACTGTGGCTTAACTGTATGCACAGTGTTTAATTCCCATGGCAGCGAAACAGGTTCTTGAGTAAGTTTCTGGGAAGGAGGACCAAGCTAAATCACTGTAGGGACCATCACCTAGAAGACTGTTTTCCCAGAAAGCAGTAGTGATCTATAGTAGGTTTGCTGAGAAGGGTGGGGGTGAAACTCACAGTCTCCCAGTTTCTAGCCTGAGGCCTTAACTGCTACATCAAATTGGCTCTCATTGACATTAGTAAAGGAGAAAGAGTTATTTGAAACAGGATTATTGTAGGGAGAGCTCTCTGCTCAAGACTGCCCTTTCCACCCCTCCTGTTCGTGTGCATGGTCCCAACCAAGGTCTTTAAGAGCCTGAGAGGCCCACAGACAGAATATTAATGTAAACCCGCTCCCATCTAGGCTTAACATGCTAGCCCGGACAGGAAAGGGTTATGTTTCTTCATTTGGTGTGAGTCCAGCTGTTTTAGTATAAGTTGTGTGAACTGGACCACCACCTAACACCTTAGTACTGTATCATTGATTTCTTTGGACAAAGCAAGTTATGTGGACACAGACATTCTGTTTTCTTAACCTGGGATTAATGTGTGGTGTGAACCCAGCCACAGATTAGTTATACTATCCTTCATTCCAGGCAGAACAACTTTACTTTCTTTTGTGAGATGTATTGTTTCAGTCGAACCATTTCAGGTACCAAACCATAGTTTAGGTGGGCTTCCTCTACATACAGAGCTGGAAACTACATGTCCATTCCTCTTTCCCAAAATGTTGCTTCTCCCTGCCCTTCCACCCACCAGCAGGGCATCTTACTTAAGAGCTCCCTCCAACCCTTCTTCTTCAATCCAAGTATTAGTCCCATTAAATGAAATTAAAGTTATTTTGGAGTTGGCATGCATAGACTTGCATTGCATGTATTCCTAAATAAATCTGCTGTGGAGTAAGTCCCATTGAAAGCAAAGGAATGTATGTCCAGATATACACACACTGCAGGAAAGATTCATTCCTAAGTAAGCAGGCAGAGGTGAGGAGGCTTATTGTCATGTGGGAGAAGAAAATCAAGTGACACTAAACTATGATAGCATATATTGAAGGGCAGTTGAAGCAGATTGTTTAATCTAGGAACTAGATGACTGGCAGCACAGTTCTCCAGAAATCTTCAGTGGAATTTAAGCCCAGGTTAATACTGTATAATATTTTATATTATATAATGATATAATATAATTTTATATATTTATATAAAAATTATATTAAAAATGTAATATTTCCTGGGGATGGTTAGTTTCTTAGAAGGACCCAGCTCTGCCTGCAAATCATAAAGAACTTCCAGCCATCAAGGTTTTTATTATATTTATTGTATTATGTATTATAGTGTTTTACAGTTTTATATTTCTATTTATGTTTTATTGTAAACCGCCCAGAGTCCCTTTTGGGAGATGGGCAGTGATAAATTTGATTAATAAATAAATAAATGAATAAATGAATGAATGAAGGGTATAGGTTGTATCCTGTGTTGTGAATCAGGTTAAAATTAAAATCTTGCTATGTTCCTGTAATTAATCTGCTTTTGGACCAGAATAAACTGTGAATATTGAGGACTAGTCTGATAAATAGGCTTCTCCATCTCTCCTTCTATAATCCCCATATGTATTCTTCAACATAGAGCTAATGAAGGCAAGAAATTGCAAAATAAACTATTTAGCTACTTGCCGGTAGGGCTGAAACAAATTGCTAGGTGACTGAAAAAGAAAAAGCCCCAAGGAAGTCATTATGGATAATTCTTTTTAAGTGATGTCAGATTCCATATAATATTGTTAAAGTCTGTAAATAATTTATGGCTAAAGCAAATCCACCTTCTTGACCAACTCTTCTCATCTGGGCAATGGGAATATAATTGGAAAAAACAGCAACCTTTTGTCATGGGCAAATGTTGGAGAAGTAAATTGCTACACTATGATGGCCAGAGGAAATGTGACACCTCTTCAGGACATACAACCAGAAGTGAACCCTGTTCAAGATGTTAAGTGCTGAGAAGATGCTGGCAGTTTTTCCATAGATGGTAAATAGGTCTGCAACAAGGGAGGGCACTGGAAAAGCATAAGAATACTCACTACTAATTTGATGTTAATTATACAGTTTTTTTTTAAAAAAAACCATACAGTAGATTTAAAGAATATATATGCACAACTCATTGCTTAACAGCTGCCAAAGTTTTTTTTATGGAGCAAAAGGCAAACAAACAACAGGCAGAGAGAAACTCATCTTGCAGCAGAGGAAGTTCAACACGCCAATTTTCTGTTCCCCAAAAACTCTCTCACTTTTGAGGCAGGTCCAAATCTCTTTGAATTAGGCCTTCCACAAAATGAATTTTACACTCCTAATAGACAGGGAAACTAGGAGCATATGGGTTTGATTCATGAAAAAGCCTAGCATGTTTTTTTCAGCGTGTCTGATTCTTTCTTATGTTTCACATAGAAAACTGCTGACACACATTTGGTCTTGCCCTTTGAGCTATCCCGTTACCTTTTGCCTTAGTGTTTTTAACTCCCTCACAGAGATTAAGGATGTCTCCTTCTATTTTCATCACAGGGTTTGAATGAAGAGTGGAAACTTGCCTTAGAAAAGGACGATCTTCTTCAATCAGGCCTCTTTCAGGGGCATTAGGACTGCATCTTAGAGAATTCCTAGTCTGAGAAGCTGGGAGAAGCAATCCCAATAGGTAAAATGGTAAATGGTTAACCCCTCCCATCTGCCTCCTGGCTCCTCCTCCCTTTAGTAGCCACCCCAATCCCACCACTTGAGAGACAGCAGCAAAGGTCATTCACCCCTCAGCCATCTCTGGGCTTCAATCGGAATGCAGCTATTGTCTCTTGAGGTGTTTTAATTCGTACCAATAGAATTCCTAAGGAACCAGGAGCGGGGAAAATGGTATATTCTCTTTATGGACACAGACATGGAAACACTTCTCCTGCTTTTCTTTCTGCGGGGAGTTTTCTACTCTGACACATATTCAGGTTTTGTTTCCTTCTAACACAGTTCTAATGGCAATCCGAAGTATTGTCTCTGTGTGAGGGCCACACATTAGACCTGGTGGTTGCCTCGGGGCAGTGGTGTTGTGATCTGGATTTGGGGGACATTAACTTTAGTCCCTGGCCATGGATCGATCACTCTCTCTTGGCCCTAGAGTTCTTCGCAGCTGCCCCTCGCTACAGGGAAGTGCAGCCTACTCAATTGGCTTGCCCCAGGTGCCTGTGCTGTTTCAGAGGGAGTCTGGGGTTTTTCCTGAAACTCTGGGAAAACCCCAGATCAGCAGAGGTGCTTGTCACAGCTTGGAAAGAGCAGATGATGGGGTCCATGGACCGAATCGTGCCTGTGTGGACTCTCTGTGTACATGGTTCTCATAGACCACCATGGGTTACTGAGCAGCTCCAAGAAAAGAAGTGACACAAGAGACACCTAGAGTGCCACCGGACAAAGACAAAGAGTGAGGCCAACCAAGCACGCATACACATGCATGCACATGCACACACACACACATAGGTCAGAGCCTATACTAAAATATGCCTTGTGGTGATAAGAGCAGCGATGCATATTTACTTCTCTGCCTTTGTTGCATCTGCGGATAGCTGCCCAGCAGCCCTGTTTCAGGTAACCAGGTCCCTCCTGGGTAAGGAAGAGCCAGGAACATCCCTGCAGGGCTACTGTGAGGAATATTCTCAGCATCTGTCAGATAAAGATGCTCAGAGTTGGACTTTGGTTGGGCAGATCCTTTGGACCTGATGGAGACGCATCTGCGTCCTGTTATCTGAGAGGAGTTTGAGCTGATTGATCCTGAGGAAGTGGACAGGGTCCTCCTGGCTGTGAGCTTGGCCACCTGTGTTCTGAACCCAAGTTGCTCCTGGCTGGTCAAGGGCTCCTGGGAGGTAGCATGTGGTTGGGTCCAAGTGGTGGTTAATGCCTCTTTGCAGGAGGGGGTGGTACCGCCTGCCTTGAAGGAGGCGGTGGTGTGCCCCCTTCTCAAGAGGCCATCTTGGACCCAACAGTGCTAAACAACTTCCATCTTTTTAGGGAAGGTTGTTGAGTGGGTGGCTGGTGTGCAGCTACAAAGGCCCCTGGATGAAGCAGATTATCTGGATCTTTTTCATTCTGGGCTCAGGCCAGGGCACAACACCAAAACGGCATTGGTTGCACTTGTAGATGACCTTTGGAGAGCTCAGGATGGGGGTGGTGTAGGTGTTTTGACCCTCCTGGACTTTTCAGTGGCTTTCGATACAATTGACTGTGGCATCCTTCTAGACCAGCTTTGAGGATTGGGAGCAGGAGGCAGCGTGCTACAGTGGTTCTCTTCCTTTCTCCACAGCCAGTTCCAGTCAGTGTTGTTGAGGGAGGAGGGGCTGAGCCCTAGGCCTCTGCAGTGTGGGTGCCCTCAGGGACCTGGCTTTTCCCCCCAAGCACTGGGATAGGGTGTGACTGATGAGAGGACTTTGTGGTGGAGTGGACTGCATGTGAAAGTTTAATTATGGTGCCAGGTTTTAATATTTGTGATAGATAGATAGATAGATAGATAGATAGATAGATAGATAGAAGACAGATGTTGTTTTAACTGTTGATTGTGAGCTGCCCACAGTTCGGTACAAGATGGGCGGCTACGTAAATGTTTTAAATGAATTAAATAAATAAGTAGATTCTCGAGATGGAAAGATATTTTCCAAGCCTGGGCATAGCCATGAAGTGTTGAAGGGTGTTCACTTCATCTTGATTTGGAGCAGGAAAGGATAGAATGAAGCCTCCAGGTGGCTTGGGGAGGCTGGAGTTCAGGACCTTGGATAGCTCCCAACAGCTTGCTCACCTGCTGCATTTTATGCAGGGGGCAGATATCCTTTCTAGGCTCCACCTTTTTCCTGAAAAATGGAGCCTCATCCTTAAAGGGGCAGTTCTCTAGTCAGAAAGACTCCAGCCTTCTATTTTGCACTGAATTCCCAGGAAGTACTGTGTCTCCTGATGTGAAGCGTTCCAGAGGAATCTGGGCCAGCTGGATCTGGAATATTACAGATGAGAAGGTCTGTAGCTCATGGGAAGAGATGCCCCAGCTTAGTCACCTCTGTAGCAGGTCTTCTGGATTCAGTAACTTCTATAGTACATCACAGTCCTGGCTGCTGCTCAGAATCAGATGGCAGTATCTTCCTTACAGGAAAAGTGATCAATAAGGGCAATCAGTGAGTGTCTGAAAACCCTCAGATGATCACAGACCATTTGCAAGACAACTGTTTTGAGCTGGGGCAGATGTGGACTGTTCTTAATGTCCATTCCACACCTATGATTTTCAAACTCTTGTGACACTAAGATCATGGGAAACTATTTTAATTCCCTGAAAATTCATCACCAAACCCTGGTCCCCACCAAAAATAGAAGGTCAAGTACTGAAAATGGACTGTCTCTAGAGATGTTTTTGGAACTGTTTAGTTTTTGCTTATCTGCTATTAAACAGATTAGCTTAGCTGAATTTCAACATCATAACTGCAGTGCATTCTTTCCATGGCCTTAAATAGTTTGAACTGAAGAAAGAAAGCAATTTATGAAATCAGCTCTTAAAACCATAAGAAACAATTCTGAAAATCTAGTTTTATATAGATAATATTTATATACCGTATATTATTCTCCTCCTCTTCCTGCCCCATTCCTTTTTAAAAAGAATAAATAGAATAAGTATTTAGAGGGAAAAAATAGAAAGAATAACAAAAGCATAATTACTGCTATAGCATAGGAAAAAATAGCACATGGCTGGATCCTGCTCTGAAATTTGTAGTGGGGCCAGAAGAAAGAAAAGGGTGGGGTGTGCCAAAATTTGATGTGATTTGAATATAATTAAAATTAAATAAATAGCCTTAGTGGATGGCACCACTTAACCAACCTCATCTGATCTGGAAGACTAAGCAAGGTTGGACCTGATTAACTTTGGGAAAGGAGACCACCAGGAAAACTGGGACTATTGGCTGGACTGGGAAGTTGAGGAACATTTAAAAACACAATACAAAAACCTAAACCAGTAAGATCATTTAAATATTAAATGCTTGATGCAAGAGATTGGAGTTTGGGGGAAATTTGCTAAATACTAAGTAAATAAGATACAAATAGTGAGTCTGAGGACAGTACATAGAACAGCCTCTCCCACATTCCAGCAAGATGAGACTCTGACATGGGGAGGGCATCTCCAGCGGGGTCTCACCTGTAGATCTTCATGGCTGGACCAATTCATAGTAGGAGAGGCAGTCCTTCAAACACTCAGGCCTTAAGCAGTTTAGGGCTTTCAAGATCAGGAAGATAAGAGTCTCCTTCAAGTTGAACTCAACTGCTGGTGATTTCCATTCCATGTAGGTTTGGTTTGGTTTTGCAACCACACAACTGTAGTTTTCCATTGCCTTCTTCTGGGATATTTTTTTGACTTCCCCGTCTCACTCACAACCATCTATTTCCAAGCATTAAACAGATCTATCTTGCTTAATAGTTTGAGATCAGCCAAGGTCAGCTCAGTGCTGCCATCTAGCCATATTTAAAGGTCAATACCATTACCTTAAACTGCCTGTAACACAACTGGCAATCAGTGTGGATCTTTCAATACAAACATCATGTGATTTCTGTGCCTTGCATCATTTAGATGTGTTTGCATTGCCACTTGTTGCTTAAAAACGGAACTTATATATTTACAAGTGTATAAATACAGTGTAGCCCTAAGTGTAAACATGCCTCTCCCTGATTTAAGGTTTCTCTGTATTTGCATTACAAAGAACTCGGGAAGTGACTGAATAGATGGTCCAGTCCTGTGGTTTGAAGGAAATACAGACACAGCCTTTGTTGCTGAAAAGAGAAGTAGAGTTGATTCATCATGTTCAAGTGCCAAAACACCAGATTTGTGTACAATAAATCCCTGCTCATAGGAAGTATCCTGGATCACTATCTTTCTCTGCATGTAAGTAGTTTTTTGCAACCAGGTGACTAACAGGACATTAAATAATACACAACTGAGAAAACAAGAAAAGCTACATGTCTTAAGGGTAGATGCAACATAAAGTTCCTTTCTTTTCCCCTTGAGAAAGTAGAAAGGGAATATACCTCTTGCTCAATGAAATGAAACAAGAAGGGCTTCTTCAAGATAATTGGCATAGGTGAGAGCTTGTCCCTTGTACAATGAAATTCTTCATCCTGTAAAAGCCAAAGTGATTTTTCCCAGCTTCCCATTTAGATTAGAATATGCCCTGAGTATAGGGGCATGCTCAGGGACAGACTGAAAAAAGTTAAGAAGGTAACCACAGCCATACAATCAAAGTCTTACCCTTTTTACATGTCCTGCATTTGCAACACACTTTGAATATGGGCCAGAGTTTGGGTTGCACTGTTGCAACCACCATCTTGACTTTTCTGACCCCGCTTCCCTGCTCATGGACATTTCTCCTTCAGTAAATCTGTTGGCTAGTAGACGTCCCAGCTTACTGTTTCAAGTAGATCTGCTTTTAGAAAGCCACACAGTTTGGCAAGGCAAATATCTTGATCTAGGCCTGTTTTGAATGGAGCATTTCCGTTTCTCTGCTTATGCCCAGGCCACCTTCAGCACATCCCCAAACTCTGAGTGTGCCTTCATAGCCCCTCCAAGCACTGTTTGAAAATTACAGTGGCATAACCATAGTGCATATCAGAAAAGGGGGAAATTATGATATATATGGAGAGTAATCATATTCATTCTATTTAATTAATTTCAGTTACAGAACTGGAATCTAAGTCCTATGAAGGAAGATTGAAGTCATTAGTTAGCCTGAGATGTGGTTCTTAGACTGATAAAAATTAAGGCAGCCATTATGCACACAACCAGTTGCAGACTTCCCAGAACTGGCTTCTCTTGAGTGCCCAGTAAGGTAGTAAGAAAAAGAAAGTCTCCACTCTAACATAGGCTGATGGATTGGTTCTCAGCTGAAAATTAGCTCCCTTGCTGGGGGCCCCCTTGCTGGGCGTCTTGTACCACTAAGCTTTCATCTTACCAAATCTTGCTAAAGACAACTCTGTGAATTTGTGCTTGGGAATAGATTATTTTCAGCTCAGGCAGCTGCCAAAGGCCTGAAGCTTAGCCTTGAGAAAGCCATCAAGATAGAGCAAGTCCCTGGTTTAAACACGTCCCAGTTTACAGATGATTCCTAGTTAAGAATAGACTGCCATAAAGACTATTATATTAAAAAATTGAGTTAAGTACAATGTTTCGGGTTAACGCTTGAAAAGGACATCATGTTTGGTAAAGTCGAGGGCCAGGGGAAAAGAGGAAGACCTTCAATGCGATGGATTGATACAATTACTGCAACAATGGATGCAGACATTGGAACAATCAGGCATATGGCACAAGACCGAACAGCATTTCGTTCTGTTATACATACAGTCACCATGGGTCGTAAACAACTCGACGGCAACTAACAACAACAAAAACGCCATATTTTAATCTGTGAGTATGAATGAAACATTACTGTATATCTTTCCACTCTCCCCCTAAACCAGAATAAGCGGTGATTGCTAGCAAGCAAAGCATGAAAATGTGTCTACAGTACCATAAATGTTGTGCATTTAGAGACTATATGAGCAATTGAAATAGTCTTACTGCATTTCTTTTGGCTTTGTTTGAAATACGTTTTGCCCACGCATGTTCTTGCTTCAATATTTTGCAATGAAATATTGCTTGGGCTGGGGTGAGGAACCTGTGATTCTTCAGATGTTATTGAACAACACTTAGTCACTCCAGACATAGTGAGGTATTGTCATGATCACCGTTGCGATGCTTGTGACATCGCAACGGCTCGCACGACAATGCAGGGAAATGGGTCCCTGGCGGATTAAGGGAAAAGGCAACTAGGTAACAAGAGAGAGCAACAGGTCCTGGCAACAAAGTATCAACTCTAGCCAGCGGCACGGAAGAGAAAGATACAATGTTGCAAAGAAAGCAATTGACAAGGCCAGACCAAGAGGCGCGCCCAAGCTGTCAAAGAGATTACGAACCTGATCGCCCGGCAATGAACCATCACCAGCCAGGGAAGCAATCGAGGAAACGCCCGGAGCACAGGAGGGGCTCTACGACCCCTCATCTACCGACGACGGAACCGGCAGGGCTCGGGGGCGCACCCGGAGTAAGGAGGGGTGGAGCGCTGACCGGCGCGGGCTATTTAAATCCTGTTCCAGCGCGCTCCACTCACTCTCAGCTTTCTTAAAGGGCACGCATACTGTTACTCAAATAAAACCAGAACCTAAGCCCACGCTAGCATCTGTGTTTTTACTGGGTAGCAGACAGAGCCTGACACAAAGCTGAGAGTCACCAAACCAAATTCGCCAAGCTCCACTGGACGAAAATTTTCCGCGGGAGAGATCCACTGGCGATAACGGAACCGGGGACGGCCATGGAGTCAGCACTTCGCACCAGAGGCGTGAAGGATGGCCCGCAGGAGGCAGAGACGACCCGACAGCTGCTGGAGGCGGCGCACCCGAGATGGGACACGGGCACCCTCCCTGCCCACACCGCACCCATTCCAGACCTGGAGCTCCAACCCAGATGGGAGAGCCCCAACGGAAGACGAAGTCGGGGGCCAACAACTCCTCACATGGGCCGGCAAAGCAGGACCCCGGATGGGAACACCCTACTCCACCTGGAGGCTCCACTACCCCCAAACGCCCAAGCAGGAAGGTGCAAGACTACAGACCGGACAGCATCTGGCAGCACCGACGTCGGACGACCAGGGCACGCCAGACAGGGTCACGGCCCTGGAAGCCAAGGTACGAGATCTGGAACACATGCTCCAGTCCCTGACATCGGCAGACCAGGGCACGCCAGACAGGGTCACGGCCCTGGAAGCCAAGGTACGAGACCAGGAACACATGCTCCAGTCCCTGGCATCGATAGTAGGCGAGCGCTCAAAGACTGAGGTGGCACAGGGGGCAAGAGGGGATCGGGGCACCCTACCCACCCCATCAACAACCCCGAGCGGAAGGGGCCAAGCACGAGACTCTGTCGCAGGGCTTTGTGGCCCCAGGGAGTGGGGGCCATCCCTCACCACCCACAGGTAGGGGTCCCGCAAATTGGGGGGTTCGCCAAAGACTTCCCCGTAAAATTTGACAGAGACCCCACGAACCTGTCCTTCTTTCTTACGAATGCGAGGGACTACATGGCCCAATACGGCCATTCCTTCGGCACAGAAGCAGCCAAAATCTCGGCAGTGGCCACCAAGCTCAAAGGCAGGGCTGTGGACTGGTACATGCAGATGTCCGAGTCTGGAGCCCCAGCCTTGGCCAATTTCCACGACTTCCTAGCCAAGCTGAAGCATTACTTCGAGGACCCCCTGGTGAAGGAAAGGGCCAAGAGCACACTTAAAGCGCTTCGCCAAGGAAGAAAAGCGGTGGCTGACTACGCCCTCGAGTTCAAGGTCCTCACAGGCAAAATCCTGGAATGGTCTGAGGTCACCTTGATCGACATGTTCAAGGGTGGCCTCAACCAGGAGGTGCTACAATGGGCACTCTACAGGGACGACCCAGCCTCCCTTCACGGGTGGATTTGCCTAGCCGGAAAAACGGAGCACGCTCAGTGCACATTCCTGCTCACGACCGCAAATGACAAAATCCCTCCCAGCACAAGAGGACCAGTCCCACAGTTGGGCCTGACGTGGGACACAGACCAACAACGGAGGCTTGCCCGCGGGCAATGTACCAGGTGTGGGAAGACGGGCCACCGAGCGGCGGACTGTTTCAAAGACAGGACAATGGATCGCCTGCCCAGACCAACACCGAAAACACCACACAAGCCATCCAACCCCACCAGACGTCTGACAGGAGCGCTAGCAACCCCGGACGAGGAAGTGGATGCCTACCTCGCAGGGGACGCGATCAACGCCCAAGAACAGCTGGTGGAAAACGCCCCCCACCTGCTCTAAGCAGCGCCGCTGGGCAGGTAGTAAAGAAGGGGCGCAACAACCCCAGGGTGAGTGACGATTGCTCCATCCTGGCAGGGACAATTGAACTCTCGTATGGCCCTAGAGCCATTGCGGTCGAGGCTTTGGTTGACTCTGGGTGCTCCAGAAATCTGATCCACCCAGACATTGTTGCCGCACTAAAACTGCCCTGCTCCCCCCTCCCTAAACCGCTGGCGTTCCAACAACTCGACGGCTCTACAGCGGGGGGGGGGGGGACCGGCCACCCAGGGGACCAGAAAGGTCACCCTGACAATGGGCACCCACAAGGAATCCATAGACTTTGTGGTAACCCAGATAGGGAAACCCAATGTAGTGCTGGGGATCCCCTGGCTAGCACGCCACAACCCACACATAGATTGGAGGACACGCTCCATCACGTTCAAAGACGGGGTCTACCAGGCACTGACGCCGGACAAATCATCTGCTCTGACGGTGGGGAGGGCAGAGGTCGTCGACCAAACCCACGACCCCCCCCCCCCGAAAGACTGCCGGAGCAATACGTGGACTTTGCAGATGTCTTCGGAGAAGAGGAGGTGGACCAATTACCCCCTCACCGCAAGACGGACTGCACAATTGAACTGCTCCCAGACGTCCCATTACCCAAGCCCAAGATCTACCCCATGACCCAGAGACAATTAGCGGCGCTGCGGGAATTCTTGGACAAAAACCTCTCCAAGGGCTTCATAGATCCAGCGAACTCGCCGGTTGGAGCACCCGTCCTATTTCGTGAAAAGAAGGATGGCACCTGAGACTATGCACCGATTACCGCGGATTAAATTCTGCTTCCCTATCCAACAAATACCCCCTACCCCTCGTAAAGGACATGCTGGCGCACTTGTCAAAGGGAAGGATGTTTTCCAAACTCGACCTCTGTGAGGCGTATTACAGAATCCGCATCAGGGAGGGGGACAAGTGGAAAACGGCGTTCAACTGCCCCTTGGGCTCCTTCCAATACAAGGTACTGCCTTTCGGTCTGGTGGGGCCCCCGGGGGTCTTCATGCAACTCATCAATGAGGTACTGCATGAACATCTGTTCAAGGGCGTACTAGTATACCTGGATGATGTCCTCATCTACACAAGGACGCAGAGGGAACACGAGAGGTTAGTGAGGCAAGTCCTCACTAAACTCCGGAAAGCTAAACTTTATGCCAAGCTGTCCAAGTGCGAGTTCCACAAGTCACACTTGGACTACTTAGGCTACAGAATCTCTGACAAGGGCATAGAGATGGACCCAGCGAAGGTTCAGGCAGTTTTGAGCTGGGAGCGCCCACACACCAGGCGCCAGCTTCAAAGCTTCCTTGGGTTCGCAAACTTCTATAGGTCCTTCACGAGGGGGTTCGCGGAAATTGCCCTGCCCTTAACTGATTTAATGAAAACCAAAGGCGTCGGGGAGACGCGCAAGGTAAAAAACCCAGGGCTGTGCTTAATTGGACTCCCGCCTGTCAAACCGCGTCTTTACAGCGGAGCCAATTCTATCCCACCTGGACCCCGAACGGCCTTTTGTAGTGCAGGTGGACGCTTCCGACTTCTCCATAGGGGCCATCCTGCCGCAAAAGGATTCCGCTGGAATCCTGAAGCCATGCGCCTATCTCTCCAGAAAATTTTCAGAGACAGAGAGGCGCTGGCATGTGTGGGAAAAGGAAGCCTTTGCAGTTAAAGCAGCACTGGAAGCTTGGCGCCACCTGTTGGAAGGGGCAACCTGCCCGTTTGAGGTCTGGACAGACCACCGCAACCTCGAGGTGCTCCGCACGCCCCGACGCCTCAACCCCAAACAAATCCGCTGGGCTCAGTTCTTCAGCCAGTTCAACTTCCAGCTGAAGTTCATCCCAGGGAAAAAGAATTTCCTGGCAGATGCACTCTCCCAACTGCCACAGGATGCGGAGCCTATCTCCGACATCGTGGGGACGGTGCTCTCTGATTCCCAGCTGGGTCTGGCAGCGGTCACCCGGGGGCGCGCTCGAGGACAGCCTGGCCCCCCCTCACAAGCAACCCCGGCGCAACCCACCCCTAGACGCAGGCAACCGCAAATGCCAGGTGGGTTACGGTTTGATTTTGCAACGGCATTAAAATCAGACCCCTGGCTCCTCGCCAACCCCAACAAGGTCAACATGGACCAGGACCTCACGTGGGCGGAGGGAAGGTTATACGTACCTGACTCTCAACGACAGGCGATCCTCAACAGATCGCACGACAGCAAACAGGCTGGTCACTTTGGGTTCTTGAAAACCCTACATCTAACTTGGGGGCAGTTTTGGTGGCCCTCGCTGAGGAAGGACGTCAAGCAGTATGTGGCATCCTGCCCAGTGTGCGCAATGGCCAAGCAGCCGGCTGGCAAACCCCAGGGGCTGCTGCAACCCATGGCTGAACCCTCCCGCCCGTGGGATGAAATCTCAATGGATTTCATTGTGGACTTACTGCCTAGCCAAAAGAAAACGGTCATATGGGTAGTAAAAGACTACTTCTCAAAACAAGCCCACTTCATCCCTGCGCCGCGATCCTGTCAGCACAATAGCTGGCGAAACTGTTCCTAGTCCATGTGTACTGCCTACACGGCTGCCCCTCCCGCTTGGTGACCGATAGGGGCACACAATTTACCTCGAGGTTCTGGCGGGCTTTTTTAAAACTGATAGGTACCCAGCAAGCCCTGTCAACCTCCTGGCATCCCCAGATGGATGGATCTATGGAGATCCTTAATGCCACACTGGAACAATTCCTCCGCTCCTATATCAATTACCACCAGGACGATTGGGTGGACTTACTCCCGTTTGCAGAGGTCGCATACAATAACGCGATACATCAAAGCACGGGACAAACCCCCTTTGGGGTGGTGTTGGGTCGGGAGTTCGTCCCCATCCCTGAGTTACCCCAACCCCTGTCCCCAGCAGTAGCCGCCTGTGAGTGGGGTACGAAACTTGCAGATTCCTGGCCGATCATCAAAGACGCGCTTAAAGAGGCACAAACCGCCTACAAAATACAAGTGGACAAACACTGGCACCAACAACCAACGTTTCGGCCGGGGGACATGGTCTACCTATCCACCAGATTCATAAAATGGCCCCCAAGTTTATTGGGCCATTCCAGGTGACACAGATCATGAACCCAGTCACAGTGCGCTTGGACCTGCCCCATAATTTAAAGAGACTGCACCCGGTGTTCCACTGCAGCTTACTCAAGCCAGCAAGTGACCCCTCCTGGTGGCACCCACGCACGCCCCCCCCCCACCAGTGATGATAGACAGGCAGCAACACTTCGAAGTAAAGGAGGTACTTGACTCCCGCAAGCTACGGGGCTCCCTCCAATACTTAATCAAATGGAAACACTTCCCGCACCCTGAGTGGGTCGCTGCCCGCGACATCCAGGCTCCAGACCTGATCCGCACCTTCCATACCGCCTATCCCTCCAAACCCGCGGCTTAACCTTCTCAAAGGGGGGCAGCATGTCATGATCACCGTTGCGATGCTTGTGACATCGCAACGGCTCGCATGACAATGCAGGGAAATGGGTCCCTGGCAGATTAAGGGAAAAGGCAACTAGGTAACAAAAGAGAGCAACAGGTGCTGGCAACAAAGTATCAACTCTAGCCGGTGGCATGGAAGAGAAAGATACAATGTTGCAAAGAAAGCAATTGACAAGGCCAGACCAAGAGGCGTGCCCGAGCTGTCAAAGAGATTCCAAACCTGATCGCCCGGCAATGAACCATCACCAGCCAGGGAAGCAATCGAGGAAACGCACGGAGCACATGAGGGGCTCCACGACCCCTCACCTACCGACGATGGAACCGGCGGAGCTCGGGGGCGCACCCGGAATAAGGAGGGGTGGAGCGCTGACCGGCGCGGGCTATTTAAATCCCGTTCCGGCGCACTCCACTCACTCTCAGCTTTCTTAAAGGGCACGCATACTGTTACTCAAATAAATCCAGAACCTAAGCCTACGCTAACGTCTGTGTTTTTACTGGGTAGCAGGCAGAGCCTGACAGGTATATGCTAGCATTTGTTGCCCAGCTTGGGGCCACAAAATCTGGGCTACAAATATCTAGACAACCACCAGATGACAGGACTAGTAGACTTTTCTATTTCTCTTTGCTAGATATGTTATGGCCCCATCATCCTTGTTTTAGATGCCCTTTGGTAGAAAGTCTGATTCATGCAACCCATTAAACACACTGCATAGTGGCTTAGCATGTTTTGTGAATCAGTCCTAACTCCAACTGAAAATCTGTTATTGATACCATCTTTAAATGGGTTGAATGCAAAAGATATCTCTATTTCAGACGTTGCTAATAGACCAATTATTTAGACCTCATGGCAATGTATTCCCAAAATTTCCATAACAAAGGAAATTCTTGCTCGAGTTATTAAGGCAATCTTCAGCAGTTAAAACTGGATCTTAGAATTGTAGCGTAGGTTCATATATTGCACTAAACTACAATTGGCATTGCTCACATGATGTATTAAGCCATAAACCAAACAAACTTTATTATGGTTTAGGGTGATATGCAAATCTAGCCACAGGTATAGAAGAGACCTTAGAAATCATGTTGTCCAAATCTCTGTTTGTCATTATGAAAACAACCAAATCATACCTTCAAAATCAATGGAGAAATATTGAATTTTGCCCAAGATAAGCATGTTAGAACCAGCAGAGGAGAAGCTGTATCTAGAATGGAAGACCTTCTAATTTCTTTGTCCAGAGTATTGTGATGAATAGAAGTTTCCTTTCATTGAGGAATTAGCTTGCATATTACAAAATGTGAGTAAGACTATAATTATTCTGAATTCAGCAAATTATCAATCTGGGTTGTCAGTATGAGGTTTTGGATCTCAGATTAGGCTTTTGTTAAAAGAGGCTGAAATCACCCAATCTTTAAAGTAGTGTTTCTTAAATTCTCCCAGCAGAAGTCTTGCCCTACAAGCATTCTTCGATATCTCACCAATGATATTGACAATGATGCGATCAGGGTCTGGCATCTGCCACTGGCTACTTTCAGCAGCTGTGGGCACATCTTCTCCCCTCTGGTCATCTGTCACTGTCCTCCGTTGCCATTTGACTTGAACTGCAAGACAGATTGGGCATTTAGCTTCTGCACGGGCATCAGCCTGCTTAATGCCTGACCTGTGCATGGCAGAGCACTATTTGGGCATTACATTGGCTTCTGATCTATACTTCTGGAAGTCCATTAGAGTTGTTTTTAGCCTTCTTTGGAAAGAGTAGTAGATTTTTTTAAAAGCAGAACTAGTTCTGTCTGCTTGGAAGTTTGAGTTAGTTGGGAAAGTGAGCCTGGTTCAGCCAGCTGTGCATTGTTGGTACTGTCCCAGATCACTGGCTTTTTAACTGCTTCTGCCCATAAAGATTTCTTGTGCTTTCTACCCCAGCATTATAGTTCCCTTGCAGCATTTATTTATTTATTTATCTAATTTATCTAATTTATCCCCA
Source organism: Candoia aspera (assembly GCF_035149785.1). Classification (NCBI taxonomy): domain Eukaryota; kingdom Metazoa; phylum Chordata; class Lepidosauria; order Squamata; family Candoiidae; genus Candoia; species Candoia aspera. The sequence continues at coordinate 13,631,979 of NC_086159.1, read as the reverse complement.
CCCATCTCCTCCCATTGGGGAACTCTGGGCGGTTTACAACAATCAATTAAAAACAACAATAAAATACACAGTATAAAAATACAATAATAAATAATATAAATAAGTGTAAAGGTAAAAAGTCCAAGTGGCGAAAGAATCTAAAACAGTCCAAGTGTGGGAGGAGTGGTCTATAGCAACCATCCCCATGTAGATCTATTCCCCTCTCCAACCCAAGCGAGGCGGCAGAACCAGGTCTTCAGACTCCTCGGAAAGGCCAGGAGTGATTTAACTATTTAGGATAGTGTTCGCCGGCTCCAAGGCTTTGAAACGGAGATGAGCACCGCCCCCTAGAGTCGGACACGACTGGACTTTACGTCAAGGGAAACCTTTACCTTTACCTTCTCAACCTTGGCAGCTTGAAGATGTGTGGACTTCAACTCCCAGAATTCCACACATCTTCAAGCTGCCAAGGTTGAGAAATACTGATTTAGGATATTTGAAAACTTGGGTGAAACTGACAAGAGTTCTGATGGTTTTCCTTCCAGCCCAAGTGACAGGTTTCTGAGCTGAGGAGCACATGATAAGGCAGAAGGGAGTATCTCCAACACTTCCCTTCCCTTCTGCAGCTCCCAGAACTCTGAGCCATTGGACTGTGGTTTCAATGAAATCTGAACATGAATTTTCAGCTTCTAGCTTTTTCCTGAGTTTGCCATTCACTGAGCTAGTCAGGTACACTGACAGTTTGTATTACAATCCAGTGTTTCGGCATTTACTAATGGAGATTCTGTTAAATTGGGTGGCCCACCTAATGGTGTTGGAACAGATACCTTCATTGAAAATAATGGGAAACTGAGAGAGAATGATCACACTTAGAATTTCTACCATAAAATAAGTGTGACTATGTAAAGGTGTGAGGCCATTTTTTTAAACAATGCCACATTATAGGTTTATTACAGAAATGTTCTGGATAGTTATAACTCATGTATCATCCTACAGCTGATAAGGAAGTTTCAGTCCAAACAACACTCAAATTGCATTTTGGGGGTAGGGGAGAGGGGGTTAGGGTCTCCTCTGACTACATTGTTGAATTTCAGGGTCCAAGCGCTGAAAACTGTGGTTTTCCACCATTTTGAGAAGAAAATACATGGAAAATTTAGCATTAGCTTTTAAATAGCCTTAGAAGAATTAGCAACAACTATGGTGTCACACAAGCCCCTTTGCATGATTGGGTGCAATCCCTTGTGAGGCCTCAAACACTGAGTAACACCTAACCATCCAAAGCTTGCCCATATTTGGGGTAAGCCATGGAGATTTAACCATGGTTTGGTGAATAAGCCTTTGCCAACATGGGCACCCTCTGATAGATAGAACTCAATTCTCAGAATTCTCATAAAAGGCCATGCAGGCTGGGGGATTCTAGGAGAAGTCCACATCTGTGGAGTGTGTCAGGTTGGAAAAGGCTGTACCAAGCTATCGGTCAGTTCACAAACCACTGTGGCAAGATTTACACAATCTGCTAAGATGAAAACAGACAGCTACATTATGGATTTGTGTGATATAGGAAATCCGATAGCAGACATACCCTTTTTGGTAGCATTTGTGGCTGAAGATGGAACCAGCTGATGGAAACCCCTAGGATATGCCTGCCCGAAGAAGGCAAGCAAGTGAAATGAACTCCAGTGATAAAACTGGAGAAATGTTGGAACAAATGACTATGCCCTGAATAATCTGACCCAACCTACAAAATCTTGTTAGTCAAGAGGAAGACTAAGTGCATGACTTCATACTGTAGAGCAGTGTTTCTCAACCTTGGCAGCTTGAAGCAGGGCCGCAATTAGGGGGGCTGGGGAATTCTGGGAGTTGAAGTCCACACATCTTCAAGCTGCCAAGGTTGAGAAACATTGCTGTAGAGAAACTACCTCCCCATCATCCTGGCTGAATGCAGAATTCTGCATGCAAAAACAAGATCCAAGAGGAAAATCTCCTTGCCATTTCTCTTATTCCAGTTTGCTCTGCATAGGAGCATGCTTTGCAAGGAGGTGCAATCAGGCAAAACTTGAGATGCTGTTGTACCATCTTACCTATAGCTTATATCAGCAAGGCATAAGGACCATATATTTGCTGATGTTTCTTGCTACGCCAGCTGCCCTTGCCAATTACAGAGATTAATGATGCAGAATCTCTGAACCAATAGCTCAGGCTTTATAGTGCAATTACCTTGCAGGATCCATACCCTTGGAGAGACCTAAGACAGAAATGGTTGTAGGGACTGCCTTTTATAGGATGCAGTCGGATTCGTCTCTACGAGTACACAGTAGGATAGAAATCCTCACTTTTCAGTTTGGTGTCAGGACTTTTTAATGAATCCCTCCCTCTGAATGCTCTACGCCAGCCTTCCCCAGCTACACCTTCTCAAATTCCCAGATAGCATGTCCTGTTGACGTTACCAGGCCAGCATTCTAGGAACTGCATTTCCAACAGTGCAAACTGACTAGAAGCCTATCCATCCATGTTTTTCTCTTTTGGACTAAGAACATCCCTTGCTTTAAGAACAAGGAGGCAAAGAAGCAAAAAGAATAATATTCTCTCTCCCCCTCCCCTGGAAAAACTAAGGATCTGTGGTTTCTCTGTTTGTATCTGCCTTGCATCTCAAAGGGTTAACGATAGGAGGATGAGACACATTATTGGCACCTGAGCAGCAGAGGAAAAGCTGCCAAGTTCACATAGTTGGTGGCCAGCAAGACAGAAAGAACTCCGTCTAGTGGCAAAATATGGAAATTCAAGAATACTATTAATAACTGGAGAGCCAGCCTGGACGAGTCCTTGCACTTTTCCTGGCAAGGGTTTTCGGAAGTGGTTTGCCATTGCCTCCTTCCTAGGGCTGATAGAGAGTGACTGGCCCAAGGTCATCCAGCTGGCTTTGTGACCAAGGCAGAACTCACGGTCTCCCTGTTTCTAGCCTGGTGCCTTAACCACTACACCCAACTGGCTCTTTCCTTATTCACTTAGGTTCCCTTTGTGTATTAATAGAACCCACATGGAGCTCTGATAACATTCAATAGCAAAGATATGCAAACATTCAGAAAATCTAAAAGGAAACAAATATATTTTTTCATCATACGAAGCCTAATTTCTACTGTAGGAAGGCATCCATTTCCTATTATAAATCTGGGCAGATTACTCTGGGGTCCCACACATTACCTGCAGCCCCTTCTCTTAATGCTCTCTCTCTCCCTACCTCCACCTTACCAGCAGAAGCACTGGCACCTTTCTTCTCTTCTTCTTTTAAATCAGCATGGATGTATTGCAAAGGAAACTTAGAATCACACCTAGCACTTTTGCTTTCTCAAAGGACAAGTGAGCAGAGGAGGTAGTATAGAAGAAAAAGAAGAAATGTAGGGCTGAATTTGAAAGGTCTCCTATGTTGGGGATTCTAGACCTTGCCCAGTGGTCCAACTCTAGAAGAACTTACTTCCACGAAAGCATTGGACTGCAGCCAAAGCCCAGCACCAGCTCTTGAAGAATCAAGTCATTCACCGCATGGTATCTGCCAAATTAGGTCCAAGTCTCGACAGCTGTTTGTAAAATTACAAAGAGGAATCCTATCAAATTAAGCAGTAATGGCATCATTTTAATAGGCTGAAATTAGCTAAATAGGTGTGGGGTTTGCTATAGCTCAATGTTAATAGCCCTGATATCTCCAGGGATCTTGCCAGCTCTAGATTTCCAATGTCTTTGAGGTATTTATGACTTCCCTTTAACTATTAGGATGTTTATGTCTCCCCAACTAGATATCAACTGGATTTGCTTTGCATAAAGGGCAACTTATAGGCCAACTGTATAAAAAATTAAATTAAAACCTGAGAGGTGGGACTAATAAAGTGAAATGCTTCCCCAGAGTACAGCTTGTCTGTACATTTCCACTGCTGTTCAAGCTGTATGGCTTTCATTTCATTCCACGTTCCAAGTTTTTCTACAAAGTCAACTTTCTTCCACGTTTTTCTACAAAGTCAACTCTGGTGACCTTGGATTTTATTTCTTTATCATGGGCTGTACCAGACCATTTTCCATCACATCCAACCCAAGAGCCTTTTAAAATGTTAAGGAAACAGTTCCCTTAATTAAGTCAGATGAGATGGTCCTTCAAATCAACAAAAATAGATTACATTAGCCAAGAAACTCAAGAGGGCACTGGAAGGAAAATGCTTCCCACATGTATGCAACAGATAATAGGTGATCGTGGAAAGAAGAGGTTAAATGCATTTCTCACAGACAATGCCACTCAAATCTATTCAGAAATAAATCACAATGAATTAATTAATTTCAGACAAATAGGTAGCAGACAATAGCCTCTTACAATTCCAACAAGACTAAAACAAAAATTAATATTTGCCATACCGTCTTGCACAAAAATCTGGTAAGAAGGTCAGCATTTTAAATGGAGAGCAAAAAAAAAAAAAGATAAAGACTTTGAAAGTTATATATACTCATTGCCTTTATTTGGACTTTTCCCTGAAGGCATACAAATGCCTAAACTAATGATGATTAGAATAGATAAAAGTATTTCATGAAACGAAATGTTCTAGTGGACATTTTTAACCCCACTCCATGATCTGGTGTCTATAATAATTGAATTCTCCCACATTAGTTGGTCCTTGCTTGGACCAAATTAGAGCTCTTCTATGTCTAATAGTTAACCATGGTCAGCACAGAAGGGAAATGTCTACTCTGAAACAGACCAAGTAACATCTCTCAATAAATGATATATTTAAAGATAAATAAATCTACCACACGAGACAAGACCCAAGGTACAGACTGTGCAGAGAGGCCTCAGAGACAGTCCAACACATAGTGGCAGGGTGTAAGAGGCAGGCAGGAACAGCATGCACTGAATAGCACAACCAAGTAGCTGGCATTGTGTACAGGAACATCTGCACAGCGTATGGGCTAGACCTTCCCAAGTCCAGATGGGAGATTCCACAGAAGGTCATGGAGAATAACAGGGCTAAGATCCTGTGGGACTTTCAGATACAGACAGACAGGTACTGGCCAATCAACCAGGCATCATGGTAGTAGACAAGGACCAGGAGACAGAGGTGGTGATAGATGTAGTGGTGCCAAGTGACAGCAACATCTGGAAGAAGAATTGTGAGAAGCTGGAGAAGTACCAGGGCCTGAAGGAGGAACTAGAGAGGATGTGGAAAGTGAAGGCCAAAGTGGTCCCAGTGGTGGTAGGGGCACTTGAGGCTGTGACTCCCAAGCTGGGAGAGTGGCTCCAACAGATCCCAGGAGCAGCATCGGAGCTCTCTGTCTAGAAGAGGGCAGTGCTGGGAACAGCTAAGATACTGCATGAAACCCTCGAACTCCCAGGCCTCTGGTGGAGGACCCGAGGTTCAGGAAGACACATACCCACCCATAGGGGTGAGAAGGGATTTTTTTTTAGAGAGAGATTTATATTATTTAAATATTTATATATCACACACACATATTATAAATATTGTATCTATGTAATATACATAAACACAAACACACCCAGCCTTCCAACTAAACTTGTGTTGGTGGCCGTCCAATAGGAGATCAAGCCTGCCCACTCGGGGGAGGCGCCGGAAACTGTCCCTCCTCTTAAAGAGACAGTCTCCTTTTTAAACCAGGCCCTTAAGAAGTGCAGTATTCCTTGGCTTCGCATTTCCTTCCCTTGCCAATTCACAGGTCGAATGGGCCTATTTAGAAAGGATAGGACAACAGTTGCCCTCATACTCCCACGTCCTAGGTGGAAAAGGATCCCTAACAAAGAGGCGATGCGAGGAGTTAAAAACGACCTCGAACACTCCTGAAGACTCTATGGTAGCGTGCCCTGTGACGACACCAACCCGCCGGCATCCCAAACCGGAAGTGCCTCCTGGACCATAGAGTCGAGGCGGAAAGAGCTCTCCTGATGAGTAAGCTTCCGGCAGCGACCTTTCTTTCCTCGCCCACCTCGCTTCCGGTCGCCGGTGCCGTCTGTCCCATCGCCAGGAGCCAGGCCGTTCGCGTGGCCCTGGGCGAGCGGCGCCTTCCCGGCCGAGCCGACCCTCCCGCGCTCCCCCGTTCGTGGCTTCCCCCGCGGCTCGCTGCTCAACCCCGACTGCCACCATGGCGATGCGGCAGACCCCGCTGACGTGCTCCGGCCACACGCGGCCCGTGGTGGACCTGGCCTTCAGCGGCATCACCCCCTACGGCTACTTCCTCATCAGCGCCTGCAAGGGTGAGCCCGGTGGGTCCGGCCTTAGCAGCTCGCCCTTCGCCCGAGGCCGCCTCCCGGCAACCGCGCCCCAGCCCTTCTTAGCGGGCCCCTCCAGGCCTCTTGGGCTGCCTTTCCAGGATCAGGGCCGTGCTCTGGGGATCAGTGGCTTAGAACAGGGGTCCTCAGCGTGGGCCACAGTCTGTATGGGGTACAGGTTAGGTTAATAACCAGCGCGGAGGGTGAAGCACCCTTTTTTCCAGCTAACAGCGAATGCGCGGGGGGGGGGAGTCACAGAGGTAAATGAGGCTCAGAAGGGGGTCATGGGCCAAAAGAAAAAAGGTTGAGAGGTTTAGAAGGTATGGAGGGTGCTGGCTGGAGGCACCTTAGCTACGCTGAAAGGTGTCACTATTTCCTTTTCATTATTCCATCTCCTTTCCTTCACTAATACTCTGCTATGTCTGTTTCTAAGTTATTCCCTCTTGAAATAAGGCCATGTCAGGCTTCTCTGTAAAATGCTGTGTAACTATCAACTGTTGAACCCTATGTGAAAATATAATTTTGTAATGAGGATGCTAATACTCTTTGTTAGTCATTTATTGGTTTTAGATGGTGAATAGAAGGTAAGTGCTCAGTATATAATGATTGCCAGCTACACATTCGTGTTATTTTTCTGTTCGCATGTCATGGTTGTGTTGTGAAGATATATGTGATGCAGGAGCATCGCTGTGGAAGCTAAGCAGGGTTTGAATGGGTCAGTTCCTGGGAGGAAAAATTGTGTTTAACACGGAGGAGAGGGGGAGTATCGGAGAAGCCAGCTCCTTAATCCCAAGGAACTTAAAACTACTTAGGTTTCAAAACTATATTGTGTGGTAGTTTATACCACCAATATTTCACTGCCTAAATTTGCTATTATGTATAAATTTGTTGTTGGAGAAAGAGAAATCAACCTGCCAATTATATGTGGCTAAAGAAGTAATTGGGTTTTTATCTTCAGTATTTAACTTATTTAAAGGAATCTCTGAAATGTGTTATGTAGAAATATATAGAAAAAATACAGAATAGAAGAAATACAGAAAATACAAAGTTTATTTATTTATTAAATTTATTCCTGCCCATCTCCTCCCCTCGGGGAACTCTGGGTGGTTAGGGTATAGTTTTTACAATATTGTTCTTAGATATTTATGCTGGTTATTTGGGCTGCTATAAAGAAAAATAAAATTAATGGTCCTAGCAGGCAGACTAAAAGAAAAATCAGTAGCATTTGCTGGCATGTATAAAATAATAGCATGTACATACATTCCTATGGCAAATAATTTTCATTTTAAAAACTTTATTTCTTACCATAAAAAAATCAAGAGACAGTATTCATAAATATCCACAGTTCCAGTCAGAACTGATTCTGAACAATGTAAATTTCCTGGCTCCATAAATCTAGATTAAAATATAAAGCAGAGTAGAAAATCCATATAAATCCATATGGGCAGGGATTCCCTGCATTCCATAATTTGTGCATATTTGGAGATATTTCCCATTTAACTCAGTGAGATTTAATTCTAAATAAATACTGAATGTATGTGAAGAGGTTGCAGAAGAACTTAGTTATTTAATGGATGGTTCTTCCTAGAACAACTCGTTGTAGTAAATAGGTAGCTGCAATAGGTAGAATTAGAGCAGAAAGTTTTATGTCTCTACCCCTTCGTAAGATGGGTTGTGCTTTTAATGGAACTTTGCAATCCCAGGAAGGAGTTATTAGGAGAGTTCGATCTTTCAAAATTTTATAGTGTGAGAAGTCTACATTGCAGGGAAAGGTGAAAGAAAAGAAAAAAAGAGGATGTCCAGCAGCAAAGTGGATAGATTTAATTATCTACAGTAGCAATGGGTGCACCACTGGAAGACCTGAAGAACCAAGTTGGGGACAGAGTGTCCTGGAGAAAATCTCTCTGTGGTTGCTAAGAGTTGACACCAACTTGATGGCGCATAATATACATCCACATTTTTACCGAAAATGTATTCGCCCTTTCGTTTTTGAAGAGCGTATCGTATAATTAAAGAATAAGGCATTATTTTTCCAGGTTAGGAATGCTTAGCATAATCAGCTGTTGAACTGGAGGTCGAATGCAGATTGTCAATCCCTGACTGAGTTCTGTTTGTCTATCCATGAAGAATGGTTGTGTGCGTGCGCATACTGCAAGCTGCAGTATGCTGAAGTTCTTGGATCATAACTGAAAAATGACCCAAGGCAGCTTGCATAAGACTTTGTCAAAACATATTAGAATTCCTTGTTCTTGTATGTGGGAGTTTCTACTATGCCCTGTAGCCTCTTTCTGAATTTACAAATATCTATAAACAAATACATTGTGTAATTGAAATTCTTGCCCTTTCCCCCCCCTGCTAGATGGTAAACCTATGCTTCGGCAGGGTGACACAGGGGACTGGATTGGAACATTTCTTGGTCACAAAGGAGCAGTCTGGGGAGCCACTTTGAATAAGGATGCCACTAAAGCAGCTACAGCCGCTGCAGATTTCACTGCGTAAGTGAGCGTTGTCAAATACTGAAATGTTTGCAGCAACTTTAGAAGTCAAACGATATCAAGAAAGCTAATATTTTGTGTCTATAAAATCTGCACCTGGAGTTTGCTGAAAATAGGTCAATAGCTGAGTCTTCTTTTGTTTCAGCAAAGTGTGGGATGGCGTTTCAGGAGACGAACTCATCACCTTGGCTCACAAGCACATTGTCAAATCTGTGGACTTTACTCAGGTAAAAAAAAAAAAAGGACAAAATCTTTTAGTCTGTCTTGATTTTTCAGGATTTTGAATCTGACTTTGCTTTTCTGAAGATAGCCAGCCTATCACTGATTCTACTGGTTTTTATAACTAGTAAGATTTTAAAAGGTTCTAAATATAATTAATATAGTATAGGGCTATTGAGCCTTCTGTATTTATTTATATTTCAAATTTCATCACCACCCATCTCACTCGAGCATGACTCTGGGCAGCGATAGTAAGTGACAATGCTAATTTTCTCTTCTAGGACAGCAATTACTTGTTGACAGGTGGACAAGATAAATTGTTACGTATCTATGATTTAAGCAAGCCAGAGGCAGGTGAGTTTTGTGGTTCCTATGGATCCGTAAAATGGATTACCAGACTTTAAATATTTCTATGCTAATTTAAAGGCTCACTAAGCTGACTGGCTTTTTTTTCGTCTTGTTTCAATATTTTTATTTGTAACTGGCCAGAGTTCTTGGGAGTGGGGTAGCATGTAAATCAAATAAATAAGAAAACTTGTGATTAAGAAACACCACAGATTCAGACAAAATGCATGCAGAGTCTTCTGTTCTCTGAACCAAAATACAGGAAGGGGCAGAATACGAGCCGGAAGTTTATTGCAAAAAAACCCTTTGAACAGATAGTTTTGTTAATGTTGTAAATAAATTGGATTGTCTTTTTTTATTGTGGTATCATTAGAGTAGGATCTTGGGATAGGAGTCCATGGCCCCACTCTGGAATAGGCAAGGGAGGGATTGAACATAGCAGAACTGGCTTATCACTTTTTGAAGTAAGCAATAATACATATAGTCATCTAAGGAGGACCTTTTAAGCCCAAAGTTGACAACTGAAGTTAGCCACATGAAGTCGCCTCTTTTAGGAGCAAGGAAAAAGTGATATATTCTGGACCTGTTTTTATTGTATCTTTCATTATATGGCATGGGAATATCCTGAAATATCCAAACATGCATTGTACGCTCTAATATACAATAATTACTTTCATAATTTTACTTATTAGCCACAAATCAAGTTGGGAATATGACCATAGTGAAATTTAAGGAAATAGGTTTTCTTTTTAAATACAAAATATTTCCTCTACTTTTTAGAACCTCAGGTGGTCAGCGGTCACACGTCTGGTATTAAAAAGGCTCTGTGGAGCAGCGATGATACACAGATCCTTTCAGCAGATGACAAAACAGTCAGGTAAGTACCTCTTCCTCCAGAGCTGTACCAGAAATGGATGGAGGAGTTATCTGATTCTCGTCTTCACTATAAAACCATGTTTTGAATTTTGGCACGTACGCATAGCTTTCCAACCATTCGGCTTTACCATGTGAGTCAGTATCTTTCACCACTGTGATTCAGGATCAATTTCATTTTTGCTTGGGTTCCAGCATCCCTCAGTTGGAGCCAAGTGCAAAAGGGTGTCTGGGAGGTGAGAAGAGAGTTACATACAGTATTTAATTTTAAGAAACAGGGTGCTCCCAAGCACACGTTCAAGCTGGAATTTATTTTCTGCATAACAGCTGAACTCCATTCTTTTCATTTTCCTTTCTCAGTTTGCTCCCAAATTTTATTTCACCAATTTAATTTTAAAAAGCAAATCTTACCATGTTGTTTTACCAGTTGGGAGAAAAGCTGTTCCTGTTCTATTGCAGTGTTCCTCAATCTCAGGGCCTTTAAGATGTGTGGACTTGAACTCCGAGAATTCCCCAACCAGCCATAGAGGCTGGGGAATTCAGGGGGTTGGAGTCCACACGTCTTAAAGGCCCTGAGATTGAGGAACACTGGTTAATGCAACAAAACCAGTACATGTCTTTGGCTCATTGTACTTTGCATGTTATGATGGGGCTTATATGCAGAGTATTAGAGCTTTAAAATGTGATCACAAATTTATTACAGGTACATCACTGTTGAAGTCACAGAAATATGTTCTATACTTTAGGAGCCTGTCGACATATCTAAACCATACTGACCTTACAAACATGGCGTAGTAGTGGAACCATCTTGTATCATATGAGTTACTCTCTATTTACACTTTCAGAATAGTCAGCTTGATAGCCAATCTTAAGTATTCATTGGGGTGTCCAGTAAATGAAAAATATTTTGTTGAATTGATAGTAAGAAACATACTTAATATGCTTTTTTTGGCTGCTCTTCCATTATCTATCAGATATCAGAATTACTTTCTGTAAGTATGCTTTCATAGACCAAATATGTCACATTTTCTCCCCCTTTTTTCACATTTGGTAGATTCTGCATTCACTCACTCTCAAAGTGGGTGAATGCATAACTGGAATTTATATAAAACATTTATCTTTTTTGCTGAACAGCAGTGACAATTTAAAAAAAGAAAAGCACTTGGTGATACGCTTGAACTGAACTGTAAGCATGTTGAGACGGTACTGAAGAGCATTTTATCCAGGAGTGTTCGGAGTTCTGACTTACCAGATTGCGATTATGAGCTAAACAAATTTTACTTTTATCTCTCCGCTTCAGACTCTGGGACAGGAATACATTGACAGAAGTGAAAGCAATCAACGTTGCCATGTCCGTGAGTAGCATGGAATACGTGCCCGAAGGGGAGTTAATAGTGATCACCTATGGCCGGATCATTGCCTTTCACAGTGCGGAAACGTATGTTTTTTTTTAACATTTGTGTTTCATTAATCAGACCAAACAGACAAACCCGTCAGGTGTAGAATAGCCTAAGGCAGTGCTTGGCTGGCTGGGGAATTCTGGGAGTTGAAGTCCACACATCTCACAGTTTCCGAGGTTGAGAAACACTGGCCTAAGGAGTGTGCATATCGTGCCACCATTCTAAATCATTTCTATACTTACATTAGTATATGTATTCAAACTTAATTTTATTTGCTAAAAAAAAAGTCTGTTTTAAACACAGCTGGAACTGCAGTAGTTGTTTCCTGGTCTGTGTAATAGCAGCACTCAACTTCCATTGTCTAGGTTACAGTGTAAAAGGAACTCTGCTATCACCACCGCCACCACCCCCAGACATTTTGCTGCTGTGTGTGTGTGCGTGCGCACGTGTGTGTGCACGCAGGTGTGTCTGTCTGCATCTAAGGGAAAATCCTGTATCTGATTGTAAATGATAAATGTAATCTGTAACGTTTTTAATGACTGCTTCATAATGCTTTCTTTTTGGCTACAGAAGTTTCATTGTTTACTTTCAAGCGCACCCTATTTTTATTTTGCTAAATATATTGCACAAATAGAATTATAATCTTCCAAACATGGGCCCTTTTGTTAACAGGCATTTCCAATTTCTGGATGCCTTTTTGTTAACAAAGCATCTCAAATTTCAAATAGGTGAATTTAATTTAAATAAAAACCCCTCATTATAGTGTTTTCTTCTTTGGCATGTTTTAATGTTTTCTTGAATATAGGATTTAAAAAAACAATCTTAAGAGCTTTTATTTTCTCTCCGTAGTCTGGAGCAGATTAAATCCTTTGAAGCCCCTGCAACAATCAATTCTGCATCCCTTCATCCAGAGAAAGAATGTCTAGTTGCAGGTGGTGAAGATTTTAAACTTTATAAGTATGATTATAATACCGGTGAAGAGCTAGGTATGTGATATTTTTAAATTATCTTCAGAGCATGTTTGGATCAGTTTCCTGTCTGTTAAAAAATAAAACCAAATTAACTGCTAATTGTAGAAGTTTAAACTTGAAAGTTTTGAGGGAATTAGTGATCAATGGTAACATCCTAATCCATTATTATCAAGGTGGTACTGTACTTTGTTACATTTCACTCCACTGGACTCTGAATTTTGGCTTTAAACAGATAATGATCTCTGTGTGTGTGTGTGTGTGTGATTGTGTTCAAGTCACTTTTGCACCTCACATATTGCAGACTTTTATATGTTTACAACATAGGCACAATTGCAGTTAGCAGAGTACTGTGTATGCAAGTCTTTCTATGGATGAGATGCAGAAGAGAGAGACAAGAGTAAAAGCCCTCACCAGTTCCTCTTTCCTCATAGCTAGCCAATAACCCACATCATTTCTTCAGTGCTACTTGTCGCAAGAACCGTGTGCAATTAAACGGGCAAAAACCTGTATGTTCTGTATGGCGGGAAAGGTAAGGAAATTCAGAATGCCTGCCATTAGATATGGAAGTTTTGAGCAGGACTGCAGGAAAAGGAATATTAATAGACGGAGCAAATAAAAATAGAAAATGGCACCTAAAAAGGCTGAAAAGTGTTCAGTATTTGAAGGCTGCTGGTAAAGCTAGGTCCTGATTATGCAAAAGTTTAAAGGTTGTGAGAATAGGTGTAACTGGTCCATGTCATTCACAGCAGGTAAAACAGAAACTATTAGTAGCTCTAATATGGCAAGTTGTTCATTTTTACTTCCTACAACTTTTGCCAAAATTTGCTTTGTAGTGTAGCTGGGAAAATTGCAGGTTTCCTTGCACTACTTCCATGCCAGAGAATATTTACTATTCTTTAATTCTTAATCCTTGGCCCTGTGATTCTATGACCCACCTGGGCATAGAGGTCACAGATAACTTACTCATTAGATTGACATCCCACTTTTTGTACAGAAGTTCAAGATGGCATATATACTGCTCCATCCTCCTGCTTTTTCCTATAGCAACAACCCTGTGAGGTAGGTTGGGCTGAGTGAGAATGATTGGCCCAGAGTTCTCCAGGAAGCTTTGGTGGCTGAGAGTAAACTACAACCTGCGTCTTCCTGCTCCTAGTCCAACACCTTAACCCACTACACCAGTGTTTCTCAACCCAGCATGGCTGGCTGGGGAATTCTGGGAGTTGAAGTCCCACATGACTTCAAGTTGCCAAGGTTGAGAAACACTGCACTACACTACTGACTGTTTAGATCAGGGAGTCATTCGTATTGGATCTTGAGTTCCTCACCCCTGCAGTGACCTTCTGGTAGTTTCTCTAGTGTGTTTAAGGTAACGTCTCTGAACAGGGGCAGACATAATGCCGAGTGTGAGCTGATGTGGTTTTGTCTTCATTTCTAACAATAAAAGTCTTATCCACGCAGATCCTCTGGTTGCTACAATCTCTCAAAAAAATCTCATCTGGTGGCAGGTCCACATCCCTGGCATCAGAGGTTCCCTTTGTTACACGCAGTAGGTGGAGCGTCTAAGATTTGAGGCCTCATTAGTGTAGCTCCACAAGAGAGAGCAGAATTCTTTCCTTGAAGTTCCACCTCAGAGGAAGTTCTCTTTGTTGTTTTCTTGAAAGCTTGAGCTGAATCTGTTTGTATCAGTGCTTTCCTTGCATTATCAATGTGTTACAATTTCCTTGCAGAATCTTACAAGGGGCACTTTGGGCCCATTCACTGTGTCAGATTTAGTCCAGATGGAGAGTTGTATGCTAGTGGCTCAGAGGATGGAACGCTAAGGCTGTGGCAGACAACAGTAGGGAAAACATATGGTCTCTGGAAATGTGTGATTCCTGGTAAGAAGTGTCTTTTCTACTGGGACCAAAGTGTATACTAACTTATTTGTTCTCTGATTTCTGAGATAATTATTACAAAATTATACTGAAGCATTTCTTTTGGCTTTGCTGCTTGGTAACTCACTGACATCTGATCAGATTGCATATCAGTAAAATGTTGGGCAGCGTGTTTTGATTAAAACTTGTCATTAAATGGGTGGCAGAGAAATTCAATCAATTAATCAATCAATCAATCAATCCTGGATTGTACCACTTCATCTAGCCCGTGGGGGACTCACACAGCAGTGATGCCCTGTATGAAAGAAACATCCAAAATCATCCCAGAGAAAAGGCTAGGTGGACGTTTTCCTTCTGGCATCTGGGGTGGGGATGGACTGAAGGCTATTCAGAAGGAGGTAGAGCTCTCTCCTGCTGACTGCCGTGGCCCCCTGAAACTGAAAAGTTTTGTTTTTCTAAGGCCAGTAAATGTATTTGTAGCTGGCTTATACTATGTACCTATGTAAGAGAGATTGCCCTACCTTAAACCAGGCCATTTTATCAGGAGGAAAAACACATAAAACAGCAGTGGAAAATGTTTAGTGCACGGCAGAATGCTATTCATTTTGTAGAAGTTTACAAAAGTGGCAGGTTTAACAACATGAAAGTATGATTTTGTGCTTTCTAATTCTCTTTCTCCAGAAGAAGAAGGTGGAGATCTGGCTAAGGCAAAAGTCAACCTTCCAGGAACTGCAGAGGAAGAATTAGGTAATGATTTAATGGTAGAATCTAACCACAATCATTTAGAGGTGGGCCTGTAGGTATGTAGGATAATGTAGCAAGTGAGAATGGAAGGGACATAGGAGATCCCATATAAGTCACACTAAACAGGGTTTCTCAACCAGGGTTCCGTGGCACCCTAGGATTCCGTGAGAGGTCACTAGGGGTTCCCTGCGAGATCACAATTTATTAAAAAAAATATTTCAAATTCAGGCAACTTCACATTAAAGAGGCAAGTTTCATTATTTAGTTTAAGAACACTGTTAATGCATATATACAGGCCTACAAATAAAACAAATATAATTATTTTGTAACTTTTGGCCCAGATTTGAGCCTGAATGTGCAGGAGTTCCCCGAGACCTGAAAAATATTTCAGGGGTTCCTCCAGGGTCAGAAGGTTGAGAAAGGCTACAGTAAACTGTGAAAATGCTGAGATTATTCTCTATCCTTTTTATATTAAAATAGCAACATCTACCTATGTTTTAACTTTGGAACTGTTGCAAAAATTTCAAAATGTGAGGGATCATCTGGAAGACAATGTTTCTTGTTCTTAGGCTGGAGCCGGCTTGTGTTAATTGAAAGGCCGCCATAGGAAACATTCCTGCTAGTTTACTGGCACAAAGGGGCAGCTGTGACCGGATGCTACTTCCAACAGCATAGGCAAGATCTGTAGAGTGGGATACAAACTGAGTTACGGTGTAATACGGGCATAGTATTGAAGATACGTATTTTTAAATTAACCTGTTAAAAGTTAACGGGATTTCTTCTTTTTCCTTGTCCTCAACTTGGCAGAAGACCTGGGCTCTGAAAATTCAGACTCCATCTATAGCACAACTCCTGAAGTCAAGGCTTGAGTGTCACAGCCGTTAACGACAACACATGAACTCGTTGAGACTCAATCCAAAAAAAGAAAAAAGAAAAAAAAAGTCATATGCAGCAGCCTCCTGGGGTGCAAACTGTACCGAAGGCAAATATGGGACAGAAATTGATGAGAATGCATTGGAACAGGTTGTCAAGAAAGAGGAGTAGTGACTGAGACAAAAAGTAACGGTTTGGCTGTCTTCTAGCATCACTGCCTATTGTAAGTCTGAACATAACCAGGAACCCGCAGTCCTGTTTCTCCAGTGTTGATTAATTGATTGTAGTGTTTATTATTGAAGAGAAATGTAATGGCATCTGGTAGAGTATGCTCTCTGAAAGTGGGAAAAGGGACAAAAGACGGGGGGTCATTTGGTTAAATAAAATATTTGTGCTTTTGAGGTTTCTCCCCCACTTTTATTGTATACTGCTTCTGTTTCCAATCATCTACATAACATGCTTCTACAATAGCACTCCTAGGAAATGTTATAAAGTATACCAGGTAATTCATCTGTTTCTGAACAGTACTGAACAACTTGAGGCTTTCCTGGAAGAAAGGGAACTAAGATTTGGGGGTGGTTTTTGCACAATAGGTGGCTGAATGCCCTGCTGCTTGAAGCTTGTATTTGTTTTTCTCCAGTAAATCTTTATATTCAAAAGCCTCTAAAAGTAACCTGTGGAGGATCCATGTATTAATTGCCTCTGGTTGAAATTGTTCATATAATTTCTGAATTTACACCATGTAAAAAATGTAGATACTTAGCCATTGTATTCCATCTGGATTTCTTTTAGATGGGATCAGCTAAGTATTTCTATATAATTTTTTAAAATGTTTTCAAAAATTGAACTTCATGTATACATCAAATTATTCATATGCTGTATAGGAATAAAGTTGTGGTTTAAAGAGTCACCTGCATTAACTGGGGAATAAATATAAAGATCAGCCACTGCCGTTTATGATGGTGACATGTGTTCAGAATACTTTGTGCTCAACATAAAAGGAATATAAACCCATTGCTTTAGAACAGCCTTGCCTATCGTGCTCTTCAGATGTCTTTTGCGTTACAGTAAACTTATACACTCACACACATCAGTCATGCTGGCTGGAGATCGGGGAAATGTAGTCCAATCTGGCAGGTATGTTGAGGAAGATTCCTAACGGAGCGTTCTGTTGTACAAGGGCAGCTCGAAATTAAGATTAGCTCTGTGACATCCTGAATTGTTGGAGGTAGTAAAAGAGCTGAAATATTAATGCAGTTACGATGAATCTGTTAAATAGGATACACCCCATTGTTAGCGGATGCCTTAGTGGAAAAGGATGTGAAAAAGATGAAAACATGCTGTCTGAACCTACAGTTATATTGGATCACGTATTCAGGACAAATAGTTACATTTTCACTGCGTTATGACAATGGATTACAAGATCGAAAGCAAGTAAGACAGGAAGAATAATGGTAGCCTAGCTTCCAAAACTGGTTTTTCGTAGATGCTTTTTTTCTAGTAGGAAGGTCTTAAAGCAGTGGTAACTCTTCCAGAACTAAAACAAAATTTGAGCTGCATGCTTTGAATCAGCTGATTTAAAGAATGCCAGCTTTCTTGGTTGCTTATAGATGCGGTAATTTTTTTCCCCATTTCTTGAGTGCTCCATCTTTTTGCATTTGTTTCCCGCAGGCTTTTTGGCTTGGACCCTCCACCTCTATGCGAGGACATGTAAATGGTTACCTGATGTAATTAGCTATATAGTAGAAAAGCACAGGGTGCTCATGTTCCCATAAGGAAAGGATTTTCCATTCTATGTTTGCTTCCTTCCTATAGAAACATTCAAGGGTAGCTCTTGTAGATAACATTTCTAGACAAAGACATATCCTTCAAATTTACCACATTCTGAAATATATTGCATTTATATAGTTACAAGTGTTTGTAGACGTGGTCACTACAGCATGGTTAATGTTTTAGTGCTTTATCTTGGAAGCTATAAAATAAATTGTATGTTCATCTGCACCATTTATTTCACAATCATCAACTTATGACCATTTAAAGTTACAGCGGCGCTGGAAAAGTGACTTACAGCCGGTCCTCACACTTAGGACTGTTGCAGCATCCCTGTAGTCATGTGACCAAAATTCAGGTGCTTGGCAACCGGCATGTATGTATGATGGTTGCAGAATCCTGGGGTCACGTGATCGCCATTTGTGACCTTCCCAGCTGACTTCTGACAAGCAAAATCAATGGGGTTGGATTTACTTAATGTCCACATGATCACTTAGCTGGTGCTTTGCTTAATGACTGGCAAAATTTGTAAAATTGGGTGTGATTCACTTAATGACTGCCTCACTTAGCAATGGAAGTTCCACTCCCAATTGTGATCATAAGTCGATGCCTACCTGTACGCCATTCCAAAATGGCCAATCTTTTGTTCTTAGCTGGTAGGGTCATGGAGTGGTATCAACCCTTGCTTGCAATTCAAACTATTTTGCAAAGGTAGGGGGTGATATTGCAAGCTTAAGGCATCCTGTGATCGGTTGTGCCTCATGAGATCTGCCACTCACCTGGTGGCTTTCTTCACACAATTGTCTCTGCCGCATTTAAGCCAAGAAAGTATTTGAAAAGCTCAGGATGGTAAAGGTAGGTGGATTCCAAGCAATTATAATTGGTCATGGGGTGGAACCCTACTCCAATGAAGGTCAGGACCTTTTATTATGAAACCCAAGGGAACCGAAGGCTTTCCAAAGCAATTATATTTACTGTGAGAAGAAAACCTTTGACCCCAAGAACAACATCCAATTCTACTGGCACCGCTATAAAAACAACTGAAAATCTGCAGTTCTCAACACTTCTGCAGGAGGAAAACGACAGGCCTCTGGCCCCAGCCTTAAGCTTCTGCAAGCCAGAGGCCACTTTGTCAAACCCAAGACATTTTGAATTGCTCTCTCTCAACTTTTCTGCCAGATTCCAAATGCAGCATTCCTATCCTACCTTTTCTCTGAGAAGGCAAGGTGATGGATTTGGGGGGTCTCTCCCATTTCATCACCGCTGCAATACGCTTACCTTGTTGGCTGGGTTGAGAGAGAGAGAGAGAGAGAGAGAGAGAAAACAGCCTGCATTTAGCCATTAAGCTCCAAGATTGTGGAGATGAAGAAGGGCTGCATCTTGACCCTTGGATTACCTTACACCAGGAGGCCGTTTTTAGCGTTGTCCAGTCTGCAACGCTGATATATCAAAATCGGTCCAGCAGTTGCTGGACGATCCTATAAATCGCTAACGAAGATAGCCTGCTGGTCCTAAAATCAAGCAAACTCAATCGCTACTCCTAGGGGCAATTGCAATTTACGAAACAAAAAACCGCGCGCGTGCATAAATCACGACCGCGGGCCGTTTTATACTTGCAGCCCTTCCTTTCTCTTCTCCGGGCAATGAATAGCGTTCGTGTTAAGCATGCACGGGCAGGGCCACTCCGGCATTTTTTAAAAACTCGTCGAACCAAACCGTCCGCCTCTGCTTTGCTTTTCTTGTTCGCCTCCGGGCGCGGGGGTCCGCTTTGTTTTCACCCTCCGCCGCACCGCCGCGGGCCCGCTTGCGAGCGATCGCCCAAAGAGGCGCGTAAAGATCTTCCAAAGGGGCGCGAATCCCGTTCGCGGCTCTCTGCCCCGGGGCCCTCCTGGTGGGGAGACAGCGGGAGGAGGGAGGAGGAGGAGGAGGAGGAAGAAAATCGGGGGAAAGGGAGAAAGGGCGTAACCAGGAAATGCTGAAAGCGCGTTGCCCTGGAAGAGCATTGACTGTCGCTTCTCCGCCGAGCATGGCTGCTCGCAACCGGGGCACCGAGTTAGGTAAGGCGGGCGGCAGCGGCGGACCTCGTGCAAGCTGCAGGCGCGCCTGGACGAGTGGCGGACGGAGCAGGGGTGGGCTGGGGAAAAGGATGGGGTGGTTTGAACGTGGCTCCAGATGCGCCAGAGGGTCGCTCGCACCCGTCCGCTTCTGCTGGTTCAGCGCGACGCGAGCTGTACACCCCGAAGCCGGGCCTTTTAACGTCTGAAATGCACGGCCCTGACCATCTTTCTTCGGGCGGCGCTTCTCCCACGGAGCCATTTTGCTGAGTTTGGCATTCCCGAGAAGGGAGAGATCCTGTCCTTTGAAAGGTTAGGCAATGAGCGCCCGCCGGTTGTTGGGGCGAAGAGGGGAGCGGTTCCTTTTGCTGCGCCGCGCGCAATAGCCGCCCTCTCCCCACCCCGTTCCTGCTTTGGTTTTCCTCGTTAGTGCCCATATCAAGAGACTTGCAGTGCCCTCCCACCCGGGAAGAGTGGAAAGGACCCGTTGGGTGGTAGGGATCTGAATCCGGGCTGATTTAGTAAGGGAAGGAAGGTGCTACAAATGTTGTGCATGGCTCACATTCTGCAGAAGAAAACAGAACGAGGGTGTAAGCCTGGGAAGTTTGTTCATTCATTTACTTGACTTACAGCAGTGTTTTTCAAACTCGGCAACTTGAAGAGGTGTGGACTTCAACTCCCAGAATTCCCCAGCCAGCACGGCTGGCTGGGGAATTCTGGGAGTTGAAGTCCACACCTCTTCAAGTTGCCGAGTTTGAAAAACACTGATTTTCTAAGGGCCAGTGATCCAAGGGGGCTTACAAGAGTGTTAAAAACATAAAACTGAAACAATAGTGGGGGGGGGGAGAGAAAAACTTTTAACACATGGGTGGATTCACAGTTCATCCTGGGTCAAGCATCTGCCAGAAGAGGCATGTTTTTAAGGCCTTCCTAAAAGACAGCAGCATCAGGAGCCATATGGACCTATGTGGTGATCGCCCTTATTTGTTTTTGCCTTCTGTAGTACAAATGGGATCTTGCAACAAAATCAGGTTGACATGGAATTCTGCTGTGCAGGGACCCAGTCAATGAATGGTCTTGTCTCCTGCACTATAGGTAGTCCTCATTTAGCAACCCCAGTTGAGACTGGCAACTCAGTCATTAGGCAAAGCAGTCGCTAAGTGAAACCACAACTGTGCTTAATGATCTTATTTCAACTTTCCTTTGCTTTACAGACCTGCAAAGGTTGTATATGCGAGGACTGGTTGTAAAGTTACTTTTTCATCACCGACATAATTGCAAGCAGTCACTAAATGAGACAGTCGCTAAACAAGGACTACCTGTACTCCTTTATAATCCCTGAAAGCCCTAGGCTGAATTTTATGCATGAGGTTTTTTTTCATAACAGAATATAAACGAATATCTATATTTTTAGAAGAATATTTTTTATCCAAGATAACATCTTGGATGCCCCCAAATGCTGTGTCTATACAACACGGTGACCCACCAACCAGGCAACCGTTTCTGAGCTGAACATGTTGTAGGAATTTGCCCCCTATTGCTCATTTATGGTTCAGTGTGTTTTGTGAACCTGGGCAATTGTGTTAGTTGAATAAACTGAATAAACCACCTAGTTGTAAACCATGCAAGCATAGCCACAGAATTTTATTTCTGCAAACCCAAAAAATGTCTGGGTCAAAAAATATCCTGAGTGATCTCTCCATTTTGGGTTCCTTCAGACAGTAGAGTAAAAATTTACAGAAATTAAATGTCCTTTTCACCAGTGCCAGAAATGTGACTTAAACGAATTTCTCTAAACATAGGAATGTCTTTCTTTGTGGGATGGCTGACCAGGGGCATTGTGGCTTGGGGTACTAAAATCAGTTTCTGCAGAGCTCTTAGGTCAATCCTTAAGTTTTATTTCATGAAAATCCAAGATGAACACTTTTAGTCGCCATGGTAATATTGGTTTTTATTTATTTGGAGCCCCCCCCCCCCCCCAAGTTCAGGTGATTCTGGGAGGCTTACACTTTAAAATGGAGGAAAGAATAACATAGAAAACAATTTTGTATGTCCAGAAAAAAAAAAAATCCAAACAGCTCAGAAACCTGCAGGGCCTCCCAACCATTTGGTAGAATAGCAGGTTTTCAGAGACATTTCGAATATTATCCGGGTGATTGCAGTCCGATGCAACTGAAGGATGCTAAATCATACTTGAGAAGTCTCATATCAGCTGATAAAACTGAAAATCAGAGATAACCCAGTGTTATAAAATTGGAGGGTTATCTGAAAGGAAAAATAATCCTAGCTGTTAGCAAACATTGGCAGCCAAGATATTTCAAAGGTGAAAAAGGGATGTTTCCTTTTCTTGCGGCTGTGTTTTTTTTCAAGGTAGATGAAATGTTGGCATTTTCTCCTTAATAATTTGGGGGAGAGATTTCTTGGGAACATTCCTGGGTGAAACACTGTTTTAGGCTGGTTAAGAAAATAAATGTCTTATTAGTGCCTTGGATTTGATATCCAAAAAATGCTGCTTCGAAGAACACGGATGTAGCACCCTTCAGACAGCCGCATCTTTTCCAGCATCTCGGGGCAGCTGCAGAGGACAGCTGTGCAATCCTGGGCAATGGTGTTTTGTTTTAAGAGTTTGCGGAAAGGTGCTAAGTTTATACTTTCTAGCCCTCTGAAACACTTTTAGAAGTCCAAAGCCTTGCAAAGCCCTCTTCTAGCATGGTTTGGCCTCGTGCCAAATATGCATCGGACCCTAGGCAGAATAGGTTGAGCGTCCTGGGATCCAGTAAGACTGCATTTCCCGAAAAACGACTGAACACAGTTTTGAAGGCAAGGCTTTTTGACATATCTTTAGAGGAAATAAAACAGTTTTCCACCCCACCCCCCCAGAGGGGGGATTAAAGAAAGTTGGCTAATTAGCTGTAGTTTAACTACTTTAATTACTTTGATCCCTGAAGCCCCATGAATATTTAGATGGAACAGATGACACATTAAAAATGGTAGTATTAGCACTCCCAAGTTTAATGAATTGAAACGTCTTTGTCTTTCAGCAGACATTCAAGATGATTCAGACATATTCCTCTCCAGCCATGCAATCCAGTTTTCCTTTTTAGAGCCAGTGTAATGTTTATTTGTTTGTTAAATATAGACTGTGTCTTTCTTCCAGGAGCTCATGATGGCATATATGGTACTTGTACCACCATTTCCCCCCCCAAATAGCAACCTTGTGAAGTAAGTTGGACTGAGAGAGAGAGGCTGACCTAAAGTCACCCAGGAAGCTTCTGGGACTGTCAATGGAGTAGCATCTGGGTCTCCTCATTCCTTGTCCACCATCTGAACCACTCTTTGGGATGCTTGACAGATTCAAAGTACCGCTTGTCTGCAGAGGCCACTATCTGACTTTGGAGCTGTCAATCTCTCAGCCCATCTTACAGGACTGTTGCCATGCTGACAAAATAAGGGGAGACCTCTGTATATATGTAATGGTATGTGGGAATGACCTTGGGAGACGGGATGAAGAGATGCTACCTAAGAAATTATCAGATAAGAGGGGGCATAGCCTGCAGATGCATAATGGGCAAAAAAGGGAACTCAGAAAGGAACCCTCCAAACTTTTTAGGCTGTGAAAGAGACAGCGGGAGATTTGTAGTTTCAGACTTGCAAGATTGATGTCAGCCTTCCCAGGTAGACCAGACAGGAAACACGACCAGATGAACTAATTCTACTTTATTGTAAGGCTACATTAATAGAATCTTGCAAGTCTGAAAGTACACATCTCCCACCATCTCCTTTACAGCCTGAGAAGTTAGGGAGGTTCCTTTCTGAGTTCCTTTCTCTTCCTGTTATGCAGCTGCAGGCTATGCCCTCTTTTATCTGACCATTCCCTAGGCAGCGTCTCTTCCCCCCGTCTCCAAAGGTCATTCCCACATAGAATTACAATGTGCCCTCTTAAAAGGTAGGATACACATGCAATAATAGATATAAATAACCAAACTATCTAAGTCAGATGTGATCATGTTAATTTCATGTCTGGGTGTGCCTGCAAGTCAGTCTTACTCCTGGAGACTGCAGTTTCCTTGGCAGCATTTATGGAAGTGGTTTGCCATTGCCTCCTTCCTAGGGTTGAGAGAGAGTGACTGGTCCAAAGACTCCCAGCTGGTTTCACAACTAAGTTAGGACTAGAACTCATGATCTCCTGGTTTCTAGCCCAGTGCTTTTAACCAGTAGACCAAACTGGCTCTCATCATGCCAATTGTTGATTGCATATTCCCAGAGTCAGTCTTGAAAATAAAGATAAAGAAAGCTTCTTAGTATACTTTATTCAACGGGGAGTTGCAAGACTACCCTACTGGAATGGAACAGTCTGGAGAGCACCAGAAGTTCCATTCTTATTTCTGGCCATGTTGATCTAGCCATTCTGGAAATGGTCCAGTGGTTTTCCAAAAGTTAATCCTCAGCCACAAAAGTAATTTGTAGTGCTCCATTCCTGGCCTGGAATACCATATCTGGAATACCACCAGCGGTTTCCAGTTTGGAGGATTAATTTCTAGACAATGGCTAGATCACTCACAGGACAGTTGGACTGGAATGGTCCTGGGGAGGAATTCTCAGGAATGATTCATTCCCAGAAAGGTTGGTATCACACACACCTATTATTTATAGATATATAAATATATAGACAGAGACACACACGTATATATAACATACATGCACACAGAAACATATGGCATCTTTCTCTCCACACACATGCACACTTGTGTATATTATATATATGTACACAGACACAAATATTTATATATACACACACGCACACACACACACATTCACGATTTTATTTAAGATTTATATATTCTATCTCAGTTGCTTTTAAGTAAAAAATAGCTAATCTGAGAGTTCATTTTTGGTAGCAACTTACCTGCAGCTTCCAAATTAAACAACCCAGGCTATATTTTATTTTATTTTATTTATTTTTCAAATTTTTATCACCGCCCATCTCCCCCTATATCTGAATCTATATTCAGATATAGCAAGGAAAGTTGATTGAGATAAAGCAGCGTCTCCCATTTAGTATCTCCAGATGTGTCTCTTACAGCCACCCAGAGCTGCTGGGAGTCAAGGCAGCATGTAAACTTAATAAATTATTGCTGTTATTAATGCTATACATTTCTTGGAGCTGCCCTTCAAGACCACTCAGGAGCTGCTGTTGGTCCAAAGCAAATCCAGTTGCTTGTTGACTAGGGCTAGCTGTTGTGTTCACATGATTCCTATTCTAGAGGCCATGGTTTGATTACACATCTGGACGGTCCAGATGGCCTTTGCAGAACTCCAGCTTCATCAATCCACTAATTGTGCTGTATGTGCCTAGACCTTGAGTGCTAGACCTTATCTTACAAAGGGCCGAGCTTTTATTTGATAGTTTGCGATGGAGTGATGGTGGAGGTGTTATAAAACAAAGAATCTGAGATTCATTTTTACCATCTCTTTTAGCTTTCCCCTATCTGGTGACCTCTAACACAGGATAAATTCCACAGGCTGTGGTGGTTGGGTATTATGAAAGAGGAAGGCCTAAACAATCAATGGGCAGCAGGTTATGGAAGGCTGAACCAGTGTCTAGGAATGTGCTCCTCCCCATCTCCCCTTCAGTTTCTGTTCTCTCCAACTGTGATTTGGAATGTAAATAGCAATGGGAGTAAATGGGTGTTTTTTCCCCTAGATCTCACATGGCTTGCACGAGTTCGGGTGAATCAGCCAGCTGTTCTGAAGCGGGCAGGGCAAATTCAGACCCAGCGGGCCATGAAAAAGGATTGGCAGGTGAGAAGTCCCTTCTTGAGTGACCTACTGTTGGGTTTCCAAAAGAGACATTCGTCTTCCGTGAATCTTAGCGCTGTGTTCTGTTCACGAAGTTTGCTCCGTTTGTCATCAAAACTCAACAGTGACAATGGGCAAAGATGATCTGTTTATCCAACCCAGCTTCAGACTTGGAAGGCCACCAAGAACAGCTAAAATGCAAATGTTTTAAGACATGCTTCTTGTTGAACAAGGCGGAGAGGTCTTGCTTCCAAATGCTGTGAACAAAGATCAGGTTTTCCATGGACTACCTGGTTAGGCTTTCAGGGCATGACCCCATTGATGAAAACAACCTTCCAATTTATTTGTGAAAAGCTATTCATCCTGTTGCCTCTTCAGTTCAGACTGATTCTTGGAACTATTTTTTTCTGCATTTGTCTTTACAACTCATTTTACCAACAAGGAGACTACAGGTAGTCCTCAATTAGTGACTGCACTTGGGACCGGAATTTCGGTTGCTAAGCAAAGTGGTCATTAAGCAAATCCGACCCGATTTTACGACCTTTTGCGGTGGCCGTTAAGCAAATCACCGCTGGTGTTAAGCAAATCATGTCGTTAAGCGAATCACGTGGTTCTCCATTGATTTTGCTTGCCAGAAGCCAGCTGGGAAGGTCGAAAATGGTGATCAGGTGACCACAGGATGCTGCGACGGTCATAACTGTGGACCGGTTGCCAAGCACCAAAGCTGTGATCATGTGACCGCAGGGACGCTGCAACGGTCATAAGTGTGAGGACCAGTTATAAGTTTTTTTCCCAGCACTGTCGTAGTCAAAGCCATCACTAAATGAATGGTTGTTAAGCGAGGACTACCTTTAGAACCCTCTTCCTAGCAGCTAATTGTATATTCTTTCTCTTCCTCTATTTCTGATAGATAACATAGGGATTCAACTAAATCCCTTTTCTACAATAAAAAACTGCCTTAAAACAAAAAAGAAAAACAATTCATACTTTGATAAAGGTGAGGAGTAGGGGAATAAGTTGAAATCTCTTTTCAGCTTTCAGTAATGGGTCGTTCTAATACAAGGAACCAAATGATGCTGGCTTACACATATCTCATTTAGTAATTTGACTATTGTTTATGCCAAACCAGTAGTTACTATTTAATTTGTGGTTTGTTTAAAATCAAAAGCACATGGATTAGAAGAAGGAAAAACATAGAAGACTGGAGGTTGCTGTTGGGCTAGGAGTGGGGTGATTCATGTTTGAGTTCACCCTTAGCCATGGAAACTCATTAGGTGACTTTGAATCAGTTCAACTCACAGTTGTGGTGTTGTGGGGATAAAAGGAAGGGAGACCACCATGTAACCAATGGTGGTTTTCTGTGGTTTATCTGGGCTGCGAGAAAGCTTCTTAACCAGAAGATGGCAGCAAAAAGACATGGAAAATTCTAACTCTTTGCTGCCATCTAGTGGCCGTTAACTACAGTTGCTCTAACCAATATTCCAAGTTACAGGTTTTTTTACCAACCATGTAGCTCAGTTATAAGGGCATTTTCTGATAACTTTGGTGTGTGTGTTTTTAAAATAAAGGCAGCTTGGCTTTTGAGGGCCGTTACCTGCATAGACCTAACCACCCTTTCTGGAGATGATACCCCTTCCAACGTTTGCAGATTGTGCTACAAAGCCAAACATCCCATCAGAGAGGATTTGTTACAAGCCATGAATATGCATGATAAAGGTACTTTGTGATTATGAAAATTTGGTTGTATCTGGGTACGGTCTGCTGGTAATTTTTAACTTTATTGTCCTTCATCAAACTAACCGAGAGGAGCAATTTGAGTAGATACAGCTGTGTTAGCAATGTGATATATAATATTAAAGTGGAAGAAAAAAGGAAAAAACCTGGAAAAATATATTGTGAATTCAACAGCACCAGAATAATTGACCAAAATGGGTCAAAAGTCCTCTTCAAAAAGACTGAATTGCAGGAGAATTGTTTCATTTTGCTTTTTTCCATAGCTTCCTCCAACACTTTCAATGCTAGATGAGGCTTACTGGAGGCTGTGAGAATAAGCAAAGCACTTGATCAAGGTAGATTGTGTTCTCTCTTCTCAATAATGCAAATCACATTAAGGCACATCAGAGCTGCCTTGCATAGACTTAGAGTGGATCAATCCTACCAGTGTTGTACAATCGCTCTTCGAGCCATTCCCCATGCGTGAAAAATTGACAGTTCTTGATGTCCTGATAAATCTCAAATATTAGGGATATCGCCAAGTAGAAATGTGCATCGTTCTTATGCCCCTGTTGGACTAAAGTCATAGGAATTATCCTCTGGATTTTAGCTTAAATCATGGCCATGATAGGACAAGCTTGGTCATGTGAGTTAATATTCCAATTGTTGACTTGCATCTTAAACAGTGAAACAGGTGCCCATAGCTTTTTTGTTGAGCTCTGGAGAAAAAGTGTAATATCACATTAAATAAAGGTGGTGAAGTGATGATGATGATGATGATGGTGGTGTTTGGTGGTGGTATTCGAGTCAAGAAACCTAAATGAATGCCTCTCCATAACTGGTGAATAAAGGTCTGGAGAATCGAGATTTTAATGTAATATTAGGAACAAAACCGTAGGAGTCATAATGTGATTTGATATGTACCTGTACATAAGAGCAGTGCAAGCAAATAGCAATAAAAAAATGGAACATCATATTAACAAATATATATGCAGATATAAAACTGTCAGTTTTTGCAAACATAATCTAACTCCACCCTATATAATTTAAACCAGAATTGGGCACTATAACTGAAAACAGTGGTTCTTGCAGTTTCATGAAATATCTGAAAAAAGTGTTTTAAGGGGGCCTTCTAAACCTTATGAGATCAGACTGCAACAGTAGTTTGAGGGGGAATCAGTTCCAAACAGAAGAAGCAAGATGGGACTTCTAAAATTAGGACCAGTAAGAAGGTGGCCATTCTGGTGTGCAGGAAAACTAGGTGACCTCAGTTACCCAGTTGAACTGAGCAGACAGGAACATGAGTTTCGATCAGATGATTCAACTAATTGGGCATTTGTGTATGCACGGCCTGGAAGGTCAGCACCAGTTCGAACTGGTAATGCTCTCAAAGACCCAGCCTATATAGGGATCGGTGGTAGGAAGAAGTAGGATGAAGGTCCAGGACCATGCAGACTGTACTATTTTGCATGTGGACCCAGGTGTGTAGAGCAGCGTCAGGAAGGCCTGCCAACAAGCCACTATAATAGTCCAGGCATGACTTACCTGCTTGGCCATTTCAGCAGTAAAGAACTTTAAAATTCTCTAGCTATTCCAAGTAATGTTTAACTTGTTGCCTTTTCAACAGTTGGAAGAAGACTTTTAAGGCTTTCTTCTGAAAGGCAAATTAAACGCTGGGGCATCCTTCCCAAGCTGATGCCCTCCTGATTGGTTGGGCATGGACTCTCACAATCCCTGTGTGGCTGGGGGTTTGAGTGGTTGATGTCCATCTGTTCAGAGTGCAAAATGAGGGAAGGCTCCATTAGAGTGAACTGGGTTTGCAGACACGAGCCACATGTAGATAACAGAGCCCTGATGATGGTTTCTTTCCAGGTATTACAACAGCAGCTGTTTGCGTCTATCCAGCTAGAGTAGCTGATGCGGTTAAGGCACTCAAGTCTGCTGGCTGCCACATCCCAGTAGCTTCAGGTAAGCTCTTTGCCTGAATTTCAGAAGGGCAGGTTCTAAATCTCCCTAATTTTATTTATTCATTCGTTAAAAATTCCGTCTTTTTCTTGACTGATGAACAGTCTCACACTGTCATTGATGCCATATGGTTCTGGAAACCAGTGAAATTATTATACATTAATACAGTTACAAATTAAAAAGAAAGGCTGAGCCCTAACAATCTATGATCAGAATAAATGAGATGAGATGCATTTAGGCAATGTTGCCTCTTCAGTCTGCTTCTGTTCCGATCCAAAGCTGATTCAGAAAGTCCACCGTTGGTCATAGGAGTGGCTGATTTAAGAAGGGAAGGAGCCCTGAATAAAGCACATACAGGTGGTCTCACTTAACCACAATTGGACCAGTAACTCAGTCGCTAAGTGACACGGTCATAAAGTGAGACATGTGAGCGCAATGAGCTTACAACCTCACTTCTGCTGCAGTTCTTAAGCAAGACATCATACGACTGCAACTTGCGATTTTACTGCTGACTTTTCCATTGACTTTGCTTGTCGGAAGCCAGCTGTGAAGCGCACAAATGGCGATTATGTAACCATAGGGACGCTGCAGCAGTCATAAGTGTGAGGACTGGTTGTAAAGGTAGTTTTCAGCACTGTCCTGATTCGAACGGTTGCTAAACAGGGCAGCCATTAAGTAAGGACTACCTGTATTTAACTTCTCTTCTTACCCTCCAAATTTCACAGGAAAAGAGAACAGGGTTGGAAAGTGAAGAATTAATGTGTTGGAGATAAATGGCGCTCCGCTCAGCAACCCTTCAGTGCTCCTGAATGGAGTATTTCTCTAGAGGTGAAGCTGTTTGTCTCCAATCAGCTGCTAATGAAAGATACAGTACTGCTGCTTCACACAGGAGGTGTTGTGGTGATCATACTTACTGCCTCTTACATGGAGCCTCGGTGGGGCCGTGGTGGCTTAGTGGTTAAGATGCTGAGTCAGAGGTCCATTAAGGTAGGCAGCTCGGCAGTTCAAAACCCAAGAGTGCGAGCCACGTGATGAATTGAGCTCCCATCAACTTGTCCCAGCTCCTGCTAACCTAGCAGTTCGAAAGCATGCAAATGCAAGTAGATGAATAGGTACCACTTCGGTGGGAAAATAACAGGGATATGAAAGGAGCCCCCTCGGGTGTCCCCCGGGCAATGCTGACATCACTGGCAAATCCTTTCAACACAGAAGCGCCTTGGTAGGTGCTTCTAACGCGGGGGGGAAAAAGAACATGGAGCCTCCAGGGGACGGAGCAGAATATCAGGTGCGTTCATATTTAAGACCAAGTGGGCCAGTTTTGATTCAAAGATAGGAGGTTCTCCACTTCTGATTTCACAGACGAGCTTGTTTATTTATCTATTTATTTAATAGATAAATAGACTTCCAACCCACCCCATTCCTGAAGGACCTGGGCAGTGTATAGCACTTAAAAAAAAGAGAAACATAACCATGCAGCCAAAATTAAATATACAAGATGAATGTCCTCGCTTAAACCCATGGCTCATAACCACCTTGGCTTGCTTATGGGCTCTCTCCAAGTGACCAGACCAGATGGTCATATTTGCTGGTGGGAAGGCATTGCTGATATATCCAGATGATATATCTTGAAAAGTAATGATCAGCTTACACCACCTCCTGTGTGAAGCAGCAGTTCTCTTTACTACTGGGGCCAATGTTATTGGATGCTTACTCATCAGCAATTCATTCTTGGCCAAATTTAATCTGAGCTTGGGTTGCTCCATTCAGATCCTCACAGAGACTCCAGACACTAGTTCGAGGCTTCCATACTGCAGCATTTCCAGCTTGCTCAAAGGGGATGATGTATTGATGACAACTTACTCTGAACCAACAGATGACATCTCGTAGTGGTTTCATGTAGATGTTAAGCATTATGGGAGAGAGTACCTAACCTTTGGGGCTCCCATGGACTTCACCACTTCCCCCACTGATTGGGACTGCCCACTCAAGTAGGAGCAGAACCACTGTAAAACAAACGTCCTGCCTTGGTGGTCTAGAAGGATACCATGGCTGATGGAATTGAAAGCTGTTGAGAAGTCTAATACGACTCCTATATCTAGGTCCTGGTATAGTGTACCGCCACTATTTTAACATCTCTCTTGTATTTAATGGATTTTGTTTTCCTCTTCTTAGTGGCAACTGGTTTCCCAGCAGGACAGACAGCTCTGAAAACTCGTTTAGATGAGATCCAGATAGCCGTGGAAGATGGGGCCAAAGAGATTGACGTTGTCATTAATCGAACCTTGGTACTGACAGGCCAGTGGGAAGGTGAGCATTTGTATAGTCCTAACATCAAATAAAAGTGCTAGGGCAGACTCCCCGCTCCCCACTGGTTACTTTCCAGATGTCTTCAGAATGAACTTCTCCAAATTCCCCAGTGAGTACAAGTGCTGTCTGAAGAATAGGTGACTTTCAGTTGGATTCCAAGTATCTTTAATCCTGTCCAGGTAACTATGAATATACAGAAATAATTTGGTGGTCTTTCTGGAAAGCAATTGGATGCTGGTAAGGTTTTCAAAGCAAGATGTTTGCATTACAATCAGAGCAAGAGAAATGAATAAGACTTCAAGAAAAGAATTTATAAGGGCAGAAGTAAGATCAAATTGCAGTAGAATTAGTCTTTTAAGCTTCTTATTTTGGGGTGGAGGCAGTTGGTGGAAGTTTTAAAATATGTTTTGTTTTGTTTTGTTTTGTTTTGTGTGTGTATGTATGTATGTATGTATATATATATATATATATATATATATATATATATATAAATAAATAAATAAATATAAATAAAATATCCATCACTGCCCATCTATATATCAAATTTCCATCACTGCCCATCTCCCCCGAAAAGGGAGATATATCTCTCCCCAAATTAAACTTAGAAGAAATTACACGCTTTGTGCCCAAATAAACCTAATGCTTACCACAAGCTCTAGAAGTATTTGTGCATGTTTATTTTGAATGGGGGTGCATTGTTCATACCTCTACCAAAACCATGCATCCAGCTCCCAGTGGCCATTCAGAACTTGCCACCGAATTGTAATTTTTCATCTGAGAAAAGAGGAGGGAATTCCCTGCAAGGGGAGTGGTCATGTTAATGGAAGTAATTTATTTTTTATTAAACTCTCTTTAGTTCCTTCCCTCTCCTTGTCCAAGTTCTGTAGTGTGGCCCCCAATGTGTTAGCAAAAGACTAGGGTTGACATTCCTCCTGAAAAAGGCTACCCGTAACTTAGAAGCAAGTCCCAATCTGGCTTATTGAAGTTGGAAAAGTTAATTCTTTAGAGTGGAGGTCAACGTTTGGTGACTTCATGGACTGGTAGATGTTGTCTTCTTGGCACAGATACAAAAAGAGTGCACCACTGCTTTCTTCCAGGATGGTTTTTAAACTTCCTGGAGCAGTGGTTTATAGCCCTGGGGTTTCCAGGTGCTGACCCATCCAAGGATTCACTAAGTCTGTTTAGCTTCTCAAGATCATCAAAGGTTATCTAGAGTTTTAGGCTTTCATTCCCTACTTAAGGGTCCAGAAGGACCTTTGTTTGACTTTGACGTATTTCTTCTGGCTTGGAGGTTGCAGTCTCAATAACACCTTCAAGGCATTTGTAGGAAAAGGCTGCTGTATGCCAAGTCAGGATAATAGCTGATCTGATAATCAGCAAAAGAATTCAGAGGTTTTTTCTTAAGTGTTCTTACCTGAGATTGACATAGGGCCACTGACCTGGAGTCCATAATGTGAAGAAAATTATTTCAGTTTTTAATTCTTAGGCCACTGATGTATATAACCATTTGTTTGGTTGCCAGAGGTGATCAGAAATTCCATACAGGTAGTCCTCAATTAACGACCATAATTGGGACTGGGAGCTCCATCGCTAAGTGATGTGGTCATAAAGCGAAAAATCACATGACCTCACTGAGTTACAATGGCAGTTCCAGTTGCAGTCATTAAGTGAATCACCCACAGTTGTTAAGTGCAATGTCATGTGATGATGACTTCCTGCCAGCTTCCCCATTGACTTTGCTTGTTGGAAGTTGGCAGTGAAGGTCACAAATGGTGATCATGTGACTACAGGACTCTGCGACTGTTGTAACTGCATGCTGGTTGCCAAGTCCCTGAATCATGACCATGTGACTGCGGAGATGCTGAGACAGTCATAAGTGCGAGAACCAGTCTTAAGTCACTTTTTTCAGCTCTGTCATAACTTCGAATGGTCGTTGAATGAGTGGTCACTAAGTAAGGACTACCTGTACATACCAACACCCATTATATGCACAGAAAGATGGATGAACACAGAAACTCAGCAAGTGGGTAGTGGAGATTGATTTATTTGCCCTTCATTTGCCAGTTTGGGAGGAGTCTTATTTTCTTTGCTAGTGGCTACAAGGGAGAGGCTTGTGGCCTCTTAGCGAAGTGATGCAGACATTTTGCTGACTGTAGTTTTGCCAAGGGTTTGCAATCATATCCAGCATGTTCAAAGTGTCCTAATGATTCTTCAAACATTTTGAACCTCCTTTTTGCAAGCTTTTAGATGGCTGCCTCTTTTTTTAAAACCTAAATTTGTTTACGACTGCCACAAATTTTGCAAATACTTCTCTAGATTTTGTTTTTTTGGAAACAGAATCAACATTTTCTGCAAAGCGATATTGTGAAAACTCAATCCTTCCACACTTTTCTCTAAATTAACGTGCAGTGGGGAGGGAAAAGAAAACTACGTGGGGTGCCAGTGCTCTAATTATTTGCAACAGAATTGTTAAAAAGGATTCAAAGGGGTTGTTGGTTTAGGTGGTGCGTCTTGTTAAAAAACAGTGTGCTTGATTCTTGACAACAAAATCTGTGTTTTCTAATTGGTTTTCACAGAATTTCAGGGCACGTTTGGTACTGTTTAGATTGCTGTTGCTAGTTGTCTCCCCAGAATGCTACTAATTAGTAGGTTTTAATACAGTAGGAGATATCTTTTCTCTCTAATTGGTTTTTTCTTAATGTACCTTGAATCGTTTGCCTTTAAGTGCTGACAGAGCTCCAACAACTGGATTCCTTGTTGAGAAAAAAGGGATGCAATTAACATCCTTACATTAAAACGCAAGTTTTTTTCCGTTGTTTTGGCTGGATGACACAGCGCTGATAACCTCCACCTCTTTGATACAGCATTTTTACCATTTTTTTTGGCCAAAAAGACTCTCAAAGTAGGTTGCAAAGCTCAGTCCTTGCCTTCAAGCTACTATTTAGAAAAAGACATGCAAGGAAAGAGGACTGGGGAGGGAGAAGGCCGGGGATGGGAAGGGAAGGTACAGAAACCCATACAGTCTATGGTTTGGCATCCAGCTGGTGAAATAGCTCAGCTTGCTTGATGGAATGGCTCCACCTGAGCATGATTTGAGAGAGGCAAAAGGCATCTGATCTCTCAGCATAACTGGTACCACCCTGTTTTCTTTTTTGGAGCAAGGTTGGAGAAGAAATGACAGTGGGTGCTGAAGATTGTGTACAGCTGGGGCAGCCTTGACAATAGTTCCCTGTTGTCAATAAGGAATTACCTGAATCAGGAGGTTCACAGGGAGGGGTCAGAAATGTCAAGGTAGCAGCCATGACCACCCCGTTGAAACCTTGCAATTTTTTAATATGCAGTGTGGCAAAAAATGGCAGGGCTTCAGTTGTGTGGTTGCAATAACCATCAAACATCAAAAGAGCATTAGGCACACTATAGCTGATTTAGCTCCAGAAATGTTTCTGTGCTTTGTATTTGTTTGTTTATTCGTTAGATTTATAGTCAGCCTTTAATTCAGGAGCTCAAGGCGACGCACAGAGTGTTCCTTCCTCCCATTTTTCCCCATAACAAGCCTGTGAGGTAGATGGGTTTGAGAAAGTGACTAGCTCAGAATCACCCAGTAAGCTTCCTTGGTTGACTCTCCTACACCTTAATCATTATACCACAGCAAGTTTCTATGAATGAGGGCGACTTGAACCTAGGTATTCCCAGTCGTAGTTCAACACCGTATCCACTCCACTTCTCTGGATGCTATGTTAAATGTATCTGCTGCCATCCCTCTAAGACAACCAGGGTTCCGTGGCGCCCTAGGGTTCCGCAAGAGGTCACTAGGGGTTCCCTGGGAGATCACAATCTATTTAAGAAATTATCTCAAATTTGGGCAACTTCACATTCAAGAGGTAAGTTTCATTCTTTATTTTTAGTTTAAGAACACTGTTAATGCATATATACAGGCCTACCCATGAAATGAATATAGTGATTTTGTAACTTCTGGCCTAGATTTGAGCCTGAATGTGCAGGGGTTCCCCGAGGCCTGAAAAGTATTTCAAGGGTTCCTCCAGGGTCAAAAGATTGAGAAAGGCTGCTCTAAGAGCTCAGGAAACTTTTACGCTGGTATCTGTAACATTCTCACCTCTGGCGTTATCCCAACAACAGAACTCTGAGCACCTGGGCTGCCAAACAAAGGCGATCCCAGAGTCAACAGTGAGTTTCCTTGGCTGAGTGTGACTTGAACCTGGTTCCCCCCCCACCCCCAGTGTCTGTGCCGCACCTTAACCATTCAGCCATATGGGCCCCATAGGAAATGGTGGGTGGCTACACCCCACTGCCATTTGGGAATGTATCCAGTTGGCCAGACAAGAGTGGCGTTTGGGGCTGCAGTTCTGGGAAGTGGAGTCGAAGGGGTGGCAGGGAACACTTTTAGGGGGAGATGGGCGGTGATAGAAATGTGAATAATAAATAAAATAAATATCTCACCGTTTTAATTCTAGAACATGGGTGATTTGGACTGGCCATGATAAACAGCTATTTTGCGAACAGACTGGCTGGTTTCTCATGGCAGTCCTTTAGTAAATAGGCAAAAGCGCTTAATTCAGTCCTGGGCGTTGTCCCTTTGTGATTTTTTTCCCCCAGTTTTATGATGTGCTTTATGAGAGGTGATGGTCAGAATGGTTCATATGGAGCAAGGGTGGCCAACCTTTGGTGGCCAAGGGCCACATGTAGCATGTGGAGAGGGCTGAGGGCTGCAGAGGGGTTATAGCTGTACCATACAATTTGGAGGAGATGGGCTTTTCTTTGCTTTTTAAAGTATTGCTATACTTATTTGAGGGCTTACATTACAGCTTTTATGTGTTTCCCAGCTCAAAGTAGCTGGAAATTGCTGTCACGTTTCAACCGTCATGGTTGGAGGTTCTGCAAGGGTTGCAAAAGGGGTCCTAGTCCTGCAAACAGCTGTGTGGCTGTCAGGATATAGAGTGAAGAACCACACCGAGATCAGAAGCTTTAGCTCTAGTGTTTATTGTTCTGCTCTACAGTACAAAATCCTGCTAAACTGAGAAAGCACCAGCAATTCCTACCAGAAAAGCTCAGAAGGCTAAGGCAGTTCTCTTCTGGGTTTCTTGATAGGGAGGTGAAGAGAATCAGTACTGCGCATGTGTTTTTCTCCCTGGAGAGGGCCCCCCCTCCTTCATCAGCAATGTCCGTAACATCAGCTGCTGGTTGCCCATCTGTGATAAGGCATAAACAGCCTTGCAGTTTGCAAAGAACAAGAAGTCGAAGTTACACATGAAAATTTGAAATAGGAGAAATGATGCCGGGGAAGTAAAGGCAATAGAAAACTGAAGACGATGCCATTCTTTCAGTTGGGTATACATAAATTTAGACAACTTGAGAAATTGCATTTAGTGGTTTTCACAGGAATGGCAAGTTTGAGGTGGCATTTGAAGAAAACCATAGAGAAGAACGATTTTGAGCCCATCTGGTATACTTTCTTTGCTTCCAAGTTAACGGCATCCACGTATTCGTAGTTTAGCGTCCACTAAAAAGTTGATTTGTGATATGTTGTGAACTAGAGAAGTGATCAGGTGCATTTTGAAAGGAATGGCCTTGAATGTTCCTCTCCCTCCTACTTGCACGCACAACCTCTCCCTTTTTTTAAAAGAGCTTTTTTAAAAAGCCTATAGCAAAGTTGAGGGTCATGCTTGATGGAAAGCCGTGAGGCGCACTGAACAGTCTTTCAGCATTGAATATGACTCTAAAACCGCTGAAAATGTTAAGTACTGTAGCGTATGTCCAATTATGCTCATCTTTAAGTTAAATCTGCTGTTACCTATTGTTGAGTATCTTCATAACACTTGAACTATAATTTGTCTAAGCCTGGGCTTTAACCATTATTTTAAGTGTTCTCTAATGGATTGGAATATAAAAGCAAGTTATTGTGGGTGTCCCTTTTTTTTCATTTAGGAACGGAGTCCTTGCGCTGGAGTCACAAAAGTCTTTTCTGATGCACAGATTTTTGCTACCTGTGCTCTATTCATGCTGCAGGAGGGGGGGGAAAAACACTAAAATCCTTCTGACTTTTTTTTCTTCAAGAGTATGCCATAAGTAATGGGAAAGGATAAGATATGTATAATTCTTGGAGACTGGAATTGGATCCTAAGATACTTGAACATCAGGGAAGTTCTATGCTCCCTGTTGCCAAGGTCCAACCAAAGCCCACCCAGTATATTCAAAGATGCATTGCCCTTGAAAATGGAAGAGCCATTCAGTCTCTTAGATACCTCTTAGTCTTCTGGGATAATGAGGCTGGGATAATGAGGCTTTCACTCAAATGATAAACCTAATAAAACAACATACTAGGAAAAGAATTTTGTTGTTTCATTTGGGCTCCCTGTGAAGGTCTTCTGATATCTCTCTTTGTGTTCAACAAGCTCCCTACCCCACCTGTTTTTTGTCGTCGTCATCATCAGCATCAGCATCAGCATTGTCAACATCATGGAAGCCAGCATGGTGCATAGGACAGCATTTAACATCATCTTTATTTCCAGATGAACCCCTTAAACATTTTTTAGAAAATAAATTGGAGGCTTATTGTAGTCTAGTACTTTTTTGGAAGAGTCCCACCTAGGAAAAAGGAATAAGCTGGGGATAGTAGATATTGGCATAGGCTGCAAGGAATGATGGGAAGACATCAACTAAATGTAAGTCTTCTAACTTTCCCTATCATCTCTGACAGTTATTTTGGGAGGATGGCCCCAAAATTCAACCTGGATGCCCTGGCCAAACAAGGGCTGAAGGTCCCTGAAACATGGAAGAGACCTTAGAAGTTGTATTTCAGTCCACAGGTCCCCCTGCCTCTGTTCAGAAGAGCAAATCCAGGGTATATGATCCAAGATTTCACTTGTTAAATTTTAAATACAGAGCTTCATCTAAGGAAATAAAAAGGCATGTCTGTTTGCCATTTCCGGGAGGAGAGATGGGTGAAGCAGCAGGCTTGTGGTTACAGATGCTCCCAGCATAGAGCACTCTCAAGCACCAACTCCACTGTCTGGGTGGAGCCTTTGCTTTATCCCTTTAATGAAGGCAAAACGACTGGAAAGAATTACTGTAATTGCTTGGTGAAGGAAAGGAGGTACATTCTGGGGAAAGATTGACTTTCACTTGAGGTCAGAGTTTCCCTGTCTTACACTAGCCAGTCAGTGAGAATCCAGAGTTTCAAAATGCTTATCTTGGGTTCTTAGGCTTGGGAGAAAGCTTCAGAGCCAATCAAACATGAATAAAAGACAGAAAAATACAGTAACTTGTAAGAAAAGAAAAAAGAAAAGAGCTCCACATGGTGAGAAGATAGAAGTGAGTAGAAGAAATAGGCTGGTCTTTAAGCTTGTGTAGTTTGGGCATTTGTCAGCATCTGAGTGACCTTGTCTGTGGTTTGAAGCTAAGCAGGGTTGGCCTAGTTTGTATGTGGATGGGAGACCTCTGGGAAATACTAGGGCTTGGCTGGGGAGTAAAACAGAAGAAAGAAACATCTCCAAAATGTCAAGCTGTCTTTGCATTGCAACCGAGAAAATTACATGGATGAAGCCATGAGGTCTCCAGGAATCAAGCTCAACTTGGAAGTCCAGCAGCATCAAAAGAGAAGGAAAATACACTGAGAAGCAAGGACGTACTCTATATTTCTTGTAATGTTTTAGTTTGTGTTTTCCGATTCTTCAAAATACATTTTTCTTTTCTGCTTTTTTGATTCCAGAGTTGTTGTTGTTAGTTGCTGTCGAGTCGTTTGCGACTCATGGCGACCCTATGTATAACAGAGCGAAATGTGTTCCATATGCCTGACTGTTCCAATGTTTGCATCTATTGTTGCGGTAATTGTATCAGAGTGGAATGTGATTAATTATGGCACAACAGCAAAATGTTGTTAGAACTGGTTTAAACCATACTTTTCCAGAGCACCTATAAAAGTTGATACTGAACTATAATCTTTTATAGATCAAAAGGGGAAAATATTAAATGTATTGTTGAGTGATCATATCGTTTACATTCAATTAAATAGTATTAACTTTTAATTTAAGCTTAGTTGTGGCATCCACCTTTAAGACTAAGTGCTATCCCAGGGCCAAAAAAAGAATCATGTCTCCCTGATTTTAAGAGTTTGGATAATGTGTGATTAAAGAAATAGAACTTTTTTTTTCTCAGAACACTTATTTCTGTATATTATTTTGAAATTCCTGCAAGTGACAGTTTATAAATAATTTAAATGGTCTAAAATAAAAATAAGCCTATTATTTTGATCAGGGGTTGGCAGGAGAAACCCAGCAGGGATTTGATGAGATCAGCTTTGAGTTTATATTTGTTAATCTGCATCTGTTCGTTTTATGCGGTTTAAATCCAAAGTGGAAATCTGATGGTAAAGGATACTAACATGGGTGTTCCCCCTACTTTTAGATTTATTTATGTATTCTTCTTCCCAGGCCTTTACGAAGAAATCCGTCAATTCCGTGAGGCCTGTGGCGACGCTCATATGAAAACTATCTTGGGGACAGGAGAGCTGGGATCGCTTACAAATGTCTACAAAGCTAGTCTGGTAGCTATGATGGCAGGTAACCTTCACACCTTTAGCATAAGTGGTGTTTGCAACTGCTTTGTGGAACGCTTCAGTCCAGTATACCAACCAGCCATCTGACCTTTCTAATAAACTCCATTCCATTCTTCCCTTTCCCTATTTTTTTTTCTCCTCCAGACAGTCAACAGTACTTGCCTTGGACATGCTGAGCTTTCGTTGAACTGTTATAGATCATTCTCCCTGCCACTCCCCCACAGGCATATCACACTAAGCCAGAATCTGTTTTATTATGTTTTGTTTCAGCATATTGGTTGTAAACCATTTATAGCTGTGGTGTATTATTTAGCATGTTGTGCAAAGACAACCATTTATAGTTGGTAAACCATGGTTTATGGCTTTATCTGCTAAGTGAACCCAGGGCATGGTGGCTTATTTGGTAAACAGTTACAGGTAGTCCTCGTTTAGTGACCACATTTTGGATTGGCACCTCTGTTGTTAAGTGAAGTGGTTGCTAAGTGAAACCATGGCTGTGCTTATGATCTTACTTTAGCTTTCCTTTGCTTTACAGACCTGTGAAGGTCGTAAATGAGAAGACCGGTCGCAAAGTTAGTTTTTCATCACTGTCCTAATTCTGAATGGTCACTCAAACCATGGTTTAGTGCATTGCACAAACCAGAGCAGTTAAGACTGAGGCAGTGGTTGAGCTGGAAGCTAGACTCTTAAGTTGGTGAAAACAAAGAGGGGAAGTTTTCTCTGAATCTTCTGCATAGCCTGGATTCCAGGAGTTGT
Source organism: Candoia aspera (assembly GCF_035149785.1). Classification (NCBI taxonomy): domain Eukaryota; kingdom Metazoa; phylum Chordata; class Lepidosauria; order Squamata; family Candoiidae; genus Candoia; species Candoia aspera. The sequence goes on along the minus strand of NC_086159.1, from coordinate 13,591,011 downwards.
ACATGCTCTAACTATCTGCAGAAATATTGAGAGCTGTCTAAAATTGTCTAAAAGTTCTTCCCATCCCCTCTGTTAGCAGCCTTGTCTGCTGTTTCAAGGGAAGGGCATTAGAACTCAGTTCCAGTATATATGGGCATCTATCAAAAGACCAGATTAGACCCAGCAGGTGGAAATAAAATTTTGAGAGACAAATGTAGATTTAGAATATGACCCTCCCCCAAAAAAGATTGGACTTAGAATAACTATAGGCCAGAGACCAGCATCCCTTTCCTGGAAAAGTCACTCAGGTTAGTGGTGACTGATCAGACATAGACATCTGAGATGATAGGGATTTTCTAGTACCATTTCAGTTTGAATTTAGGCCTGGTTTTGATCATGAGAACCAGGCCTAAGTTCAGATTGAAATGGTCTTGGTCATCTTATAGGCTGATCTGTGATGGGAGAGAGACAAGGGAAGTAGAATTTCATGGATCTCAGGTTTTCAGAATCATGAATCATGAGCCTGAGTTAGATATGGATAGAACAATTTTATGTTGTTTCAGCTCATACTTGAATGGCTGTCTCCAGAAGATGACAGGGTGAACCTCTAGGGTGTTCACACTATGGATTTCCTCAAAATTCTCTTTTCTCCCCATGCTGTTAAATATCCACTTGACACCACTGAGTGAAACCATTAGCCACTTTAGGCTCCATTAGCCAATTTAGACTCAAGTGTCATCAGTACGCTAGCTAGCTCTCTTTATCGTTAGATCGAGGGGAGATAGAGAAGTACTAGCTCAGGGCCCAGCTGGGGATATGAGGGCCAAAACAATGAGGGCCAAAACATTAAAGCTCCTCCAGACCAAACCAAAACTATCCTGTGGATGGATTATCTGTTTAACCTGTTCTGGGAAGCATTGCATTCCCTCAAAGGATCAAGGTGATACTTTGAACTGCTTCTAGATCTTCTAATCAATTCAGTGTAGTACAAGTAGTCCTCAGTTAATGACACGAATTGCGACAGGGAACTCCATTGCTAAGTGATGCAGTTGTAAAGCGTGACGTCACACAACCTTGCTGACTTACAATGGCAGTTCCAGTTGCGGTCGTTAGGCAAATCCCGCATGGTCGTTAGGCACAACATCACGTGATCGCCATTTGCGACCTCCTGCCGGCTTCCCCATTGACTTTGCTTGTGGGAAGCCAACAGTGAAGGTCACAAATGGTGATCACATGACCACGGGACACTGCGACCATTGTAATTGTGAGCTGGTTGCCAAGCACCCGAATTGCAGTCACATGACCATGGAGATGCTGTGACAGCCGCAACTTCAAGAACCAGGCATAAGTCTCGTTCAGAGTGACTGACCCAAAGTCACACAAGAAGCTTCTATGGCGGAGGGTAGGCTAACATCTGGATCTCCCTGCTCTTAGTTCAGCACATCAACCAGTACGTCACACTGGGTTATTGGCAGGATCTTTTTTGAATGGTGCTTCTAAAGCAGAGACCATTTTATTTAACTTTTTTCAGAAGCAGGTGCTATTTTTTAAAAAATTACAATTCCATTCATCCGATTAGCTATTCAAAGTTACTATTTAGGATTAAAGTTCATTCCTCTACAATTTTCCTGCTGTAGTTTCACTGAAATACAGCAGATGGCTCTGCTGTTAACACAATCCCCTCTTTCAGCACCCCACAATACACACACACATGTGCACACAAACTTAACATACAAAGGTATTGCTATGGATGTTTTTAAAAATATTTTTAAATTTAAAAATATTTACCCAAAGGGAAATCTTAAGTTTTTCCCTAAATAGTTTAACTTTAAAATAGGAGGGTCTTTTGGAATATGGTAAGAGAGCAATGAGATGACTTCTCTAATTTTCCTTTGAATGAGATGATGACTTATCTTAAATTGAGGGTTGTCTTCATTTCAGGTAAATTTGGTGTCATAATTTTCAGTGTGCTAAATCAAATTAGGAACCAAAAGTTCCAGACCATGTTCTGAAAGCAGAGCACCTCCTCTTCTTCAGAAATTTTGACGGACTAAATTCTGTTGCATTGCTGTGTCTCTTAAGTTCTAAGATTTTTTCAATTCATAATACTATCACTGGGTTCGGTGGAAGTGTAGAAATAGTGTTCAGGCCATAATTTATACTTAACCTTGCCACATGTGGTTCATTAATTGCTGCTTACTACAGAATTGTCATCTTTCCAAAATCCCCGACATCTGTGTGTGTGTATTGAAGAATTAATAAGAACGTACAAGCAAATGCTAAGATGCAAATGTTTCATGATATCTCAGCCATTTTGTTTGATTTTTCTCTTTTCAAAAATGTATGTTTGTTTATTTTGAAGTCAGCAGACACCATACAAGCATATTGCAAGTAGTTTGGCATTCATGGGCACTGAATTCCCAGTGTGCAGAACTGCATGCAAGTATGCCGTGCCTAGTCTTCCTGGATAATGGGACGTGGGAAATGAGGGGAGAATGAAAGTCTATTTTGGCTCCCCTCCCTCCCTCTCGTCCTTTGTATAGTTCTTTAAAGCTAGATGTTCCCAACTTTTTTAGGACAAAGGGAACTTGGTTTTTAGTGACATAGCAGGAGTCACATTCCCAAAAGTAGGAAGGGCCAAGATAAGAGTAGGTGTAGCTAATACAAAAATGAAATTTAATGTAATTTAATGAAAATTAATCAAATGCTGTTAATATGATATGCTCTTTGTATATTTAATAATATTTCACTACTTGTTGGGATTTGGCTGAGTGCATTCATATTATTATTATTTATTTCTGTTAATAATGAATAGATCTGTAGAGTTTAATCTATTAATCTAACCTTCTGTAAGATGGGTACCCCCTCCCCTGATAGGAAGACTCTAATTCCCAGAATTCCCCAGCCAGTATGGCCATCACTGAGATTTCTGGGAGTTGAAGTCCATGCCTCTGGAAGCTACCAAGTTCAGGAAATTTTCAGTAACTTGTTAAATCAATAGATGTTGGTGAATTTCAACTTCTAGTAGTCCCAGTCAGGCCATTACTAATGAGAGATGCTGGAACGTGTAGTTAACAATAGCTTCAGCACCACAAGTTTCAATCTCTTAAGTTAAGCAGTTAAAATGTGTAATTGGCTCAGATGATCCCTCTGAGCAGCTGAGCCACAAATAGGTATGAAAGCTGCAAGTGATAAGCATTCCCTTAACCAAGATGTACACACAACATTTTAATATGTCTTCTGAGATTATAAATGAGCTGTCTACACATTGGCCCAGTGCTGTTAGTTAGTGACAGTTCTCGTATTAACAATGCCATATATGGATGGATACATGGCTGGCTGGGGAATGCTGGGAGTTAAAGTCCATGCATCTTAAAGTGAGAAACACTGATTTAGACTAAGAAGAGGTGACTGAGAGGAGATATGATAGTAGTCTTTAAATATCTGAATAGGTTTTCACATAGGAGAAAAAGTGGAGTTATCCTCTATTGCCCCAGGGGGCAGGACCAGAGTCAGTGGGTTAAAATGACTAGGAAGAAAGTCAACCTAGAGAACTTCCTGATGGTTTGAGATGTCAGACAGGTGAACTGTTAGGTGGTGGAAAAGGCTGCCACATAGAGGGGTGAACTCTCCTTTTCAGGAGTTCTTTTTCTGTTGTGGTCAGAGTCCTGCAGGATCTTTTCAAGCCGTTTGTCTCACTACCCTATGGAGAAGAACCTAGAACAGACAATCCCACCACTGCCTTACTTTTAGGAGTGAGAGGTAAGAGTGAGATACCTAATTGCAAAGTAACACAATCGTTATATAGGAATAATATTAGTTCTGCCAACTCAACGCTAGTGACAGTACTTTTGAGTAGGATTGATAAGTACCTATAGCTGGAAAAGTAAATTCTTACGGTTTTCTAGGAGTCTCTGACTGCAGCATGTACTGGTCCGATCCAGTATTGTTTACCTTATGACTGAGGAGTTCAGAATAATGATCCTGAGCACTGATAACACACATTTACCTTGTAACCCACTGGCTTCCTAGCTCAACTGACTTTTTTGCTTTGTGACTGGCCATATCCACCTGACAGCCATTTTGTGCATACAAGTTTAATAAATTATTACTACTACTACTATTACTAGTGTGCCTGCGGCTCGTTCTTATAATTCCAAGTATGTCTGAAGCCTAAAAGGTTGTACCTTATGGTAAGTTCTTATTGACCTTCAATCTTATGTAAGACTTTATTTCCGCTCCTGGATGTTATAAGGGTACTCCTGTGTATCTTCAGTTATGTCCACGTGGTGATGGCTCAGTAGAAACTCTGAGCCACCTGCTACTATGCTGCTCTCTATATAAGGACCCTAGACAGACCTTCATTTATCCAATCTTGAAGAAATTTCCAGGTAGGGGAATGTGATTTCTACTTAATGTTACTTCTTTCAGACAAGGACTCAAAAATATCTTCCCAAGTCTCCCAGTTTTGTGCTACTGTCTGTACAATACACTGCACCATTAATTAAGTTTGGAACTTCTTATAAGTTCCAAACTTAATTAATTTTTTATTGTGTTTTATTTTATCTGTTCTTAATTATTTTTTAGATCCTATTGCATTTATTGTTTTTCTGTTTCATATATATATATATATATATATATATATGCATGCATGCATGCATGCATGCATGCATGCATACATACATACATACATACATAAATAAAAGTATGTAACAGTTCTACTATTAGATATTCTACTGTATCTGGCCTGAGGGCTATAATAAACTGACTGATGGATTGATTGATTTCCACTCCTGGCAATTTGTGGATGATGTCCTAAGCAGGGCATTTATTAACTAAGCTTTTGAACAGTCTCCAAGATTTTTGAGACCCTAGTTTGAAGCCCATTATACTTTAAAAAAAACAAAAACCTCTGGTATATTGTGATTGAAATTATTATGGAGTTCAGCCCCCTTTTTCAGATGCATTATCTTCCAGTTTAGTTGGGGATTCCCAAAGTAATAGTGTCCATACATACAGAAGACGCCAGCTTGCATTTCTTATCAGAAAACCCATTTATAGTTGACACCAGCCAATAAAACCCACCTATTGCTAGAAAGGGTTGAAGGAAAGAACCAGAATACCCAGATATGAAGGCCTAGCTGGGCCTACAAGATGTTTTTGGCTGTGGGTTATGTATAGATGGAGTTTTGATAGGGGGCACAGGCTGAATGGTGTATGTGCAGTGGGGTGGGACAATGAGGTGCTAGGTCAGGACAACCTGAAAGGTCATTGGGTTTTCCAGGGGTAGGGAATACCACTGTGTGAGTCCAAGCCGCTATAGCATTTTGTGTTCATTTTAATTTGCTGGTGAATAATTTAAAGGGTCCTGTTTAATTTTAATACAAGGGAGAGATATAAATTGTCTTTGTGTGGGTAATGTTACTTACAGCTGCCAGTGAACAGATGCTTGGAGTTCTTAAATGGATATTTTAGTCTACCAGAAGTTATGGGAGTGAAAATCAAACTTTTTTCTCCCTTTCGTTTACACTCCCACCCATTCTTTTAAAATTGATTTTCTGACAAGATTAACACTAAGTCCATCTTGCTATTTTTATATAATTCACACACATGTACAAGAATTCCTTATAAATATTTAAATTTACTTTGTGCTAATTTTTGTGTATTTTGGGGGGGGCAGGGACTGGATGATGATGATGATGATGATGATGATCATGGACTATTTTAAAATAAAGCTCTTAAATAAGCTTCATTTGTTCTTCAGAGCCAGACTCACCCCAACTGAATCGGTATGTTGTTTGAGAAGCATACTCCTTAGAGTTATGTGTCCTGAAGTAGCAAATGTCTTCACCAGGCTTTCTCCTTCAAAAGGGTTCCCGTTCTTCAAAGAATATGTCAAGAAGAAAGATGAGAGATGAGAAAAAAGTGAGCCATGCCATGCCACTTCCAGAACAACAGGAAGGGCACATCTGATATTTCCAAGCTTATGGAAGTTCTCCTTTTCCTCCCTTGTGAAGCAGCCAAAACTTCAGCGTAAGCCAGTGACCAACACATGATAGGTGTTACTTAGGTAGAACTCATATGTAGAGTTGGAGCATTGGTCCCACTGAACTCAACTGGATGAAAAGGAGTTGGGAGACTTCAAGGAGCCCTTTGTGGGAGAACCTTAGCTTTTCCAATGCCATGCCGCCATCTTTTATACTATACGCAGGCCATAGTATCTGTGCCAATTCTCACAAATTTTCACACTTTGTTCTGGCTTTTCAGTCTTGTTTTGGTGTGTCAGTTTCTTTCTTAAGGAAATAAAGACTTGGTTATTAGTATTGGCCAGGCAGTCATGACAAAAAGAGGTTTTCTTTAGTTTGTTTCACTTTATCAGCTCTAAAGGGTCCCATTTGATGGTTTAGTCCAGGGTTTCTCAACCAGGGTTCCATGGAATCCTAGGGTTCCATGAGAGGTCACTAGGGGTTCCCTGGGAGATCTTGATTTATTTAAAAATTATTTCAAATTCCAGCAATTTCACATGAAAGAGGTAAGTTTCATTCTTTAGTTTAAGAACCCTGTTAATGCATATATACAGGCCTACACCTGAAACAAATATAATTTTGTAACTTGTGGCCTATATTTGAGCCTGAATGCACAGGGGTTCCCTGAGGCCTGAAAAATACTTCAAGGATTCCTCCAGGGTCAAAAGTTAGAGAAAGGCTGGTATAGTCTGTATTTTTCAGCTCTTATACCATCTTCGCTTTCCTTTTCTGATCAGCTAGCAATATAGAGCATAGTAGGAGTGAGAGTGAATATAATAGAAGAATATAGAGAATAGAATAAAGAATGAATGCATTGATTCAGTCAAATTGGCTCTAAATTGAGTGTGTGAATTGAAACTTCACACAGACTGAGAGTTTGTAAAAGCCACTGGATTGAATGTTGTTTCTTGGCTTCTGTTTTCCGTTCTTCTGTTTGATTATTGTTGGTTTTATGTATTTGATTTTATTTTAAGTAAAATCTCAGTTTTACAGACCTCAGTTCAGCAGTCTATGGATGTAATGGACAAAATCTCAAATTTGTACATTTTATGTAATTTGCGTACATTTACATAAATTACATAAAGTTTACATTACACAAATTCAGATTTAACAGACATTTGGTTTTAACTGAAATCCCACCCCTCACCTCAGTCTGTAAAATGAAGATGTTCTTGTACTTTCTATCATATCACTCTGGAACTCTGTAGATCACTGTAAAATATTTTAATTGTCTTTGAAGCAGTGAATGCTAAATGCAACTTCTTTTCTGAGCTTACATAAATTTAAATTAAATTTATGCACTTCACATTACAGAATTATACCCATATTGATTCACCAGTAGGCACCAGTAGCAACCACGATGATGTCAAAATCATGGAAATGTCAGGAATAACTAATTTGATGCAAGTATGTAACTTGTGTTATTTGTGTGGTAACTTCATGGTATATACAGTCTCCTCCTCTCCCCTGCAGATGCCCAGATACTCATCCTCTTAGATTGTACAACTGAAATTGAGTGGCCAAATGTACTCATGAGAGTAAGGGTGTGTGTCTTTTCTTCTTTTTCTATTTTTGTGGAAGAACAAGAAAAATAGGTCTGCTAAGCCTTCACAGCTATTTTTCTTAAATCTCTTCATGTTCCCAAAATTGGGGAGGAAACCAGCCACAATCTGTGTATTCCTTAGAAGCCTCAAAAAGAATACAGTGGTGAAGACAGACATGTGGTCTCTGGCCACCTAATGTTTGCTCCTCCTTGGTGTAGATCAAGATCTTGGGATCTTGCAAGAACGTGACTTCATTTTGTATTTTTGTGTGTGTGTCTTCACAATCCCATAGGATCTTGCATTTGAAAAGATGATGGATAGAAACAAACATACAGGCATAAACAAACAAATACTGCCTGGTCATAGTAAGAGTCTTATCAAGATGAACTTCTACAGAAAGGAAAGGAATGTTCAAAGCAGCCCTCACCCTTCATTGAGTCTGTTGTGCTACCAAACTGAAAAACTTGGGTGACCCTAGTTTATAATTCTGAGATAAAACCCATTTTACCTAAACGCTAAAAATGAGAACTCAGAGGAAGCATATGCCTCTTAGTCCACAGCCACACATCTGTTAATCCCCCCCCCCCCACTTCTCAGTTACAAAAATATACCTATTTGGAGCTGGTCTCTCTAGTTATGTGATTCTTTAATAGACCGTGTGTGTTGAAAGCTCTATTAAAATAAGTTAAAGGGACATACATTTGTTTATTCTGAGCAAAAAGCTGAGCCTTTTTGGTGCAGGCTTTGAAGTTGGTCACAGAACAGTTTGGGCATTCAAACTTTAAAGCTTAAAGGTTCAAATCTGACCATATTTCTGCATTCCTTTAAGGCATGCTCTTTTATTGCAGTTCAAATGCTTTTATTGGAAACTATTGAAAAATACACTGAAGTTGACATTGAAGTGTGATGATCTTGGTTGTGGGTGCGCATGTGTTTTTTATATCTGCCTTTTTAAAAAGTTATGTTTAAAATTCATAGCACTTTCAAAGCCTGATAAAGGAGCCTAATTTTCCTGCTTGCTTTGTTCAGTGTAATATATTTTTCTCAATTCATTTCAAGCAGCTCGTTTTTCCATTTCAGCAACTTTCCTGCAAGTTTGGTAGACAATAGGTTTTTATTAATAAAATTAGTTAACAACTTATTGCTGACACTGGAAAGTAGCAAAGTTAAATCAGGTTTCTGGAAATATCTGTATCTTATACAATATTACTTGGGAGGAGGGGGCTGAAAGCATTTGATGCTGCAGTTTTGTCAAAGCTAAGCATTAGTGTATTTTGTTGAAAAAATCATCGGTATTTTGATGGGAGGCCACTGGAAACCATATTTACTGGTTTGGAGAAAGGGCTGTTATACTTCAGACCAGTTCCAAAACAGGCAAATAACAACAACAACAATTCATCCTTAATTGCATTCATCTTTTAGATTACAATTGTCATGTTCTCATTCTAATGTCTGGTTAACATTGTAACGTTTCACATGTCATTCTCTGTTCCGTGTTCCTTCACCCGGGGTTTTTCCATTCTGTTGCCCTCCCTTGTTTTGAGGGCTTGGAATGCATGTTTGGGTTTGCGCTCCTGTTCAAGGTTACTTTCCCAGGCGCGTCTAACGGCATTCAGCACCTGGGAGGGGGAGCGTCCTGACGGGCGACGGGGCGGGACCTGCTCACAAGCAAGGCTTTTAAGTTTGTATTTGGCGCGCTTTTGCTCATTCTCAGCTTTCTCTGTATTTGCATACTATTCCTTTAATAAATCAGTTATCTTTAAGCCCGAGCTTGTGAGACTGAGTATTTGGGTTTAGGCAATCGTTACATAAAGCTGAGAATCATTTTATCCATTTTCCGCTAGCCCCATCCAATCATTGGATAAGAGGGAACGCTAGCGATGACAGAACCTCAACTTCGCGCAAGTGAGGGAAGCGAAGAAGAGCGGGAGGCGGTCAAAAGCCGGCCAGTGCTAACTTCGAGAGCGCAAAGAGCAGCACGTCGGGAGTTGCGAGATATCCAATTGGACGAGCTGCTGATATCCATGCAGGAGAGTCTCAGGAGTGAACATAGAACTGTCATGGAAAGAGCACAGGGGAGGGGGTCTCCACAATTGACCTGGGAGCACGAAGTCCCCTTGTCACCGAGGGTGGTGGTAACCAACCAACCCTCGGAGGAGCCGGTCACTCCGGCCCGTATGAGGGCATTAGAAGATAAAATGGATTTAATAGTGACGATCCTCAAGGATCTACCCAAAGAGGATCTACCCGGAGAGGCAGAGCCCACCCCGGAGGATTGGGAGGAAGAGCCGTCACAGTACCCCAGGCATAGTACCATGTTGACCCGGGGGAGAAGCAAGACTCGATCAGCCCGTCAAGGGGGGGAGCGAGAGGCAAGACCTCCTAGGGATCGACCACCCATGGGGGCTCGGCGCACGCTGACATTAGCGGCACCGCCACAGCCAGCTGAGCCGGCAAGATCCTTCCCACCATTTGGAGTGAAGTTCGATGGGGATCCCACCACGCTCTCCTTCTTTATTACTAATGCCAAGCACTATATAGAAGATTGGGGTCGAAATTTTCGGTCTGAACATGGCAAGGTCAATTTCATTGCCAACAAGCTGAGAGGAAAGGCAGCGGATTGGTATGTGCAACTATGCCAAGCTGAGGCAACTGAGTTAGAGGACTTCGATGACTTTTTGTGGGCACTTAAAGAGCATTTCGAAGACCCCCTAGCTCAAGAAACGGCCAAAAATGACCTGCGGAAACTTTACCAAGGGTCCCTCTCAGTTGCCAAATATGCGTTGGAGTTTAAAGCTTTGGCAGGAAAAGTGGAAGACTGGTCTGAGCCAACAATCATCGAATTGTTCAAGCAGGGGCTTGAACCCGAAATCCTTCGATGGGCTCTGGGCAGAGATGATCCTAAAACGCTATATGGGTGGATTCAGTTGGCGGGAAGCGCAGAAAATGCCCTACGAACCTATGCCCATACCAAAGAGCTTAGACAAACACGTCTCGCTAGAGGAGCGCGCACATCTGGACTTGCCAGCCGCCCCAAACCAAAAACCTGGGAAGAAGAGAGGGAGCAACGGTTCTCCAAGGGTCAGTGCCTCAGATGTGGGAAAGAAGGACATCGAGCCACTTCGTGCCCAAGACGCCGTCCAGAGGAACGACAGACGAAACCCACGGTAAAGACGCCTGCTCCTGCTCCACCGCGAAAACTGAAGGCAGCCCTCGCGGAACTGGACCCCCCAGACCTTCCCTTCGGTGAAGAGGAGGAAGAGTTGCAATTCGAGCAGCCGGCGGGAAAAGCCTACCACCTGCCCTGAAGGGCGCCCTAGGGCAGGTGGAAGAAACCGGGCGTAACCATGATTCGGTGAGTGGAAACTTCCCCACACTGACTGTTAAAGTTAAACTAAGCTCAAAAACCAAAACGGTGGAAGTGTGGGCCATGCTAGACTCGGGTTGCTCCCGTTCCCTGATGCACCCTGATGTCGTAGCGGCTCTGGAACTGCCCACGTTCCCTTTGCCAAGACCCATGATTTTCACCCAATTGGATGGAACTATGGCGGGAGGGAAAGCAGTCAATCTTTCCACGGGACTGGTCGCCTTGCAGATGGGCTCCCATCAGGAAAAGCTGCCATTTGTGGTAGCTCCAGTGGGGGGTCCTCTGGTAATCTTGGGGATGCCTTGGTTTGTGCAACAAAACCCTTTTATCAACTGGCTGCATAGAACTGTGACGTTTGCAGATGGATTTTACAAAGTACCCGAAAAGGACCTACTGGAGGACATGGAGGGTGGAGGGGTAGCGTATACCACTGTGCAAACGCTTCAACCTCTTGAGGGGCTACCCAATCAGTACCAAGATTTTGCTGAAGTATTTGGGGAAAAGGAAGCGGATCGCTTGCCACCCCACCGAAAAACGGACTGTGCCATTGAGTTTTTACCAAATGTAAAATTGCCTCACCCAAAAATATACCCCATGTCTCCCAAAGAGCTTACCACGCTAAGGGAGTTCATTGACAAAAATCTGGCTAGAGGTTTCATTGAGCCGGCAAATTCCCCGGTAGGAGCGCCTGTCCTATTCAGGCCAAAAAAGGATGGGTCATTAAGGCTTTGTACCGATTTCCGCGGGCTCAATGCGGTCTCAATATTAAATAAATATCCTTTGCCCCTGATCAAAGATATGTTATCACATCTGGCCAGAGGCAAAATTTTTTCAAAACTGGATTTGAGAGAAGCCTACTTTCGCATTCGCATAAGGGAAGGGGATGAGTGGAAGACAGCGTTCAACTGTCCTCTTGGGGCTTTCCAATATAAAGTCTTACCATTCGGTTTATCTGGGGCACCTGGGGTTTTTATGCAACTGATCAATGAGGTCTTGCATGACCACCTATTTAAGGGGGTACTGGTATATTTGGATGATGTATTGATTTATACTGAAACCATGTCAGAACATATCCACCTGGTGCGTCAGGTACTGGCTAAATTGAAAAAAGCACAGCTGTACGCAAAACTGTCAAAATGTGCCTTTCATCAGTCGCAAATTGATTACCTAGGGTACCGGATTTCAGCTCAGGGCATTGAAATGGACCCTGCAAAAGTAGAAGCCATCGTGGCATGGGAACCTCCCCGTACCAGGAGACAATTACAGAGTTTCCTTGGATTCTCTAATTTCTATCGGGCATTCGCCCAAAATTTTGCGGAAATCGCCCTCCCCCTTACTGAACTGTTAAAAACTAAAGGACAGGGGGATACGCGACGTTCAAAGAACCCAGGCGCGCTCCTTAAATGGACTCCAGCCTGTCAGCAAGCGTTTGAAGCGCTCAAACAAATCTTTACCACAGAACCGATTTTACAGCATCCAAACCCCTCTAAACCCTTCGTTGTACAAGTCGATGCTTCTGATTTTTCCATAGGAGCAATTCTATTACAATCTGACCAATCTGGCGCTTTAAAACCCTGTGCCTACCTCTCTCGCAAATTCACGGAAACAGAGAGAAGATGGCATGTTTGGGAAAAAGAGGCTTTTGCTGTAAAAACAGCGTTAGAGACATGGCGACACCTATTGGAAGGCACTTCAAACCCTTTTGAAGTCTGGACTGACCATAAAAACCTGGAAGCTTTAAGCACCAGTCGGAAACTCAGTCCCAAACAGCTGCGCTGGGCTGAGTTTTTCAGCCGCTTTAACTTCACCCTTAAATTTATACCAGGCAAGAAAAATTTCTTAGCTGATGCACTCTCGCGCAGACCCCAAGATGCTGGCCCAGGGCCAACGGTCCAAGGCACCGTCTGGACCGACAAACAATTAGGTTTGGCAGCAGTGACTCGCAGCCAGACCCCAGCGCAATCAACTCCGCCTCCAGCCGCTCCGCCTTTCAGCCGCCCGCCTCCCTTGTCAATTCCCTCCGATTTGCAACAACAGTTGCTCTCCCACCTTAAAACAGATACTTGGTTGCAAGCCAATAGACACATGTTAACTTTCACCGATGATCTTGCCTGGCGCAACGATCGTCTCTATGTACCCGAAGCAATGCGAAAAACCATACTCCAGCGCTGCCACGATGACAAGCTAGCTGGACATTTCGGCTACGTGAAAACTTTGCACCTCGTTCGCCGCCAATTCTGGTGGCCAACTTTACTCAAAGACTTGAAGGAATATGTCACTGCGTGCCCTGTATGTGCGGCGATAAAGCGCAAACCGGGCAAGCCCCAAGGTCTCCTTCAACCCGTGGCCACTCCATCTGTCCCTTGGCAGGATATCTCCATGGATTTTATCGTTGATCTACCCCCTAGTCAACGCAAAACTGTCATTTGGGTCGTCAAAGACTTTTTCTCCAAACAAGCCCACTTTATCCCATGCGCTTCTATCCCCACCGCACAACAGCTGGCACGCCTCTTCCTCATCCACGTGTACCGCCTCCACGGTATCCCCGCCCGTTTGGTGAGTGACAGAGGCACACAATTTACGTCACAATTTTGGCGGGCATTTTTGAAACTTTTGGGTACGAAACAATCGCTTTCTACCGCCTGGCATCCGGAAACAGACGGATCTACAGAGGCGGTTAATTCTACATTGGAACAATACCTCAGAGCTTTTGTTAACTACCAGCAAGACAACTGGGTCGATCTACTCCCATTTGCTGAGGTCGCTTACAACAATTCCATTCATCAAACCACTGGTCAAGTTCCCTTTAAAACAGTTTTTGGACGTGAATTTGTTCCGATTCCTGAACTTCCTCATCCTCAACCGCTCCCAGCCACCCTCGCTGGCTGGGCAGACTCTCTCAAAGACTCATGGTCTAATATTCTACTCGCTCTCCACCATGCCCAGGCTACCTATAAACGCCATGCCGATGCAAAGCGTTCCCCAGAACCATCTTTTGCGGTCGGAGATAAAGTCTACTTATCAACTAAGTTTATCAAGTCCCCACAACCCTCTAAAAAACTTGGTCCTAAATTTGTCGGTCCTTTTTCAATTGTTGCTCAGCTCAACCCTGTTACGTTTAAACTTGATTTACCTCACAACCTTAAACGTTTACATCCTGTTTTCCATTGTAGCTTACTCAAACCCTGCCTGTCGTCGGACCGTTGGCATCCACAACCCACTCCTCCACCTCCCCTCATGATTGACAACCAGCAACACTTCGAGGTGGCATCTATCCTCGATTCCAGACGCCAGCGCTCCACTCTACAATACCTCGTCCGCTGGAAACATTTCCCTCATCCTGAATGGGTTGCTGCTCCAGACGTGCATTCTCCTCGTCTCGTAGCCCAATTTCACTCTGCCTATCCTGACAAACCGGCTCCCTAATTTCTTTTGGGGGGGCAATATGTCATGTTCTCATTCTAATGTCTGGTTAACATTGTAACGTTTCACATGTCATTCTCTGTTCCGTGTTCCTTCACCCGGGGTTTTTCCATTCTTTCGCCCTCCCTTGTTTTGAGGGCTTGGAATGCATGTTTGGGTTTGCGCTCCTGTTCAAGGTTACTTTCCCAGGCGCGTCTAACGGCTTCCAGCACCTGGGAGGGGGAGCGTCCTGACGGGCGACGGGGCGGGACCTGCTCACAAGCAAGGCTTTTAAGTTTGTATTTGGCGCGCTTTTGCTCATTCTCAGCTTTCTCTGTATTTGCATACTATTCCTTTAATAAATCAGTTATCTTTAAGCCCGAGCTTGTGAGACTGAGTATTTGGGTTTAGGCAATCGTTACAACAATGATGCGTAGAGGGTATTTGTAATGATAACAGTGGTGGTTTCTAGTGAGTTTGATTTAAAAGATGTCTGCCTCTTTCTACAGCGAGAAGAGTGCCCAGAATGGTTTTCATGAAAATCAGTAAAAAGGCTCCCCATACCAACAACTTAAAAAGCATGACACCTAAAAGGGGAGAAAAAAAGATGAGTGGAGGGAAAAAAACCAGCCATCAGTTTTTAAAGATGTATAATAGCTCTTGTATTGACAAACTGGAATGGAACCGGTTCTAGGACTGGGAGAGGCACAGAGTCCTTCAAGAGGTGTTGAATTAAGATAACTTAAATCAGATTTAGTTCTTGCCCTGGGCTGTTTTGAAGTATAGTCTCCAGTATGCCAATGTCCAACTTCATGCCCCCACCTGTCATAGTCCTTGACAGGTGGGAACCTGTAATGGTATGTGGGAATGACCTTGGGAGACGGGGCGAAGAGATGCTGGCAAGGGAACAGTCAGATAAGAGACAGCATAGCCCACAACTGCATAGTGGGCGGGGCAAGAGGCTCAGAAGGGACCCTCCCTAAGTTCTTGGGCTGTAAAGGTGATGGCGGGAGAATATAATTTCAGACTTGCAAGGTTCTGTTAATGTAGCTTTATGATAAAGTAGAATTAGTTTATCTGGTCATGTTTCCTGTCTGGTCCACCTGTTGAGGCTGACAGAACCTCAGCAAGCTTTTCTGTTCTCATGGATTGGACAGGCAGAACCCATCTGGGGAACGCATAGATATCCTGACCCAGAGCTCATCATAGGAAACAAGACTTGCCATCTCTTCCGTACCTAAAAAAACGTTCAAATTTGGAACAGCCCAAGAATGTTGCCCCCACTTTGGAAGCCATTCTTACCTTTTGTTTTATTTGAACTGCATGCTGCTTGCTTCCACAGTGGTGGATGGTGAATGAGGCCTTTCCTTCTTGTAGTCTGGCAAGATGAAGATGGGTTGCAGCCCTGTGTTCACCTGAGAGTGGAGAGGTGATGTGGCTTTTGGTTAGCGCTGGGCCGCCGAGCTTGGATTTTCCTTAGAGAAATTGGAAGAGATGCCAAGGTGATGCATCCGGCAGGTCACTCGGCCTTATTTTAAATTGCAGACCGGGCCTTTATTCTTTATTAAGAGTAAAGCAACGATAAGCAGTCTGAGGTTATTGGGAGATAATGACATCCCCCCGGTGTTTATAGCACACTGAGACATAAAGATTGTGATTACGCCATGATTGCTATGCTGTTTATTATTCTTTACTGCTTAATAATGGCTCTCTAATATTGTTCTTGTCTATAGCCAGCTAAATGCTTTGCTCCAGTTTTAATCACATAAATGGTTACCATTTGCAAGTTCCAGAAATGCTTTTTTGTTTTTGTTTTCCTTATTATGCTGGCAGCGAAAGGGAGTGGTCACATGGAGCATACGCTCGTATGCATTTTCTTAATAGACATTTCTTAATGGGACTATTAGGATTTTTCTTTTCTGTTGTGACTTCTGGTCCAAAATGGCTTCCAAAAGCAGCTCTGCTCTGCTTTGGTTGTGGTACAGTATCAGAAGCAGCAAATAATGTGCGTTTATTGCTCCCGACCTTTCCCATCAAATGTCCTGGGAGCTTTTCCAGAATATATTTTGTTATATTCTCACTGTATGTAGTAGAATTCATTAGTTCTGATACACTCGTAAACCCAAATTTTTCAAAACCATGCAACTTAAAAATGGCCCCTTGACTTGACTTCACATGGACATTTGAAACAGAATGCCCTTGATCAAATTCTGACTTCAGTTATATCTAGGCTAGATTACAACAACAGGGTCAGTTTAAGGAAGCCTTTGGGTAGCTATCTGAAGCCCCAAAGCACGGCCACTGAACTCAAGAGTTGGCTGAATAAGGCATCAACTCAAGCTGGCTTCATGCATGAGTGTCATGAGTGCCGTTGAGCTGAAGACATCAGCGCAATGGCACACATGACAATAACGAGGAAACAGGGGAAGGGGCTCAAGATAAGCAGCCATCAACTTACAAAGACGAAAGGAGAAGATACAATGGCTAAGCGGATCGCGAGGCACACCCAAGCTGTTAGCGCTAGCGCAACGGAGATCGCCCAGCTGACAGCAATCACCGGATGAATAGGGAAACCGATGATGGGCGATCCCGGAGCGCCAGCGGGGCCTCGCAACCCCTCACCTACCGGCAAGACAGCATGTGGGACAAAGGGGGGGTGACGTAACCTCGAGTGAGGGGGTGCTGACCGGCGCGGGGTATTTAAACCCCGCACCGGCGCGCTCCTGTCACTCTCAGCTTTTTTCTACTACTGTAACTACGCTATGAATAAACCAGAGCCTGCTTCATCTGAACCAGTGTCTGTGTGTTACTCGGCGGTAGGCAGTGCATGACATAGAGTAGCACAACTCTTCTGCAATGAGTTTCTATCTTGCAACTTGCAGTAAGCCTGGAAAAATGGTATTGGAATGCTTGTCAGGATAAAAAAAAGTCCCTGTTCATTGAAATTAGAATGTTGAACAGGAGAGTTGGAGTGTAGTCTTTTATACAATAGACCATCTTTGATGGGTTCGGGAATTTTCTCATTTGCACATTCATAACATAAACTAGGAAGAGCCTGCAACTTTTTCTAGACTAATTATTGAGACTTCTTAATCACATTCCTAGGTGTTCCCTTTTTTTAGGGAATAGTCTTCCATCTGAAAGTGTTCTCTACCTGGAGGATTGATGGTCCAAGTTCACAATAAAGGTAAAGATCCATTAAAAAAGAAAGCAAGGACCATAAATTTGCCCAAGGATGTCTAGCACCTGGAAAGCAGACACAATCTGCTTGCAGAGGCCAGGTTGCTGAGCTGTGATTTATTTAACCATTGTTTATTGAGTGAATCACAGCTGGCTGGATTTGTACAACATGCTAAGCCATAAACCCTGGTTTGAAACAGTGGTTAGGTTCATGTAACACACTAAATTAAAACAAATAACATTTTGGCATAGCAAGAAGGTTAACCACCCAGTCTTTTCGGTATGACGAAGCGCATTGTATTTCTGATTCAATTATGGAGTTTATTTTCAAACATACTTCTGTATAAATATGTTAATATATGCACATTTTAAATAAATCTGGCTTCTTTTTTCCTCCTTTCGATGACGCAAAATAGGGGTTTTTTTCTAGGAATACCTCCTTACTATGTGCCTTGACCTTGAATCGTCCCTGATTGGTTCTGAAGCCCAAAACAGGTTGCGTTTCATTGGATGTTGTTCTCAATCTTGACTTTTGCTCTTGATACATAGAATTTCTGTTGCTGCTAATCACAGCTGCTTCTCACAGTGAGATCAAACTTTGAGCCTTTCTTCTTTGCCTAAACTTTGTTCTTTTTTTCTTACCAATCTGAGAAAAAGAAAGGAAAAAAAAACACTGACAGGTAAATTATACAGCCAGAAACACCTTATTTATAAAGCTAATATGAAATATGCTTAAGAGCCTCCATTTTAACAGCAAAGCTTCCTTTTCTCTCCTCTCTCTCTTCCTGTTTTCATCAGAGAAATATAAAATGTTAATAATACCTTTATATTGTAAAGCTCCATGCCAGCATCCATCTTCTGAGTTCTTTACGGTATCCTGCTAGCAAACTCTCACTTGAATCATAAATAGAATTTGTTCATAAAATAAAACAGTGCATTGTTTTCATTGTTAGAAGATGCTGCTAAATTGGCTGTATTTTGATAATCACATCTGAAGCCGATTATCCTAATAGCCTTAAGATATTATTTTATTTTTAAAAATAAGTGTTTCACTATAGTCCTAATACTGCTATTTTTTTTTTTAAAAAAAATCCTTTCTTGTTTCTGCAAAGTCTGAATGAGATTTTCAAAATTGAATAATAATTTGATCCGTTAATCTTTTGAAGCTAGTAATTTTATTTTCCCCTCTTTGCAGTCTCCGAGGCTCACAAATGAATAGAGCTTCATTACTGGAGCCTGCATTTAATAACCATTATCCATTATCTTGTAATTAAGACTCCCTGTAACGAATCATGAGGACAATGCAAAAATACATAGTACATTTCTTTAATGAACTGGAAAATGTTCATCTTGTTCTATTTAGTAATGAGTTGCTGAATAGTCGTTAAATCCACTGGAGAATACAGCGAGATGGATTTTGAAGACTATCTTGAGTTTGTGGTTAATCTATTAGAATTAAAATTTCATCTTCTATTTTTATCAACAGCCGATTAGAAGTCCTTCTGTTTGACCAAATTGATTATGAGACCCTATACAAGGGCAGATGTTGTTTAATGAAAGTTTTTAATGAAACCATACCATTGAGATTTCTAATTACCAGCCTTATAAAAGCTTTGACTTACCTTAGTCTGATAGGAGGAAGGGGGAGATAAGGGTGGAAGACTTAAACAAAAGGGCTTAAACTCTGCAATTTTTTTTAAAAAAATGAGGGGAGGGAGAATTTAAGAGTTGGTGCAAAGAAGTTTGCTTTTTTTTTCTAAAGAGGAAACATTCTTGTGTCATCAATTTTAAGAAAAGGGCAACTACCATAGTTAAGTGGTGGAGGACATGTTTTGTATACCCAAAAATCTCTGGCATAACCATTTTAAATAAGTATTTCAGATGTCAGTGATATGAAAGATCTTACCAGTTTAGAAAATATTGGGATGTGGAGTAATCTGGTCTAATCTGGTAAACTAGTATTCTTAGGAAAGCTGTTGGTGTATGGCTGGATAATTTCCAAAAGTATGACAGATGACAGTACAGCAAAGTTGTGTCCAGGTTCAGTCAGAGGACCTTTTACTCTATCTCCTGGAAGCAGAGACTGAAGGCAATAAAACTTCCTTGCATTTGTTGTTCAAAAGTGTTTTAAGTAAAGATTCTTTACTTGGTGAGAATGGAATGTGAATGATGGAACTGATGTGGCAGGAGGACAGATAACACATGGCCTTAATTTAAACATCCCCACTTTGAAAGCAAAAGTTCCCTAGTGTTTCTAACCAAGCTTGGAGAATACATGTAATCTCAAGGTGCTTTTCCATACTTGGTGTCCTGTCATTCATTTTTTTTTAATGTTAAATAAAACCATCTAGATTCCGAGTTCTGTGATTATCCCAAAGTCTTTGAAAAGATTGTGAGATTCATTGAACCAGAGGGAAAACACTAAGACTTGAGGAGGGACATTTGAAGAAGTCAGTGTTATTTTTTATTACTTCTCAACACATTTAATTTTGTGTCAGGGTTTGATGACCTGTGTTTTGCATATTTGAGGCAAGAATTCCCAGGGTGTCTCTCAAGTTAGTTCTGCATTGCTGCGATTAGTACTGTATAGATACAGTCTTTATTAGGTATCTTTAGCCTTTAAGCTCTGAGTTAAGACCAAGCTTAGAACTAATAGTGGCTCCTAATGTTGCCTAAAGACACAAGAAGATTGTTTCAGTGAGCATAATGCAACATACAAATTTGTAGAACTGCCACCCAAAATATTTTTTTTAATTAAAAAGCTTATACTGGGGGCAGAAGAGGCGAAAAAGCCCCAACTAAGTATGTTCATTGGGCATGAAATGCTGACTTTTGGAAAAGAAATGAAAACTCAGTGTGGAATGGAGTAAAGAAGGAATATTGGCTGGAATTCTGAACTGGAGCAATTTTCTTCCACAACTTTTGTTTTAAATCTCATTGTGTTCTGCCTTTTAAAGGGGAGGGAGTTAATGTCCCTGTGGAACATGCTGCCCTGGGAGGTGAGATTGGCCCCATCGCTCCTGGCCTTTTGGAGGAGTCTGAAGACCTGGTTCTGCCGCCTCGCTTGGGGTGGAGAGGGGAATAGATCTACATGGGGATGGCTGCTATAGACCACTCCTCCCACACTTGGACTGTTTTTAGATTCTTTCACCACTTGGACTTTATATCTTTACTCTTATTTATATTATTTATTATTGTAACTTTATACTGTATATTTTATGATTGTTGTTTTAGTTGATTGTTGTAAACCGCCCAGAGTCGACATAAATAATGTTGAAAATGAACCTTAAAACTAGGAGTTCTGATAATACATTTTGATTACATAAAGTTTTCTCCTCCTTTTCTTTCCAAGGTTCTGATTTTATTAAAACATCTACAGGAAAAGAAGCTGTTAATGCTACTTTTCCAATAGGATTGGTCATGGTGAGAGCCATTAGAGACTTCTACTGGAAAACTGGCTATAAGGTAACATAATAGCCCATCTTTAAAAAAAAAAAGTCTAGGAAACAGTGTTCTCATAAGCAAAAAAAGGTGAAATGTTTTGGGTTTTTGAGCTTCCCAGCTTGTTTATAAGACTTTTATCCTTCCTCTCTTCAGCTTTCATAAGGTGACATGTGGCTCTTCCTCTTGCATTTTAGCCTCAAAATGTGTATCTTAGGCCAGAAGGCAATGGGGGGAGACAAAATAGAAAGGAATATCCTGGGAAAAAAAATATTTTTCTGTATTACTGACATCTCCCCCATGTTTTTCACATGTTCATATTTCCATCCAGTCCATATAATCTAAGATCCAATTCATAATCTAAGATTTTCTTCAGAAGCAGTTGACTCTTAATTCCTCTGAGAGCAAGCCCTGAATGGTCAGTTTCCACCAAATCCTGCCTTAGCACTTAATTCAGCATCTTTTTAGCACAATTTTCCTTGAACAGTTCAGGAAACAGCAGGGCTAATAAGCAACATATCCAATATGGGTTAGCAATAAGACTGTGCAGGGCTGTGGATTTAAAGGTGAATAGGTGCTTCAGAGCATGCAGGGTACTCATAGGGTAACTGTCTACAAATCCTTAAACCAAATACAGTCACGTGAAAGAGAAAGTACACCCTCCTTGAGTTCTGTGGTTTTACATATCAGGACATAATAAAAATCATCTGGTCCTTAGCAGGTCTGAAAATTAGGTAAATACAACCTCAGATGAACAACCACACATGACGTATTACACTGTGTCATCATTCATTTTACAACAACAAAGCCACAATGGAGAAAATACATTGCTGCTTTAAGGAGATGCAGATAGCTAACACCCAAGAAAGAAGATCCCATACATCTTCTCCCTGAGAATAAAATACAATGTGAAAGCATTAATAAATAACAATTTGCTGTCCTTTTATGATTTCATCATTTATTTGCTCCATTCTGACTAGTGGTAATGCTGGCCCTACAAAAACTTATAGGAGAAGCGATCTTCAGATTAGCATCATGCTTTGCTGCTTCTCTCTGTTACCTGAGGGTTGATGTTCAAAGCCCCAGTATTTAGTTTGATTTAACTTTAGAAACTCTGGAATCTTTTCACGAAGGAGACATGATTCCCTTCCTCCAATTTTCTGTAAGGTCAACACATGGGGTTGGCCACTATTATATCTGGCACTGTTGTGTCTAGTTTGTGGTGTCCTCAGAGCTTGATGATCTCAGTGGGTCATGCCACTTCCAGTGAATTCATCTCTCCATTAATTTTTTGTTACCCAATTCTTTGCCTCCTTTCCGGATGCCCAATTTGTGCACTCCGCCTAGACATGGGATTCAGCAATTTCTGAACATTCAGGGGTTGCGACATTGCTGTCATTTTTCTGGAGGGCCTCCAAGAGGCTCTCTAGTGACCCTCTGTCATCCCTGGAAAGGATGTAGTCAAATTTTTCATTCCACCTTTTTGGTATTGGAGGACATTTTGAGAATGAGAATAAGAGGAAGGCTTCTGGGAGGCAAACGGCTTTCCCAGTCATTCACTACTCCCCAAAACAAAGAATGGATAGCAATTATGCCACTAAAAGTTAGCCATTTTCTTGCCAAAGTTTGCTAATATTTCTTGGAGTGCTGGGAAGCTCCTGGTGGTCTCATGGCATAGAAGAGGAGGACCCCCTTTCTGCATGCACGTAACAGTCAAACAGGCTGTGAAAGCAAGAAGGAGACAAAAGCCATCTAGGAGACTCTAGGTGTTCACAGCCAGCTTTCTGCTGGACCATGTGCCTCATGCTGTCAACTTCTCATCAAGACATACCTATGGATCGGCTTCCTGGCCCTGAATTACACAGAGTGTGGTCGCACCTGAGCAAAATTACAATGGAAGATGTTTAATGCTAACTGCCTTTGAGCAGACCTTGTAGTCGTGATCTCTGTTAGGACTTCATGTAGTACTCCAGATCTCAGCAACAACGCATTTCAAGATAAAATATCTGACCCAGTAACATAAATGATTCAACAGAAGATTTTAAGCATTTCTCTTCCTAGAGTCTTTGGCCTCAAAATTGACTGTTTCTAAGAAAAATAAAACAAAAAATCCACACCATTGGGGAAATCGTGCACAATAAACATGACAGTTTTGAAGGATTAATCACTTACAAAGATACATATTTCCTGATCAAACAAGTGAAGCTAGACGCATAGCCATTTTTCATTCATTTTGTTCATGCATTTTTCATCCAGAATCCATTGAGAAAGCTTTTACAATTTTGGCCTAGTTGGCTTTAAAAATCACTTAGGTTGCCTATTTGATATGTGAACAAGTGACACCTGGGGAGCATGCTCAATGGCATCCATTACAAGCCACAATTATGTCAGAATGCCATGTGTGGCAGGTCACTGCATAAATGACATCACACTGTGCACATCATTCCCCCCCCCCCCACCCCTCCACAGATATCTACTGTATGACCATGTGGCAGTTGTCCTTTATCCTTTGAGATATGGCAGGGCGATGTACTTGTGAGTTGCTTAAAAGTGGGAACCATATTCAAGACCTCAGCTTACAAGTAGATATCCATGTAAGCAGTGCAATACCCCACATTTCAAGTAGCATCATTGGAAATAAGGAACAAATTGCTATTTAGTTGGAACTCAAGTTCAAAGGGCCTCAAGTGGAGACTTTTGTTTGTTTGTTTAGCTTGAAAATACTCAAATTATGTCTCACATTTTGTGGAACCCTTATTCAGTCTGTAATTTTTAAGTGGTTCTTTTTTATAAAGGCTTCAAAAGCTAATTGTGTCCAAGCCCTTCTGGGTCTCTAAGAGGGCCTGAATAATCCTATATGAATGGAATAAAATAATAATAATAATAATAATAATAATAATAATAAATAAATAAATAAATCTCTCGTTTGCACACACCACTGTTATGTGTGCAAACATCCAGCCAACTTTCAATCTATATTATCAGGCTAAACCTTTGTGAATGGTAAATAGGTGAAGGTATTTCTTGCTTCACACTGAGCAGCTTAGTACCATATATCATGGACAATATTGGTGGTGGGATTATTTGGCTAGGTCCTGCTGGAAGTTTTCATAAATAGGGCTTCTGTATGGCACTGGATGTGACTTTGCATATCAAGAGAATGGTTTCATTTCTCGTTCATTTAAAGAGGATTCATTGGGCAGGAGTTTAAAGTTCTATTAACCAAAAGAATCTAGTGCGTGTGCCCACTCAGGAAATAATAATAATGAAAAATAGATGTAAACCAAGTTTATATCCTTTTATTAGACGAAGACAATTTTATCACTGACAAGAGATTCCTAAATGCTTTCTTTAACAAACCAATCTGGCTGCCGCACAGATGCTTTTCTAGCAAGGCATTGGCTAGTAAAAACAGGTTAATGTAGAAATTAAACTTCTCCCAAGGATGGAAGTGGGCTGCAGTCTAACAGTTATTGAATGATAAGCTGTCGAGCGATATGAAAAGTATTTGGCATAATGGGAAATAATCTTTTTTTCCTGTCATCATTGAAGGACACACACAAATTGGTTTTTCTGTTGGGGAACCCCTAGCCCAGAGAAACTTATTACTTTTAATAATATAAGGTGATGAGAAAAAATTCTCAGGGAGATGAACTTATTAAACAAAATAATGAAATGCTGGGAAACAGCAAGGGAATAGTAGCCACATCTTTTATAGTTCTAGAACAAAACATTTCATATATACAGTATGTGGATGGACGGATGGATGGATGGATGGATGGTAATGGGTGGTTTGGGGAGAGGGGAAATAGATTTATTTGTGGGAATGTGAATGTTTCTGGTGGGGAAAAGAGGCTAGTGGGCAGGCTCCAAGGGCTTACAAGCATAGCTGCCACTTAGATAATGGTGCAATGTACTGCTGAGATCTATTTACTACACCACACAAACAAAATTTATGGAAATTTCAGAAGCAGCTTTCTGTGCAGGAAGAAATGAAAAGAGAAGCCACCTTACCTGAGTGAAGCCTCTCCTACCTGCCAAACACAGACCATAGATGTGTCTGTACAACATCCGTCCTTCCTCCTCCTTTAAAAACGCACTTTTTCTTCTCTTTTTCTGACATGGAGGCTACCATTTCTTGCTGTGTACTGCCCACTCAGTGCACTCATGGATAAAGTTGGTAAGAAGTAGAAATACAGAAGTTCAGATCAAGGGTTGATGTTTCTGAAAGTTATTTATTGCTTCTGAGATCAGAAGCGGCATGGTTTCATTTGCTGGGAATGGAAACAAGGAAGCTGTGGCCTTTCATTTAGCTTGTTCTTTTCAATGAGGCTGAAAAGGATGTTGGGAGTTGTAGTTGAATATGGACTCATCCTCATGCCCTGCTTACTATAGCACAAAGAAGCCCTAACAACTGTTTTTAAGGGACATGTCCTCATTATGTTATATGTGTCCCACCTACTCTGGAAGCCTCGAGGGCAAGAACACCAAAGATGGCACTTCAGAATCAGAGCCGAAGGTCCCACCTTTGTTGAGTCAATGAAAACAGGTGCTCCAAATCTAGAAATTATTTTGCAGCATAGAGCTTTCCTTCAGATAGGCTTATTACTAGTGGAAGCAGGAAAGAGAAGTAGTGGTGACAATAGTGTTGTTTCTTCCAGCTTTCTGAGAGACACCTGAATTTGGGAAATTGGGGGGGTCCATAAGTGCTCCAAATCAGGAGAAAGAAAGCATCTGTCTCTCCAACTTCTGGCTGCAGAGCTGCCACTTATGTATTGTACTACTAAGATCTTTTTACTACACCACACGAACAAAATTTATGGAAATTTCAGAAATTTTACATGGTTATCAAGTTCCATGGTTATCAAGAAATTTTACATGGTTATCAAGTTCCATGGTTATCCATTTATATTGTTAGTGATTTTCTTTTATTTAGTAGTGTGTTTCTTTTAAAACCTCACCACTGTCTAGAATACTCTTCCACTTCATATTCAGGAGGTTATTACTATTAAGTGCCTTAGATGTCTACTTTGAACATTCACCTCTTCACCGGGCCTCCACTGTGTGAATGCCACGTGTGAGTTTTATTCACTCTCTCATTCCCCTTACTTTTAAAAATATTGTTCCTTCCAAATGTTTTTAAATTTAGTGTGGTATTATTTGTTGCATTTAAATATTTCTTCCCAGCTAACTAGGTATGCCACTTTTCAAGATTTTTAATATTAGAAATAGATTTCTTCTTTAAAAGTAAACCCTCTAGTTTCCCCATATTGGCTTTGAGGCTTTAAGTGCTCATATAATATATACTATATCTCTCCCCAGATGTCTCTGGCTCCATGGTTATCAAGTTCTACTCTATGCTTCCATTTATATTGTTAGTGATTTTCTTTTATTTAGTAGCGTGTTTCTTCTTGTCATTATATTTTATTACCCTATAAGCCACTTTGTGCACCTGCATTTTAGAGAGGGAAGGCAGGAAAGAAATCCTTCTGTAAATAAGACACACACACGTACACACACACACACACTCTAGATAGATGTATGCATTTATATGCAAATTCCTGTTTTCCTCAGCACCAGCTTGTTGTATACCTGCAACAACCTCTTTGGAGCCTAATATTTTAGGGTTTTTTTCCCCATTCTTCTTCCTTCAGGTTGGATTTAAGCCTGCGGGAGGCATTCGCAGAGCGAAAGATGCCCTGATCTGGCTTTCGCTGATGAAGGAAGAACTGGGAGACGAATGGCTGAAACCTGAACTCTTTCGCTTGGGTGCCAGTACTTTGCTGGGAGATATTGAAGGACAGGTTAGATTCCAAGTGCTGCTTTTCAGCAATATGGTTCGGCTTACTCAACACATTTAACCATTAATCTGGGCTAACGTAATACAATTGTTGGGTTATGTTGACAGAATGTGCTTTGCTCAGACTAATAAACCAGTAAAGACCTGGAGAGCGTTTGAGTGGTTAAAGGCAACAATATAGCTTCTTGACTTCTGGGAAGGACACAATATGGAAATCCAACAACCACTCCTCTTCCCACCCTAAAACCTCCCCAAACCCTGGAATAGCCTGCTTTGGGGCTCTAGTTAGGATTTCAAGTATGGGGAAGCCACCTAGTGGGGCAAAATCACACTATTGAAATTCAGTAATTTTGCTGCCAAATTTGGAGGGGGAGGAGTTGACCATACAAATGACTATACTATAGGGATGGTTTAGTCCAGTGTTTTTCATCCTCAGCAACTGTAAGATGTGTGGATGTCAACTGGCTGGGGAATTCTGGGAGTTGATATCCACACAGCTTAAAGTTGCCAAGTTTGAAAAACACTGGTTTAGTCAAAAGAGAGATCTTGGAGACTATACTGAAATGGGGGGGAAAAAGCTGAACTTGGCTGGCTGTTAGTGCAAGAAATGCCACCCAAGTAGGGCTCAAAAGCAAATGGCAGGCTCTGCTTTTCCCCCAAGCCAAATTAGTGCAGAGATTAAGCTGCTAGTCTAGGATCAGAGAGACCAACATTAAAATCTCAGTCAAAGGAATTCCCAACCTGATGAGTGCGATGGAGCTTGTAATTCAACACATCTCAAGCGCACCAGGTTGGGGAAGGCTAGTCTAACTCTGCCCTACATGATTGTTGTGAATTGTCCCATATATCCCATTGTTGTGATTGTTGTGAATTTCCTATATATCCCATTTTCCATGGTGGGGGACAGAAAATACAACTATAGCAAATAAAGATGAAGTGTGCCAGGTGAAACAAATGGCAGCAGCCCATATTTCTTACTTAAAGAGAATGGCTTTAGATAAGGCATGCTGTTAATCAGTATGAGTAATTAAATGTCTATCAGCTAGGTCCATCTTTGCATTAACCTACCCAGAATTTGCCAGTTTTATTATACCAGTTTAATTTATGCTTTTTTGTTGCCATTGCACAGGTCTATTATCATGTGACTGGCAGATATGCAGCTTACTATGACCTGCCCATGGCTTAGACCAGTGACTGATTCAGGCTGTGAAAGAGAGAAAGAATCCACGGCATAAGGCTTAAGCAAACAATGTCCTAGAATCTTTTCCTGAGACCGTGTCCTTACTAAGCGTTTACAAAAGGATTAAAACTGTGGTGCTTCCGTTTCACAATGTCATTGTTCTTAGAATGTCCCAATGCCCAGGTGAATAAATACAGAAAGCTTTAAATGTTGAAGATTTCCAGTGTTAATTTTGTTCTTATGGCAGGCATTGACCACAGCCTTGATTTCAGGAAACAAGGAAATGATTATTTTAGTGTGAATTTTGTACTTGGAATTAAACATTTGTGAGTTGAAGAGCAGTATATAAATAAAGTATACCAAAACCTGCTGACTTGTAGTATTGGAATGGACATTGATAAAAGTAGTTCAGCAGTGCAGAGTTTCAAAATGATGCTATTTAGGCCAACTGAAAGTATATGAATCCAAATTGGGATACTGGTATGTGTTAATGGGAAGGGGGGCGTGTGTAACTTCGCCCCAACCCTGCAGTCCTGACCAGGAATGTGGTCGACCAATTATGTCTTCTTCACATTAGGAAATAACATTGAATTATTTGGAATCTGTTCCCTCTCCCTCCCCCGTTGAAAAAGTTGTACAGAGGACTGAATTATTACCACAAAGCATTATAGTTCCTATAAAGATCCAAATTTATAGTCTCTTGCTATTGAAGTAGTAATTCTTACAATTGCTGATAGGGTGATGCCTGTGCTCATTTGGCCCAGAAAATGCCTGACCCTTTTTCAGTCATGTTATGCCATGTCCCACTAGCAGTCTGTATGAGAGAATGCAGATAACAGGCCACCAGAATCTCAAATAACTTTAGCTAGATTGGATGGTGTTGGGAAAATCTTTTTAAAGGTAGATGGGTTGTGGCCTCTTCCTGTCTTAACCTGTTTCGATTAAAGTTCCCATCAATATCATGTATTTGACTGTGACCATCATTATCACCCAACTAGCCTGGGCTACAGCCTCAATCATTGGCCAGCCAACATGGCCTGCCATACTCACTATATAATAATGGGAGCTGTAGTCTAGCTCAGCCTTTCTCAACCTTTTGACCCTGGAGGAATCCTTGAAATATTTTTCAGGCCTCGGGGAACCCCTGCACATTCAGGCTCAAAGATACGCCAAAAGTTACAAAATTATTCATTTCATGTGTAGGCCTGTGTAAATGCATTAACAGTGTTCTTAAACTAAAAATAAAGAATGAAACCTCTTTAACATGAATTTGAAATAATTTTTTAAATAAATTGTGATCTCCCAGGGTACCCCTAGTGACCTCTCGCTGAACCCTAGGGTTCCACAGAACCCTGGTTGAGAAGCCCTGGTCTAGCTGCTCTAGCATATCTATAGGGAACCAGGTTGGAGGAGGTGTGAGACCTTTTGCTCCCAACTGTTGCAAGTTTCCAAGCTGTATGGAAGATGCAAAGTTTCCACAGGTACGTGGAATGTTTGAAGTTCTGAGCTGTTGAAATTTTGAAAGATTCCAGCTACCAGTAAGTAGCTAGTTCACATTCTAAAGGAATCATCGCACACATGGAGCTTCAACAAGAAGTAGCTTTCTTCTTATTTTACCTTTTGAAGAATACTTTCCATATTGAAGAAGACAGCTTCTCAGACCTTGATAAGTTATAGAACTAAGAGTTCTGGACTTTAAGCAAAACAACGATTTTGCACGTCACAATGAAAAGGAAATGGGACTGTGTTGGCCAGACACATACATTACAGTCCAGAGAGTTCTATTACATATAATGGACACCGTCAAAGCTGAAGAGGAATTGAACCATTTTGAATTCGAAACCCCCCATTTCAAGTTGAACTGCCCTATTTCACATGCAAAACAGCTGTTTTTGAGTTTTAAAAAAATGCTCAAAACAGCTTGTTTTACTTTTGGAGCAGCTGTTATACATTGGAAGTGGGGTATTTCACACTTCCAATGGAATGTTTTGAATTCCACATGGTTCAGTTGCAACTATTTTGCACATCCTTTCAAAATTTCTTTTACTTCTTTGTAGTCTAACGAGGAAAAAAAACGAGTAGAAATATATGCAAAGAGCTACAGGCTTGGATCTGGGCCCCTTGATCTCTTAAGGAAAACAGAAAAGGGCTTCTTGGTGAAGGTTTGTTACTGCACTGACGTAAAATAAATTGCTTGACATTTTAAGAACATATGTTTAAATAAAAGAATAATCTGTGCAAGGGTTGTTCTCCCATTTAACTTGAGATTAATTACTGCGTGCACGCGACATAACTAAAAATAATATTTGAATCATTACCTTTCTAAAGATCAGGCTACGATGAGCTTGATGCCTTATTTTGTCATGCCGTCTGCTAAGGAAACGGAGCTCGGATGCTGAGCAGACTTCTTTTGCTAGAAGGCCGCCATCATATAAAACAATTAATTCCGAGGAAAACAAAGGAGCATTTCATATCATATTCTTAACATAAAATATTTGTGTGATTTTGTTTTTAAAAAGGATACCTTTTTTTTTTACTAAATGAAAAAGACAAACACCCCAAAAATCAGAATTAAAAAGAAAAATAAGGGACTGCTTCATTTAAAAGCAAATGGAAAGATAGATGCGATCTTAAAGAAAAGTGTCACCATTTTAAATGTTGATTTTCAATATTTCTATCCAAAATGATACTTGTGCAAATGAAGGTAATCTAGTAAAAAACATTGTTAATATAATTAATAAATAGAGACCAGGTCTGAGTAAATTTATTCTTCTTTGTAGTGTTTCTCAAAGTCTTTGTTTTTCTGTCACTATTTTAAGCCACAGCAATTTCCTGCAATTTTGAGTACCCCTGATCTCTTGAAAGATGTTATTTGGGTTTCTTTGTGTTTTGCAATAAGAAATCTAGCAGTTAACAATAGTAATTGAATAAATGCCTTATCTTACATTGGTTTATATGCCTTAGGAAATATGGAAATAAACAATAGGATTCATTGTAAAAGACTGTTGGTTGATTTTTCTCCTTTTTTCTTCACACTTTTAACCAAAAAGACATTGCCACCAATATGTGTTGGTTTACTTACTGCTCTACCACCATAATCTGGAAAGGTTACAATCTATATAGTTATAATTTTATCATATTGTCACATTTGAATTATATTCCTGGTCAGTTCCTAACTATTTGCTGGAATGGACTGTCACAGAATTCTGGTGGGAATTTCATCCAGTTCAGATTCCAGATCTGAATGTTTGAAGTTTTTTTAAGACTTTCAAGATAGACTGCCTTGCTTAGTATAGTTGAACTGGATTCTTGGTGACTTCAAGAACGTGTCCATGTGGTTTTCTTGGCAATTATTATGGAAGGATTTGCATTGCTTTGTTCCAGAACATTTTTCTGACTTCCCAGTCGAACAATCCTGATACTTCCTGGTAGTTTCTCATTCCAATACTAATGAGGTCCGACCCTGCTTAGCTTTTTGAGATCAAACAAGATTGGTTAGCTGCTTCTCCCTGTCAAAGCCATCCTTAATATTGATTACGTGCCATCAAGTAGGTGTCGACTCTTAGCGACCACATTGATATATTTTTTTCCAGGATGAGATTTGCTTCTTATTAAATGAAATCATTATTAGATCTCTGCAGGTTTTGGAAAGGATTCAGAAGTGTTTTCGATCTTGCATAAGGGCTATTCATTAAAGTTGCTTGGCGTTTTTTAGGCTTTGGCATGGAAAAAAAAATATTGTGCATTGATAGCTTTTCTTCAGGCTCATGCAGAGTGCAGCAAAAATTCAGGCTACGTTAATGAGCAGCAGAAGGGTTGTGCTTGCATAAAGTCCAAAGCAGTTCTGAATCATTTTCCAGGTACCCACAATCTTGCCCATCCTGCTTACACCATTGTTAAATGTTATAAAAGGGCTTAATTGTTGAGACTCAGATAATTTTCAAAGCAATGGCTGAATTTGAAGTCACTTGGTACTGAGTTGGTGCTTGTGGCCATTCCTTTGCAAAATGCATTCAATAGTAAATAGGCTTCTATCAATAATTATCTAATTCTATCAAACTAACCATCTTCCCATTCCTCGCCCTAAACATTTAAACTCGTGCTTAAAAAGCAAATGATTCACAAGAGGGGGAAGAGAAATGTTGGGAACCAAAATGGTTTCCACTTTTCATGTAAGCTTAAATTAGGGTTTGAAATGGTAAACTTTTAATTTCTGAGGGTCAGGGAGGAATGGTACTACTCTAGTTGGTAGGAAATCCAACATGAAACCTCAGAGCAGTGGGGAGGTGAACTGAAAGCTCCAGGGCAGGAGATCCATGGGGGTGGTCAAAAAAGTCAAAATGAAGTCCATGCAATTGAAGCCTCATCCTTTCATATGTGTTGCATGTGTGATGTGTGCAGAACCCAAGAGCCTTGGCTATGGCCCTCAGAACACACACACAACTGCAGATTTTAATGTGGCAGAGAGAGAAAATGACTAAATATACCAGGAGCATGTTCTTAACTCTGCTTAGCTGAATGTTCATCAAAATGTTCTGTCATGGCAAAAGAAGGTGCACCTATCTGCTGATGAAGTCAAAGATGTAGTGTTTAATATTTATTTTACAAAATTTCCACACTGCACTCTAAGAATGACTCTGAATGGTCCACAACCTAAAAATATGACATAAAAATCCATCCCTTACAGAGCATCCTTTCCCGCACAAACCACTCCCACTAACCTCTGCCAAAAATGGCAAAGATAATGCCCCCAAACCAGTAGATTTTAATGCAGGAGATTCCAATTTTCTCTCTCCAGCCTTTGCTCTTTAAAAGGGAGCAAGGTTGGAAAATACTGGTCCAAGCCTTCAAGAAACACAGTTACTATGTGCAATTACAGTTCTTATAAACCAGTGTTCAAATTTTTGAATGCTCTCCTTCAATAGTTTTGAAATCCCCCTGACTTTAGTAAACCAGCATACCAGGGAAAACACATTTAACCTCCTTGATATGCAAACCATGGGTGGGGGTCCTCCAACAATCAGTTTGTTAGTCAGACAAAAGCATTTGGCCCTACCTGTGGAGCCTAATGAATGGAAAAGACATGAGAACAATGGAACTGAATGTCAGGAGTAAGGAGGTGAAAGATGGCAGCAGATGCAGACAGATAAGGGGTGGAAGATGGAAAGAAAAATGTTGGCCATGCTTGCTTTTAAAACTGGCCCTGCCCAGAACTGGATTTAGCCCCACCAGCTATGATAAGAAATTCTCTGCAGAAAAAAATCTGCAGAATTCTACATTCATGTATGTAGGGATATTGTGCTGGTGGCTATTATTATTTTGCAACACTTTACCTGGAGGGTGTAGAAAATAATGCTTATCTAAAAACCAGTCCAGAATTCTGCCAGTTCACTTCTGCACCTCATCATGCATCCTATCTAGATTGCTTCTAGTCCTAAGAACCTAAGAACAGTTTTATTTGGGCTGGTAAGAGAATAAGTTTAGCAGATGAGGTTTATTTTTCCTGATGGCTGTTCTTCCTGGCCAAAACTTTGTTCTGAGTAATAATTTTCCTGTCCCCAACATAAAGCTTCCCAAGTATGTCAATTCAATATGTTGGAAGAGATGACTGATAAAGCCCAGGAGTCAAAAACTCCCCATGATGAAAGGAGGGGGGGGGACCACCTTTCCATATCTTAATTTGTTCATTTGTAACTTTGGTTCCTTGTTTCCTAAGAAGAATAGACTTAAGCTTTATCCTGCTGATCTTGTGATGATCAGAGCTAACATCTGGATAAGAGAGAAAATGTCATGGGTAGGATTAAAAGGGAGAATAATTTTTAATTAAATGCAACCTGTGCAGGAAGAAAAGATTAAGGAGGGGGATGAGAATGTTGGAAATATCTCCATCTGGTCAGTTCTTTTAATAGGGCAGGCAGCAACCAAGGTGTACTAACTTGCCAAGCACACTGCTTTAAATACCTAATGGCTACTTGAATTAACATCCTGGCTATTCTACATTCACATGGCAGCCTGTCTGTCTATAGACACATATTCTGCTTGTGCTCTATACATGAATTATTAGGATAGATTTCAGTTTAGGAGGTGGAAGCACTTTTTAAAAAAGACAAATTCTGGATGGAGTGATTAGGAAACAGTTTAAAAACAAAATTTACAGTATTTAAGTGACTTTCTATAACTCCACGATGCAGCCATTTTAGAAACGCTACCATAAATCCAATTCTGGGTGCTCACCTCAAAAGAGTATTACAAAGCTGGGAAAGTTTCACCAAAGTACTGATAGGTCAAGAATTTTTGAAAGCAACTTGACAAGAGATGCCATCCAGCCATCCTCCATGGTGCTATTGATCTCCTGCAGCATGGCTTTATGCTTATCCTGAGTATAGCCTCAGGATATAACTCTCTGCCTTCACCTAAATACAGTACTTTATTTATCCATAGCTAACCATAGAATCACCAAGAATCAGACATGATTGAACGGATGGCATAATCACTGTCAACCATGATGTACTGAATTAAGGCTTTTTGAGGTGTGGTTCTGTAAGAAAACTGTGCAATCTATCTTCTCACAACACACTAGAATAAAATGTGGTTGTGTAGTTTGTAGTCTTATGAACATAGCCACTGAGTCTCCTAGATTTGCCCATTTCAGCACTAGTACTCCATTTTCCCTCTGATATAGAACAACTCAGGACATGCTATTTTCATAGCACCTCTTTCTACTTGGTGTTCAGCAAAGTCTAACTTCCCCATCACTGGTTGCACATGGCCTATTCATTCTGAGATCTTCAGAGTTCTGAATGTGATTCCTTTGGCCCCTTCAAAAATTATAATTTTTGATGTGATTGAAAGGGAAAAATAATTATATAATACTGGAAATAATCAGAGTAACTCCTTTAATTAAAAGACTTTTATTGACACTTAGATTAATTTAAGCCATGTTAGCTTTTGTTCTGGCCCCATCTACTTTTCAGGGTGAATCTCTTGGCATAACCCCAGGTTGGTTGTGGGTTGCGCACATCTATGATAGGAAAGAGGAGACCAACCTGCTTTTTGCTTTTGCAGTATGTTTGGTTTGATGCTTGATATTTAATTTGAACTGATCTTGGAACCAATTATTCCTCCAATCAGAAGTATTTATTCCCCAAGTATTGAAGCACAATGTTTAAATCTGTTTAATGTTTAACATTTAAATTTAAATTTAAATACTATCTTCCTGGCTATGATCCTATGACCTCCTTCATAGAAGTTGACAAAAATGCATGAGCAGACACTAAGAGATAGCAAGCAGATTCAAAAGGAAGTCTGGGAAATGTAAGTTGAAGGACCATGGAAAAGGGTTGGTGCTTGGAAAACCTTGGAAAAGTTGAGTCTAAGGAAAATGAAAGAAAGCAGGAAAGATCCCAGGGATTTGACTGGGAAAAGGAGGGAGATGGGCATACAACAGAAATGTACAAAGGTAAGAGAGGCTGCAGTCCACATATTGATTTGGAATAATAACCCATCAAATCATCCTGCTGCATAACAATCGCAAAATGAAACTGGCTTCCATCCATTTGGGTGATGTTCATAGTGAGACTGCTTTGTCATGCCATTTTTAAAACTCTGAACTAATGGGTACTTTGGCAACAGTTTCCAAGCCTGAAATCATTATTAATTCCTTTAGTACTGTAATAACATTGATGGAGATGAACTCTTATAACACTGAAATTGGATAGTATTTAGCAGTAATTAACGTCCTCTAATTAGGAAATGTTGCCAAGTAGTTTTTCTCTACTGGCTCCATGAGTAGTTAAGTGCAGCTGGATGAAAATTAACCACAAAGGGAACAGCTTGTGTTTTATGTGAAGTTTGCCTTTGATTGATTCCAAAAGATATTTGTTAATACTTCTTCATTGTCAGAAAAGGGACATGGAGTTATCAATGTTGGAGAGAGCAATGAGACCCAGTCCCTACCACACAATAGGCTAACCTAATGGGGTCAGAAGCTAGAAAATTCACCAACCAGTCTTACTAGCTGGTTACTCTTCCAGAGCTAGGAGGATTGGAATTCAATATAGCTATTGCTATAGAAATTGAAGCTACCTGACCAGTGAGTTAGGGCAAAACAGATATTGGTTTCATTTTCAATCTGCTAAAGAGCTTTGGTCGGATGAGAGATGAAGACAGTTGATGACAGCTTGCCACTTTGAGAGTGGCTAGCCCTGGCCTATCCCAAAGGCCAGTGATAACTGCCCTTGGCTTTCCCAGTGTGACAAAAAGTCACACTGTTAATAGGATGACAGAGACATTAAAATAGTGGCTACTATAATAGGTTCTACTCCTGAGATAGCTGTACTATTTTGCTGGAAAGATGTAGCTGGTATTTGGAACTGCTGGCAGGATGAGAAGAATGACTTCCAGAAACTGCTTGGTGCTTTCCACTCTTGATCCTAGCCTTTGCTGAGCTCTATTCCTAGAACTATTCAAGCCCTGTCTTAAATGAGCTTTGAACGTTCCCACTTAACTAGCTAAAAGAATGAAATGTCTTATTTCAAGAATGGGTAGGCTTGCAGCAAGTGAGTGGGACTGAGAATTCTTAAAAACAAAACCAACCAACCTTAGGAATACACTCGCATACATCACTGATATGTGGCATTACGAATAAATGCCTTTTCCCCCTGGTGGTAATGTTTAGCAACTTGCTGTTTCAGGCTATGATTTCATTGTATTGTGTTGTGCACTGACAGAGGACAGTATGGCTGCAGTGTTTCTGTGATCCTTGAATATTTGATACTA
This sequence comes from Candoia aspera, assembly GCF_035149785.1. NCBI lineage: Eukaryota > Metazoa > Chordata > Lepidosauria > Squamata > Candoiidae > Candoia > Candoia aspera. The sequence goes on along the minus strand of NC_086159.1, from coordinate 13,554,314 downwards.
GAGCTTAGGACACTATTGGATGATTTATACTGAAATGCAGAGCAATAGATTTATCACTTATTTCCAAAATGCAAAGCAATGGATTTCTTACTTTCTGGGCTTGATAAGTTCCATTGGGAACAAAACAGAAAACACACACACAGAGTGAATGAAAGAGAAGACATTTCCTACTGTATGCAGTAAATGATTCCTGCACTAAACTGCAGTTACAGAGGAAGGTGATCACATATCAGGAGGAAAGCATGACCTTACCATCCAGGGATTCCAGGTTTAATTTCTAGGATCTCAATTAAAACAACAACAGATGACAATTACTGGAAATGGATTCTTGCTAAGAATCTGGACAGCAACTGTTTGTTGGAAGATCATACTAGGTCAATGGACCAATGGCCTAGTTAGGATAATTGTGTTTTTTTTTTAATGCCTTGGGTTAATAATGTTCCTACCATGCCTCAGAATTCTTGGCTTTGCATTGCTGGAAAATCCCATATGAAAATTATAAAGGGTGGACCTGGCCCAAAGAACCTCTGATATAGGAGGCTGCCAGAAAGGTATTTTTGACAGACCTTCATAAAATAGCAACTGTTAGAAAGGTTGGCGTTAAAAGAGAATGGTGATGGACCTCGTTCCCATTATAGGTTCACATGTTACATTAGGTTATGATTGGCTTTGATTATTTGAATAAACCACACATGGTCAGGTTCTCAAATAACGCTTAGCTACATACCCAATACTTGAGCTGAAAAAAATACACTATACCAAACCAAGCAAATGACATGGCTTCGAGCAATGTACACACTGGTCTATTAGAAGGATTTGTATCTTTGGCCTACCCATCAATTCAATAATTATTATCCCAAGTATCAAAACAAGCCTATGCATTAGGTTAGCTTGCCAAAGGCATAATCCCCACCCCCCATTTTAAAAAAGAGGGGCTATTTGATAACATTGCCATAAGTTACTTTGATTTCTGCACATTTTAAATATCCACAGCTAATGCTCTAAAATACAGTTTTTAAAAAACTGCAATTTAACCTTGAATATAGTCAACAGCAGGCCATTGGATCTTGCTAAATCTTGTCCCCCTCCCCTAAAATCTTTGTCCCCTTACTTAATGGCACCCCTGTGGTGTTGTGTAGGCCAGACACCATTGATAATGGAGGCTGGAGAAGAAATCTATGGAATAATTAGCTGGTATGGATGTAACTGAAGAGGGCTTTTGTTAGTAGCAAAGGCTGAAATCTTTGGGAATTTCTAATGCTGTCTGGAACACTCTTCTTGGTTCATTGTGAAACTTCAGAGCATATGGTGCTTCTGCTGGTAGGTGTTATTTCAAAGTTTTCAAATCACACTATGAGAGAGTCCCTCTGGTGAGCTATTGGAATGCTTAGCAACTGTGAATTGGAAGTGACAGAATAGAGAAAGAGGGACTAAAAAAAAAGCAAGCCAACGATACATTCTGTTTCCAAGAAAAGAGTACAAAATAAATCTATAAATTGAGACAGCTTTACAAGGGGAAAAGAGAGGCCAACGTTCCAAAGTGGAAAAAAATAATGCCTAGATTGTTTTACCCCCTACTCCTTGTGGAGACCTCCCCTCCCTGCAAAAGTCATCTAAATGTTAAAATAAAAATATGGTCACTTTCTCATGCTGACATGGTGCACTAACATGTAAATTCAAACAACTGGCAGATAAAATATGGAGTCGCTTAAGATAGCTCTCAAGGGCCAAGTGGCTTTGTGGAACGATAAAAACCCTGTCTATCTGTTCAGTTCTATCGGGCAGAAAAATCTTTGCTCAAATAATTTTCTCATGTTCAGAAATAAGGAGGAATCTGGGAGCACCTTTCCAGACTAACAATTTTTATTAAAAGGCATAAGCTTTCAAGAGCTATAGCATCCTTCATTGGATGCATGAAGGGCCTTTTCACCTTACCATTTGGTGCTGTCCAATACTTTGGCAGTGGGGCAATGCAGTACTCCACCGTGAAGGATTCCCTGTCTAGAGCATGATGCATTATTTGAAACAATTGAATGGATTTATTGCTTTCATTCAAATGGCAAAACTCATCAGTTAGTGTATCATTGTTATTTCAATATTTTGGGCTTTCCTACTCAGTCCCATTTTCTGCGGTCATTGATTATAGAAGAAAAAGAAATTATAGTGCCATAGGATCCAAGAAGAAGAAAAGTGCAAGAACTCAAAGAAAGGGTCTGCCCTGGACTCCCTGGAGTCTTCAATAAGTCCTGCTGCTTCTTATTTAGCACCAGGCAATGCTTCTGGACAAGCCAATGAAACCGCCTCTCACCCCTTCCTGATATCACTCTCCTTATCTCAAGTGTCTCCAGCTCTGAGTTGTCATAAACCTTGGTCTCCAGAATTTGATCTCTGTGCATAAGACTTTGATCACCAGAATCTGGCTTCTGGGCAGAAGACCTTGGTTTCCAGAATCTGATCTCTGGGCAGAAGACCTTGATCACCAGAATCTGATCTCTGGGTGGAAGATCTTGGTCTCTAGAATCTGATTTCTGGGCAGAAGACCTTGATCACCAGAATCTGATCTCTGGGCAGAAGATCTTGGTCTCTAGAATTTGATCTCTGGGTGGAAGACCTTGGTCTCCAGAATCTGATCTCTGGGCAGAAGCTATTTCTGTCATTGCAATCCCCACATATAAGTTATTTCTAAAATAGTGGGGGCATTTCCTTTCTTGTCTTCAGGAAGACAGTGGGCCATGAAGATTGGGCAGAAGTCCCCTCCTGCCAGTGGGATCTAACTGTGTACTAGAAAGGAGGTTGCATTCCAGAGGCTCCAGTTACACCATTGTGGAAAGCTCCATAGATTTATATTTCCCACTGTCAATATTGGCAGGAAGGAGCAGAAACAGACATCTTAAAAAGTCTTTCACTGGGGTAAAAGTCCTTGTCTTCCATCAAATCTTTTTTGCCAGCCTAGAATCAGCATAACCAATTCTCTCTCCCCTCATCACTGAAATGAATAGGAGGGAAAGGGAAAACATTAATATAGCAAAAGAAAAGTTAGATCAATCTTCTTCACACACACACACACACACACACACACAGGCAGGGCTTTGGAACTGGAGGGCAATCTGCCATTTTGCATACATATACCCCCATTTAATCACCATTAGCACTGCACACTGTAAGGTTTTTTTTAAAAAAATCTGAATTAGCTTGCTATTCTTTTCTTTTTATAAAGCTAATTTGGAACCAATGCTCATGCAATAATTAAATTTTCAAGTTAGAATGGAACCGAAAGTAGAAAACAAAATAAAATAACTTGATTGCAGTGAAACCACTCAGACAGAATAAGTAAAAGTCATTCAATATGTAGTATTGGTAAAGTATATCAACAGCTAATTCTACAAGCTAAGTACCTAATCTAGTCTTTTCTGGAGAAGAGCTTTGGAGCCACAACCAGTATGAGATTGGTTTCTGAATGTAATTAGCAGTCATATTTTTGACAGTCTTGATAGCTGGTCACCAATAAAAAGGTAATTTAAAAAAATAGCATTTGCATGTTGCATTTATGTTCCCAGCTTGCTCATCATAGCTATGGCTGGTTAGAATGTTTCCAAGACAACTATTTTTGCTGGAAATGCTATAAAACAGGGGTAGGTAGCCTGGGGTCAACCTGTGCTGGATTCCAACTCCCCTCAGCTTCAGGCATAAGGTATGCTGTAGTCCAGCCTCTGTCACAAGGTTGGCATTCTGGTGCCCTTTATGAACGTCACCTCTCATTCAGTTCCAGCCAGCACAATTAAGGGCAAGTATTATGGCAGTTAACATGTCAAACATCTGGAGGGCACCAAGTTGCCCCAATGTTGCAATCAACTTTTCACGTCAAGACAAACCAGCCACCTTATTATTGATATAGAAGCTCCTTTTAGTTATAGTATAATTCAGCCTTTCTCAACCTTTTGACCCTGGAGGAACCCTTGAAATATCTTTCAGGCCTCGGTGAACCCCTGCTCATTCGGGCTCAAAGATATGCCAAAAGTTACAACATTATTATATCCGTTTCATGTGTAGGCCTGTAGATATGCACTAACAGTGTTCTTAAACTAAAAAAAAAAATGAAACATACCTCTCGAATGTGAAGTTGCCCAAATTTGAAATAATTCTTTAAATAAATTGTGATCTCCCAGGGAACGCCTAATGACCTCTCATGGAATCCTAGGGTTCCACGGAACCCTGGTTGAGAAACCCTGGTATAATTCCTTGGAACAGGGGAGGAATTCTATCAGCAGTAGAATGTAAGCAGAAAGTGCCAGCTGTAAAAAAGGAAGTATAAAGCTCAGTAGGAAAGACCAGAAAATAATATTTTTTTTAAAAAAACAAGCTCTAATAGAGGAATGTGCTGTTGGCAGGAATCAAGATAGGTCAACCCTGGTTCCTTTCTGCTACTGTCTGTGGTAAGTTTACCTAACAGGGCCCCGTGAAAAGTTCAGACAGATACTAAGCGAGCAATACTCCAAGGCAGTGTTTCTCAACCTCAGCAATTTTAAGAGATGTAGACTTCAACTCCCTGAATTGCCCAGCCAGCATTGACCATGTTAGATTTTCATCCTGCCCTTCTTCCTGGTGTTCAAAACAGGAGAAGTGAATCTATACATTTATTTTTTTCCCCAATTTCTATTTTTTCTCAGGCGCTCTATTGAAAATATGCTGGGTATAGTTCATTGGACTAGGCATTTTTTTAAAGCCACACAAAACTTTGCATTTTTGGGGGGTGTAATTTTCTCTAAATGTATGCATTTTTGCTTACAATTTTGCCCTTGTACAATTTTTCCAGTAATGTCCCCAAATATAATGCACTACATTTGGTACAACTCATCCATAAAATATGCTTTTTTAATTACTGGCAATCTGCATTGCATTTGGAGACCTTTTCTTTTTTAATGATCACAAAGTGTCATTTTGTCTATTGATTCAAAAATGCAAGATTAGATCCTTCTGTATTTTAACTCTAACTAAACTAACTGATCTCTAACCCATTCTAAGGATATCTAGCACTCTGTCCTCCAAATCTATCATCACAGCAGCAATCCTATTAGGTGGGTTAGCCAGAGAGATGATGACTGGCCCAAACTCATCCAGGAAGTCTTCCCTGTTGAAAATAGCTTTGAACTCACGCCTTAACCACTTCATCTCTAGCTCTCAATTTTATAGCACTTTGTACAAATCAGCATATCTTATGCAAATCAATGCTCTTTCAGGTTTTGGGGGGTGGTGGTGGTTTTATTTTTTAATATTACAAGTAGAGAACAAAGCAAAACCAGACTTGGAATAGATCTTTAGAAACACCTTAGCACAGTGTTTCTCAACCTTTGCAACTTCAAGATGTGTGGACTTCAACTCCCAGAATTGCCCAGCCAGCAAGGCTGGCTGGGCAATTCTGGGAGTTGAAGTCCACACATCTTGAAGTCACCAGAAACACTGCCTTAGCAGATCAGCACTTCAGGTGTGACTTTGGAATAACCATATAGCTCCCTTTCTTGTTTGCCTTTTTTTGCAAAACTCCCCTTGCATCCATCTCATCTCACCCCCTTTGTGCCTTCATTCCAGACACGAGGCTTTGATGGCAGCTGTGCTGTTTTAAAGTTTTATCTCTAATTAAGAAATGGAATATTCAGCAGTAGTTGAATTTTCACACAGGCCAGCTGTATCTACAAAGGAATTGCTGTTTCAAAAAGCACAGGTCCTCCTATTTCTGCAAAATCTGATGATTGCTTCAGATTTACTGCTTCAGGTTTTTATTAAAGGGAAGCTTGTCTGTTCCCAGTTGTAGCTTGTAGTCCTTGATTTTTTAAATGCACTACTGGCTGGAATGTTAAATGTTTTCTCTGGTACTGTTCTGTGTAGCAACTGTTAAATGTCCTTGAGTTTTTTTTTCCCTTGTGATTTCTAACATAGTTTGGGTTCACAGGTATGAACTACAGCGTAGTCTGCAAACCCTGGTTTATAGTTAATGAACTGTGTGAACTCAGATGTGGCTTCTACAAGAAACTATAGTTAACATATAACATCAGATGTAAACCAAAGTTTACGAATTACAATAGTTGAGTTTAGAGATTATGCTAAAGAGAAACCAAACCACACTGTAATATAACATATGGCTTGAGCCAACTCAGTGAAAAAAGAAACGCAGGAAATCATAGGAAAGCAAAACTGATTGATTATGCACCATCAAGTCAGGGTTGACTCTTAGTGACCACATAGATAGACCTTCTCCATGATGATCCATCTCCAGCCTGGACCTTCATACAGTGCAGCCACTGCTGCTGTAATTGAATCCATCCCCCTTGTTGGCGGTGATCCTCTTTTTCTCTTTTCTTCCACCTTTCCCAATATTATAGATTTTTCAAGAGAGCTAGATCTTTGCATAACGTGTCCAAAATATGCATATAATTTGAGCCTGGTTACCTTGAGTGAGAACTCTGAATTGATTTGTTATAGAATTCATTTGTATGTTTTCTTGGTTATTCGTGGTATTCTCAGGACCCCTTTCCAACCCCAAAGTTCAAAAGGGTCAATATTCCTTCTATTCTGCTTCTTCAAAGTCCAAAAGTAAAGCTACTTGCCTCCTTTCTGAGACAATTTAAAGATGATTCATCTTCCTGAATATCTCAAAAGAAGCATTTGGAGTTCATTCGATAAGCCATGCCTTCATACAAAGCACTAAGCGAGCACTAAGCCACACTATGGTTTGTTGGATTGTGGCTTAGCATGTAACACAAATCTTACCATTGTGTTTTTAGACCATGGCTTGTGTCTTAGCACATGATGTGAACATAGTCGAGTGTTTGTTTATTCAACAAACCATGGGGTGATGTGCAGATCCAGACCAATAGGCACAATCTCTAACCTCTTTAGAATTTAGCTATTCCCTGATAACTTCGTTTCTTTTTCTGTGGGACTAACATACCTCCCTTAAGTGAAGACAAGAGTGGACACAGGAGAGGTAAAAATGTACTTTCTTATACTTTTCTATCATGTCTATCAGGAAATGGATTGAGATGCATGTTCTTACAACATCATTGGGGTCTTGGTAACCAAGGCAACCTTTTTGGGTGGGGGTTGCCTCAAGCCACATTTTTGGATGCCTGTCTATTGCAATGCCAGTAATTGTAGATGAAGAGGCTGCTTGTTATGAAAGGCAATTAGCACTTGAAAGAAAAGAACAGATTTAAATAAATGGAGGAGGGAGGGGAGATAATTGAATGGTCTGCTTCTAAAAAATGAGCTAGGTACTTTTGGGGGGGGGGAGAAGGGAAAGCAGATGCCATGGTTGTAGTGTCAGCTTCCAATGAGTCAAACAGCAGCTAAACACACTTTGACTCCAAAGAGTCAAACTACTAGGCAAAGGGAGGAATTCTCTGGTGGAACAGCTATGACATGCAAAGCATTACTAACTTGCCACAGCTGGGGCCAAAGGATCCTTTTCTATTTTGTTTTTCTATTTATCTCCTTTTCTCTCATTGGCCAGAATAGCAGGAAATTAATGTCAAGGCTGATATTAGAGCATCTTGAAAATCTTACATGAATTCTTACCGTTGGAGGTTAGGCAGAGCTTCTATTGCATCATCACAACTGCCATCTTGACTTTTACCCTACTCTGTGGACCCCCTGCTTAGCATACCATGGGCCCTTGTCATCATCCAATTGCCTAGTGTTGCTTCCCACCCTGACATCCTCCCAACACCAATAGAATGCCATTGGCAGGACAGCAGCAGTGACATTTTGGGTTTTCTATGTCAGGACCAGGCCTGCCTCTGACTCAGATTCGGTTTCATTTTCCGAGTCAGAGGAGGAATTAGAAACCTATCATGCTGGATTTGGAGAAATGAAACTCCAGCATGACTCAGCAGAGCGGGAAGAATCCACGACACTGATTGGGCGAGATCCGGAGGGGGATTTGAATATGCCAATCAGCATGCACCAGAGACGGGCTGAAAAGTGCGTGAAGGAGAAGGCAGCCCAATTGGCTGCAGGAGACTCCAAGCACACCAAGGCATGGGATAAAAGGCAGCAGCACAGACAGCGTGCTGCCGGAGACAACAGATCCTCTAGACCTGCAGGTCTGGAAGAAGACTCCCTACCGACTTCAGAAGCAGCATCTGTGTTTGAAGAAGCAGCAGTGCCTAGCGTGAATTCCGAGGAAGGGGTTTTTGCACCAACTGCAATTGAGGAACCAGTGTCACCCAAGCCCGGCAGCCAGCACCTTGCCTCCAGCTTTGAAAGCTCGCGTTTGCCTCAGCAGAACGATCAAGCTGAGGGTTTTTCGCTCCGCCGCCCACCAGCAGTGTACTGCTACCGTGCTTTGCAAACCCCTGCAAATTTCGGGGGTTGTTGCTCACCTTGCTCAGGATCTGAGTTCGTGGCACACATGGTGCCTCCAGCCGAGTCCAGCCAAATTCTGAGTTTCCAGCCTTGCTCCAAGTCTCCTGTCCAGCGAACCTACTCCAGTCCGGGGCTTCCAGCTGAGTCCAGCCCAGTGCCAAGTTCCAAGCCTTGCTCCAGTTTATCTCCTTCAGAGATCTAGCCCAGTCTGGTGATCCCAGCCAAGTCCAGCCTTGCTCCAAGTTCGAGTCCGGTGTCCAAGATTCCGTGTTCAGTTGGGTGATCGTAGCCTTGCATCCTGATCCATCAAGTTGGTCATTCCGTGTCGTGTTGTTCCAGATTTACTCCAATTCGAGATCTGCTGCCTCCAGTCCTCGTGTTCCAGTGGGATCTGGTCTTCCTTCCAGACAATACCTAGTGCTGCCTTGCTACATTGTCTACCCTTGATTATTCCAGTCTCCTTACTTAAGGACTTACTGCTTGTAAATAGTTCTTAATAAAGAGTTTTACTGAGAATTGATCTGGTGCATGGTCTGAACAGGACATTCTATTCAAGGCTGATGGCAGCATCTGGCTGAAATCGTCTAGGCTTAGGAGATAAGCAGAGTTGGGCCTAGTTAGTGCTTGGATAGAGAACTCCCAGAGATTTCTGGGAATCCCAGGGTTGTAGTCTGGACTGGAAAGTGGAAGAAGTATTCTGGAAGAAGGCAGTGACAACATTTTTCCATGTTCTTGCCACAAAAGTAACATGGGTGATTCCATGTAGCACCCAGAAGTCAAATTTAGGTTGAGGGAATCTTCACCTGGGAGAGAAACAGCAGTGGGAAGTTTCCTCTACCATTAGAGCTTCCTTCTAATGCAGTGTTTCTTAAACTTGGCAACTTTAAGATGTATGGACTTCAATGCCTGGCTGGGGAATTCTGGGAGTTGGTCCGCACATCGTAAAGTTGCCAAGTTTGAGAAACACTGTTCTAATACATCTTTTAATAAGTGTCTGCTCAGGCACAGAGCCTAGGATACTTCTGTGAATGGAATTAATTCAGCCAAAGATGAACAACCCCAATATTTTTCTCCTTCTTAAGCACTAACACTATAATAATTCATTGTAACAAAATTACTTTATAGATGTAAATCAGATTAGCAGTTTCCATGTGATACCAAAAGGGACAAAAAGAGGGTGTTGGATCCAAATAGACAAACGGAATTGTGTTGGTGGATGCCATCTTCCTTCTCCTTCTTTTCTATCAGAGCCGTTCCATCTTCTCCAAAATAGTTGTAGGATCCTGCTGAAGGAGTTAGAGGAAATGGTGAATCCTCATAAATCAAGCAAATAATCTTCCATGTGTGATGTTCCAGTCATGGAACTGCTTTGCTCCATTTCTTGAAGCTCTCCTCTGTTTCTTCAGAGCATCCTGGACCTTGTCTCCTCTGTCATTTCCTGACCCAATTTCTGAGATTTTATTTATCCTCACTTCACTAGATGAAAGAAAGCTAACTGTTAAGGAATGCATTCAGGAAACAGCTCTGCTGATTTTCCATTTGTTTCCAAGGTCAAACATGCTACCTCAGCTGGTTACGGCAGCTACAGTAGCCAATCTTGGCTGTCCTTGAAAAGCTAAGCAGAGCTTGGTTGTTGTTTGGATGGGATTCCATCTCAAAATTCCAAGGCCATTGGTGAGATCGGGAAGTCAAGAAAGCAGCCTGAAGGACAGTGCAAACAACTTGTATGTTCTTGCCAAGAGAGAGCGAGCTGCACAGATAGGCCCATGTAGTCATCAGGACTTGACTTTGACTTGAGGGTGACCTTCTAAAGGTTATCATCAGCATAACTGTAAACCATGAATAGCTTAGGCTGTTTAAAGATCTGCCTTTCCCCCCTATGAACCTGTCCTTTTAAATATTTCCAAATCTGTGAGATACATCTAGCTGGAATTATGGAAAAGATGACTGTGTTTCCAGGTGTTGATGAACTTTGAGATGTTCTTGGTTTCTGTTCTGCATATCCAGTTGCTCTTGTGCATTGTATTCTGTTACTTTTTCACGCTTTATGGTGCTGTTAATTATTAAACTATTTATTGAATTGTAAACTGCAATTCAGGGATAAAGCAGGGAATGATTTATTCATTTACTTTTTCATTTTAAAATTCCTGGCCTGAGCCCCATTTCCCCTGAAACTCCTCTAGTTCAGGATGGTTTTCCTACCAAGCCTTATTCTGAACTAAGTTGTACACCCAACTGTACACTCTGAACTAAGTTGTATTTATATCACTAGTAAGAATCTCTTTGAATTGCACCTCTAGGTCCAATTTTCACTAGCTCATAAAAATGACCTGTATATTTTTGAAAGCAACCTGCATGAAGTGAATGGTGCTTATTTATTATCAGAGTTAACTTCTTTCTAAAACCATAATATCTGTGCTGTCAAATTTGGTTCTTCTTCCAAATGCCTTCCTTGCTGATGCTCAGCGGGTGAGAGTTGCATTTATAGCTTCCCAGAATAGAGTTTATGCTTGTAAGTTTCCAGTCTTGTATGCCCACAGCTAATCATGGTACCTAGCAGATGGTGCATATGTGTTTCCTAATGCAATGACTTGTATGTGTGCAGTTGTCATAATTAAATAATGGCTCCCCACACCCACTCGTGAAACAACAGTCCAGAGATGTAATTCTGAAAGAAGAGAAGGTGAATATTTCTTGTGTTTGTCATAGGAATGTAGCACATTGAAGAAGTATCCCATATAAATGAACACATCCTAATCTCCTCCTTATCTCTTTGTATCCTTGGTTAAATGGAATCTGAAGAGTGGGATGTGGGGAATGAAACCTATAGCACATGGCAAGCATTTTATACATTGTAGAACTGGACACAAATGGCATTTTGGCTACATCTGTGGAGAGAGAAGGAACTGGGCAGATGATTTCTCTGAAGTTCTCAAGAGAAAATGGAGTTCTTTAATACTTTTTCAAGGGCAGGACTCCTCCTAGTGGGGATGATAGATCCATGTGTGAAAAAAGTTCCTGGGAGGAATTCTTTCTTGATGTCTTCCCTTTAAGGATTTAATGGAAATGTGGGGAAACCGTGGAGGCTGCAAACTGCTGGAGAGATGAGGGTACAATGAAAGGCAGGATACTCACATCCCTTCCCCACCTTTTAACCTAGTAAGTTCAAGGATCCCCACATTCCACCCACGAGGATTTCTCCATAAAAAAATTTCTAGTCCAAATTATTCTTCATCAAATTGCATGAGAACATTTTAAAAAATGCAGAAGAATTTCTCTACCTGGCATTAATACATAGCCACAAATACCAAGGCTGCACCTGGGACTAAAAGATGGTTGGTTGACCAACCTATAGATCAAGGGTAACAACATTATATCCACTGAATGTTTCCCAGTGTAATTCCTGCAGACTCTTCTGTTTGCCCAAAGTAGTTGGGAGAGCACAACTTTGTGACAGCACAACTTTGCATAACACTGGTTGTAAATATTGAAACCCAACCACTAGATGTTTCGCATCATGTAATATTCCATGGAAGCAAGAAAGCAATGAGCTGGTAAATCTGAATATCATACACTATATCATCCAGGCAAAAAGCTTAGTTTAAGATCAGGATTTTCCTCCACCCTCCCTACCTCCCATTAAAGAATCTCAAGCAATATGAAAACATTTTAAATAAAGTTGTATTTATATGTTTGTATATTATCTTTATTTTTTGTAAGCCACCCAGAGTCGTCGTATACAAGATGGGCAGCAGAGAAATTAAATAATAAAATAATGAAAAAGAAAAACCCTGATGTAAGGAGGTTGTTGTGCTGTTTCTTGTGTCCAGACCAGAACGCAACTGCATGTTCAAGTTTTGTGATAGCTTAGCATTTTCCAAAGTTGAAGGACAATATAGATTTTGTAGGTGCGAAGATTACTGCAGATGCTGACTGCAGTCAGGAAATCAGAAGACGCTTAATCTTGGGAGAAGAGCAATGACAAATCTCAATAAAATAGTTAAGAGCAGAGACATCACATTGACAACAAAGGTCCACATAGTTAAAGCAATGGTGTTCCCCGTAGTAACATATGGCTGCGAGAGCTGGACCATAAGGAAGGCTGAGAGAAGGAAGATCGATGCTTTGGAACTGTGGTGCTGGAGGAAAATTCTGAGAGTGCCTTGGACTGCAAGAAGATCAAACCAGTCCATCCTCCAGGAAATAAAGCCAGACTGCTCACTTGAGGGAACAATATTAAAGGCAAAACTGAAATACTTTGGCCACATAATGAGAAGACAGGACACCCTGGAGAAGATGCTGATGCTAGGGAGAGTGGAGGGCAAAAGGAAGAGGGGCCGACCAAGGGCAAGGTGGATGGATGACATTCTAGAGGTGATGGACTCGTCCCTGGGGGAGCTGGGGGTGTTGACGACTGACAGGAAGCTCTGGCGTGGGCTGGTCCATGAAGTCACGAAGAGTCGGAAGCGACTAAACGAATATACAACAACAACAAACAGAGGAATCTATGTAGAGAAAGCATCGCCTTACCTTCTATTACATCCTGAATGAAGGATTGTTTGGTGGGAAGAAGGTGTCATACTGCACTCAGAGAAGCTTTACCTTTGGTGCTCAAATTAGTAGTTGGCCATTTTTTTCTGAGACGTAATCAGTCATCTACCATAGAGTTTTGGATTCAGAATGGAACCTGAGAGATTTGGGCCAATGTGAGAAGTGAAATCCTCTTCCTTCCTCCATCCTAGTTTACCTTACTTTGAAGTCACTTTCATCAAGCTTTGTTTCTTGTGGGGGGGGAGGCAGATAATCCAGACAGCACAATTTGGGGAGATAAGATAAAGAAAGGATGGGCTTCACTTTTCATCCCCAGATCTCTAAAATGAACCCCTATTTCAGCTTTACAAACCAGCTGACATATGTGTATTTATTAAACATCTGTGTGTCTGCTTTGGCATAAACCTTAAACTCAGCATGGCTGTGAAATGCCTCCCCCACTTTCTCTAATTTAGGCTGTTTCCCACGTGGTAATTGCAGCTATTACTCAATAACTTGAGGATGTATAACTGCTATCATGGGTCATTTATCACTGATCATTGTCTCTCATCCCATTAGGCAATTACCAAACAATAGGATAAAAGCTGGAACATGATAAGCTCTCATTTAAATTGAACCTGCTCTGACATACATTAAACTTTCTTTTTGGATATTCATTATATTCTAGATGTTTTTGTCATCTTTCTTTCTCTCCTCTGAGCCCTTTTAAAGTTGTCAACATTTGGTTTGAACAAAGGGGGCCAGAATATCAGCTTGTTTTTTCCCAGCACTGGCAGAAATAAAGGTAACTTTTCTTCTTTCCAGAAGTTTAAAATAAGGCTGGGGCATTTTGAGTAATTACAGCCTAGATGGCCATCTTGAAGCAGAGATAGAACTTATGGCAGGAGGAAGGCATGGATTTAACCCAATATTAAATCACTAGACCAGGAATGGATAATTAACCTCCAAGCCATCCCCAAAACTGCCTTGGCTTTTTCAATGTGCCTGTTCCAATTGGTTCTTTTTCTGATTAATGGCCTTGAAATCTATTTTTGGAGCATGAGGAAGTAGCCAAGGGGATCTTCCTCTGAGTGCAAGTGATGCCTCAGTTTGGGAATTCTGGAATGTGACATCTATCTCCCCATAGGAAATATGCTCTACCAACCACAATGCTTTCTCTCTGCTCCAAGGTTAGTTTTGTCTACCTCAGTCCTACTCACAAGAACTTGAAACAATTACCCACCTTCTTCAGCAGTGGAATCTCGAATATAGACAGAATGTAGGCAGAAAGTATTGTACGCCTAGGTTTTCTTAAGACACATTCACACAAAGACTAGGCTAAAATGGACACATTGTAGGGATGGTGTGGAAACAAGGCTACATGTTAAGCTATAATATGATTTATTTTGTTCAAGCATAGCATATCAAGTGAACAGAGCAATTGTGTTTCCCTAGGTTAAACAGGTTGAAGGAATTCAGCTTACGTGCACCTTATGTCCTGTAGAGGGATAGTAAAGTTTAGTATAGGTAGTCTGGTTCAGTCACTAGGTAGCAGTGGAATCAGTTGTATCAGGATGGAGTTAGGAAGCTTCTTTAGTTCCTTCATATTTCAGCATAGGTTCTAATAAGGTTCTCCATGATATTCTTCCTGGAAGCTTATAGGGCTAGACTCAGTGGATTTAAAACTGGTTGACGGATTTTACCCAAAAAGTGGTCTTCCAGGCTCTTCTTTGATTTCAAGAAGTGACAGGGTGACACTAGGTTAAATCTTGGATCCAGAAAAACCAATACAGGAGCTGCTCAACCAGTATGTAGAAAATATAACATTGGCAGAAAATGAATAATTAAAGAATCAGGATTCAGAACGATCTTGATAGGGTATTGACGTGGAGTGACATTATTGTCGATAGAAATACATGTAGAGTGTTTTTATGGAAAACATCATTACTTATGCTGCATTTCATATTATTGGGGGATTATGGTTTCCCTTCAGATGGGTTACTTTACTGTAAATCTTATTAGGAAAGTCAAATGCTAAATAGGTTTAGGACTGTATACTTATTTTTCATTGTGACTGTAAATATTTTGTGGTGTACATAGGTTTTATTCCTTGTGTGTGATTTTAACGGCTGTTTAGTTCTTATCTGTGAATTCATTTTTATTGTGGTTGGACTGTGCCCCTGTGGGGTGTGCGTTATAAATAACAGTTTTTATTTTTAGTTTGCTTTTCTTGTTTATTCATTTATACAAAACGTTTACATCTCACCTTTCCTCTGTGAGCCCAATGTGGTTGACAGCATCACCTAAAATAACAACTTAATGTGATTAAGTTCATGCAAAAATAGCTGGGACCATGTAATAAAACAACCCATGAAATTCTAAAGCAGCAAAGGGGAAGGGAGATTTTGCTTTTAAAAATGACCAAAGATAATCCAACCACAATTCAGATCATTTCCAAAAGGGAGCAATGGTCTCGTTTTATCTCCCATCCCACAAATGTATTCATTCATTCATTCATTCATTCATTCCATTTATATGGCCACCCATCTCAACCTCTTAATACAAATTCTTGCCCTGCTTCTCTTCTTCTCCTTTCTCTTCATTGCCCCAGAATGTACTCTTGTTCTTTGTCTTGTCTTTTTTCCTTTCTACTTTAAACACATTTGAGTGCACTGCAGATCAAAACAACACTCCTACCTGGCCAGCATTTTCACATCTCCCGTGTGAAGGGAGGTGATGTAGTAGAAAGAGACTTGTGCTGATTTTTTTATTTCTAAAGAAATGTGTGGAATCCAGCTTAGGGTCCGCGCCAAGTTGCAGGCCCCCGGTGGTTCTGCCCAGAAAGCCTTACTTGAACAAGGGACACTACAGGGGATGTTGGGAAGAATTCTGTAGATTATTGCAGTTGGTTCCTATGGGAGAAGATATTCCCTCAAATATCCAAACCATAGCTTGTTTTAAGGGTCAGGCTGGAGAATGCTTGACATTTTCAAAGATCACTTACAAGACTGAAATCCTCTGAG
Organism: Candoia aspera; assembly: GCF_035149785.1. Taxonomy (NCBI): domain Eukaryota; kingdom Metazoa; phylum Chordata; class Lepidosauria; order Squamata; family Candoiidae; genus Candoia; species Candoia aspera. The sequence continues at coordinate 13,538,400 of NC_086159.1, read as the reverse complement.
CGTGGAGAGGTTCTTTGGGGCCTAGTCCATGAGTGTAAATATGCTTCAGATCTCTGGCAGAGGCTCTTCTTCTAAGACCATCACAAGCAACAATAGTTTATTTTTTAAAAAAAGGTTAAAAATGTCCTGTAAAAATAAATTGTTGGATTCTTTTTTGTGGTGGTGGTGACTGTTTTTCCAGACGTGTGTGTTACCATAAATATGCAGTTATGCATTCTTCCTACCATTTTATAACTTCTGGAGCAGGCTGTAATCTGTTTAAAAAGAACATGAATCAGACTGGTAAAAAATAATTGGGGTGTATGTGTATTATAGTAAAGCTGTCAAAAAGTTCTTCTGGTAATGAAAAGCTTTGTTGTTATGACAATTGCATTATCTATTTTCACTTTTGAAGATGCTCGCAGTGTTCTGTGCGATAGGCAAAAACCCCAGCAGGAATAATTAAAACAAATGGCAAATGAAGGGGGGGGGGAACATCTGCAAAGACAGATCTCTGACAGAAAGCTTTAAAGTCACACGTGTGAAGTGACAAACTTCAAACAGGATGATGTATGTATGTGATGTATACATGCACACCCCCACACACATACAACCTGTCACAGAGGACTTCACCACTCACCACCTGCCACCAAGGACTAGCATTATCACATAGTAAGTCCCAGTACTGTGGATGCTTCCTCTGGCTGCTTTCTCATTCAATTCATCACGAAGGGCACCAGATGCCACAGACACTTTTGGTGACTGAAACCAGAGAAGTTTCACATCATGCCTTATTCTCTTTCAAGAACTACCCATGCTGTTCTTATCACAAGAAGCACTGCAAAAAAGCACAGCAGGAAACGGGGAATCTAGACCCCTGCCGGATATCTCTGCCTTCCGGACAGACCTTCGGAGTAGAATTGCAGGGATGGGCCTGAAGGAGTTCAAGGAATGATGGGATCAGTATCAGCCCCTAATTGGCCACGTGGGTTGCCCTGGGAGATGATTTGGAAGTTGCAGCTGGTACAAAGTATAGTTTGTCCATGAGTGGCATACAAGATCATTGTGGGCTGCTGCACTTGTCAAACGACGTACAATTTAGGTCCTGGGCACAATTAAAAAAAAATGCAGACAATTGTTCCTGCTGTAGACCAATAGTCTTTAAGGTTGGAAGGCACTTGCTAATGGATGTCAGATCTACCATTTTCCTTCACCCTTACCATGTTTTCCTATGGAAATGATAATAGCTATGGACTTGTGTCAACTGTCCCCCAGATGCATTGGGACTGTAACTCCCAGAAAATCCCAATCAATATACATTCCAGAATTTGCAGTCCCAACATCTCTACAGCAGAGCTTTTCAAACTGTTACTGGGTGTGTGTGTGGGAGAGAGAGACTAAGCCTGCTTCTCCAAGTTCACCCAAACTCAGCCAACAGAATCCATAAAAAAAATTCTAAGCCTTAGGGGAAAAAAAAGTATTGCCCAGTTTCTGTCACCATGCTTTGTCTCTTGATTGGGGGTTCTGGAAATTTTGAAAACTTCGTTGCTCTAGAGTGTGCTACATCTGAGAAGTGGTCAGAGCTGAGCCAAACATTGCTGGGAATTTCCTGCTCAAACTGAGCAAGTGGTTGGTGGAATTATACAGAAGGTTCTTGTGTTCCTTTTTATTCTTTCCAACCTAATGGAAAGCTGGAAAGAGATTATTAAAAGGAATCAGGACTTTATCTGTCAGCAGGACTAAAAAATGGGACTAAATTTGGAAGGAGAACCCAGTAAAAGAAAGACCATGTTGAAAATGGGCTGGATCCAGCTGGGGGTTGCAGAAAAGAATGAAATAAAAACACCAATGCATCCCTATGGGAGAAGCAGTTAGGCAGTGGCTCAGCATGCTGTCAATTGCTCCATTCTAAGCTGCCCTCCTTCTTCCATTCCAGACACGTGACTCAGTGCAGTGATGGAAAGAATTCCAGACACCATGCTTGAAAGTTAGCCTTAGGACAGCAGTAGAAGTACAAGTAGTCCTCACTTAACAACTGCAATTGGGACTGGCAACTCTGCCGCTAAGTGATGTGGTTGTTAAGTGAAACCGCGCTGGACTTATGTCAGTTCCGCTGCGGTCATTAAGCAAATCACCCACAGTTGTTAAGCAAGACATCATGTGACAGTGACTTGTGACTTCCTGCTGGCTTTCCCATTGACTTTGCTTGTCGGAAGCTGGCTGTGAAGCTCTCAAATGGCAATTGCATGACCATGGGACACTGTGACTGTTGTAAATGCATGCTGGTTGTGAAGTTCCCAAATCACAATCATATGACTGCGGGGATGCTGTGACTGTTGTAAGTTTGAGGACCAGTCATGAAACTACTTTTTCAGCGCCATCGTAAGTTTGAATGGTTGCTAAACAGGGCAGTTGTTAAACAAGGATTACCTATAGTAGTCTTGTTAGAAATTGACAGCTGAGGCCCATATACTGTAACTTTCTCCAATTCTCATGAATGCTGGCACATTCAGGATGCTTGAGGGCAAAAACCACACACCCCCAGCCAGTGTTCAGCAACAGAAGCTCCCTATATGTGATCTTAGAAAAGAAAAAGGCTGATCCCTCATTTGTTTTGGAAATTTGCCCACCTACCTGCAAAAACGATAAACAGGGTGGTAGAAAGCCATGTGAGAACTTAAGAGGATGGCAGGGTGTCAGCGAGGAACCTTGCCAATTTATATCTAGCTATGCCCATCATGACATCTACATTGTGAAGGTGCAAGCCCCGTCACGATTTTGTGAAGGCACCCTTAATAAGTTTTCAAAATTCCAGCTGTGTTCACTGGTTTGTAAAGGGTACTTACTCTGGTTCAAATCAGCTCAGATCTGATTTCAAAGTTGTTGGACTGCAGCGTCTATCACTCACATATTTATTTATTTATTAAAACATTTAAAAGCTCATCCAGCTAATACGGATGTTTTGTGCACCAACTAGAGATGATCAGTGAAGTTGGGAAAGGTTTCAAATCCTGTTTCTACCTTCCTTTGAGGCTTCCTTTTTTTTTTCCTCCTCACCCTCAAAACGTATCTTGACTATTCCTGATGTTTTTCTTTGGCTTATGATTTAGTCTGAAGTATAGAGTACATTAATGATACCACAGGCTTTTTTGGACAAGAGTGTATATCTCTGTAAGAATCCAGATGAGTGCCCTGGCACTTTCATGAGATGGCAATCTTCAAATATCTGAAGGATTGTCACACATAAAAAGGAATGTACTTATTCTCTGTTGCTCAGAAGATAGGACCAGAACCAACATGTTAGATTTACAAGGAAGAAGGTCCAGGCTAGAAAACAGACTTTTACTAGTCTGTTTTACTAGAAGTCTTCAAACAGAGTTGGATGATCATCTGTCAGAGATCCTCTAGTGGATCCTGCACTGAGCCTGGATTAGATGACTGCTAAGGGTCCACCTGGCTCTGTAACTCTTTGGTTACCATTTCAATATTTCCTGAAATATTGGAGAACAATAGTTGAGCAATAACTGGGTTATAGTTCTTCAAGCTCAGCTATTGACTAGGAAGAATCAGGGCCATTTGGCTTTAATGGACTACTCTGAGCCTGGGAATGAGAACGCATATTTGCCAAATACTGCAGGACTAGAACAGATGTATATTCCCTTTTTCTTATCAGACAAATGAGTAGCAGCATCTCTGCTGTATCAAGAGGCAGTTAGGAAGAAGATCAAAGGCATCAAAGAGGTCTTTAGCATTCTCAATAATAAATAGGGGCTAAAGTACACATATCCAGTTTTCAAGATTTTTTAACCTAACCTCTTTTCCCTTGCAATCAGTTTGACTAATAAGAGTCAGTAAAAATCTGGATTTATTGATTGTAAGCAGTCATTAGGCACTTAACATTGGTTGTCAGTTCTCTGTGAGCTCTAATCCTGGCTGAATCAAAAGAGCTGGGCGTTGGAAAGGCTGGTCATGTAGAAATGCCCAGGATTCATTCATGGAGCAGATACTTTGTATGCAGAAAATGCCCAGCCTATCCAGTTAATGACAAATCTCAATAAAATAGTCAAGAGCAGAGACATCACGCTGACAACAAAGGTCCGCATAGTTAAAGCAATGGTGTTCCCAGTAGTAACATATGGCTGCGAGAGCTGGACCATGAGGAAGGCTGAGCGAAGGAAGATAGATGCTTTGGAACTGTGGTGTTGGAGGAAAATTCTGAGAGTGCCTTGGACTGCAAGAAGATCAAACCAGTCCATCCTCCAGGAAATAAAGCCAGACTGCTCACTTGAGGGAATGATATTAAAGGCAAAACTGAAATACTTTGGCCACATAATGGGAAGACAGGACACCCTGGAGAAGATGCTAATGCTAGGGAGAGTGGAAGGCAAAAGGAAGAGGGGCCGACCAAGGGCAAGATGGATGGATGATATTCTAGAGGTGATGGACTCGTCCCTGGGGGAGCTGGGGGTGTTGACGACCGACAGGAAGCTCTGGCGTGGGCTGGTCCATGAAGTCACAAAGAGTCGGAAGCGACTGAACGAATAAACAACAACATCCAGTTAGTGCTAGGAAAGACTTCCCTGTAACTCTGCAGAGCTGCTGTAGAGAAGCAGGATTTAGACAGCAGGATCAATTGTCTGACTTCATATAAGACAGCTTGCAGTGGCCCTGTTACATTAGCTGAAGATTATCATTTGGGTAGCAATATATTAATGGGTAAAATACAACATTGGACACTAGGTGGTGCTGCAACTGTGTTTGCCAAGCAAGCAAAGGGACAAAAATTAATAAATAATGGAGCCACCATCAGAGATGGGAGAAAGGAGAGAGGGAGAGAAGGTTATTTTATAATCATGTGCTGTTGAGCTCAAATTAATAGATGGTTTTAGATTTTAGCACTCCTGTCCAAAGTAGGCGTAATCAAGAACTGCTTATGAAGATATCTGCTTCCCTAGCCAGTCGTTTCCCATCATTACAGCCCATTGCTGAGAAACAGAGACACTGGAAAAGTTGGAAAAGGAAAATAAAGTACAGTACAGTTGCAGAGAGCTTTAAAAAAGAACCACAGGAATAGATGCCATTAGAAATGGTGTTCACAATTTGTGGAGGCCCTTGGGCAAAGTGGTTAGCCCTGACATTTTCTGTCTTTAGGATACACACCCAAAAGATTGGCTCATTTTGCTGGTTACCAGTCCTAACATATAGAATCAGCCATTGGCTGGAAATCAAAATAATTTACTGGAACAGCCACATGTACTCTGAAACATCAGAACAGCTGCATTATGGCCCCCACGTATTTATTCATTTAAAAATGATGGAATACTGATAGCCTGTTTTAGTTTTAGAAAGTACTGAAAATGGCTGAGTGTAATCATAAGCAGAGTGAATGGTTCAGAGGATGATGACATTCACACCATACACTAACCCTTGGATGGCTAAACTATAGTTTGTTTCCTGGGACACACCTGGCTACATTCACACATTACACAAAGCCATAAGCCGGAGTGGCTAGGTCTATGTATCACGAAAACACCCAGTTAAATGGGTTTACAACACACCAAACCAAATGAACCTTATTATGGCTTACTATGTTTTATTAGCTATTTGCATTGGTGGACCATCCTTCCTAAGTCTCCTTTCCTCCCTAGCAGTCTTTTGTTCTGTCTCACAACCCTCATCACTCTGGCAATCTAGCAGTAACAGGTTATATTGCTCAGTGATAATCAGATGAAGCAAGAAGACACTAGAAATCATACTGGGGAAATGGTTGGGAGCACTTACTCTAACTTGGCTGATCTCAAAAGGCTAAACAGGGTTGGTCCTGGCTGATATTTGGATGGGGGATTCCCAGGAAACCCCAGGCTGTAAGCTAGACTGGAAAAACCTGAAAGTCAGCAGCAAACCACCATCATTTTGTTGCCAAGAAAACAACATGCACTGTTTACGCCGTAAGAACTATCCCAGCCAAATCTTGAGTTGGATTTGAACATGGGGTCTGGAAACATTGTTGGAGATGAACATTTCACATGGGGATCCCTAGTATAGCTTTCTCAGTTTCTCAAATTACCCTCCAAATACACACACACAGACACACACACAGGTTTTCTTCTGCAAATGTGAAGGCCTCAGCTCTGATTCTCTAATCTCCTGGGAATAACATCCACCAGCATTCCAGAGGCAGTACTAGGATCTTCGTTTCTTTCCCTTGTAACTGCATTAAAGACAGTTTGTATTCGAAAGGTTAACACTGTTGTGAAATGCTCCAGACTCTGACAGCCTGCTAAGAGGTCTGACAGAGCTCTAAATGGGTGTGTGTTTGCTCCTTGTAACTCCCTCCCTCAATACTCCCATAGGTGTGAGTCAATCTGGGGACTCTGAAGGGAAGGAAGAACACTTAAGAAGCCAATTAAGAGAGAAAAACTTTTCTCATCAAATCTCTGCTTTAGGCCCCAACTGTTTTGTTCCCTTTCCCTGCCATGACCACCACCACCACCCTCACCACCCTATTTTGAAGGGATGGAACAGAAATGTATCCCTGGAAGATCCTGTTGAAGGGCTGAGAGATCCTCATAAGAATGGCATGGTTGGTTTCTTTGGAACAAGATAGCAAAACGGTTAGGATGGGCACTACTCTATGATTTTCAAATCATATTTTTCTGAATAAGCCACAATTAGCTGAACTTACACAGCATGCCGAGCCACATTCCATAGTTTAAACCCAAAATCAAATAAGCCAAGCCATTGCAATTTGTTAACTATGCCTCGCAGTTAGTTTGATTTGTGATTTTATTCAATAAACCATGATTAAAAATAAAAGATTGTATACTGCTATGCAACCTTTTATTTTTAATCATGGTTTATTGAATAAAATCACAAATCAAACTAACTGCGAGGCATAGTTAACAAATTGCAATGGCTTGGCTTATTTGATTTTGGGTTTAAACTATGGAATGTGGCTCGGCATGCTGTGTAAGTTCAGCTAATTGTGGCTTATTCAGAAAAATATGATTTGAAAATCATAGAGTAGTGCCCATCCTAACCGTTTTGCTATCTTGTTCCATGTATACAATCCATGGCCCGGAGCCTACATACAACTTCTAGTCCCTTCAAAGCACCCCATGGTTTTGCTATCAAAATCTAGCGGCGAAGCCTCAGACTGTGGGGGCATATTTTTCTGAGTTTTTCTGAAGAAATAAAAAGCAAAAATGTGTTAAGGCTCAGCTGAGCATAATATACACACATATATGATTGATGTCCTTGCATGACCCCACACACCCCTGTAGCCCTCAGAGACAGAAACAAAAGCTCATATCCTAACAAATTCATCCAGTGTTTGAGGAAAATGGTTTTCTTACTACAGAAACTGTCTACCATGTTTCCATGCCTCCCAGCCCACATTTCATCCAACCCAGTTTAGGAGGAAAACACATTTCACGGGGCAGGTGGATATGATGACATGGACCAGTGAAGGCATTTTAGGCTTCTCAGAACATCTGCTAATACTTTCAATAATCAGTACCATCCCATGAGCAGCCTATGCCCAGAAATGCTTTGCAAACAGGCATATGCATACTAATAACTATTGTCAAATTTACGGGCTGTGTAAGAAATCTAAAAACTTATTTGCTCCTCTTCTTGTGAAAAGAAGGGAAGAGCTGCAGAGAACCTCTGTGAGCAGTACACTCTACCACTGGCAACTTTGAAGCAGGGACAGTAAGCATTTATTGCCTGATAGCTCAACTACCAGCCAGTTACATTCAAGGATTGGTTGGCTGAAAGCGCTGCCTAAAAACTCCAGATCTGAAGTATGTACTGTATCATCATCTGCAGATGATAAGGGCAAAGTAGAAAAATCATGGATGGTTTTTTTGAACACACATTGGAAATAATTTGCAAATGGTGCGTCAGAGCAAAGTTCTAGGTTACCTTCTCCAGATTTCATTCTGTGGTTATCACATTTTCTTTGGGTTTTTTTACAACCTTTCCTTCAAGGTGTGTGCAGATTCTACCGTTTTGGTATCATAAATAAGTCCTTCCTCCAGCTGATTATGGACAGGCAGTATAAATCTGGTTTTTGTCTTTTGCACCCAATATTGACTTATATTATAAATCATCATTCTTTTTGGAGTGGGGTTTTTCAACCAGTTTGCTTTCTGGGACTTCTGTATTTTAGCTCCATTCCAAAAATATATTTGTAAATATAATAAAACTAAGGAAGAAGGAAGATGATAGCAATATCGCCAAGTACAGGTACAATATTAAACTTCCTATGTAGTACTAAACCCACAGCTGCTTTTTAAAAACAGATGCTCCCTGGAATAAAGAAGAGTCACATTAACACACAGCACAGGTGGTGTCTGTGATAATTCTGCCCCCCCCACATGTCTTGGGGGGCTCTTGATGCATATGTTGCTGTTATTTATAACCCCCTTCTCTGCCTCTCCACTTTATTTAGCACTTGCCTTGATCAAAGCAGATAATCACTCTCCTCCCCTGACACAGGCAGATTCCAGGTTTGAAAAAAGAAGGAACTTGACAATGAAGTTTGGTAATAGGAGAAGAGATCCCTTACCTCCCACTTATTTACACTGGCAGTTCATTAGGTAGATCCCGGACGGACGCATAGAGATGTCAGAAGGTGTCTTCCACATTTGTAAATTTGGCAGAGTGCAGTAAGAAAGAAATGATGTTGTACCACTTTGAACTGATAGAGGGGAAAACCTGCCCTGTATTAAAACAAAGTTGGATGCCAGGGAGAGGGTTGGGTGACAACCTTTCCCCTGAAATGCTGATTTCATTTTTTAAATGGGCATGTCTTGCCAGGAGCATTCTAGACTAGTGTTCCACAACCCAGCAACTTTAAGATGTGAGGACTTCCATTTCCAGAATTCCCCAGACAGCATCTATTAGGTGCCTCTTCATTTTGGATGCCCGCTTTTGCCAAAGGGAGAGGACCCGTGAAAGCTCAGATCATCAGAGCTGTGCTTGCAGGCACTCTTTCAGCCCTTCAAAGTAGGCCAGTCAGGACACAGATTCCACAAGGACTACTGGATCTCAGCATTATAGCATTTTGAAAGCTGACAGAGTTCCTTTCTTCCCCCTCTTATACTAAAGAGAATCAAGGTAGGCTAATCCTGAGTTTCTTTCTCACCCCCTCCTCTCTTTCAGGGCTAAGCTGATGTTTATTTAATGGCTGTTGAATTCCTTCTTCAAGGTTATTGCTGTACTCCACTACACCCCACCACTGGAAAGTCTGCAAACACAGCTTTGTCTTGATTGCCCCATGCCTTCCCCAAGTACAGAAAACCCAGGGCAGACTAGGCAGAACTGGGAGGCCTGCAATTAAGCCTGAGTCTCAGTTGACCATGCCATTCCTTGAGGGAGTAAATCTGATGTAGCTGAGATTACAAAAGCTATGATTTGTGCACGCCATCTCCTGGAACACTTGAAACTGGATGTCATGACTGGGAATAAGAATTAAGTTTTTGCTTCCACCTCTGTGACATCATCTGGTCTACATAAGAAGAATGGGGAATGAATCTGATCCTTGATCTTGATTTTGTTCCCCACCCTTGGCATACTTGAAATAAATTATTGAACGGATGGGCTGCATTGCATTACACTGAATTATAACTTGTCCTCCTGGGAAGTTCAAAGTGGTTCTAATATAATTTATTACATTTCTCTTATAAACTTCCTCCAAGGAACTCAAGATTGCTCTTACAGTGCTTTACCATCATCTTAACTTTGCCCGAATCTTGGGAATAAGTCTCATTGAATTCAGTAGGATTTATTTCTAAATGGACATGAACGGGAATAGACTGTCATTGTATGAACTGCAAGTGAGGTAGCCCCTTGAATTGCACATTACAAAAATGCAATTAGCAGCCTATAATACAGGAATGGTAGTAGTACTGGACTGTAGCGTAGGCTGGTTTTTTGCAAGACAAACTTAGGACATTTTTAAAGAGAACATCCTGTCCTGTAAGAGCAGAACACTGAATGCTTGCATTGGAAGTGTAGCATACAGTAGCTATAGCAGATTTAGCTCCCCCAGCTGTTCTAATAAATGTATACAGATCAGGGAGATGAGCTTGTTGTTCCTCCCCCATGCAAATCTACTGATATTACCCATTTGAAAAGGGCAAAGTGTACATAAGAACAAAGGATAGCCAAAGAATTTTCCTCTCAGCTCAGAGGCATCATAAAACTTTATGGAAGGTTATGGCTTCATGTGTGTGGTGGGGGTGGGGGTTGGGGTGGGAAGAAAGGGGTCTCCTCCCCCCCATAAGCCTTTTAAAGGTCAGCAGTAAAATTAATCAAATAAAATATGATAGGTGCTCCAAATGTGTTAATCAAAGCACTATTGCAAAATTGATCAACTCTTCTTCAGAAAGTCTCTCTTCCTTTCTGTTCTCTCCTCCCTATGTGCAGTAGAGCAAAGCAACATCCCAAAGGATTTACTTTTAGGAGTTCTGATCTCAGCGTGAAACTGGGTATAACACGATTTATGTTGACACTGCAGGCTCTCCCTTATTCCTTTTCAGATGGAAAATGGCTTCAACTCATCAGGCAATGCCACTGCAAAATAGTACAGGGGAAATTTCATCACTTGGATGAACTTATTTATGGGGACAGATGTGCATGTATACCCACACAGAGAGACAAATGCACAAAAGGAACCTGGTTCAAAATTACGAGGCCATCTCTAAAACACAAGCCAGGGAAATTAATACTAAAACAGCAAAGTAACTTTGAGCACAAAATAATGGTTTGGGGTGTGTTATCAAATTAATATCTTCATGCTTCAAGCAGGTGATTGGAATTGGCAACATCCACCTTCCTGGGGCCATTTTTTTAAAAGGCGGGAACAGTTGTCCTAAGCAGATGATTGAAGGTGGTGGTAACCCACCTGCCATCTGGGTGCTTTTTAGAAAATAGGTAATTATCCCAGGCCTTATGCATAGCAGGGTGCTTCATGCAAATTATGATTCAGTGTTTGAAAAAGAATCTGATGGATCTATACTCTTCATTCAAGGCAGTAAAACCATGAATTAATGCTTGGGAATATCATCTTTTGGGTGTCCCCACACAGTTGTGTTTTACTGGGCCATTGACTGCAATGAACAAAAACCAACGGAGGAAAAAAAATTACATTGAGAGTGAGAAGCTAAGAGAGGGGAGGGCAATCAAATGAACTTTCAGTCATAATGTGAAAAGGTCCTACAAAAGGAGGGGTTTTTTTCTTACTGAGCACCCATCTACAGACAAGCAAGGCATTCAGAACAACCTACCTGCAGAAATCTCCTTCTTGCCACATAGACAGGAATTCCTAATGGAATTCAAGCAAGCGTTCCCCACATGTACTGCTTCACAGCACTCAAGAAGTAGAGGGCTGGAACTGATGGGAGCAGTAGGTCAACACCTCATAAAGTTGGAGTAGTTTTTCAAAGTTGGCAACTTTAAGATGTATGGATTTCAACTCCCAGAATTTCCCAGCCAGAATCCTGGAAGTTGAAGTCTACACGTCATAAAGTTGCCAAGTTTGAAAAACACTGGAGTGGGCTGGTGTATGTGTGTCATTATATGCCAACAATGTCTCTTTGCTCTTAACGAAGCCAAACAGGACAGGTGGGTAGCCAAAGTAATAAAAGAATCCATTCCTTTCTCAGTTGGTCATTTTTATTGTTTTCAACCCAATGGAAATGTTGGGTGGGGTGGGGTGGGGTGGGGTGGGGAAACCTGTGTAAAGATTTGTCTGTTTACCAGTACACTAACTCCCCAAAAACTAGAATGAAACTAAACTTGATGTGGGAAAAGAAAGACAGAATTTTAAAATGGATTGGATCCAGTGGGGGGCCATGGAGAAAAAGAAATCCATAAAAAAATTCTCCAATGGGAGAGGCAGCTAAGCAGTGGCTCAGATTGATGGTGAGTGTGCCATTCTATTCGCTACTCCCTTTTTCTTTCAAGTCATATAACTGAGAGCAGAGCTTTCATTAAGGGGTTGAAAAGAATGTCAAAAGCCATGCTTTGTAGACTTCCCCACCTTATTATTTTGCTTCATTGTATTTTTACTGGTGACATTTTGAAGGTGCTCAGAAGCTGGTCTTCTCAAGGCAGGATACCATATAAAATGGCAACCAATGCTTTAAAAAAATATTGGAGATCATATAGACCAGTGTTTCTCAACCTCAGCAACTTTAAGCTGTGTGGACTTCTGTTGGAGATCCTGGAAAATCTGGCATGCCTCATTAGCATATGCATTAGCATGTAAATTGAGTTCATCCCATGATGCAACTTTTCATGCTTCTGAGGAAGCTGTTTGTTGCCTCTCCCACTTTCTCTTTCTCCTCTTCCTCTTTCCTCCATGCAGCTCTTAGCAGCTATAGGGCTAAGAGATCACTAAGTATAGGGAAAGAACAGAAGAAACAAGGAACATCATTTTTCCACTGAAGGTGGATGTAACTGAACCAAGAATAAATTCAGTAAGACTCTTTTTACTTACCTTAAACCTACTTTGTCTGAGCATGTAATTCTTTATGCTTGGGAGGGCTAAGTGTGTAAGATCAATAACCTGTGTTTCTCTGATGTGCTCAGTAAAGCTATTTCAGATAATATTCTTTTTCTGAGCACAGCTTCTCCACTGTGTTAAGCTCTGCTCCATTCAGTGGTCCTAGTTGTCCACTAATGGCTTCAACTTCAACTCCTAGAATTCCCCAGGCTGGCTGGGGAATTCTGAGAGTTGAAGTCCACACAGCTTAAAGTTGCTGAGGTTGAGAAACACTGATATAGATAAAGAAAAAAAAAAGCAGGGTCAAAACCACGCCAACTATAAGAACAAAATACCCCTAGCATCAAAAAGAAAAAAAAGATGAATATCTTAGTATACTAAAAGAGTTCTTGAAATATCTGGAAGAATCAAAGGTCTTTGGCTAAAAATGCTAAAGGGCATTGAGGAGATGAGGATACCACCAGTGAAAAAAAGACTTCTCTTATAACCACCTAATTCACCTCTTAGGCAGGACAAGTAGATAAGATGATAATGTGTAACAGCCATCTGGTCTGGGGTAAGTAAGTGGCTCTTATCTCACCGGCTTTCTAACGTGATTATCAATATTGATCAACATGTTATGGGCATTACAAATGCCTCTCTTCTGCTTATCTACAATAACAGTGATCAAGAGTATACATAAGAGGCATAACAGAGGCTAAAACAAGAGGTGCTGGAAAACATCCTTTGCTTTTCATCATTAAGATGAGCAGGATGATGCTGGTCTCTTTTTGCCCCGGTTTGAGAAAGATACTTCTCAGCTTCTTTCCTCATGAAACTACAAGCACCTTTCAATGGACAGAACCGAATCTGGCATCTCTAATTCTTTTAAGTGGATCTTTACTTGTGTCTTCTTCTTTGCATTTCAACATTCATGATTATATCTTATCCTTCTAAGTCCTGTAAGTGGAAACATGGGTGAAGCACAAACTACTTACAGAATTAGGAGGATGTGTAAAATATTTGAGTGGTTCTCCTTTTTCTCCTATTTCCCTTTTTATTGCAAAATAGAGATGCACACTGAAGTGAAAAAAAATAGACACCACCGCTTATTTTTCATGGAAAGTGATTCTGGGCCTGATTTCTGTACATGCAGTGGGGGCTTTATGCTTTAAGACATATGTACTGTAGCATTGCAGCTAAGGCTAAGTGCATATTATGTCAAATGACTGTCATGTATCCTGAAGGAACTGGGAGATTATCTTTCTTTAAAAAGAGAAAGACAACCAATCTAAAACAAGGAAGAAAAGGCTGCCAGTTTGGGGAAGAAGCAGGTTTTAAGATAAGTCTTTTTTCTATTCTAATTTGCTCCTCGAGCAGTGATATATTCTGAATACTTGCATCAAAGCAGCTGCAATCACTTAGAAGTTGTTCATGCACAGGTGTGTTTGCGTAAGAGACTGAGAGTGCTCACACAACACGCTTCACCAGGTAATGAATTGGTACACGTTCTGGGTCTGCACACTACACTGAATCATAATGTAACCAAATGGATTGTGTTTATCCCCAAAATTCACAAAGGGTAGCACCAACCAAGCTTGGCATGTTATGTACTTGCAGCCACCAGATTTGTAACTGATCTGGTTTCCATGGGTTGTATGAAGACAGCTAGGGTGTGCCTTTACATATTAAGTGACTGAAAAATGAACTCTGAAAGCACTTCCTTCTGTTTTTGAATGTGAAGCAAAGGATACTTCAAACACTCTGGTGGTTATAGTGCAGATGGGATATTCCAACGTGTGGCGTTTGGAACAGAAGTGTGAAGTTGGTATGAGCTTGAGGACACATTATATTTATATGTCAAATTTTTATGCCCTGATTGGCAGTGAATCTTCTGTTGAGGTAGAGGGTAAAGCAGGACAAGGAAGGAGCAGTCATGGTTAACAGCATCATGATGGAATGGAGAAGATGGCAGGTCATGGGGGAACTGCCAATGTTTTCACAATTGATCATGTCCCACGAGCACTCCAAGCAGGGCATTGCTATCTCTGTTTTGCTATTGCACCAAGCAAGATTCTGATAGCCATGGCTGATTGTGGTGTTTGTTCAGGGCCCCTCTGTGGAAATAATGGAAAAATCAAAGGGGCTGGAGAAGTAGGAGGAGACTGATATTTTTTCACGTATTCTGTATCTCCAATTACAGAGGCTTTCTAGAACATGTACAAGTCTACCTTTGTAAGCATCTATACTTGTATATTTCCCTACTTCAGACCCACAAGCTTAAAATGTGGATGTCAGGGACGGGGATAGAGACATGCAACAGGTCCAGCAAGTAGCATGGTCCTTCAGTGTGCAGAGTGTATTTTCATGTGATGAACCAAGCTACTGGTTCTTTGATTTATATAACGTTTCTTTATTTGGTAGATCTGCACCCCCTTTTCATTCAAGAGCTCATGGTGACTTCCACAGGGTTCTCCCTTCATATTTTCCCCCCACAACAGCAGCCTTGGATCTCCCAAGTCCTAGTCCAACACATTAACCAGTATCCCGCAGTGGTGTATATACTCTGCTGAAATGCAGGCAGGAAGAAATATGCAAAGGCCTCATTTGTAAAAGGAAGGGATCTCTGCAAAGCTACTGTACATCTGAACTGTAAAAATAGGATAGTTCTTTTCAGGAACTGTTTGAACTAATGGCTGTTTTCAAACAAGTGATTTAACATTGCCACTTGAAATGATTTCACCATCAGTGGTTTCCCTCCAAGCTATTTACAGTTAAAATTCAAATAAGGTCAGGTATCATCAGGTATTTATGAAAAAGAAAAAATCTTAAATTATTTTTGTTTTGTTTTGTCAACAAACCAAGTAACCAAAAGGATCCTCAATTTCTTTTAATTGCAGGGGAAAAAAGTTACAACAGCTGGATAGAATAGCAAAAATGATCATTACTCATTTGGGTGCTATCATTACGCACAAAAATAAGGTGCTCTCTGTTCCCCAAGATATTTCTTTCTAATCCCATAAAAGAATGTGTCTTTGATTTCAAGTGGAATTCCTGCTGTGCAGGTTGCAATGCAAATCTAATTTGTGTGCAACAAAACCAAATGGGTTGAAATGAACTCTGCATTCCAAAGATGTTTTTGTTTAATCATTGCCTTTCCTCATCTTTATAATGAATGCACAATCAAGTTATACTTCAAGGGGAAAAATAAGGAAAGTAAAAGAAAAAATGAGGGATGAGGGAATGATAATAGAAGAGAATATTTGCTACTTGGAATTGTTGTAAGCTTCTGTTGCTAGCAAGAAGCAAGGCACAGGAAGGACATGAGATGCTCACAGTTGGGTTAGACTATCTGAGGGGGGAAACACAATGGGAGAAATGCTGTATTGGATCAGACCAGAGACCTATCTAATCCAGCACTGTCTTTTCACAGTCCCCAACCAATTGCCTATACCAGCTTAGAACAGCTGGTACTCAGAAGCCTATAGTCATGTTTACTGGATGCACTCTATCAGGTCCAATAGCCATGAATATCTTCTATGAATGTGTTTAATACCTTTTTAAAGCTGTCCAAATTGGTGGTCCTTACCACTGGCTAGGGTGGTAAATCCCAAGGATGAGCTATACTCTTGCTTAAGAAGTATTCTGCCCTACCTAATTCTTCCACCATTCACTTTTATTGCAGGACATAGAGATTCAGCATTATGTTCCTTACCTTTTATACTATCTACTTTCTGCAAACCACACATAATTTTATACATCTTTGTCATGTTTCCCCATTACTTGTTCTTTTTTCACCTAAGCTAAAAAGCTCCCATTTTCTCATAAAGAAAATGATCATGTGTCTCAAGTTTTGTTCCACAATTTCTAGATTGAGGGCCTTCATTCTGAGGTTACAAGGGACCAAACCCATGAGCAAATACAGCCACAAAGTCACTGACTAACGTGCCACAAAGTCACTGACTAATATGTTGTGGGGACACAGACATTTGATGTTCCTAGACCTAACATTTTCCTGCTCTAGAAGCAAGACACTGTCTTGTTTGGGAACAGAGTCCTATCTGTACCTCAGAAAAATAGAAAAATAAACATCCCACTGAAATCTTATCCAGAGCTTGTTCAATCAATAAGATAATGGCATGTACCCAAGAGTATCATTTTGTAAGTTTTTTTTCCTTTTAGCACCGCAGATCTATTTAAAATAAGCTGTCATGGTGCCAACAGGCAGTAATTTCTACCTACCAACTCCTTCTATTTCATTTTATATATGCCACACCCTAGAAAAAAGGGCATTTATCTTCCCACTCTATTTTTCCCTAATTCTGTGCCTTATAGTGGGATTACAGATTGAGATGTATGCCCCATGTTTTTGTTTAGAAGATGACATTTAGTTATTTTCATGTGTGGGCGAACACTGAGCTACACAGAGCAAGTTGATGTCACTTGTTGGCCTGATGGCATGAGGAAAGATACATGTATTGTTTTAAATTGAATTTGCGAGGGTGAATGCAACATGGTTATGGTGGAGGGAGATCACGGCAGTGCTCCGCGACAGGTGCATGTCAATTCACCTAAACTTGAAAGTGTATAGAATGATGGTCTGCCCAGAAGCACTGTATGAGTGCTGGCCAACCACCAAAGTGCTCAGTACCCTTTACGTGCCATGGAGATGTGCATGCTCCATTGGTCATTAGGCATCTCCCTTCTCAACTGCATGAGAAATGATACAGTCCAGCAGCAGAGGGGCATTGCACCAATAACAGAGAAAATGCAGGAAAAATGCCTACAAATGGTATGGCCATGTTCTACAAGCAGCACCCCACACCATTGCCTGCACTGCCTACCACTTTAACACTGATGGCAAATGCCCACGTGGAAGACCAAACAAAGGTGTAAGGACACAATTAATGCAGACATGAAAATCATCCAGTTGCTGGTTGCTGCATTCAATTGCGTGAAATGGCATTCCTTGATCTGAAAAGCAGACTTTGCACCTGCGGGAAAATGCTAAGATGAAGAAGATGGTTTTAAAAATTGTTTGTCTCAGAATAATGAAGATCTCAGCTGTCATGAATCCAATCCTCTGCTACAGGAGGTGTCCACAGTTCTTCCAGCAGCTCACTATCTTGCCATGGCAGATGGAAAGAGGACTCATTTGGATGGATTCGGAGTAGCACTTAGGGAGTTTTGCTTTCACTTGAGAAATGGGACGGAGCAGTCTCAACTGAAAAGAGACCTTCCAGGCTAGAACAAGAGGTGATGTAGGATGTTCCAGGAAGGATAGGAAATGATCAAAGTTTTCCTTTCTTAAGAGGAAGACTTTCCATTCATGTGGCCAAACTATATCCAACTCATGGCCCTTATCAAGATTTAAGAAGTGCCTGAGTACACGATATGGAAATATTGGTCCTGATATGAAGAGCCATATTCTCCACTGCTTACACGCAGTTACTGCCCATGTGGGTTTACTTCATTTTTTCTGCCACTGAGGTGAATAGGGACATCTTTGTAGTTGAAGCAGCTCACTATGCACACAACCAGAAAGAAACAGAAACGTAGGAGGCAACCAGGTCTTCAAAATACTTAGGGCCTTTCCACACATTCATCTAACCACAGCACAGACATGCCCAGGCAATTTATTTTTTTCCTGCTGTGCCTTGTAGCGTTGTTTCGTCTCATCCCCAGCCCTTAAGTTAGACAGGCTTAAGTTGTCCTTAGCTGTGCCTGTATTAAAGCAGTGTTGCTCTCCTTATTCCAACACTCTCCAAGGATGGCCTCAAGGTACATAAAATCTTGATGGTTTTGTCTTGGAGAGAAGTCAAGGGACTAGACACAGAGACAGTAAAGGAAGAGTAAGGATCAGCAGGGTGGACAGCAACATTCATAAAAATATAGTTATTTGGTGGCTCAAGAAGTCTTCTACAGTACTCAGCAGTAGGAAAAAGCCCTTAGTGCCCCCAGTCTAAGTGTTTAGCGTCACATTCCTTTGTAGGCATTTAGAACTCAGAGTGAAAGTGACAAAGAGTACCAGGGCACAGGATGTACAGTTAATTTGAGATCTTCTTTAAACATTATGTAGCTTCTCTGTGGCTTCATATCAGTGGATGTGCTTTGCTATCCATTCATTTTCTGTTTTTTTTCCCTTTCGTTCTCTTTTTCTTGGTCTTTGCCTGTTTGTCTTGGATAAGCATAAGGGACTATTAACCACTTGGCACTTTTGAGACCCAGCTTTGATAAGAAATTGGAAATGCATATATAAATCAATATATATACTGATAACTGTTTTGTATCTGCAGGTATTTCCATATATTAAATGTATGTAGGTAGCACCAATACATGCCAAGTATTGAGTTATCTCTCATTGAACATTATTCATATTCCATTGTTTCCTAAACAACTCTTCTGAGAATCAAGCTTAGGAAATCAAATCCAAAACAGGTGCAGGAAGAATCTTCAAAAGTCCAGGTTAAACAATGTTATAATCTGCTTTCTTGCTGTGCTTTATTTTCTAGCACAATTGCAATCTGGTGTTAGAAATATGAAGTTAAAAAGGCAGGGGAATGAAAAGGAATGTTACAAGTCGTGAATGTCTGTCTAGAAGTTTAATAAATGTGTCAAGGAAACTTTCAAGTTCCAAAAAAGCTCGTCTTCTGAATCATTTTATTTTCTGCCTTCTGAAATCCACCGGGTTTAAATCAGTCCTGCAAGATCCTTGTTATTTTCTTTGCCTACTCAGACCTTGTGCTGTGTTTGAATACAACCTGGAGAGTTACATTTAAAAGACAGAGTTTCATTTAAAACTTTCCAAGAGCAAGAAGTGGGACGCGGTGACGCTGCGGGTTAAACCGCTGAGCTGTCGATCGGAAGGTCGGCGGTTCGAAACCGCGCGGCGGGGTGAGCTCCCGTTGCTCGTCCCAGCTCCTGCACACCAAGCAGTTCGAAAACATGCAAATGTGAGTAGATCAATAGGTACCGCTTCGGCGGGAAGGTAACGGCGTTCCGAGTCGTCATGCTGGCCACATGACCCGGAAGTGTCTATGACAACGCCGGCTCCATGGCTTAGAAACGGAGATGAGCACCGCCCCCTAGAGTCGGATTCGACTGGACTTTACGTCAAGGGAAACCTTTACCTTTACCTAAGAGCAAGAAATGAGCCCCTGGATTTTTAGGGGCTCTTGAATGGCATAAAAAAATAACCACACACCTTTCTCAAATAAGTTAAAATGGGTGGAATGAGGAACAATGAATGATTGTTTAGCTCTTTTCCCAAATAAACGCATGAAAGCAATTCCCCAGATAATGCAGATTCTGCACCCAGATAAAATCAAGATATTGATATATTTGAAAACTGCAATAATTCCCATTGGCATAGAGTTATTTTGCTATTCCCTTAATTAAACCCACTTGAATAACCCCCAAACCCACCAATTTTATGAGAGATTGGATGATGCATTAGTGATCTGTGATCAATTCTCTATGAAACTGTCTAGTTTCTATGGTTTTTTTTTTTTAAATGGGGACAATTCTATTATTCTGCACTATATCGACAGCAATTTTTATCTAATAAGCTCCAGGAAAGCTAGTCAGGCAGTAGGGAAACATTTTGTTGCAAATTCTGTCCACCCTCCCCAGGAACAGATTGCTTCTTGAGTTGTGTTATTATTTGTGCAAGGCTGGACAGCTTGAGTGTGAGAATAATTTATTCCCTGTACATTTCTAATTACAGCAAAAGAGGTTCGATCAATGACACACTTGTCCATCTTGTTCTTTCTTGTCTTTCAGGCTTGGTTGGCTACAGTTAAGTAGACAGACCAGCACAAAACACACAAGAAACACAACTCTGTCAGAAAAGGACTGAAGTGCTACTGTTAATTATTCTGGACCATGTGCTCGTTTACAACCCATCTAACATGAGAAATTGTCTCTGAGGTGTCAAACAGCATCACTTACGTAAGTGCAGGGGAAGCAGTAACAAAATGTTTGAGTGACTGGATTTGGGTGACCTGCCAGAGACCCACACCAGAAGCTTTGAGATTTAGCTCCCAATCTGTGTCTTTGAGTTTGATGTTGAATTTAAATTGGGACTTGCTATCGAACTGTTTCTTTTTTTAATGATAAAAAAAAATATATCCCCATGAGTCCAATTCATTTGTTAGAATGGCATGGATCTACCTTTGCCTTTGCAATTATTTGTTTAAATCAAACCTAGGAACGCAGCTGTCATTCTCTCCTCACTTCTCGCTCAACAAAATAAGCAGGAAGAACAATGATTCTTTTGTAGCAAGCCTCCGTCATGGACGTTGAGTTAGCATATGAATGAAGAAGATGCTAAGGAGGAAATGGAAGGTTTGCCTTCTTAAGAATGAGGTAGTCCTGCACATTTCTGACCCCTTGAAAACATCGCAGATCAGCCTGTTTAAAATGCTGAAGGCCACATTCTGGCAAGCAAGGGATGATGGTTGCATCTGGAAGCTATACTTCTTTATTTAAATGTACATGTTTATATCTATTTCTCTATTTCTTGAGAGTAATTTCTTTTCGCTACCCATCTATTGCAGCATTTTTGTCTGCACTACCTAGAGAAGAGGTTCTTTGTTAGAGAATCGTAACAAACAGAACAATATGAGGAAAAGAACTTATGCATCATTAGAGTTTGCCCAACATTTATGGTGACCTATTGTAGTTTAGGCAATTTATCAACCACAAGAATATTGCATAAAAATGACTATGACTGAAAAAGAAGATTGGCTTACCAAAGATAGGAAATGTTCTACCTGATAAAGCAAAAGCCTATTTAATAATAATAAGTAAATGTTTATCCAGATGAGCCCTGTAAGAGAAAAAGAGTTTAGGGTTTAGCATGCTATGTGAACTCAGGCAAAAGTTAAGTAGTAATTCCTTCCTCAAAAAAGCTGAGTAAATCCTCTCTCCCTATTTTTCAAGTCTCTGTCTATGTGGGATCTTTTTGGCTCCACAATAATCAAAAAAGGGTTTTTGAACAATCTGATTCTGCCCTAGTTCCTTATATTAGCAAAACGTTTGGGAGTATCGAATCAACACAAGCCAAATCAGGAAGAAGGTATGATGACATTCTTCTTGGTGAAATTATGCTATAGTTACAGCTAATGGTCTCTGAGATACAAGACAAAGAAAAAATCAAAATATCTTATTCACATGAACAAATTCCTAGCCTTATACTGTAAGTGTCAGGGATGGCATAGCCTGAATATTTTATATTGGTCAGATTTCTCAGCACATATATGGCCACACAATTCCTATATTTATGTAACATGGAAAACATGTCCAAAACGGTCCTATTATGGATTAGTATGTTTGATAGTTTGGTTCATACACCATGCTAAGAAATACGACAACATCAAACTTCATCCTATTCAACCCATTTAAGACATGCAAACCAAGTTGGTCCAATTTCACAGAATGCACCAACCCATTACATGGATTGCCTAGCCATATTTCAGTTATTGTGTTATCTCAAAGCAATCTTCGTCAATTGGCAAGCTTTCTTTGGCCAGAGAATTACATTATCATTCAAGGACTGTAGGAGCTTTGACCATGAGATCTCCAGGGTGGTGGAACTGAATCCAGCCCAGTTCAAGAAAAATGAAAGCAGAAAAGTGTGTTCTTAAGGGAGAATTCATGGGTTGGTTCAAAGTGACAGAGCCAAAATTCTGGTGGTGTATCAACCAACCTGCTGATCATGATTTTTCCTGCTCCGTCTGGGTAATGTGGCCTCTGAAGGACAAATAGGATAACTCTATACTATTGGTGTGTGTGTGGGTGGGGGACTACAATATTCACACCAAGTTTGCTACGATGAAACTCCTTGAGACTTCAGAGTAAACATGGCAATCATGGAACTGCCTTAATATGCCATTCAGCTTACATATTTTGAAGGACACAGACAAGGCAAGTATTTGCAATTGAATGAGAGGTTGATGGCTTAAAATTTGGGTGAGGAGTGAGACTACTACCCAATGCACTTTAAATTGGCAGAGACTTCTCCCCTCTGCAGATTTGGCAGATCAATTAAGATGTTCAGCCCATGGAAAGTCATAAAATCCAAAGGATTCCAGCCAACTGGAAGGTTCTGAAGAGGCTTTCATATGCCTGCATGGAAACCTCCTGCGTCTGCTGGAAACACTAGACATAATCTCTACGCAAAGACTCACAGCTGCTTCATTTCACCTTTAAAGCAGTGGGGAGAGTGTTACTCCACAAAACAGCTTTTGAGGCACTGTTTTGCAAGAACTCAAGGACAACTTCCCTGGATCAAAATGCCTTGCAGTTGCAAGTCCCCAATTGAAAAGTGAAACTGACAGCTCAAGTAATAGGAAACCACAGGGGGTGTGCGGGGTGTGTGTGTGACTGGACAGCTGGTTTTCGACCTGTTCTAGAACCGACTGCATTCTTCTGAAAGAACAGATGCACAGTCTGAGATCCTTCTTGATCTTATATTATTTCCCTAGAGACACATGTAATTTCAGGGAGCTGGAATATTTTTTACCAGTTTGGACTGGTTCACTAAATACTACGTTTCCTCAATAGAATGGATTCCTCTAGTATATTATATTTGGGGCTGGCCTTGGAAATGTTTTGGAAGCATTTAGGTGTTAAGATTCTGACTAATTTGCATGGGAACATCTTATACAAAAAGATTTCTATCAGTTCTGGATCCACTATCAAGGTTTTATGCCCATCCTCTGAAAGTTGTAAACTGAAATCTTTAGTGGAGTCTGTTTTAAAAAAATGCTATCACTAGAAAACATTCACTGTGCTCTTATACAAAAGGGCATCTTGCCTTTATGGTGTCTGATTTTGCAATGCTCTTCCAAAGGAAACCCAACTGGTATCAATCCTATGTTTCTTTGGGTACCAAATTAAAAAAAAATTATAAATTACATATCACCTAAACTGATTTTATATTGGCTGATTGCTGTTTTGTTAGCAGGCTGAATAAGTGCTATGCCTCTGTCAAATTTTATTACACTATTGTGCTGTTTCTGTAATTTTAGGCATAAATCAATTTATGCTTGCCTTTTGTGATGGAACAGCATGGAATTGAGAGAGATAGAGACCTCTCTCTCTTCTCAAAAGCAGCAGGCATCTGTAAAGCAAGCATTCCTTTCAGCTAATTGGTATGACGATAGGACTATCCTGTTCTTATTTACAAAACTACAGATTTATGTCAAGCAAAGCCAATTATGCTTAATGTTTAAACTATTGCAGGTGCTGAATGACTTTGTTGCTAGGCACTGGAAATGAAAAATGCTCTTTTAACACATCTCATTGCAATGGAGAGCATGTGCTTCATCATCAGTGCAAACTGAACAGATGGATAGCTTAATCCCTGCACTGAACTCCCTATATCCCTTCTCTCCCCCTTCTTCCCTTGTCTACCTGAAACAATGTCCCACACGTTTTGTCTTGCCTTGTAGTCCTGAATTACTCACTTTTGAAAAACCAAAAAATGAAGTCATATAACTTACATCTTTCCTCAGGTATGTTTAACTCATCCAGAACATGCTTGGTCAAGTGTTGTGTTTTGAAAGAACTTTGTTGCTGTAGACCAGAGGGATGGTCTCATCAATCTCGTCTAATCAAATCAATGGAATGGAAAAATTGTTTGGGGGGGGGGGTCCATCTAGTGGTGTTGTAAGGATGGCCATGAAAATTCCCAGAGTCACCCCCGTCAGATTCACAGATGAAGACAGTTAGACCATTTTTTTTTCTGTGCAAATAGTGGGTATTTCCACACTGCCACAATTTCTACCTCCCAATCCTTCCAAAGTAGTTTGAAGTTGATCCATGATTGACTTCTCTTCTGCTCTCTCTCAGTGCTGAGAATAAAAAGCAAAGATTCACGACTCCATCCTGAACTGCTGCAGGTCCTAAACAAAACTTTTCTCCCCCTCACTCCTGCCAAGAGGGAAATAAATTGCTTTCACACCATCCAAGTTCATGTTTCATGTAGCATCCTGATGTCTTTACACCCCAATACTAATTGTTTCTAATTGAGGAGTTCCCATAAATGGAGACATGAGCTGCCCATATCTTGCAGCATTTCAAAGAAAAGGGAATTTGCAAGGTGAGCCAGATATCAATCGACTCAGCTCTCCAGCACCACCGATGTTGAGGTGCAGGGTTAATTTCAACCCAGCACAGAGCTGCATCTGAAATCTCAATTGTATTGGTGAGGAAAAGACAAAACAGGGTGTTGATGATCAACAGGAAGGTAAAACATAGGGTTGGGAAGGTCGTGTAAAATGTGGAGAATTATCTTTGGTTATTTGGATAATGGTAAATTTTGACTCACAATAAATGGAACTGCTGAAAGGTTTTGATATAGCAGAGGGCTTTTTTAAGTGATAAAAGTCCAGGACTTTAACTTTTTAATGTATTGTTTCATTTATTTATTTATTATTATTTTATTTATTTATTTATCCTGGCGATTTAATGTTTCCTTTTCTTCAGTCACTTCTAAAATCACCCTCATAGCATTTCTCTGAGGATTATATTTTTCTGCAATACTATTGTTTAGTATTCTTCGTTGATTGAGAGGGGAGAAGAATCTCTGTTCAAAACTTTTCTTCAAACTTGCCATTACTGTTAGGTATATGTTCTCCTTAAATATAAGGATGAGCAAACGGACGACAACAGGTACAGCAACCAGCTGTAGAATTGACACATACTGTAGATACTGAAGTGGTGAAGAGCTTCATTTAGGACTATCAACAGTAAAGAACAAGCATTCAAGAAATATGCCACAAACTAGCACTTGGTAGAATAGCAATGAAGGCCTTGGAAAAGATATTCAGATGCCATGATATGTCTGTGCCTACAAAGATCAGAATCATGCAAGCAAGCAATGGCTTTTCTTTTGACAATCTATGAAAGCAAAATTTGGACTTTGAAAAAGTAGGATACAAAGAACATTGACACTTTGAACTTTGGTATTGGAGAAGACTCATGAGAATATTATGGATAGCCAAGAAAACATACAAAAGGATCACAGAACAAATCAATCCAGAGTTCTCACTTGGTGTACAAATGACCAGGCTCAAATCAGCATATTTTGGACACAAAAACCTAACTTTTTTGAGAAGTCCATAATGCCGGAAAAGGTGGCAGGAAAGAAAAGAAGAGGAAACTAGCAGTAAGGTGAATGGATGATTATAGCACTGATGGATGCACCTCTGGAAGATCTGAAGGGCCAGGTTGGAAACAGATCTCCCTGGAGAATATCCATATATAGAGTCACTAAGAGTCAACACTAACTTGATGGTACATAATCAGTCAGTCAGTCAAATGTTCCTATGTTTAGGCTGGATTTGCACTATTTTCTTTCTTTACCCACTCAAACGAAAACATAATGATAGATCTTGAGAACACTTTCAGATCCATTATTATTAGATAGCATTTGCAAAGTATACAGTTAAAAGGTGTAAGAAAGGGAAGCAGAAGAATGTAAGGAATCCAGTTCTCACACTTTCAATTTTATCAGAAGCAGTTTTGTTGTAAAGCTTGCAGATCTTGTAACCCAAGCAACAACAGATAAACTGTGCATTACAAACAAGGATTGCTCACAATAGATTGCTGGTGGTAAAATCCATGTCCCCATCACAAATTAGTGCAAGGGGTAGGGTTTACAGCCCAGACCTGGTAGCCCTGTCTCATTCCTGCTGCTTTGCTAGTACATTCTCCTTGCATTATTGCTTTACTTGACATCAGCAAACAAAGAACGTTAAGTGCTAAACTCGGAGTTCCATGCTAAACTGATCTATGCATTATTCTACACTTGTTGCAGCACACTGCTGCCAACCATTGTTCATGGTCGATTTCCTTGGCTTTCATCCAGCAGATGGCTGCCAGGTGAGCCAGGAACTATTGCAAATATGCAGGTGTTCAATCACTTACAGCAAAGTCAGTAGGCAGTACAAGATTAATTCATAGAGTTTGAACAGAGAATGTAGCAGCAGGCAGAGTTTAAAGTCAGTCCAAGAATCAAAGCCAAGGTATTAACAATAAGGGTAGAACCCAAGGTTCAGTAAAGCCCAAAAGCTGTAGCTAGTAGCTGTAGCAGATAATCCCAGGACCCTGAAGTTTTTGCTCAGAGTGCCATCCAAAGCTCAACTGTTGGTCATTAGAAAAGTTCTTGCAAAGTTCTTACTTGTGGGCTGGACTTGGGTCCTGTAAATAACTCATGAGAATTTTAGTATATTAGTTATGTACTTATTCACTTGAACATTGGCTGGACATAACCTTTTGTTGGCTTTGTCACTCTGAGGTGGACTTAAGGTATTAATACCCTCCAGTCTGATGGAGCGTATACAAGGGGGCTGTCTCTAACAGAATAGGAGCCTCCTGCTTCTTCTCAAGGATTCCAGAAGTAACTGTCTTCTCTTTTCATTAAGTGCTACGTCTATCTCAAAAAATTGTCCTCCAAAGGGAAAGTTGTAAGAAAAAACAAAGTGGGAGTTAAAAGAAACTTTATTAGTTCATTCTAAAATGACTTTGGATCTAATATAGTTTCTTATAACTCCCGCTGTACAACTTTCCCTTTGGAAGATCACCTTTTGGAGATAGATGTATCTCTACATACAGGGCTACCAGATCTGGCCTGCAAAAATCTGGATGACCACTAGATGGCAGGAAAGAGATATACAGAAAACTGTAACTCTTTGATGCCATCATCTGAATTGTTGCAGTCCAGATCTGGTAGCTACTACATATGGAATATGACTTTAGAAAGAGTCAACTTGCCTTATTAAAAGGCTCTGTCACCCATGAAGCTCTCATTAATAGGAAAAAGAGTGAGATGTATGGATTTAGAATCATTCAGATGTAGGTCCTGAACTTATAGAGATAATTTTCCAGAGAGAAGCAGACATGAAAAAGATAAACTACAATCCACTAATGCTAAGTCAATCCATAAACAAAGAAAGGAACACATCATTAAAATCTGACAGGCAATAATATGAAGACAGAGTAGACCAAGTTCTCAGCCAGTCATTTTCAGAGTATAAGTTCACAGGAGACTTTCCATCGGGGACAAAGGAGAGGGACAATCCAGGATGCTATCATAAAATTTAAGTGATTTCTCATGCTGTAAAAGTTGCTCCTGAAGAAGGCTCCCTCTGAATCCTTCATCATAGTCTTGCTGCAGATTATTATATCTGCAAAGCAAAAATAAATTACACCTCTTTTGCAGTGCTATAAAATATGTGGATATGTTTCATGTCCTCAAAGTCTGATATAAGAAAAAAATGAGAGAGAAAGGGAGAGTTGCTAAATCAAAACAATGGTTCACTCTGGCTGTCAGGAACATATGGTCAGATTCATCAAGCTGAAGGATAAAGTTGCATATCCAGAAAAAGTTTAAGAGAGGGAGATGGAGTCACCCATCAACACCCAGCCTGGATAACTTCATGTTCTCCAAACTTTCTTTGGGTAAGCACCATTTCTGATAAAACTACCCTGGCTTGAGAAAGCTACATTCCAAAAAGCCAAGCAATGCCATGATCCCCACACCATCAGATTCAGCAGCTTCTGAATCATGGAAGACCATTCAGAAACCTATCCCAGGCAAGAGAGACAGACTAGTCACCCAGAGTGAGATGAGGTTGTGTGTTGCTGAAGGAAATTTAGAGTGCATTTGTATGAAACTCTAACTTTTGCTCCTCAAACATCCTATCAGAAGCATGGATCAGGTTTACTGGCTGTTATCTGCACAGGAATTACTTAAAGTAGCTATAGGTGGATATTTCTTCAACTTACTAGGCAGACTTGTTTTACAAAACTCTAAGATGCCAAGAGCTGAATATTCAAGGACTTACTTGTGTGAAACGGTCCAGAAGCCCAAAGTGTTCATGATCATTAATGAGGCCAAGAAGAAGTAAAATCTCTCAAATTTACCCTCATTTAGAATGTTTGGAAACCACTCACCTAGAAGGATGGGGGAAAAAAATTATATATATACACACACACACACATATACATACACACACGCACACGCACGCACACACACACACTGAGAGGAATTCCAAAAACGAAGAAAATGGTTACCAAACTCTGCCTGCAATGGGGCCTCCTGGCCCAGTCACATAATGCAGAATTATTTTTCTGTTATGGGTTATGGGTCTGTTACAGTATGACTACATGCTTATTCTACAATGTGCTGGGCATCTGATAGCCTTCATGAGACCCCAAATCCATTTTTGTGATTCTTAAAGCTTTTTAGGATAACACTGCCAAATTCAGCAGCAACACAGTAATTTTCAATGGTCCATTTCCCTCCCTCACCCTTAAAAAAAAACCTTAAGCAGTAAAATAGGTTTATTAAACCTCTGGGAACTTTAATGTATCTATATTATGCCACAGCTCAAGAAGAAAGGACTGAAAATGTAGCTCTACTGACTCTGGTGACATCTTCTCCTTGGGATAATTTATGCATTGTTTAGAAAAATACATTCATTATTATACTGCATTCTTTTATATTAATACTGAATGAACTTAACTTCATGTCACAACTCCTGCTCTATTTCTGATTTGATAGGACTAAAAATCAACAAGGAATTGACAACCTTTTCCATTACCATGCTCTTCCCCTTCAAAGTATTCAAAATCTCACCAGATTACAAAACCTGATAAAATTTCAACACCCTCATCCCAAATTCTCATGAGCTTCTACATGAGATGGCTAATATTGCACAAGAGTGGATAACATTGCGAGGTTTGGTCCGTTTTTAATTTTTAAAATTATTTTTATTTTAAATGAGTTCGGGCATGGTGTGGTTTATGTTTTTAGAGTAAATTTGGAAATAATCTTGATGAAGGAATGCAGAAGCCATTAAGGGAGGGAAACAACAACTGAGCCCTAGGAAAGGGAAAAGTGTGAAAAACAAAATGACCCCACTTTGATGATGTTTGGTACAAGAGGGGGCAAGTGGAAACTCTGGCTGGCTGTCAATATTCTATTATTATACCCTACAACAATAAAATAGCATTCCCAGAATCCTTAAGGCATCTGTTTCTTGACCAGGCCTACTGTCATGAGTACGGATAGTGAGCAGGAGGGGGCCCCTATTCAGGAGGGAAAATGCATGCATAGTTTAGAGGCTTTGAACTGTCCTTCAGAGCAGCTCAGAGCAGACCCGCCTTGAGTTTTATCTGTCTGGGTTTCCCACGCTCCTTCAGTTTGGTAGGATTTTCTGTCCACTATAGCAGTTAAATAAAACACTAGAGACGAATTCCTTGTCTCAGCATGGTTTTTTGCTTAAGTCAGGACATCTACCTTGAAGGACGTAGTGTTAGAGATCCAAATCCAATGGTATTGACTCTTCAGCACTTCATGACCAACTGATCAGAGTGTAGATAGATTGCTAAGGATTGTCTATCACTTTGCCAGCTGTTTATCCAAGAGACAGCTAATCTCAAATTACTTCCTTCTGCCTTTCTTCCTAGGCACATAGACACCTAGCACATGTTGTTGGACTCTCCTTTGGGTAGGATGTAGCTAACTAGGTGCTAGACTTTTCCTATCTCTAGAAGAGGTGTCCCCAAACTCTTCTGCTCATCGATCCCTTCATGAAGTTTCAGATTGTTCATTGACTACCAATCATTTATTATATGAAAATAATTTAATAAATACTATTTTAACTAATAGTAATATGGATAATAACAACAACATTTACCACTTGGATAGTTCCATTGACCCTTGGAGGTTGATACTGACCACTTTGGGGAACCCTGCTCTAAAATGTATTTCCTGCCAATAAATATCTTCTCTGTTATAAAATCTGCTTCATCAACATTGCTCAGGCAGGAAAGATCCAATGCACACACACAATGCTTCAACCTCCAACAATTTAGGTCCACAATGGATACTTTGACACCTTTGGATCCCATGTTGCCTACCCTAGCTTTAGAAAATATCCATTAATGATTTTGATTAAACATTTTGCAATACTATCAGCCCAGCCCAGTCCTTGTCCCTCCAATCTTCTTTCACCTGTTTTCATCTACTTAATAACTAATTCTTTTTGACAAATCACTGCATCTTAACTCTCTTGTCAGGGGTTCTGCAGAATAATCAGCTGAGATTCAACTTGCATGTGTGAGGTTTCTCAGTGTCAACCTATTGACTACTAGGAGCAGTAGATGGAGCTCTGAATGGGCTCTGAACTTTTATTTCCTTTCCTTGTCTAAATGTCAGCCCTTTGAGGTAGTCCAGACCAGGAAACCAAAATCATTAATACTAATACTATGTCCAACTATTATTTCTGTATATAATAATGCAATTATAGTTGATGTTCAACTATTTATATACATCAACATTTGCAATGCTAAAACGCCTAGATGGAGAAATAAATTTCCACTTAGGACATGCAATGGAGACATGGCAAAATCATGTCTATTTAGAGATTCCAATCTAACTGCCATGCGACAAGCTGGCCTTGAGGAATCCAAGGCTGGAGTTAAAATCTCTGGAAGAAACATTAACAATCTCAGATATGCAGATGATACCACTTTGATGGCTGAAAGCGAAGAGGAACTGAGGAGCCTTATGATGAAGGTGAAAGAAGAAAGTGCAAAAGCTGGTTTGCAGCTAAACCTCAAAAAAACCAAGATTATGGCCACCAGCTTGATTGATAACTGGCAAATAGAGGGAGAAAATGTAGAAGCAGTGAAAGACTTTGTATTCCTAGGTGCGAAGATTACTGCAGATGCTGACTGCAGTCAGGAAATCAGAAGACGCTTAATCCTTGGAAGAAGAGCAATGACAAATCTCGATAAAATAGTTAAGAGCAGAGACATCACACTGACAACAAAGGTCCGCATAGTTAAAGCAATGGTGTTCCCCGTAGTAACATATGGCTGCGAGAGCTGGACCATAAGGAAGGCTGAGAGAAGGAAGATCGATGCTTTTGAACTGTGGTGTTGGAGGAAAATTCTGAGAGTGCCTTGGACTGCAAGAAGATCAAACCAGTCCATCCTCCAGGAAATAAAGCCAGACTGCTCACTTGAGGGAATGATATTAAAGGCAAAACTGAAATACTTTGGCCACATAATGAGAAGACAGGACACCCTGGAGAAGATGCTGATGCTAGGGAGAGTGGAGGGCAAAAGGAAGAGGGGCCAACCAAGGGCAAGGTGGATGGATGATATTCTAGAGGTGACGGAATCGTCCCTGAGGGAGCTGGGGGTGTTGACGACCGACAGGAAGCTCTGGGTGGGCTGGTCCATGAAGTCACGAAGAGTCGGAAGCGACTAAACGAATAAACAACAACAACAAATCTAACTGCCATATTTTAGGTTAGCATCTTTGCATTGGCCCACAGAGTTAAAAGAATCTAAGTACATACAAGCTAGTTTTAAAAAAAGATAGCTACATTTATATCATTAGCAAAACAACTTCTGCCCTCCACAAATGGGCCAAACTGTTCAAAAGTCTGTACCTTCCTCTTTAGTTGGGGGGAAAAAAATCAAATGTTGCCAAACAATGCATATCCAACAATCCATTTCTGCAAACTTACTATAGATTTATCCTTCCAATATTGCATAATGAATTATTTTTGCCATCTCTTATTTGTGGTCATTCCCCCACTCTTTTCTTTGATTCCAAATACAGGGGATATGGCCAAGAAGAGTATATACATAATTGACACGCAATGGTCTTTCGAAAAACATGTGAATAATTCTGTGGATATCAGTCACAAATATGAAAATAAAAGGACAAAGCCGGTCTGTGTGACTTAATGTTCCAGTTCTTGAACTGCATCTGGTGATTATAACCAATCTTTATTTAAAAATTATTGGAGCTGTCCTGAACATTACCGTAACAACAGATCCATAAAATTCGAATTTCAGTAGAAGGATAGGAACTAATTTTACATTTTTAAAGATCTTCCACTGATTTGCCTAAACAAGGATCATAAAAAGAGAACCATGAATTAACTAGTAAGCATAAGAGATGTGGAACATCTATTTCCATTGTACAATCCTTGTTAAGGAAACTTCTTCCTTTCAATCAACCAAACAGGCTGTCTGTTTTCTCTAATTTTTTATTGGCTTCTTAGACGAAACCATCCAGAGTCACTGGAAGTTGAGCAGCATATAAATTTTAATAATAATAATAGCCTACATCTGCCAGCCATCCACGTAGCTCTCCCTTTAAGTCCATTCCTACATACCATCTCTCAAGTATGTGGAGCACTTTCAGAGTTTTGCTTTGAAAATATGTCAGCTGACTGAGCTCCTAGGTACTATAAATGTCTACTTAAGTAGCTTATAAACTTTTAGAGCCATCATTCACAATCAAATAGTCTCATTTTACACATCTCATTGAGCGCTGGAACCAAGAAGCAACCAAGGGTATCAGACGGAAGACTTATACTGTATATGGGCTTCTGGGCTATGGTTCCTCTCACCTGAGTTAGCTGAAGAAAGCTAGAATGGACCAAATCACCTGTGTGAAGCTTAAAATGTGAACTGTCATGTTTTCACCTCCACTTGTAAATCCTGCAACTATTTTGCTTTTATTTGGTAGACAGGAAGTCATTGCAATACTCGGTGCAATGTAGACTAGCCTCCTCATGGTGCACCCGGGCAACGTGACTTGTCCCAGCTAAATACTCTACACATCTGGCTGCTGGACCTCACGAGGATTTCCCAGGAAGAAAAAGCAGCATGAACACCAAACTGCTATGCCATACGATTAAAACAACAACAATACAACCGTTCCCATTCTCACACAAAAATATTCCCAGTCCTCTTAAAATGATACCAATGCATCAGAACAGACAAATATTGTATCTAGAACAATTTTTTAGTAAAAAAAAAAAAGATCTTCCATGAACAGTTCCTCTCTTGGGGGGAGATGGGCATTGGCAAAATTTGATAAATAAATAAATAAACAAACAAACTACTTAGCAAAATCAATAAAGTATGAAGCTTTATTAAAGTATCGTTCCCACTAAAAACTTTGCAACAGTTACCCGTAATTTTATTGTATATGTATAGACTACTACAATATGTTTTACATGGGGCTGCCTCTGATTAGTTCCTGGAAGCTACAACTAGAACAAAATGTGTCAACATGATGGTTGATAGGTGTTAATGGCCAGATGCACATTCCATCAGTACTCAAGGCCTTGCATTTGGTCTGATAAGCTTCTAATACTATTCAAAGTGGTGTTTTTGATTTATAAAGCACAATAAAGTTCTTTCTTCTATGGAACCCACCTGTCTTTGTACATACGTCATGGGAAATGTTTCTAATAATCCCACATTTGGGGGGAGAGGGGTCACGAAGTCAAGAAGGCACCATTGTTCTGTTACAGAACTGATACTGTAAATAGATTGGCCATCACTGTGATGGCCTTCTGAGAATATGTTGACACTGAACAATACCTGAAAGCCTTTGGATTTGAATGTCTTACTGAATGGTGAGTTGTTACTGTTCTGTGACTGCTATATTACGACAAATCTGTTATGAGAGGAAGCCTAAGGTATGATTATTATTGTGATTCTTATATTTTTTGGATGCTCTATTGCTTAGATTATTTACTGAATATGCATTGTTGATGATTTTACTGCTGTCAACTGCCATGAGTCATAAGGAAACTAAAGGCATACAAATTCGATGACTAAATAAATATTCTAATTAATTGTGGGTAAAGTCATGAGGATGTAAAATAGGCACTCTTTTCAAAGTTTTACCCTGAAAAAAATGCTAATTTTGGGTGTTACTGGCTGGTCAAAACATTGATATCTTATAGTATAGCCATTCAAAAGTAATTCAGTAATCTGAATTGCTGATTTTGCTGTCATAATAGCAATGCTTTGGTTGTGTTCATGAATGTAATTTTCTGTCACATTTCATGAACTGCAGATCTCTAAGATGCTATATAATTTTCTAGATAAAATCAAGTTTCATAAAAATAAAACAAAAGTGGCAAAAGCCCACAATAATTAAAGGGATAGCAACCAATATGAAGCAGAAGATAAGGTTAGAGGTATTTTTAATAGTAAAATTTAAAAAATAAAGAAAACAGCCATTAAAAATCAGTGTCTTTATGTACAGTATCATCATCATCATCATCATCATCATCGTCACGATCTTAAGCCTTTGGAAACAAAAGAGATAGATGTTGGCAAATTCCAGAAGCCTGGAATCTTGATGGCTATATATCCTGTTTTATCTTGTTACAATTTCTGTGAAGATCCCTGCATAATACAAACTGAGTAAGTTGAGCAAAGCCTCAACAACCAAGGGGAGATTATTTGGGAAGAATATCTGGCCAAAATTCTGAAGAGCTTTAGTATTAACTAAAGGCCGCTCTTGGGGATCGTCTACAAACAATCTGGTGTCAACTAGAAACTTTTGACTTTTTTTTTTTTTTACCATTGATCACACTGGCAGAGATGACAGGAGTGGACATCCAAAGTATCCTGCTAAAATATGCAGTGCATTCCCTTCAAGATAAATACGATGGGGATTAAATATGATGGTTAAGGCACCAGGCTAGAAACCAGGAGACTGAGAGTTCTAGTGCTGCCTTAGGCACGAAAGCCGGCTGGGCGACCTTGGGCCAGTCCCTCTCTCTCAGCCCAAGAGCCAATCAGGCGTGGTAGGAGAGTTCTAGTCCCGCCTTGGGCATGAAAGCCAGCTGGGTGACCTTGGCCAGTCCCTCTCTCTCAGCCCAAGAGCCAATCAGGCGTAGTAGGAGCGTTCTAGTCCCGCCTTAGGCATGAAAGCCAGCTGGGTGACCTTGGGCCACTCATTCTCTCTCAGCCCAAGAGCCAATCAGGTGTGGTATGAGAGTTCTAGTCCCGCCTCAGACATGAAAGCCGGCTGGGTGACCTTGGGCCAGTCCCTCTCTCTCAGCCCAAGAGCCAATCAGGTGTGGTATGAGAGTTCTAGTGCTGCCTTAGGCACGAAAGCCGGCTGGGCGACCTTGGGCCAGTCCCTCTCTCTCAGCCCAACCCACCTCACAGGGTTGTTGTTGTGGGGAAAACAGGAGGAAGAAGGAGTATTAGGTATGTTTGCTGCCTTGAGTTATTTATAAAAACAAAGGTGAGATAGAAAATAAAAAAATAAATAAAATAAATTATATAGGGATGATGGGTGGTACCACATCCAAATGCAGTCAGGCACTATTTTGGGGGATTGGGGGATTGGGGTTTTTCTCACACACATTCATAGCCCCTTTGACTCTCCTGCTCTCTCTTCTGTTGGAGATGTAGCTCCAGAAGCATCAGTTCTTTCACCACTTATCCAGTTGAATCCTAGAGTCATTGTAAGTATATGTCTCAAGCAAGCGACTTTCTCTTTATTCCTCTGCTCTGCTTTCCCTGGATTGTTAGATTTATAGTATTAGGGTTCCCCTTTAGCTTAAGACTTCCTACAACAGAACCTTTATTTTTATCTATGAAGGTAAAAACCTCAGAGATGCAGGCCTTTTTATCAAAGCATCTAACCTTTAGTTGTCTTTTTGGACATTGAGGATCTGTCTTCTCCAGATACTCTTTATCTAATTTGGTTCTACTTATTACATGTGCTCTGCAAAATAGACAGTGAGTGAACTAGAAGATTGCAATCAGGATACCTTAAAATTTTCCTTAGATATCCAGCAAGCTGTCAAGGATGGATGGATCATTGCTGGTAGCAGTCTGAACCCATCATCTGGGGGAAGACTTTGACCATCAATTTCAATTCCATTTTCCCCCCTCTGTGCCAGAAGTTTGAACTGCTGGATTGCTGCGGGCTCTCCCCTGATTTCAGTTTTATTCTACCTCCCTCTCTGGAATTCCCCACCTGTGGGACATATGTACTAGCCTGAGTTCAACAGTTGCCATCTTGGACTACAGCTTTGAAGAGGCTATGCATTTGAAAGTTCAGGGTTGTAAATACTGTATACAATGTTATGGTCAATGGCCAAAATAAAGTTTCTGTCTGTCTATCTGTATACAGTGAAGCAACTCTCATGGCAAAGATTTCTTAAAACAACCTCCCCAATCTGAGCTCTCTCCCAGAATTCCCCAGCCAGAATTGGCATTGCCAAGAATTCTGGGAATTGATCCATACAGCTGGAGGGTTCTGAGGTTTTTAAGACTTTCACCTGGAACAGCCACTTCAGAGAAAGGCTTTTTCACAGTTTCCAGTTGCGTCTATATTGTTTTCGTTTACGTGAACAACCCCTTCTCAAAGAAATAGACAAATGGTTCAAATATTATATATACTAAGAAGGTTCATTTTCACAGTCCTTAGCCTGGAAGATGAACCTTAAAAATCACTATAGAAGCATCTCAGTCAATATTAGAAGTGTGCAAATTATTTTAAATCTGTACTCCAAACAGCTGTTCCGCACTTAGATGTCTCTTTCTTTCTTTTTCTTTCTATCCTGCCTTTATTATTTTTATAAATAACTCAAGGCGGCAAACATACCTAATACTCCTTCCTCCTCCTATTTTCCCCACAGCAACAACTCTGTGAGGTGAGTTGGGCTGAGAGAGAGGGACTGGCCCAAGGTCACCCAGCCGGCTTTCATGCCCAAGGTGGGTCTTCCAATATGGTTCCAACCAGTCTGGGTGCATTCTGAGTATCAGATTTAAGGGTGTTTCAAACTTAAAAATGTTTCAGATTCGAAATGTTTTCTACCGTTCCTTAATTATTACTTCCTAGTTCAAATCTTGATTTGTGAAATCTCTAGGGATATTTGTGAATTATTTTGCCAGAACAAACAGTTATTATTTTTGTTTTGGAAATGGGGAAAGGGGAAAAAAACTATTTTAATTGTTTTACATTTTAGAATGCATTCTAAGATCCTCATCTTTAAGGAGCCACAAAACCATTTATTGATTTTGCAGCAACAAACTAATACTATGCTACTGAAAACTGCATTTTAAACAAATCTAATTTTACAAAGTGTATGAACCCAATAATTCAGTTTTGGGGATTAGATCTGAACTTTATCATACTTAAAATAGACCAGCTGAAATTAGTGGAATTGGGCATTATTGGCTAACTTAAATCTCATTAATTTCACTTGGGGGATACCCTATATATTACCATCTGTAGCTTCAACACTCTCTCCAGTAATAGTCAATGCACACTTACAGGGTACAAGGATAAATACCAGCATCTGCTTTTCAAGGGTAAACTTACGCATTTATGGAGTTCTTAGGTATCAATATAAATACATTTCTAGCCAGCAAAGCCAGAGTTTCCTATGACATACAGTATATTGTGTTGAAAGAGGTGAGGAATAAATATTGTTGGATCCAATTCAGACATCAATCTTCCAGTAAAATCCCATGTCTCAGCAATTACCACAAGTATTACTCATTGGAAAAAAGCTGGTAGCCAGGATCAATTTTATGGTGAATGAGTAAAATTCCACTACCACTACCACCATGAATAATAATAATAGTAGTAGTAGTAGTAGTAAATGAGTTCAGACCAATTTCCTTCACTCTCAGCAACCAACGTGAATCACGGTGTGTGTGTTCACATTGTAACTTTTGGAAAAGTTACTTCCAGAACATAGTTTGTGTGTGAAGGGAGGGTGGGAATAGGATTTATCACATATCGCATTAAAATGTCAAGGGAGGCACAAGAGTCTTAAGAAACCAGCTTCCTTAGTGTGTACTGAAAATATCACTGTCACTTGTCATCTGTTTGCACTCATCAAATTTCTGAAGAAGTCTTATTTTATCATATTCACACTGTCTTTCAAAGATATGTTTAAAAAAGTGATTAACACCATTTAAGACTCTGAGCGAATATCTTATCCACTTTGCCAGTAAAACACAACTCTGGGTGAACAAGATGCTACTGGATGCAAAGAAGGTTTAGGTATTGGAACTTCTAACTTCTGTGCCCATGCAGATCTGGAATATTTGGATTCAAAATGAGTTCAGGACCAGTAAATTGGACAGACTATTATAAATTGGCATCACTTCCTTAAAAAGGCATGCAACCAACAGTTAAAAGGAAGTTCTTCTGTATGCATAAAGACATGATGTAGCATTGCTAACATTTGTTTTTGTACTAAAATCTCAATACAAAATTAATCACAATCAAATTTCTTTGAAAATTAATGGGATACAAAATAGTTCCATCTAAATTTTCTTGTTAATTTCACTGGGACTAAAACATGGCTGACTTTTTATGGACTATGGCCCCAGAATGCTATCCTTCACTTAGATAAAAGTAAAAAGTAAAATGAATGAATGAATGCTCAGGCTATTTTACATGGGAAGCCAAACAGCACAGCATCCAGATAACAGCAGAAATATACAAAACAATAAGGTTAACCAATAATAGATAAAAGCTGACCATTGATGTGGCATATTGGAAAGACTGGAGGGAAGGGGTCTTCCCACAGCAAGGAGATATCAAATACAGGTAGTTCTTGTTTAGTGACCACAACTGAGACAGGCAAAAAGTTGTTAAGCAAAGCGGTTGCTTTCCTTTGCTTTACAGACCTGTGAAGGTTGTAAATGCAAGAATTGGCCACAAAGTTACTTTTTCATCACTATTGTGATTGTGAATGCTTGCTAAACAAGGCAGTTGCTAAATGTGGGCTACCTGTAAGATGCCAAGATATCCCCCCACCCCCATGGAGGACTCCACATTCACAGTGCTACAATAGAGAATGGGATTCAAAAGAACAGATTCTTCCATTCATAAAAAAAAAAAGGGCATGGAATTCACCCCTGCCTCACATTGTCACTCAGCTGGAAGTAAAGGTAAAATACTGCCTCAAATTGAACTCTACTCCTGGTAACTACCTGGAATGGTTCATCAAGTTTTCTTTGGCAACAATGCAACTAATCTGATAATCTCAGTTACACTTGGGGCTCCTTGGAGATCGAGCTTTACAATAATTTATTGACTGTTTTTAAGCACAGCAGCTTTTGCTTTATAAGGTTTCCACGGCAGCTTTGGATTTTTAAGGAAAGAGCCTATGATTCTTTCCGTCATGAAAGGATTTTTCACAGCAACATGAAAATTCCAAAAATTGACAGAAAGGAGACCTGAAGCTTCTTAACACTGATCACCTGGGTCAACTTACACTGCTATACTAAGGTGAAAAGGTTTATATTGTATCTTTTATGTTATTTTACCTTAGTACATCACCTTGAGTCTTTTGTCAGCCCATAAATCTAAATACTGGATAAATCAAATCCACAGCAATCTTTATTTCCTAAATTTGACTAGCTCACTGCATCTAAAATGAAAATGAAGAAAAGTTTTCCTTCTCTGGGGAAGGGCGACTATACCAATTGCATGTTACACAGAATATCTTCTTTTACAGGAAGAGGCCAAAACACTGACTATTCTAATTATATTCTGGAGGTGGGTAGCTGAAGGCTACATAATGCTTCAAGACACCATTTTATGGCCCATCAGAGTACCCCAAGATCACACTGCTGGTTTTGGGTAGCACAATTTACTATTTTGTTTGCCCCC
Source organism: Candoia aspera (assembly GCF_035149785.1). Taxonomy (NCBI): domain Eukaryota; kingdom Metazoa; phylum Chordata; class Lepidosauria; order Squamata; family Candoiidae; genus Candoia; species Candoia aspera. The sequence goes on along the minus strand of NC_086159.1, from coordinate 13,498,432 downwards.
TCCTGTGCCCCCCACCCCCAAGTGGTAAAGATTCCATGCCTGTTACTCATGTCATCATTGGCTCATAGCCCTTGGCTTGAAGTCGCCCACCCCTAATCTACACCCATGAAGATTTTTCAATTGTAACTATATATGCTATGAAGTGAACATCCATAAAACGTTTGGAAGTATACTGAGATAGCTCCAGGGTGGAATGGTTGTCTTCTCTGTAGGAAGACTGGCATGTTTGTTCTACCTAAGAGGCCATGGGAGCTAATACTGCCCCATGAACATATGAAAAAAGTTACGTGAATGAGACCAAAACACCTCACTTAGCTGTCAAGACTGAAATCAAGCAATATGGAGAATGTTTTAACCAGAAAATTAGATCTCGGTGATGTACACGTTATTATCTTAAGAAAAATCACAGAATCCCATACCAAGCACAGAGTCAAGACCTTTTTTCTTTAAAAGAAAATGAAAAGTTTCTTGCTCTTATGACAATTGAAGAAGTTATACTGTAATTGCAAGTATTTGGTTAACAACTTCTAGAATCTCACATAAGAATTCCAATGGTTGGAGACAAAGCTCCAATACACTAGTATCTCATATTTATGTGAAACGTAGAATATGTTATGCAAAGCAGCTGACAACTGAGGCATATATTTAGGAAAGAAATTTCCTCTTCTTAATTAATTTATACAGTTTGCAGAAAACTTTTTCTTCATGCAGGATTGTCTGAGGCTGGAGTTTTAAATCATACGACATTCAGTTCGGTGTTGTGGTGAAGTTGCCAGACCACAACCTTGGAGAATGTGAGTTCTAGTTCTCTCTTAGGCACAAGAGCCAAGTGGGTGACTTTGGACCAGTCACTCTCAGCCCAACTCACCTCAAAGTGTTCTTGTGGAGAAAATAGGTGGGAGCATTATGTACATTGCCTTGAATTGTGCAAAATAAAGGTGGGGTATATAGCTAATAAAAGATGGGATACACACCTAATAAAAAGACCCTTCAGGGGCCAACACCCCCACTCTACAGTAGGAATTGTGTTTGTAGATCATCTTCAGATACCACTAACAATGTGGAATGCCATGTAGAGTGTGGTTTTGACTATCACCCCTGTGCTATCATTTCAGTGCCAGATAAGCCTCTTCAAGGCTTTTAAACATCTGCTAACTTTTGTCCAAATTCTTAATCTCTTTAAGCTTCAGTGAATGTTCACTGTTTAGGGGAGCCAGGTTCTGGCCACAACCCGTATGATATATCAATACACATTTGTATTTTTACAACCTTTTGAAAATACCTAAAAGGTCAATTAACCATTGAAAGATGGGGTAAAAATTTTAGAACATAAAATTATTTAATGTTGTTATTGTAATATTTAGTATCTTTTGAATCAGTTTTACTTTGAAAAAAATGTATCAGCCTCTGTCATAGATAAGGGCCATCTTCTTAATGAGATATGAGTGATATATTTAGATTTTTATCCCACCTTTCTTCCAGGAAAATATTATTCTCACAATCTCCTGTGGGATGGATTGGGCTAAGATATAGGTGGGAAACCTGCTGTCCTTTGGATATTGCTGAAATACAAGTCCCTGTAGATTGAACATACCACCAGTGATAAAGGATGCTGGGACTATAGTTCAGCATCATCTGAGATGGCACAAGTTCCCTATCCTAAGGTTAAAAGGTTGTTATTATCCTGAATCTATCTAGCAAACTTCATGACAGAGTAGAATTGATTGATTGATTGGATTTCTGTAGCTGCCCATCTCAGCAAGTGACTCTGGGCGGTGTACAATCATAAAAAGCATAAAACAATTAAAACAATACAAAATAAATATATATGGTCACCGATTGCCATAGATGTTAATATAGCCAAGAAACAAGGTCCTTAACACACTCAGCGCCCCAGGTCCGGGCACATAACCAGGTCTTCATGGTCTTGTGAAAGGCCAACAGGGTCAGGGTCATCCTAATCTCAGGAGGGAAGATGTTCCAGAGGGTAGGGGCTCTGGCAGAGAAGGCACGTCTCCTACTCCCCACCAGCCACCATTCTTTGGCAGACAGGACCCGCAACTTGCCCAGCCTGCCGGACTGAACTGGATTGGTAGAAACAACTGGGAGAAGATGGTCCCTTAGGTAACCCGGTCCCAAGCCATGAAGGTCCCAAGCCATGAAGAATTTAAACCCACTTCTGCCTGGTTCTAGTCTGGCTTAGAACCATGATGCCATAGTGGAATGTATTGTTATACACAATGCAGTAACTTCCACAAACAGATCCCCTCCGTCTATATTTTATATGTTCCTTCAAGTGTAACAGGGCTAAGTATCACAACACTGAATGATATTAAACATAGATCCAGTAAAATGGAACCACATTACCTAGCATGTGAAGTTTGCAATTAATACATACTCCTATTACACCCATGCCCACTGGCAGAATGCATTATGATTTCTTGGTATCTCAAGGAAATGTTTGACTGCAACATTTTGCAAACAAGAGAGCAATAAAAATGACACATTAATGATAATATATCTAAAAAAAGGCTATGAAGTGAGATGAACATAAATTCCCAAATATTTAAAAGTCTGTTACCAAGTAAATTCAAAAGTGACTGTGTCCTGCGTTAGATGAAGTCCCAGTTTTCTTAATCATGGTTTGTTGCAGACGTATGCAGTACAGACTTCAATAGTGGCTACTATGTTGTTATTGCAAATCACTTTCAAAATTGCTCCCAAATAGTGAACTTGAAGAAAAAATATTAAATACATGACGGAGAGTAATCATGCTAACTATATTTAATTTTGATTAAGTGAAATAATGTTTAGTTTTGCCCTGACTCCCTCTTCTCTTTTTAAATTATTGCCTACAACATGGCATTCAAAGGTAATATGTGACCCTCCAACGGGAAAAAAATACCCTCTTTATTAAGTAAAACACAAGTGGCCATATTTGTATAATATGCTAAACTAAAAACAAACGGGGTGAGCAACTCATGACTTGTTGGCCATATGGACCCATCAGAGCCAAGATCACACTACTAAAATCCCATGGCAAAGTGATTTAATTTTGATAGTGTGGGATTTTTCAAGATCAGTCTCGTAAGACTGCCCCAAATCACAATTTTTTTGGCTTTAAGGCTGAGAATGGAACTGCTAGGCAGGTACATAGTAAACTGCTCTATTATCCTCCTTAAAATATTAGCTCACACAATGAAAAAAATGGTCCAAAATTAGCCCAGAAGGACCGGTGATTTCTTACCCTTAAAACTCTGTTAAAAAAAAGAAAAGAAAAGTTCAATTCCACTCCTTTTGGTGATACCACTGTATCATGGGTTGGCTTCCTATGGCCAGGAATTTTAGTATAATGAGCTGAAAACCCACTGACCTCTCAAATGTTAGTTATCTTGCATAAATCATGATTTACACAATGGTTGGATTCACCCGATATTCTTAACCTACAAACAAGAAACCACATAAATTTTTGTGCTCGTTTTTCCTGTCTCCTCTCTAAATACCATAGTTCCAAATACCGGTCTTGAGTTGAAAGTGATGACCTGGCATTTTATGAGTTGAAGGACTGCCTGCATTTACATGAAATCCAGCTGTCCCTACGAAGCCTACCACAAAGGCCTTCTTCAGGTCCTATCAGACTGGTAAGCCCACAAGATGAATTCATGTCAGATGTATCTCCTGACCTCTGCAACTCCTTTAGGAACAGTATTTGACTCTACTCCTATTTGCATTTAACAATTATCTAAACATTTTTCTGAAAAATTATTTCAAGCTGCCCTAGGATAAACAGAGACTGTTTTAAATGAAAGCTTGCTTTTGTTTTTAATATATTTTCCCCCTGAAATTTGTGCTATGGTTGATTCTGTGTTTATTTCTTGCTTTGACTGTATTCTATGCTCTTCTTTTAAAAATATTATTTCTAATATTTTTAGATATTGATAATCTTGTGTGCTTACTACAAGCCATCCTGGAGAAAATGTTGTGAAATATGGCACATTTCTAAAATAAATAGCTGAAATACTTTTCTTTTGAGTTTTGCCCACCCTACGCTCTTGTAGTATAATGTGAGGACTCTTAATTCATTTTCAGAAGAGAATTAAAAAAAGAAGTCCTGTAACAGCTCCCATTAATTATTTCACCTTTCAAAATTGGAATGATTCATTATATTTCGAGGAATTCAGCCGTAGCTTAGTGACCCATCTTAATCACAAAAGAAATCAATTCACTGCAGGTACTTAGACTTTGCTACATATTTCTAATGGATGTCAATGGTCAATAGGAAGAGGATAAGAACAGCTACTAAGAAAGGGGGTTGAAGGAAAATAACCTATCTTTATTTTGGCTGCAAGAACATTTTTGGTGAATTACCAACAGATCATTACAAGAATTTCACTGAGCATTCACATCTGACTGCCATCCTTTGGTTGTCAATCTCATTATTTATCTTCATTTCATAATGGGATAATCAGCCGGGCAGCAACAGAAGAAGAGGAAGGAGGAGGTGGTGGAGGATGAGGAAGAGGAAGAGGACAAAAAAAATGTGCAAAGGTGTGAATGTTCTATTTCATTTTTCTCACTTCAGTTTGAGAGGCAGAGGTGGTTTTTGGTGACAAGAGTTAATAAAGGTATGGGTTATAAATACAGCCAATATGGTGTAGTGGTTAAAATATTTGACTAGGACTATGGAGATCCAGATTCTGGTCCCAGCCATGGAAGCTCACTGATTGATTTGGGGATAGTCTCTCTCTTTAAGCCCAATCTATCCTATAAGTTTGCTGTTGTGGGGGAAAAAAAGCAGAAGGAAGGAATGGAATACACCCTGCATTGAACTTCTAGAGGAAAGGTGGGATGTAAATCTAAATATAAATAACTGCCCTTCCATTGTTATTAAATAGCATAGTATAGCATAGCAGATAATACCAAAAGGCTACCAGAACTTGGAATATTTTGACATTTCTATGTTATCGTTCAGTCCTTCATGCATAGATGCATAAAACACTTGCACAAGGGCTTTTCACCATTACTGTGTGCAGGGGAGTCAGATGTGATAGGAATAGAAGCTGAGGAAGAGTGGACATGCAGATAGGCACCCAAAAAGATCTCATGATGATCTGCCCTACTTAGGTGAATGGGAACTGACATGTTTCTTTATAGTAAAGCATTTGGCAGACACTAAATGGCAGTCAGTGGCAGTCCCCTATGTAAGAAAATGAAAGAAAAAAGTACAAAAGAATAATCAGATCTAAACACAGCCTATATATATGGGATACTTTACCTTGTGAACCAATGTATGTTGTCTGGATAAGGAAGGCCCCCATAATACAGCCAACTCCATTGAAGAAACTCAAGATTTGCATGGCAACCCCACGAATTTGGCCAGGCAGAAATCTGAATGTAATGAAGGCACCTTTGCAAAGCAAGGGAAAAAATAGTTATGAAGGAGAACTGTACTGGGGATGAAGAGAGCCAGGCTAGAGTAAAGGGAGGTGGACTGGGACTAAGAAGACTTGGCCTGAAGTCCAACCTCAGCCATGGAAGCTCAATCAGTATTTTGAGGGTTAATCAGTATCTCTTGGCCCAGTGTTTCACAATCTCAGCAACTTTAAGATGTGTGGACTTCAACTCCCAGAATTCTGGGTAGGGAACATGCTGGCTGGGGAATTCTGGGATTTGAAGTCCACACATTTTAAAGTTGTTGAGATTGAGAAAACGCTGTCTCAGCCCATCCTAGCCACAGGGCTGGTAAGACAATAAGCTTGGAGAAGAGGATACTATGTATTAGAGCTTGTGCATGCTTCAGAAATGCTTTGGAAGAAAAGTACTTTGGACCTAAACAGGACAGGTGCAGCACCTCTCTGCTATTTGTGAAAGTAGCCTGATTTTTTCCAGGCTTCTGCATGAACCTGAAAAAAGATGCTGCTCCTTTAAGGAGCACACACTTTTTCCTCCCCAAGTCCACCCAGAAGCTTTTCAAAAAAGCAAGTGGCTTTAACAAATAGTAGAAAGTGATCCTATTTTGACACGAAGTCTGCTGAAGCACTTCTTTGGAATCATTTTAGTAGTGTGCACAGACCTCCTATGGAGGAAAGACAGGAAACGTAGTGCAGCTAGCAAACAATCAAAAAACAGGGATGTTTTTGCTGCAGCTCCATACTTGCAGCAACGCAATAGTTGCAAGGCAAGTGTACTTTTGTGTTCTGAAGGGAGGGGGAAAGGCAGGAGTATATCAACTATGTTTGCTTCATCGGTCACCCGGCTTCCGCTGGCTCTTTTCCTTTCTCCACAGATTAGAAATGGGCAAAGCGTCCCCGTGTGAGGGAAACAGCTGGAAAGTCCTCCATCCATAAAATTGCCACTGAACCCTCACAGAAAGGGCTATCTGGTTGATTTTGGAAAGTAGCATCCTGGGTCTTGTAGTATCCTGAAGAAAGGAAGGAGGTTAACCCTGTCTTCGGCTCCTTTGATCACATATAATGCAGTGAATCAGACACTTCTCCTAACAACAAAGAGCATTACCCTTGACCGAGCAATAATCACAAGGATGACAAATAAAAGCTCTGTCTGTAGGAATGATAAATACGGCTGCCCAGAAATGCAGTAGAGGAGCACCAGGGTGAGGACGCTAATAAAAGAATCCCTCAACCATTGCTGGTCAAACAGATGTCATTCTGGGCTTAAGTAAGTTGATTTGAAGATGAGGAAATGGGACAGAAAAAATGTTCTTACAGGTGGGAGTCACCAGAGTTTCTGCCACACCAAGCAAGAGGTACTGTGGGGCCAGATGGAGACACGACATGGAGGAGACCAGGAGAGCTTTGCCTGAAAGCGTCTGCTCAACCAGAGGGAAATGCTTCCTGCGTAGCTCAAAGAACCCAGCAACAACCATGGAAAGGGCGGCAGATGTGTTACCTACAACTGAGCATCAAACACAAAGAACAATTAATTTTGTATAGAAATATATAAATTATAGATTGTAATCTAAATTGCATTTACCATGCCGGGGGAAAAATCCTTTTTTTTTTTTAAATTCTAAACGTTTGCTATCTTAATTCCCAACTCATACCAGGCATTTTTCATTTACCATCTCTTCCACTGAAGAAGTTGTATTCTATCTGTATCGCTTTTTATGGGAAAAAGGGGACGTGCATTTTCTAGACCTCAAGCATTTTTATAGCCATCGCTTTTGCATGTTTTTAAAACTCTTCTTCTAGAATCATCAGCTGGCTTGCTCCACTGGCTGATGAAGTCATAAAGGTTTTACATGGCAGCTTTGCAACCATGAAGGTTGGTTCAGGAAAACTACATGGATGAAACAAGTCATGCTGTCACTTACAGCATGGCCCTACAAACAACATGCCTCTCAAAAGGCACCTGAACAGTTGGAGCAACATTCTAGAAATGAGGACTATTTTCAGCAACATTAAATTTTTAGAAAGCCAAACAAAGCCTCATTATCAAGTGGGTTAGATCAAGAAAACAAAAACGATATAGTCTCAGTCAGATACCTTCAATGCTTGTTGGGGTCAACAAAGAATCTTGGGAAATGCAAGAGGCCAAGTTAATTAAGGTGGAGTCTCTTTGAATGATTTGAAATGCTTTTCCCCAGGTTCCTTGCTACCTGGGCCAACTTGCCAATTTATGAGATAAGCTGCTGAAAGACTCACCTTCTGCCTCTTGATTATTGATGTCTATTGTCTCTTCCATTCCTTTCCCAGCCTCCTCACAATCTCTCACACCAATACCTTTATGTAGCTTCATTCATTCATTCATTCATTCTTTATTATTCAAATTTTGCTACCGCCCATCTCCCCCAAAAGAGGGACTCTGGGCGGTTTACAATACAATTAAGACTATAATAATAAACAATTAAGATCTTATAAAAACAATTTACAAATATAAAATACAATATAAATAAGTATAAAATCCAAGAGGTTAAAAATTCTGATCAGGTGGGAGGGGCTCTAAGGTGCGAGCCAACCCCATGAATGGTTGCCCTCCTTCCCACCCCATGTGAGACGGCAGAATCAGGTTTTCAGGGCCCTCCTGAAGGTTGGAAGTGAAGGCGCCTGCTTCGCCTCTGGGGGCAAGATGTTCCAAAGGGCAGGGGCAACTGCAGAGAAGGCCCGCTTCCTGGACCCCGCCAGATGGAATTCTCTTATCAACGGGGTCCATAACATGCCCTCTCTGCCTGACTGGGTGGGGGGGTTTGATGTTGGGGTCCCTCAGGTAGCCCAGCCCTATGCCATGTAGGGCTTTAAAGGTCATAACCAACACCTTGAATTGAACCCGGAAGCAAACTGGCACCCAGTGCAGCTTGCGCAGTAAAGGTATTATATGTGCCAATCTAGGGGCACCAAAAATAACCCGCGCGGCTGCATTCTGGACCAGCTGAAGCTTCCGGATACTCTTCAAGGGTAGCCCCATGTACAGCCCATTGCAGTAGTTGATATGGGAGATGACGAGGGCATGAGTGACTGTTCAGAGGGCTTCTCGCTCCAGGAACGGGCGTAACTGGTGCACAACCCGAAGGTGAGCAAAGGCCCTCCTGGCCACGACTGAGGAGTCGTGAGTCCAGAAGGACCCCCAAGTTACGCACCGGGTCTGAATGGGGCAGTGCATCCCCATCCAGAACTAAAGATGACAATTTCCCGGAAACCGAGGAGCCGTCAACCCACAGCCACTCCGTCTTACCAGGGTTCAGCTGAAGCCTGTTGTTCCCCATCCAGGCCCCCACAGCCCCCAGGAACTGAGAGAGGGCAGTCACCACATCACTTACCTCACCCAGGACGGAGATGTATAATTGGGTATCATCAGCATTCTGATATTATATATTAAGATTACTAATTAAAATATCATTTTGGGCCAGTGCAGTGCAATACTTTAAGCATCTGTAATACATGTTTGAACTATGAAATTATGGCCCATTCTTTTCCAAGTAGCACACCCAGGGTGGACTGACAGGAACAGGTGTTTTATACCTGAGCTACACACACCTGGGTTTTCAGTGTCCACAAGTTTCAACAGATTTTTCTATTTATTCAGGCAGCAGCCATGCCGAGAATAGCTTCTGTTTTTAGCCATGCGTTTACCCTTCTAGAAAGGGATGTACATTCTGTAATTCTATAAAGCAAAGCAATATTCTCTCTGCATTGACCTGAACCAAATTTCATACTGGAGTGCTTTGAGCAATCTATCAGTTCTGAATGATGCAGAAAGACATTCTTTCTTTGGAATATATGGAAAATTGTGGGGGAAGGAGGGAGGGGGAGGGTTTTAGCTTCTAACCCTGAGAAACAACCAATTTCCAAACACAGTGTATTGGAGAAGGAATATGGATACAATTGCTTTATTTATTCTCTGCTCTTTATTGTTAATTATTATTTGTGCTTTGAGCAGGAATCTCTGAAGAACTTTGGTGGTGCCAGGAGGAGGAGGAGGTAGCTTGTGACTTCCCACAATCCTCATTCCCCCAATACATCCTTATTTCAGCTTCTCAGAACTTATTTTGACAATTTCCTTTTCTATTTCTTTCTACATCCTAATGATTCTTCTGTAAGTTACTTTTTACACAGCAGGGTGATTTTTTTTTTCTGTTAATCCATCTTCAGTTTTGTTATGACTTCGTTGTGCTGCAATGTCACCTCCCCTCTCGTCAAATAAATGCTGGGAAAAGCATACAGTATCTCATTCATGGAAGTTCACAAACCACTGCGTGCACTGGACCAATGAAAGTGACTCCAGAGAAAGAGGAATCTAAACACTAAATATCTCTTCTGTGACACCAAGTGAATCACTGAACCTTTCAAACTTTTGCAGCATCATTAGACTTTGGGCCAACATGTAACTGGAAGAATTGCCAGCATCGTTATCCGAATCTTCTTTTCTGCAGCTCAATTGAGACGTTATTTTATTTTAAATCCTGAGTAATTGCCACCTGCTGTTTCATGAGCTTCTACTTTGCACAAAGCTTAGCAACAAACTTAATTAGGCTAATTCTAGTCAGATTAATACTTCCTGTCTTTCAGCACTGGCTGTGCCACATGCTTCGTGGCTGCCAAATTAAATGGAGGGATACAGGAAATGTTGATTTCTAAATGTGGTCATGCTTTAAAATGCACTGCAGGATGGGAGGGAGCTTAAACTGGAGGAGTATTCCAAAAGTTCAGTTCATGCAAATGGGAAGTGATTTCCAAAGCAGAAATGGGAAGCTGCTCTTTTATTTTAGAAGTAGACATTAGCTGGAAATGAGGGAAGAGGGGCATATCACAAAAGCAGAATTTCAGGAAATAGCCCAAATCTGTAAGGATGGAATCAGGAAGGCTAAGATTCAGAATGAACTGTGTCTTGCAATGAATGGTTACCAAAAATAACAAAAAGCGTTCTTTGGGTATGAGTAGAACAAGAAGAAAGTGTAATGGTATGTGGGAATGACCTTGGGAGATGCGGGGAAGAGATGCTGCCTAGGGAAGCATCAGATAAGGAGCGAGGGACTCAGTTACAGTGGCAATGGTTGCACCAACAGAAGAACTGAAAGACCAGGTTAGGGATAGATCATCATGGAGAAAACCTATCTATTGAAAATTACTTGATGGCACATAATTAATCAATCATAATCAAGGGGAGGTATGCTCGCAGACTTTCAGAACTTGAAGGGCTGTCACAGGGAAGAGGAATGTGCACTTATTCTCTGAGGGTAAGACAAGAACCAATGGGTAGAAGTCTTACAGAGAGAGATCCAAACTCAAAATAAGGAGTAATTTCCTGACTGTGAGAACATTTAAGCAATGCAACAGTCTGACTCCTGGAGTCAAGGGGGCTCCATCTCTGGAAGTTTTCAGTCAAAGGTTGGACAGCCATTTGTCTGGGATGGCCTGACAATTCCTACCCTGGACAAGGGGTAGAAGTAAAAAACTTCTAAGGTGCCTTCCAACCCTATGATTCTAAAATCATCTCTGCCTTGAGCCGGACAAGACACTCCGCTGTTCTGAGGGCAACACTATGCGTTAAACTCCAAAAAAATTGGTGGAGCCAATAAAAGAAAGGAACAGAACCTGGACAGTTTTTAGAAAATAATATTGAAATTTTGCCCTAGTTTAATAACCAATATATTGATATCAAGGTAAACCCTCCCTCGAATCAAGGCTGTTTCCTAGTAAATACTTCAGCACATCCATGTTGGTTTTTTGGCAACAACATGGAAATGATTTCACACTGCTATCTTCTGGGAACCTCTTTTGACTTTCCAATCAACTCTACGGCCCTGGGATTTCCTAGCAGTGTCCCATCCAAGTACTAATCAGCCCTGAGCCTGCATAGCTTCCAAGTATAGATAGATTGGCCAGGCGTTGCTCTCTGAAAAATTCATTGGCATATCAGTTTTGTTGGCTATGATATGAAAGTGGTTCACCATCACCACCTTCTGGGATGTTTTTTCAACTTTTCAGTCTGGTCTACAGCACTGGAATTTCCTAATGGTTGCTTATCAAAACAATAACCAGATCTGACCCTGCTTAGCTTTTTTTTGGTTCCAAGATGTTGTCACCTATCTTGACAGATACTAAAGTATCTTGTTTTAATTTTGCCTTTGCCACAGCACTAAAAATGGCTTCTGGCAAGTTACCATCTCAATCCAGGCTCAGATCTCTGCTCAATCTTGAGTTTTCTCAAACGGTTCTGATGATCTGTGCACTTGTGGAACAGGTCTCTGGTTTGGGACCTCATAAGTCAACTGGTTTCCCATAAGACCCAAGTCTGATTTATAACATTGCAATTAACTTCTGAATGTTTTATTGCTGGCTTCAGGCCATAAAAAGGGCACCTTCTTCCTTGGATTACTCTACTTTGAATTTGCAAACAGCAGTATGAAGTGGAGTGATATTTCGGCACATCATAGACTAAACTACTTTACCGGATTGTCATGAACTCCTTAAAAAATTGACAAAAGACATGTGCAATACATAAATAATTATAATGTTTCCTCAATTTGAAACATACATTGTTTAATCACTAGAAGTTATTTAATAAGGAAGCTTCCCAAAGTTAAGGATTCACAAATACTAATATTGTCCGTTGATGTTACTCAAGAGATATTTTTCATCACCTCATTAATTTACAGATGCTATTTGGATGCCAATATCCTCAAAAGCAATAGCTTTTCTCTAGAAATATAAGCATTATTTGCGTATTTTCTTTTTTAAAAAAGTATTGATTATATATACATACATACATACATATATATATAAATCAGGAAAAGAAGCAAATAAACAATAAAGAAGCAGATTATAATAAAGAGGAGGTTCACAAGCACTATAAAATTGACAAGGGAGAGAAAAAAAATGACCATTATTTCTACCTTTTTTTTAAATACTTACCAATGCATATCATAGGATACCATCCACTTGTTTTGGCATTCAACAGACAAGCATTGACACATTCCAGAAGAGGAGCCAGAATTAAAAATGGTAAGACACTTATTAAATTCATGGCAGCGATTGGCAAAAGAAATCCATTCAAATTCAAATTTGAATTCATTGTCTGTATATAATATCCTGATGGAATCTGAATAGCAAAGAGAAATGCTTTAGTCTGGTTGGTGACCCAACTTTCTTCCACTCATAGAACAGAACGTTTTTCTCCATTTTGTTTACCCCCATTTTTGAAGGCGTATGTTTCATTGCAAGCTAAAGTGAAAGAAACAGAGCAGGAAAGAGCAGGAAAACAGTGGAGAAAAAAAATATTACAAATTGTTAATACTTTAAGCATGTCTATCTAAACAGCTTAATATAGATATTTTTTTTAAAATCAGAAGTCTTAATAACATCAGAATACTTTTTTAAAAAAGGGATGATTTTGTTATAGTTGTGTTAGCCCATTAAACTAATTATTTCTTCCTAGTTAACAATTATGTATATTCATTTTATGAAGAACTGAAACGGGACAAAGGTCTGGACAGCAGAAACAAAAAAAAGTAACTAAGAGGCGGCAGCTCATTATTAGAGTTTGAGAATTAAAAGAATAACAGGAACGTAATCATAGGTTACAAGCTTATTAATTTAATAAAAACCATGACTTAATTCAAATCTTCTCTACTGACCCATCCATCATAAATTTAATTACTTCTGAAAAGCACTGAGATTAGGAGCTATAACTTTACTTATTTTAAAAAAAAGTAAATTCATTACAGTAAAATACTTTAACTTTACTTTTTTCTCTTATTGATTTTAATTATGCTAACCAGATATTTTTACAATTCAGAAGAGACATCTCTTGGTCAAAGCTTGGGTATGAAATAACTTATGGTACTCTAAATTTTTAATGGTATACTAAAACATTATATCTTTGATCTGCTGGTTAATTGCAATTTGTTGGCTATCCACCTGTATTCTATTGCTTGTATTACTTTGTTTTCTTTCCTTATTATATTTTCTATATTTCTTTAAATGTGTACTATCAGTTTTGTTCCTTTTGTTTCTTCTTGAAATTATAATAGTAATAAATGAATACATTTTGAACAAGAGAAAATACTCACGTATTATATAAAGGACATCATCTGCAGATGGGGGTGTCAAAAAAGATACAATGGTGAGTCTGAACTCACAATGGCTGCCACCCCCTTGACTTTATTAACCCCCCACCCAACCTGAGCAATGCCCCTGAAGAGCATCTTTTCTCAGTTCTCAACAAATCGTTGGTCATGAAACATCAGTTTTGGACATGATAGGGGCAGGAGAGGAAAGATCTCCTTCTCATCTGTTCTATCACTTGTATGATAGAAAATTGGTTTATAAAATCCAGGTATAAACAGACTTCACTTTGATAAGACCCATCTTCTTTTTTTACTAGAATGCAGAGATCATTCCGAACAAAAACAGTTGCAAAATGATGGTTTGAGCCAATAACTTAATCTATGAAATGAGCCACCTGCTGAGACAATGCTCAGGTATAGGTACAAATCTATATTTTAATTCCTACCAGTCAGATATTCCAACAGTGTAACTAAGAAGGAGATGCCTTGGCTGTTGAGAGAGAGAGAGACAAAAAGAGCGGAGCCAGAAAACCTTGCTGTTCTAGTGCGAATCATCACTTGATTTAGCTTCTACCCATCCCAGATAACAAATGTGAATGAATAAAATTATATCACTGTGAGAAAGAGAGAAAAAGTTCTCCCTGTCCACACTTTTCATGACAAATAAGACTTTTCTGTTATGTCTCCTGTTTCCTTCCTTCATTCTAAGCTAAAAGGCCCCCAGTGCTGTGGCCCTTTTTGGACACCCTGGAGAAGATGCTGGTGCTAGGGAGAGTGGAGGGCAAAAGGAAGAGGGGTCGACCAAGGGCAAGGTGGATGGATGATATTCTAGAGGTGACGGACTAGTCCCTGGGGGGGCTGGGGTGGTGATGACCGACAGGAAGCTCTGGCGTGGGCTGGTCCATGAAGTCACGAAGAGTCGGAAGCAACTGAACGAATAAACAACAAAACTGTAATCCCATAACAATTTTCCTTCCTTGCCCTTTCTGCATCAGGAGCATTAATGGGTTTTAATATAGTTGATTGAGATCCACTGTGAAATGCATTTGTAGCATATCTGTGTTGTCTAGGCCTTTGTGTTCTTCATAACATGGACATATCTATATTCTAAGAAGCAGCCATGACTGTTACAGATTAATGTGAACACACAAAAGAAGATTCCATTTTGTATCTGAACCTAACCTAATTTAAAGCAAAAGAATAACTCACTTACCTGCATAACACACAATCTATACAGGATTTGGAAGGCAAATAAAGGAAAGAGACGGATGAGCAATTTTGTGTTTTCCACTTGTGTTTCAGTGTAGTGGCCTCCATGGTTTTCCTTGGCATGGTCTAGCCAGTTTGCTACATTCCCACTGAAGTAGCGGCACTGTATGCAGCACACCTTCAATGCATTTATGACTATGCCACAGACAGTCAACAGGCAACTACCTAAGAACAAGACAGAAGAATTAATAATCTGCAACACCGATGGTACAAGACTGAATCTGCTGCTGCAGCACCTGGCACTCTCTATCTGAAAGCTTCGGCAGATTTCAACAGGTGAAGAAGCTAGGTCAGGGTCTCTAGCTCTAGTCGCTTAGAAATCTCTCTCCACAACAAAATCCAAGCTAACAGTTGAAAGGATTAAAGCATTAATACCCAGGGCAGCAAACATACATTATATGAAATGTACCATAGAATGGGCCACCCTTCATTCCAACAGGAGTTATTTGTAGACTGGGCTTCACCACAGATAAAGAGTAAGATGCTGATGTTAACCATATCCATGATAGATCTGCAAAATACTCAACTTTTTCTTACTGTTGACAGTTGCATCTTTCACTGAAAGCTGAGGACCATCTCCTAAGTGAGGGTCAGTACTGTAACGCCTGTAGGCATTATATCCAACTCCAAATGGCCTTCACAAGTGGAGTCCAATATTAATTTTCAAAAAAGGAATGAAAATTGTTGAATTTTTGTATTCCTCTCCAAACTTCTTGAGTGATTTGGGGTAAGAATGCCAAGATTTGATGACTTCCCATGATTTAGATCATTTCTGGATATGTACCTATACTAAAGAACAACTATGAGATCTTTTTGGTCCAGCCAAGATCTCTAGACCACTGATGGGGAAACTAATTATCAGGTAATGGGATGAACTTAAGGCAGTGGGCAGCCCTTTAAGTAGTTTGGGCCTAAATTAAATAAATAGCAGGCATTTCTGGGTCTGGAAAGCAAGCTGTAATTAATATCTATCTATGAGAGCATAAGGGAGAAACTCAACAGAGTGCCTAAAGTAAGCAGTACAGGAGGCAAACAGCAAGAGGAAAGAGTTGGTAATTGAACTAAGGGATTCTCAATGATACTCCACCTAATGAGAGGGGTAGAACAAGGGCTTAAATAAGCAACAGCCCAACAGGCAGTGTCCTGGGATTGATTTTCCTAGATCACCTGATTCCAGGTAACAATTGGGAGAATTCCAGGCCAGAGTCCTCTGGTTCCTTATGCTGTCCAGTAACTATTATGGCTACAGATCCACATATCTGCCAGATTAATATTCTTTCAATTTCTTACTTTGACCGTGTTAAATTTGTTTTACCCCATGCTTTTGATTATGCATTTAAATTTTTTTTGTAATACATGCCATACATGCAAATTGTCCAAGAAATTCAGTTTTTGCATGCTGTTTCCCTTCATACCATGTCCTTTCTCATATGGCTCTCAAAAATATGCACTCTTTTATGTACGTTCCTTAACTACTGATATTTTATGGCATATCCCTGGATTAGAGATCTGTGCCACAAAATCTAACAAAGTAGGAATGTTGGCGGAAAATCTACAGCTGGCTTATGACATTTGTTTGGGAAGTGAAAATTAGATCAGTTTGCAATGCAATATACTCAAGGCTTTTGGAGAATGCACAGAGTTATGGAGCTTATGTTTTTCACCTTGGGATAGGGTTGCCTTTGATGCTCAGGTGCCATATCAGCCTATACCTATTACAAATTTTCCATTCATTTCTGCTGAAAAGGAAACTGCAGAAAAATGGTTGCAAACATATACAGTCCTGTCCGGTGAAGTGAAGGGGGAATTCCATTTTCACTAACACTCCATGCATACTTTGGTCTTTGCTGGGGTATAATAAGGGCATTACTGTGTATATCTCCAGACCAGTGTTTCTCAACCTTGGCAACTTTCAGATGTGTGGACTTCAATTCCCAAAATTCCCCAGCCAGCATTGTCTGCTCCAGACATACACATAATACATACTGGAATTTTGGGACAAAACCACAGGAACAGACTAAAGTATGTTTTATGAGCAATACTCCTTTCCCACCTTTCTACCTTTTCTCCTTTAAATCTTGGCTCTGCTGTTCTCCTCTGACCTTGAGTTAATCTATGCTTCTTAATTACAGTAGTTTAAAAGGCTATATGGCTCTCTAGATGATTCTCCCCATCCCTACCTCCATCTTTGGTCAACTGCCAATTGTCAAAATTATAGCTGAACAAAGACATGCAAATGAAATCCTTGCTTGACATATGCTTGGCCCACATGTGAAAAGAAGAAGGCTTCTTTAAAATAGAACTCAGTAATTTCTTTAAGGTCACCTATGGACTTGAATTATTGGCTTGAGAGAGAATTCTAGCCAACTCATCTTATTGGAAGAAGCTAAAACACGGTTATAAATTTAGCTATATAGGAGGAGGAGGAGCCCTGTTTGAAAAATGGTCAAAAGGGGTCTGAAAAGGAGACCAAAAAAAAAAAAAAAAATCTCCAAGGAACCACCATCATATCAAAAATCCGCTGGGAAGATTAATGCAATCCAGAGAAGATTGGTTTAGATTTAAATCTGGGAAAGTTTAGCCCAAATGACACTTTTCTCATAACTCTGACAGCCTCCGGCTTCACATAACAAACTGGATTAGGCTAAAATTGGGTTAATAGGGGAATATCACCCATGGCCTGAGCATGGGTTACCTCAATTAGGCCATCATATAAATCATAATATAGTTGATTTCCTTGGGTAGTGCATGTTATATGAAGCAGAGGAATTGTGATTTGCTAACCCATGTATTTGCTGTTCAGTCGTCAAGTTGTGTCCGACTCTTCGTGGCCCCATGGACCACAGCACGCCAGGCCTTGCTGTCCTCCACTGTCTCCTGGAGTTTACTCAGATTCATGTTCATTGCATTGGTGATGCTATCATCACCGATAACCCATGTATAGGGATTATATATATATATATAACTAATATGCAATCAATCAATCAATCAGTCAATATCACATATAACACACACACAGACATATATAACACATAGATATATTAATACTATATATATATATATATATATACATACTGTGTGAATGTATGTATGTGTGTGTGTGTGTGAATATATAAAACCCATGTATAGGGATTAGTTTATTGCATGAAGCCAGACAGAGTGCTCTAAAGAATGTCCTTCCATAAAATAAGAATATTATTAATTTAGGAATTGCCTATGTTAACTAGACACTGTGTAACGATAAAATTCAGCCTCAATTCATCATCTGTAAAAGGGGATCCATGGCAACCTCATTCACAGAATCATCACTGAAAGGGAAGTTCAAACCCTAAGACTGGTGCTATGATCAAGTCCGGAGCACATCTGTAAAATAATAATGATCAGGCAGCTGGGAAAGGAGGAACCAACGCTTAATGGTGGCTTGGTCTAGAGGTTAAGGTGTTGGACTAGAAACCAGGAGACCATGAGCTCTAGTCCTGCCTCAGGCACCAAGCCAGCTAGGTAACTTTGGACCAGTCTCTCTCTTTCCGTCTTAGGAAGAAGGTGGCATTGGCAAACCACTTCTGAAAATGCTTCCAAGAAAACAAGTCCATGCAGTCACAGAAGTCAAGACTGACTTAAAGACAACCCCCCTCCCCGCACACTGTTTATGACACCTTATAGCAGCCATTTGGGGAATGGGCCAGTCCCTAGCAGCCATTTTTCAAGAGCAATCCCAAAATGGTCTCAAGATTGCACATGTGTCCAGTAGGCCAAACTAGAATGGCTTGTTCTTGTCTATCTTCAGTTTCAAGTCTGAAAGACATGTGGACTTCAACTCCCAGAATTCCCCAGCCAGAATTCCCCATGCTGGCTGAGGAATTCTGGGAGTTGAAGTCTACATGTCTTAAAGTTGCCAAGTTTGAGAAGCACTGCCTTAGACTATTCTGCTAAAGCAAGGGTACAATTCTTTAGCAATTACTTTAGGGAAAAAATCTCAGCAGGTGTTTGGCTAACCTTGGCTGATTTCAGAAAAGCTAAGCAGGGTCAGAGAGAGCCAGTTTAGTGTAATGCTAAAATGCGCCTGGCTAAAAAGTTAGAGACCCTCCTGCCTTAGGCACGAAGGTGACTTTGGGCCAGTCCTCCTCTCCCAGCCCTAGAAAGAAGATGATAAGGGCAATCCACTTCCAAAAATCTTGCCAAGAAAACTGCAGGGACTTGTCTAGGCAGCCACCTGGAATCAAGACTGATTTGAAGGTGCACACACACCCAAGCAGGGTCAGACCTGGTTAGTGCTTGAGTGGGAGATCACATTTCAGGTCTGCAGACTAGAGTGAGATGTTGAAAAAATATCATAGAAGGAAGGAGTGGCAAACTACTTCCACACTGCTGCTGTCCCCAAACATTGCATGGATGTGTCTGTGTAGATACCAGCAGCGGACTTCGAATTGAGGGCGTTTTTAACTTTTTTTTCCCAGAATGAATATGAGGTCCTACAATTCTAAATAACCAGAAAACTCAGCCAGCTAGGCCAATAGTGAGAAATCCTGGGAGTTTTGCCTGGCACAGATTTTCCATCCCTGAAGTAAAGAATAGGACAGTCTTAGGAGCTTAGCAATGAGAACATCTTGTTTTTTCCTACAGGTAGTCCTCGCTTAACAACCATTTGTTTAGTGATGGTTTGGACTTACGACGGTGCTGGAAAAAACAACTTACAGCCGGTCCTCATACTTACAACCACTGCCATGTCAACGCAGTCACACGATCGCGATTTGGGCACTTGGCAACTGGTTTGCTTTTATGACCATCACAGCATCCTGTGGTCACATGATTGCCATTTTCGACCTTCCCAGCTGGCTTCTGGCAAGCAAAATCAATGGGGAACCGCATGATTCGCTTAATGACCACATGGTCCGCTTAATGCCTGTGGTGATTCACTTAACGACCACCACAAAAAGGTAGTAAAATGAGGTCAGATTCACTTAATGACCACTTTGCTTAGCAACCAAAAATTCCAGTCCCAGTTGTGATCGTTAAGCGAGGACTACCTGTATTTACTTTTAGTTCATCAGATTTCAAGGCATACCCTAGTCAAAGCCAATATAACTGTGGCTTCTAGGTGAAGCTTTAGGTGTTGCAGACTCCAGATGAGATAATTTTAAATGGCTGGTTTTAAAACCTAGGATGTTCCCCCACTTGATTTAAAGAAGTGATTTAATTATCCATACAATGTAATTGCTTACCTTTTGGAGGCTGATAAATCATTTCACTGCGTGCCATGTGAATTGTGATCAGTCCCATAAGGACTGAAACAAATGGAATAAGAAAGCCCAGGTTTTGGGCCACCGACTGCTGGATATATGAAATACTGATGAAGACAACAGCTGAACTTAGATTGACCAACCAATAAAACCTGTACATAAGGGGAAATGCCAACAATCATTATTTTTAGAGACAGATGAGAAAGAACTTTTATTTGGGAGAAGAAGCCGGTTTCTTTTAAAGGGGAAGTCACAGTGCAATTCTGAACATGACAACCCTGGGCTAACCCTCTGCTTGATCTTAAATTGGGCTGGTGATGCTCAAAAGAGGAAGGTCTCAAGTAAGTGTTACTAGACTGAAAATAGCTGATCCGTCTCTCTCTCCAGCTATCCTGTCTCAATCTCTGGAGCTAAGCTCTCTTCATGGGGTAAAGCTGACCCGAATGTAGGTCATGATTCTGTGAATGCAAAAATGTGAATGCCCGATATGGTGTGTGGTTAGGATATCCCCTCTTCTTGATAAAGCATGTCATCTGAGAGAGTGGTTTATTTTCTAATAAGCCAAGTAGGAGGGAAAAGAAATCAGGCATTTATCAGTTGTTATAGCCCCCATAGTGATGATGGTCTAGCTGAGGTGACACTTAGCACTGGAACCCCTGCAAATTTTCTTACTTTTCATACACCCAATTTCACATAAAAAAGCTTTTTTTTAAAGTCCTTCTCTACGAAGACCATTACACTATTACTCTTTCTTTCATCAAATTAGAAATATGAACCAGTTTGAAAATTACTGATTAGAAGTTTGAGATTAAAATCCAAAATCCATAGTTGATCATCTTGTTCTTCTCCCTTTGGAAGAATTCTCAGGCATGCCTTCTCTGAGCAAGCTAGAAATATGAACCAGTTCGACAGTTACTGATTACAAGCTTCACGTTCAGTTCTCAAGTCCATAACTGAGTAATATTCTTGTAAGGACCAACCAAAACATAAGGGTAGGCAAAGCTTGTGAGTTTTTCCAAACTCTTAAAAGGCTGGATTTTTTTTTTTTTTTAAAGATGTAGATAATATTCGGAATGCAAGCCAGTGGTGTGCAGTAAAACTGGTGCAAGACAAGATAGGTTACAGTTGCTACTTGCAGGAAATTGAATCCTCTAACATGGGGAGGTGGATGCATGGAGGTACAGATTTGGGGAAGGGATAGGGAAGTTTTTCCTGCCTGAGGGGCCTGTTGGCTTCCATAAAGTCATAAAGTCTGAGCGCTAAAGGTTATAAAGTGGGGGAGGGGGGAGAAGGAAGCTAGTTTGGGAAGAACCAGAAGCAGAGCTATCTCAGAAATATATATAAGACCCCAACTTTGGGTGTGGCTGAGAATCCTAAGCATACTGTGGACAGCCAAGAAAACAAACCAATTGATCATCAAAGCAATCAACCCAGAGTTCTCACCTGAGGCACCAATGACCAGGCTCAAACGATCCTACTTTGGACACCACAATGGAGAAGGTGCCATTGCTGGGAAAGGTGGAAGGAAAGAGAAGAGGACGACCAGCAACAAGTTGGAGGGACTCAGTTACAATGGCAATGAGTGCATCATTGGAAGAGCTGAAGAACCAGGTTAGGGACAGATCTTCATGGAGAAAACCTATCCATGTGGTCACTAGGAGTCAACATTGACTTGACGGTACATAATCTGTTGAGTGTGGGTATGGGGAGAGAAGGAAAGAAGTATTTGAAAACAACCCCTCTATCTGCTGGCAGAAAGACTACACGTGACCAAGAGATAATGGAGCGACTCCTTATCCGAGTTGTCCAGAGCCCCTCCTGATAGCCTGGCCGATGTGGAACTAGAGGAGCTTGGAATTTCTCCTGTAAGGTGGATTTGGCTGGGAACAGAGTCATCTGGAGGACCAAGAGGAGGAGGAGCAGAGAGAAGCAGATTGGAGGTCCAGTCTGGCAGGATGAGAGAAGAACTGCTATGTGAGACTTTTGCCAAAATAAATTAGAAGGAGGATATTCACAATGTGGTGGGGGGAGAGAATTAGTACAGCTAGTCCTCGCTTACCAACCACAATTGGGACCAGCAACTCTATTACTAAGTGATGTGGTTGTTAAGCGAGACATCACATGGCCATGACTTGTGATTTCACTGCCTGTTTCTCCATTGATTTTGCTTGTCGGAAGCTAGCTGTGAAGCACGCAAATGGCGATCATGTGATTGTGGGATGCTGCAATGCCCGCTGATTGCAAAGTGCCTGAATGTTGATCACGTGACTGCGGGAACACTGCAATGTTCATAAAGGTACTTTTTCAGCGCCGCCATAACTTGAATGGTCGCTAAACAGGGCAGTTGTTAATATGGGATTTTAAAAATGTACCTCATGTCTTAATACAATTTCATACCTTAGTGCTATTATTAAAGTTAGTGTTAGAGTTGCTCTTGCACATGTTCATATGGCTGTGTATTGTTTCCTTATAATATAAATGAAAACTGACAAAAATTCGTCATTAGAGGTGGAACATTCTTTGATTGGCTGCTCCTGGAGGGAGAGAAATCATTCCCTAGAGCTCCCCCTACTGGTGGAAGGTTTGGCACAGGTGAGATGAGAAGAAATTCTATAGAAGCCAGAGATGCTCTGCTTAACCAACAGCTCTCGAACTCAGAACCAGCTTCTTTTTCATAGCAAAGTTTACATAAACAATTGTGGTATTAGACTTGGACTGGGGAAACCCTTCAGCCATCCCTTAAAAGACAAGATATAAATGTATTAAATAAATACACACAATGTTGCAATATTTATAGCTTCTCCATCTTTTCCTCAGACCATTAAAAAGTGTAACTCTTTTTTTGTCATAAAGACAGGAGTACAATCTCTGCAGGTGTATGTACTTTCAATTCAATGCTACTCTTCCATCTTTTGAAAAGATGCGGTCAGCAACGTTTTTAAAAAAGTGATCGCAACTATAGCACTTGGAAGAACATCAATGACCAGTATGAAGATCATCTGGAAGAATAAAGATATCAGCCTCCCAACCAAAGGTAGACTAGCTTTGGAAATCATATTTCCAATAGCTACGTATGGTTGGACTTTGAGGAAGGCAGATAGGAGAAAGACAGATGCATCCAAATTGTGGTGCTGGAGGTGACTACTACTCATCTCATGGACAGCGAAGATTACCCGCAAGGAAGTCCGAGACAGAGTCAAACCAAAAATATCCCTGGAAGCTAAGATCACCAAACAAAAACTGTCATACTTGGTCATGATATGAGAGCCGACTCCCTCGAAAAGACCATTATGCTGGGACTGGTCAGTGGTAAAAGAAGAAGGGGCTGCCCCAGGACTCACTGGCTTGACACCATCAGAAGGGACACTGGAATGACTCTGATGGAACTACAGGAAGCTGTAAGAGATAGAAAGGCAGGAAAAGCATCGATCCACAAAGTGACCAAAAGTCGGACACGACTGAACAGATAGACCAGATCACAACTTGCCATTCACTGTAATCTTCAGGTGGGGTGTCCTGACCCTGTATTTGTTTTAATTTGACTTTTAGCTCCAATGTATTTTTCAGCTAAATTAATGTCAACCAGTACATCAGACAAATAAATCAGAATTATAGCATCATAACTATAACGTTAAGATCACAATCTTCCATTATTCTTTTCAATCTGCTCTCCCTCCCTGATTGCTACTAAACCAGTAGTGATCAGAAGGGATTTTTAAAACCCTTTTTAAGCAAGTATATCATTGTATCATCGCTAACATCTAGCAGCATGTTATGATTCAAGAAATAACATTGTTATTTCTACACATTTGTTATCCCTGTACACAATATTATAGAGTTACAGCATTCTTTAAAGATCATCAAATTAGCAATAGGGTAAATGGTTGCTTCCCTGTATGATTCTATGCTTATATATTTTTTTTCAAAACAGGCTGTTCAGTTTAACAACATCACAATGATACGATAATTTTCTAATCTAAAGGAGTTTTTTGAAAAAAATCTGTCCCACTGCCATTAAGCGACATTGGATGCAGTTTCCGGCTTCCAATCTTCCCCAATCTAAAACTGATAGAGCAAAGGTTGGGCCCCTCATTTTTGTCTCTCTTGCAATTCTCTGGTGGTGCTTGCTGAAAACTGAAAGCAAAATTTCCTGCTATTTTGATGTTGGGAACTAATGAAAACTATTTTATAAGCCTTAAAAAGAGGTACCACAGAAGTAAAATCAGAGAAAGTCCCACCAAGCTCCCTCTCAAAACCCACTTTTACCCCCACATGTGACATTGTCTCCTCCATTTTGTGATCCTCTACCTCAGTGTTTTTCACCCTCAGCAACTTGGAGATGTGTGGACTTCAAGTCCCAGAATTCTGGGAGTTGAAGTCCACACATCTTGCTGGCTGGGGAATTCTGGGAATTGAAGTCCACACATCTTGCTGGCTGGGAAATTCTGGGAGTTGAAGTCCACACATCTTCAAGTTGCTGAGGGTGAGAAACATTGCTCTACCTTCTTCCCCCCCAATGCTCCTAAATGGCTGACAATCCTTCTGTTAGAGGCTTGAGTAAGCCAACTAATTTTTCCCCTGCCACATTTCTTCTTCTTTCCTTCCACTGTTACTTCATCATTCCGTATTTCCTAAAAATAAATGAACCAACTATAGACATTATCTTTAAATGTCTATAGTTTAAAGTACATTTCAAAATTAATTAAATGCAATAATTGCAAATGGCCACATCTCTAACTCAGTATTTATTTTGATGCTCACATGCACTGCCCAAAGATAGTGAATGGGCTTTTGTTTCAATTCATGCCCACTTTTTGCTAGATCTAATCTAATTAATTAATATGATTAATAAACTAAAAGTGCAAATTTATGATTCTGGGGTATGCGTCCTAAAAGCCCTTAGATCTTGCAGATCTTGCTCTCTATAGGCATAGGCCTGTCAGAACTGGAAGGTCATTGGTGACCTCCTACACACAACTCCATCACAATCATCTGCTTTGCCCATGTTCCAACTATGGAACGGACAAAGATAGAATATACTGTGGAACCACATTCCAAAAACTCCTGCAAATGGGAAATCTGGAATAATAGTCCCCCTTCTACCCTGGCTGGAACAAGCCCACTAGGATTAACCCACAGCAATTTCTCCCCCAAGGATTTTTGCCAGGCAGCCTTCATAGGACCTCCGTTGGATTTTTTTTTTATCACAATGACAGCAATAATTCAAAAGTGGTTTTTAAAACCCCAGTAATTTTAGATCAAGAACATTTACGGACTCCAAAGGTCAAGACAGAATCTTTGTATGCTGGAAGACGAGAGACTCTATGAATCCCCCAGTGGGTATTAACACTGAACTAAACAATCTTTCATCTTGTTAGGGCAGAATGGCAGCAGCTGAGTCAGAGCAGTATATCTGTCTAGCATAGAATAGAGAGAGCAACCAAAGAAAGGAACAATGTTAGATCCAACCTGAGTGAATTTAGGACTGCTGAGAATCCTTTAGTGCTTGTCAAGAATGCTAGCAGGACATCTGAGTGTGGGAACCTGAGATTCTCATCTACTAAGATTACTACCAAAAGCCCTGAGAATGATTTTATCTTTCTTTAGATTGTTTCAGCTCCTTTTCAGTCATTTGTATCAAAAGCAGCTAAGCAAGTTATCTTAGGGACACCGGGCCTCCCTAAGATAAGAATTCCGCGGAACTGAAAAAAACTTTGCACGCCTGCTATTTTAAACGTGCTGTGGTTGCATTGCATTGGTTATTGTTTTGTTCTGTGAATTTCAGACCATGTTTTAATGCATCTGCTTTTTATCAATTGTTTTAATGGTACACATTTGATCTGAAATCGCTATGGGATTTTTTAGAAAAATGACAAGTGGTATGACACTGTTGTCAACAAGGCAGAAGTAAAAGAAATGTAGAAAGGGCTGAGATTTAGGACAGAGGAAGATATTACAAAAAACCACAGTTCACTGCCAAAAAAATGCTAACCCCTGTCCAAGATTATCATGTCATAGTGAAGAAACAAAACTGAGGAAGGGTCTGTAAGAAGAGGCCAGGGGTTGATCTAGCATCCTGTGTCCCTGTTAGAAGCCCAGAAGCTGAATGTGAAGGCAATCCGTTCAGTTGCTTTCCATCAACTAGCGTTCACTGGTATACAGGCATCGTGTATTCCACGTAGCAGAAGTAATGAAGCAATATAAATCTGCAGAGTGGATAGGCCACTGCAAACCCACTTTGTGAAGAATTGTAATTGTGTACCTTGGCACTGTTCACATTAACCAGCAAAAAGCACAAAGCTTCAGATGAGGGCACTTCCCAGTTTACCTGGCGAGGTCATGAACTGAATCTTGTTGGAAGTTTTGGCAAATCCAGCATGCCTCATTAACATGTAAATTAAGTTGCCCCACAATGCAACTCAGAGGAAGCTGTTTGTGGCCACTCCCACTTTGTCTTTCTCTCCTTCCCCCTTCTCTACCCAGGGAGAGGCAGCATGGATGCTGCTCTCTTCATCAGGGCCATGTGCTTGGGCCTTGATGAGGGATTCTGCCCCTTTCTTTCACACACCTCTTGGCAGCTGTAGGGCTGAGAGCTTAGGGCAAACTATGTAATTAGAAAGAAAAAGAAGAACAAAGGAACTTCATCTTTTCCACCAAGATGGATGTTACAGAAGCAACAAAGAATAAAGTCAGTAAGCTTCTTTTTATTTATCTTAACCTAATGTGTTAACCGGTGGTGCTGCGGGTTAAACCGCTGAGCTGTCGATCGGAAGGTCGGCGGTTCGAAACCGCGCGGCGGGGTGAGCTCCCGTTGTTAATCCCAGCTCCTGCTCACCTAGCAGTTCGAAAACATGCAAATGTGAGTAGATTAATAGGTACCGCTTCGGCGGGAAGGTAACGGCGTTCCGAGTCGTCATGCTGGCCACATGACCCGGAAGTTGTTGAGGTTTTCCTACTAACAGATTAAGCTACTATTATACCTAATCATTTGGCCAGGTGAAGGGGTTGCATTTGATTGTCTCCTCTCACGTGCTTCATGCAAAATAGCCTGGGGGGAGGACCTGCCCGGACTTGTTCTCACTTCTTCTTTTTCTCTCTGCTGGAAATGTAGCTCAGCAAGGCTTGCTCCAAACGGAGCTAAGTCCTTTAAATGTTTTGCTTTTGTTTTTGCTTTCTGTAAATAAATTATTTTTATAGAAATGCTTGGTGTGTGACTTTTTTGACCTCTCCTGGGCTAAAGGCTTTCCCAGCATCTGCAACAGGTTATGGGCCCAGTAAACAATGCAGTAAAACCCAGAGAGAAAAGAGAGGTCAGCTCCACACCTCGTGCACAATTTAAAGGCAGGTAGCAAAGACCTGTGAAGATTTTCTTTGGAGCCACCTGGAGATTTTCCAGCAACTGCCGGTCTACAGGACAAAGAAGCTAGCTGAGGTGACTTGCAAAAGAAGGAAGAAGCCATGGCTGCCTCCCAGCCCTCAGTGATGCCTCTGGAGCGCCTATCAGAGACCAACTATTTGAATTGGGCCCTGAAGATGGAAATGTATCTTCGCAGAGAGGATCTTTGGCTGCCAATTGGTGAGCAAACCCCCCAAAATCCCAATGCTGAATGGCTGAGAAAGGATGAGCGGGCTAGAGCCACCATTATCTTGGGAGTTGAGGACAATCAGCTAGTCCACGTGCGAGGCATGCAGTCTGCAAAGCAACTTTGGGATGCTTTGAGAGACTTATATGTAAAGGCAACAGCAGGGAGTAAAGTTACTCTGACGAAAAAGCTGTACAGAGCCTACCTTGCAGAAGGAGATAGCCTTCCTGAGCACCTGCATTATATTCAGCAGCTGTTTGTTGAGTTGCAGGAGAGAGGAATGGAATTTACACCTCTCACAAAATCCTATATCCTCCTGTCCTCACTGAATGCAACGTGGGACACGCTGATTTGTACCCTGGAGGCTATGCCTGAAGCAGACCTCACCCCATCGTATGTTACACAGCGCTTACTCGCTGAATGGGAGAAGAGAGAGGAAAGATCCCCCCCCATCTCTTCTGGAAAGCTGCAAGACCAGAAAATGAGGGAAAAGAAGGGAAAGGAACCTGAGGGCACAGCGCTAGCAAGCCAGCGATGCTTCACTTGTGGTTCAGCTGGACATTTGCAAAGAGACTGTGCCATGAGACCCAAGAGTAGAAAGACAGAGCAGAAGAACACAAGGGCAACACAGAAGAAGGCTCTTCAGACAACCCAAATTGCACAGGTTGCTGAGAAGGGTAATTCTGATGTATGGGTGTTAGATTCTGGGGCCAATTGTCATTTATGTAATTGTAAAAGCTCTTTTGTGTCACTGTCTAAAACTGAAAGACAAAGTGTATCTTTGGCTGATGGGTCTGTGACCAAAATTATGGGACAAGGTGACTTGTATTTATCCTGCTTAGGAGAAACTATAAAAGGTGTGTTGTATGTGCCAAATTTACAATCAAACCTTTTATCTGTGGCACAATTGGCTGCAACAGGGTATATCATAACATTTAAGAAAAATGGTTGTGAGATACGTAAAAATGGGAAATTGTGTGCTACTGGTATGTTAAAAGACTCCTTGTACATTGTGCAAAATGCAAGGAAGCCAAGCTGCAAGGCTGCAGTTGGCAACACACCATATCATGACCAATGTGTACACCTGATGCACAGGAGACTTGGTCATGCTAATTACAAGTATATAGCACAAATGCCACAGCTGTGTGCTGACCTAAAGATAAAACCCTGTGATAAATACTTAGATTGTGTAGTTTGCAAAGAATGCAAAACACTAAAAGCTCCTGTGAGTAAGCACAGTGACAGAGTTACAACTAGACCTTTGGAAATTGTACACTCTGATATTATTGGTCCTTTTGCTCCAAGTCTTGGACAAGCAAGGTATGCAATGACCATCATTGATGATTTCTCAAGATACACATTTATCTACATCTTAAAACATAAAGATGAGGCATTTGAGAAATTTAAAGGTTTTGTGACATGGGCAAATGGAAAATTCCCTAGGCCTGTATCTGCACTCCAATGTGATAGAGGAGGAGAATACCTTTCTCACAAATTCAGAAGGTTCCTAGTGGAAAAAGGGATAGAACAAATTCTTTCTAACCCGTACACCCCTCAGCAAAATGGTGTTGCTGAAAGAAAGGGCAGAACCTTGCAAAATGCGATGGAATGCATGTTAAAAGATTCACGATTATGTTTTAAGTTCTGGGGAGAAGCTTTATCGACTGCTTGTTATGTACAGAACAGGTTGTATAACTCTGTGATTCAGGACACTCCATTCCATTTGTTTTATGGTGTGAAACCAAAGGTAAGCCATCTTAGAGTGTTTGGTAGCACTGCATGGGTTCATATTCCAAAACAGCAGAGAAGGAAAGGAGGCCCCACAACAAAGAAAGCCATCTTTGTTGGCTATGAACAAAGCCAGAGGAGCTACAGGTTCATAATGGGAGAGAAATTAATAATTAGCAAAAGCGCTTCTTTTGCTGAACAAAACTGGGGGAGATTAAATTCTAGCTCTCCAGTTGAACTGACCACCACAAGAGAACAGCAAGGACTTGCTGATGGTGATCTTTTGCCTGATGAGGACATTAAACCAGAAAAGCAAATTGAAGATCTGTCTGATGAGATAGATGCTTCTCAGGAAAATGATAGGAGTCAAAATTTAAGCCCTGTATTACCTCGCAGATCTCAGAGGAGTAATAAAGGTGTTCCTCCATCACGTTTTCAGGCTGAAACAGTAAAGGCTTTTCACATATTCACAGAACCTGAGTCTTTAGAACAAGTGAATGCTTTACCACCTGAGATTGCACAAAATTGGCATTCTGCCATGCAACAGGAATTAGCATCCTTGAAAGAAAATAAAACATGGAAACTGGTAAATCTACCTCCCAATGAACGCTGTCTGGGTTGTAGGTGGGTTTTCAAACTGAAAAGGGATGCTGATGGCAAAATCCAAAAATATAAAGCAAGGTTGGTTGCAAAAGGATTCACTCAAAGGAAAGATTTAGACTTTGACAAGACTTTTGCACCAGTTACTAAAGGTGAATCAATTAGATTACTGTTAAAAGTTGCTGCACTCAAGGGAATGTCAGTTAACCACTATGACATTCAAACTGCATTTCTCTATGGTGATTTAGACCACAGATTATACATGCAGCAACCCCCTGGCTATGAAAAAGGGGAGAATCTAGTCTGTGAACTGCAGAAGTCAATCTATGGGTTAAAACAAGCTGCTAGATCCTGGAACCAAAAAGTAGATGAAAAACTGCAGAATTTTGGTTTTGAAAAAGGAAAAGCAGATCCCTGTGTATATATGAAGAAGGACAAACAAGGCTGTATGTATCTGTGCATTTATGTTGATGATTTGCTGCTATTCACATCAACAGAAAAACACAGGCTTGATTTTGAAGCCTGCATGAAAAGCCATTTCACATTAAGAAGCCTTGGAATTATAATAACCTAGGTTTGGAAAAACACAGGAAGAAGAATGGTAGCTTTCTGTTGAACCAAAGGGGAGATAATGGTAAAGTAATGTGAATGGAAAGACATATAAAGGTGTCAGAGAAGATTGGTTATGCATCTTAATCTGTAGTGTAAAAAGGGGAGTGTTGAGGTTTTCCTACTAACAGATTAAGCTACTATTATACCTAATCATTTGGCCAGGTGAAGGGGTTGCATTTGATTGTCTCCTCTCACGTGCTTCATGCAAAATAGCCTGGGGGGAGGACCTGCCCGGACTTGTCTTCTCACTTCTTCTTTTTCTCTCTGCTGGAAATGTAGCTCAGCAAGGCTTGCTCCAAACGGAGCTAAGTCCTTTAAATGTTTTGCTTTTGTTTTTGCTTTCTGTAAATAAATTATTTTTATAGAAATGCTTGGTGTGTGACTTTTTTGACCTCTCCTGGGCTAAAGGCTTTCCCAGCATCTGCAACAGAAGTGTCTATGACAACGCCGGCTCCAAGGCTTAGAAACGGAGATGAGCACCGCCCCCTAGAGTCGGATTCGACTGGACTTTACCTTTACTAATGTGTCTAAGCGTGTGATTCTTTATGCTTGGGAGGGCTGAATGTGTAAGAGCAATAACCTGTGTTTCCCTGGCATGCTCCTTGAAGCTATCTAAGATAATTTTCTTTTTCTGTGCCAGCTTCTCAGCTGAGTTATAAGCTCTGCTCCATTTCAGTGGTTCTAGCAGGCTGCTGAATTGGCTTCAAATCTAAGTCCATCTACATGCATAGAATCTGTCCCACTGTTGAGTTATCACTCTTTAGGGGCTGGAACTTCTCAGTTTACATGTAAATGCAAGTCCAGATTTTCCCAGAGTGAGACACACATACAGCAGATTTATGTACTATTATATGAGGAATCACTATTTCTCACTCTCAGATGTAAATTAATTTGCTCAAACTTTCAATCTCACAAAGATAGAGATTTGTTAACTAACTGAGCACTTCTACTTACAGATAACAGGGAACGAGCAGCTCAGATAAGCATTAAAATATAACAATGTTACACATGTATTTTAAGTGCAGAGGAGCATAGGTAAGTGTTCATTCACTTACTATCTTGATTAGTATATCCACCCCTAGCAGGAACAGAAATTAGAATTTGCTGAACATGGAAGAGGAAGGTGGTAATAGAAAAATAATAGAGATAAATGGCTACAAGAAAAGTTGTTGGCCAAACTCAAAGCGGACAGGCTTTGTGCCAGAGCAGTTTATAATAATATATCCTGGAGAAAGTGGAATACAAAGGCCTACCCTTTAATTCTCATGGAGATTTTTTTTAAAAAAATGTGAATACAGATTTTTCTTCAATTTTTTTAGTTTAAGATCGGAATAAATCAGAACAAAGTCAAGAGATCTCAAATGGGGACAACCCAGAACAATTACTCAGAAAAAAGCAAAACAGAACAAAATGAAACAATTGAGAATCTAGGTTCTTTTAACAAGACTGTGTTTAGCTTATGGACTCAACTGCTACTGATTTGCACTGATTTTCAGTTTAACTGCTACTGATTAGCATTCTAACAGTTGTGGTTTTATGTGATTAAAAAAAATACAAATCCGTTTGTGAAGGTGGTCCATAAGGAAGCTCTGTTGGGTACCAGGTTGGGGAAGCAAACAAGCAACTCACACAAAGCATAACTTTTTTTTAGAACTGTTCACTTCCCACTAGCTAAACATTTGATCCACTCCGGTTTCCTAACAGGGGGCTTCCTTTGTTCCAATTAATATCATATGTATTCACATCCCAGCTATTATGTGATTGTTGCTTGGTTAGAAGGAAATAATGATGACTCCAAGTGAAGCTGTGAGCAATTAAGGTATACCCAGAATAGGGACCTCAGAAGACAAGAAGTTAGATTAATAGTGCCTTGCAGTGCTGGGGCCCCCAAAACTCAAAGCAATTACACATTTTTTAAAAGTCAAATTCAACATAGGCTCTATCTTCCTCCCTCTTCCCTCTCATTTAGAGACACCCCCAAGAAACAAAAGGAGAGAAGAAAGGTTCCAGTGGTGCTGCCTGATTAAAGGAAGAGGAGAAAAAATAGGTAGTGGCTAGATTCACAAATTGCACTAAGCTATTGATGGGGTTTTGTATCCGCCTAATATGTTGTATGAAGCCAGCCACGGTGCTACCATTTATAGCTTTATTTATTTTCAACATTTATAGCCACCCCCCCCATCACTCACAGCTCTGGGTAGCTCACAGAATATAGCAGTACAAATAAAGTGTATTCAACCTAAAAGGAAAACAAAAACAAAAAGTCCAGAAAAAACTAACAACTGTTCAGAGGACCCAAACTCACCCAAGGGGTCCATCACCCAACCTGACCAAATTGGGATTCGTTCACTGAACCATATTTAAAGGAACCGTGCCTTAATGTGCAACCCAGGACTGTGTTTATGTTTGGGGAGGGGAGGGGACAGAAAGAACCCCAAGAAGGGGAACTGAGGATAGCAAATCTGGAGTAGATTGCTCTAAGAGTGTGGGTGGAGCCTAGAAAAAATTTTGCTCAGAATTTTCTGTTAATTGTAGATGCACCACATTTTAAAAGCCTTCATGGTTGGACACAAGCAACCATGAAACACAGATTTCAATCAATCTTGGTATGAAGTTTGCCCCTTTTGAGAGACAGGGGTCTTTCTTCCTCCCATCTTGTCATCATGAGAAACAGCCCTTTATGAAGAAATGCCTGAGCTTGCCTTTTTCTACCCCCTTTTCCTTGGGTGCCACTGTTTGCAACTCTAATCAGCCCTGAGGAAGGGTTACAAATCTTTGTAAATGGTTTGCAGAGAGGTGGTCTTCACTAAATAAACCTATATCATTTACAGCCATTGAAGCTGACTGGAAAGAGATTTAGGTGAAATACTTCTTAACACAGCATATAATTAATCTGTGGAATTCATTACCCAAGACATGGTTATGGCCAGTAATGGGGACGGCTTAAAAAGGGGATTGTGTACATTCATGGAGGATAGGTCTATCCAGAGCTAATAGTTTTGGAGACCATATGTTATCTCCACAGTTGGGGCAATATACCTCCATATACCAGCTGCAGGAGAACAATGGAAGCAGAAGGTCAGGGTGAGGGACTATTTCGGGAAGGGTGGTTCAGGAACATTAAGGCTAAAATGGGTAAAGGAAGTATCTGCAATACCCTCCAAAATGCAAAACAGACCTTCGTTGGGAGGGCCACCCAAACTGGAGAGGGGTTCCGGGAACTACAGAGGAGATGCTGGTGGACTGCCCTTTTTGAATCCCAATCTAAGAGATGCTAATCAGCAACTATGGAGTCAGGGAGACATTGCTTCAGACAACAAGCTTACAGGGATGGGGCCAAAGACTAAGCTATATTTTGATAGTTCTATTACGCAAGTAGATAAATAGGTTCCGCTTCGGCGGGATGGTAACAGCATTCCGTGCCTGCCGTGCCAGCCACGTGACCGCGGAAGCGTCTTCGGGCAGCGCTGGCTCTTCAGCTAAGAAATGGAGATGAGCACTGCCCCCTAGAGTTGGACACGACTGTGCACAGGAAACCTTTACCTTTACTTTATTACTACAACGAGAGCCAGCTTGGTGTAGTGCTTAGTCCCACCTTAGGCACAAAGCCAGCTGGGTGACTTTGAGCCAGTCACTAACTCTCAGCCCTAGGAAGAAGAAAGCATTGTTCAACCATTTCTGAAAATCTTGCCAAGAAAACTGCAGGGACTAGTTCAGGTGGTCAAGACATACTTGACAGGAGATATATACATAAAGAGAGAAAGAAAGAGATTACTACAACAGTGTTTTCTTCCTTCCTTCCTTCCTTTTTTTTTAATTACAGAAATTCATTTTCTCACCTGGCTTTCTTCAACAAGCCTAAACTCCTACAACGCCCTGCTCAGATTACCTCAAGGATCTATTTTATATAAATTAATCTTTTCTTTTGTAATCAACACTAGGAAATGTCACTTTGATTAAACAACCCACCTTCTCCTGAATTACTGGGACTGCAGTACAATAAATTCTCCTGAGCAACCATTTAGATGGATCTTCAGCCTTAATTCTCTGGAGTCTTATTTAATCAAAATGATGTTGCTAATTAAGGATTAAAACCCAGAATTGAATTTTTAAAAAGGAAGATTTTTCTCTCTCGTTCTCTCTTTTGGGTAGGTCAAGGAGGAAGAATTTGCTGCAAAGAACCAAACAATATTTTCCCTTTGGTAAAGCCGCAATATTTAGGAACAGATTTATTCCAAAAGGAGAGATGTCAAAGTAATTGGGAGGGCTGGTGGAAGAGAATAAAGAAGCTAAACTGAGAAAAACAATCCTCCAAGGAAACAAAAAGTAGCACATTTTCACTGATGCTTTAATTCTCCATAACAAAATGTATTCAGCTTCCTTAAAGCACATTTTCTAGCTTTCTGGACTCCTCTCTTCCATATTCACAATGGGAACGTCAAGGTGAGGAGCCCAGTGATGAGACTAGGTCACATCTGAAATTATTATCAAATGATCCTGTTTTTCCCTATTATCACATAACCATGTTGTTGAGATGCTCTCCTGAATTTTGTTAAAGGATAATCTGTAGCTGAAGGGAGGGCTTCCCTTTGCGACACTCCTCCATTTCTGAAACTCACGAAAGGCACACCTCTCAAGCAGGAGAGGCAGCCATGAGCTTTCACAAGCACCTGTGGTGGGCTCAATTGTCTTCTTTTAATACTTCCTCTCCTCCATGTTAACACATGTAGAAATGCAGACATTGCTTAAGAGCAAGATCTACAGAAGCAGCTACCAAATAGTATCAATGCTGACTCTTACCTTCCTATTTAATCCAAAAAGAAGAATAAGCTATCAGTTTTACAATGTCTATTTTTTCTGATGTTGAAGTTGCTTTTCCAGTTCTGCTGATGGCACCACATCTGGCCCCCTCAGTAAAGTTCAATTACAATAATCCTATCTCTCACAGATGAAAATTTACCAAGTCGCATCCCATTTGCATGCTTAAAAAAACCTCCTTATGCTTGCCCAAGAAAGAGAAGGAAAAACAGTTTCTGATTTGCAGTATACCTCAACAGTATCCTGAGAGGCTATCCTGAAAGGAGAACTTGGCTTTGTTAACAAGACTCCTAATGAAGGGATAAAAAGGTCCTCATTAGTTCCAGACTTTTGAAGAGAAGAAAGGTTCTTCCCATTTAGGAAGGATCCTCAGGCTTCTTGCTCAACCAAGCAACTCTCTCTAGAAAAAGCTGAGCTGCTTCCACCACATCCAAGCCAGAAAACAAAGATACATTTATATGAATTCCTATTTATTTTCCATGGTCCAGAAGCTAATTAGTGTCCATGAATCCAACAACGGCAAACTTTCCTGAAGCGTGCATCCAACATTCCTTTTCATCTCCCTTAGAAGCTGTTCCCGGTTCTGCTTTTAGGTCACTCTTAACCTTCCTTTTCCCACCTCTTCTCAAACAAGACTTGCCTTTGCTATTCTCTTTTCAGTAAGTCCTGTCTTTGCAAAAGTAGTCACACACCTTTGCTAGGAATGCAACAGATGTGATTTTATAGCTCAACTCTCTCTTACAAACATTATTTTCAGTGAGTCTCACTGGATACTTCTGCAGAGAAGGACCAGAAGCTGTCCAGATAAACTTCCTTTAAATGCTTTAACTTGCAATAAAATACTTTAGAACTTTATAATTAAATGTTCTTCAATTAACCCGAATTGCTCTGTTAAGGTTTTAGTCACAGCTCAACATATCCAATCGTTCCTCCCCGCCCATATTAAACGTATGACTATGCTTTGCTAACCGTCGTCTTTTCTATACCTTTTATGTTTATTGCACTTGTGTCATTTTTGTTTTTAAACAAATAAAAAGTAAAACAACATACGAAGGCAACAGACATCCTCAGTGTTTGAACCTTAATTTTGCATTTAAGACTGTGCTAAGATCATGGGGGAGACTTAGCCAGGTGGTAGTATCAGTGAAAAGAATCTGGGTGTTCTAGTAAAAGTTTGACATGAGCCAAGTGTGTGATGCAAATTGCTAAAAAGACAAATGCTATTTTGGGAACTCTTAACAGGAACATAGAATCCAGATCACAGGATTTCTCTGGTCAGGCCCCACCTGGAATTTGGTGTCCAGCTCTGGGTTCCACAGTGTAAAAAGCAGCTCAAAAAATGAGTGAGTTCAGGGGAGGCCTACATGATGGTGAGGGACTGGAAATCATGTCTTGTGAGGATTGATGAAAGGAACTGGTAGAAATAATTGATTACGTTTGTATGTTCCCTGACTGCCAGCAACAAATGGGCCATTTACACATTGTTTAAAATGTTAAAAACAAGATAAATAACAGGAATAAAATATTTATTTATTTATTTATTTATTTATATCCTACGTCTATTTTTATAAATCACTCAAGGTGGTGAACATACCTAATACTCTTTCCTCCTCCTATTTTCCCCACAACAACCACCCTGTGAGGTGAGTTGGGCTGAGAGAGAGGGACTGGCCCAAGGTCGCCCAGCCGGCTTTCATGCCTAAGGTAGGACTAGAACTCTCAGTCTCCTGGTTTCTAGCTCAGCTTCTTAACCACTAGACCAAACTGACGAGTAAAGATGGCAAGGGTGATCAAATGAGATGGGAACAAGGAAAACAACCCACACAATCAAAAGGGGTCTTCAGTCACGCTCACCAAAAGCCTGGGTGAAGAACCAGGTCTTCAAGGCCCTTTGAAACACTGGTAAGGTGGAGGCTGTTTGAATCTCAGGGGGAATCTTATTTCAGAGGGCAGGTGCAGTGACCGAGAAGGTGCACTTCTGGGGTCCTGATAGATGGCTTTGTTTAATTCAAGGAACCCAGAGCACACCAACCTTACCAGATCAGATCAACTGGGCAGATACTACAGGAAACAGGCAGTCCCTTAAGTAACCAGGCCCTATGCCATGTATAGTTTTATAGGTAATGACCAGCACTGCACCCAGGAACCTGCAACCAATGCAGCTCATGAAGCAATGTTGTTACATGGGTAGATCAAAGCATGCCCATCACTGCCTGCACTGCTGCATTCTGGACCAGTTGGAACTTCCAGGTGGTCTTCAAAGGGAGCCCCATGTAGAACAAATTGCAGTAGTCAAGCTGTGGGGCATGAGGGACGGTCTGAAGGGTCCCCCAATCTAGGAAAGGGTACAAATGGCGCAAAGCTCTGCAGAGCACCTATGAAAGTGCTCTGCAAAGGCCTTCCTGGCCACAACTGCTACCTGTTCATTGAGATCAAGATCCCCAAATTGCACACCATCCTTGAATGGGGAAGTGCCATCCCATTCAAGATCAGAGATGGAATATCCCCAGATCTGGATGGCTCAAACACCTATAGCCACTCAGTCTTGGTAGGATTGACTTGGAGACGGTTCCTCCCCATCCAAACCCATACAGTCTCCAGGCCTGGGACAGAACCTCAACAGCTTCACTTGACCAGCTCAGGGTTGAAAGATATAATTGGGTATCATCAACATACTGATGATACTAAACCCCAAACTGGCAGATGACCTCATCCTGTGGTTTCCTGAAGATGTTGGAAAGGGGGAGAGAGAGAAGTGGGCATGTTTATCTTTCAGCAGAGAAGACCGAGGGGAAATATATAGTGGTCTTCAGAAATCTAAAGGCTATCATATAAAGGGGGGGGGGGGAGAGTGGATTTCTTCTCTTTTGCCAGAGAAACTCCAGAAGGAATTTTCTAACAGTAAGACCTGTCAACCAGTGGAAAAGGTTGCCTTATGAAGTGGTATGTCCCCCTTCATCTGAGATCTTCAGAGAAACCTGTCTGAAATGCTTTAAAGGATCCTGCATCAAGAGGAGTTTGAACTAGATGACCTTTGAGGGACTTTCCAATCCTAGGATTCTGTGATAAATTAGGTCATCAGCAATCATTGGACCCTACTATTTGCCCCCTTCGATAATTAACCACACGAGAGAAACCTTTGCATTAAATTCCATACCTTGCAACAAACAACCATGTTCAGATTGCCCCAAATGATAACCCTCTCACAGTTGACCATTTGCAGCAGCGGCACATGACACTGACCAGTTGAAGAATGACAGAAGCTCCTTCGGTCTATGTTCATCAGGATTATAAACACTTAAAGGGCACACAATGGCTCTTATTCCTCCAGAACCAAGGCAGGTGGCCAGCAACGCAGTGTAGAAGAGGGCTTTCTGCTCCCTTTTAGCCAAAGTGTGAAGGACATAGTGTTTATCTATGAAAAAATCCTCAAAAGGGAAGGCCACCACAGGTAATAGGGCTGTACCTACAGGAAGAAAGAGGAACAAGTGAAAGCATAAAATAAAAGTGTCATTTTGGGAAGTTCTGAAGGAACATGCAACCCTGGTGGGTGCTTTACAAATTTTGTGAGCAGGTTGTGGCTGCTCTCATAAAAGGACCATTACGAGTGAGGTTGGGCGTTCACAAAATGGCTGCCATGGTGCACCTAGCCAGTCAGAAGATACAATTTACTGCCCTGTCACTCCCTCTGGATGATCTCAGCTGAAGCTTCGTCCTTTTTAAAGTCAAGAGGTAGCACGCTTCCTAACAAAGCACTGGGCTGGAGCAACCTGCCATTCTGATTTTTTTTAAAAATGCCCCTGGGACCTGTGGTTGGACTCAGAGGCACTCTTGTAAATAGATTATTTATTTATGTGTCAAATTTATATGGCCTCCCAACTCACACGAAGTGACTCTGGGCAGCGAACAATATTGCGCTGGATTGTGCTGGAGGCATAATAAATAAATAATAAAGCTCCACCTTTAATTTTCTAACAGTAAACCAAAACATGAAATAAAGTCAGAAAGATTTGGGACAATATTGCTTACCCCTTCCTTAACCTGGTATCAGTATCAATTCCCTTAATCTGATAAATCTCTGCTTGTTTTCTCAAGGCCAGTTAGGTCCATCCGTTATTGTCTACATTACTTTCACAGCATGAATTGCAGAAAAGGCAACATATGTGCCAAAAAAGAAAATAGAAAAATAAAAAAGAGGCCCCATATTGCTATTTCAGAATATGCAGCACATTCATTTCTCAAATCTCCAATCTGCTATAGAAACAGTCAGGTTTTAGATAGCCATCATTTGAACACCATCTACCTTTTGAAATAACCACCAACGACAACAAGGTGCCCCAAGAAACTGATACTTACCGAGAAAATGCAGCAGTGCACAGAGGTATACCAATCTAATCCGTCCCACTGGGTGTTCAGCAAGCCAGCCCATCAGAACTGGGGTCACCATGCATGCCCCAACAAAGCAAACGTTGAGCATGGCTGCCTCGTAATTGTGAAAACCAAGCTTGAGGGTGCAGAAAAGGAGCATGTTGCAGACAATGCCAAAGAAAGTGAATTTTTCACACAGTTCCACCAGCAGTAAGCAAACCATCGCCTGGAATTCCTTCTCAAGCTTTGAACCAGCCTGGCCAAGGGGATTGGCTTTTCTTCTTTCTTTCTTGGAGATGTGATTCCAAAGCCGCTCGTCCTGTCCAAGTCTTAAGTCTAAGAGAGGCATGGCTTGAGGGTTGCAGGAAGCAATGGAATGAGTGTGTGTGCGCGTGTGTGTGTGTGTGTGTGCTTCAGCTACCCTCTTTGGCAATTAACACATAAGTGAGAACTTTGTGTTAGTTTCCATACTCAGCCACAATTTTCAGAGCTTCTCCTACTTTCCTTCTTTTGTTCTTTTTAACAGATTCAGAACATTGATATTAATTTTATATGACGGCACAACTTTTGCAAAAAAAAAAAGAAAACCTGTTTAATTAGCTTGTTAGGTAGCAAACATGATCTGTGCCCTCTCTTCCACCTACCTCCAAACAACAATTGCAGATTAAAATTATGTGAATCCAATACAATGTGCAGCAAACTTTATCTGTCTGTTACAGATAAAACACCTCAGCAAAATTCAAGTATTAGGATCGAGAAAATAACATGAGGCTAATATTCCGATGCTTTAATTAAGCAGCCACGAATGAAACTGGAAGCAAACAGATAAAGACATGATGGATACATGTTACAGGATGAACAACGGCTTATCGTTTTTACATTTTGTTATTTTCTTAGTTAAATTCAGATAAGAAAGTTAATTAGAAAAAAGTATATTCCACTAGATTTAAGAGTAATAAGTAGTATCTCCATCAACAAACCTTCTTCCAAATAATTGCAAAGTGCTAATGAAAAGTTTGGGAGGCATGAAGGAAATCGTCTGGGATATCGCCAAACCAAAATATATACATATTTCTCTGTTGCGACTATGTTCTAATCTCAACCATTTGCAAGGTTTCCAGAAAAATGCTTATTGCTGAAATCAATGGTCAGTGTCAGTCTGCAGTTTAAACAGAGAAACTGGACCTTAGCACATGCTTTGCATATAAAGACTGCTACTTTCTATCTCCAGCATCTCCTGCACGAAATCCTGCCAGTTGTTTTGGATCCACACAACCATCAATCATGGCTTGCTAACTACAATAGCTGAGTTCACACAACATACTAAGCCAACACCAAGCAAACTGCATTAAGACTTAGCACCATATGTAAAACTAGCTATTGCTGTTTTTCATCCATGCTTTGTGGCTTAGCAGATGTGTGAATCCAGCCAGTGGGTCTTACTCAACCATCCATGGTTAAACTGTGGCTTAATGAAATGTGTAAACCCAGTCAGTATAAAATAGCCTCCTATATTTTTGGAGATGAGTATGTTGCAGCTTATGTTAGTTTTGGCATTATTGGACTAGCTGCATTCTTTTTTCAAATGTTAATCCATTTAGCACCATATCTTCTGTCCTTAGCCACGCCTTTTGTTTAGAGAAATTGATGTAC
This sequence comes from Candoia aspera, assembly GCF_035149785.1. NCBI lineage: Eukaryota > Metazoa > Chordata > Lepidosauria > Squamata > Candoiidae > Candoia > Candoia aspera. The sequence goes on along the minus strand of NC_086159.1, from coordinate 13,457,036 downwards.
CTATTCATTTACACAACTAAATAATCCATGAATGCACAAAGGATATTTCCTCCTCACTGAGTAGCCCTGCTTGTTCTAGTATTCTTAGAAGGAGAAAGCAATACTTCCTTAGAAACCAAAGCCACTTCTCCACCCTTCTTTCACAACATCTTGGGTGCAATTTTAGGAACTACTTTTCCTGGTAGTTCCAACATGTGGTCAGGTTTTCCTTAAAGCACTTTAATACAGCCTTTTTCCATGCATAAATATTTAAAGCAGTGTTTCTCAACCTGGCAACTTTAAGATTTATTTTATGTTTATTTATTTTCTATCCCACCTTTATTATTTTTATAAACAACTCAAGATGGTGAACATGCCTAATATTCCTTCCTCCTCCACAACAACAGCCCTGTGAGGTGAGTTGGACTGAGAGAGAGGGACTGGCCCAAGGTCACCCAGCCGGCTTTCATGCCCAAGGCAGGACTAGAACTCACGGTCTCCTGGTTTCTAGCCTGTTGCCTTAACCACTAGACCAAACTGAGGAATTCTGGGAGTTGAAGTCCACACACCTTAAAGTTGCCGAGGTTGAGAAACACTGCCTTAGAGACATTACCAGTGTGTAACCTTCCTGTTTTCCCACCATTTATTTTGTTTTTTTATTACAAGCAAGCAAGCCTCAGTTATAATGAAAAAAGAGAACAGGTTCACAGTTCAAATTAAGATAGCCATCATACTGAAAGCATTGTGGCTGGATTCACATACTTGTGAACATTCACATTCACATACTTGTTTAAGCTTATGGTTGAATAAACCATAATTGGCTGAGTTCACATAACCCACTAAGCCATAAAATAGTGTTCACTGCATAGGCCAGGTTTGTGCAACAGGCTACATCATAAACCAACCAGGATTGCAAAGGAGTCATCTAGAACTGCAAGGAGTAGGCAGCACACACACATGGGTAAATAGACAAACAAACCATGATTTACAAACCAAAATGGCTGGCTAAACCAAGTATGTTATCCTAAGAAACCAAATCATGGCTTAAGTCCATTGATCTCTTCTTCAACCTCTTTTCATAAACCAGGTAAGCTTAGTTTATGCTAAAATAGATAGAATAATCTGCAAGCTCACCTCTTAATCTGCATTCCCTAATAAGTGACTTCCCCCACTCTTACGTACAATATGAGCCTTCTTCCTGTGAGAAATACGCACACCTCATCACTTTTTCATCTTTGATTTGTGTCTTCAGCTGGTATTAATTTGAACTATAACTTTAAACTGAATGCTAGACATTTAAACTCTCGTATTTTAGGTGATCAAAGATTATCTGTAAACTCCTGGTGAGGGTAGTTCATAAAGTTAATGCTTTTTGAATAATAAACACAACCTGCTCACCTTATCCAATTATGGCTAAAACATAAGGTAGCTTATTTGGTTCTTGTTTAGAGAGCTCTGGTTTATTAAAAAACCCAAACCTTGGTTTAACATGATACGTTTGAACCCAGTTTGTTATCTGGCTGGCAGCTTCCTTCTAAAGGCTCCAGAAGAGGGTTTGTTCCTACTTCATTCCCTTAACTGCCTCTGGCAGGGTTGGAACCTGGACCTTTCTGCACTGAAATCTCTAAGCTAATCTCTTGGAAGCCTGAGTAATTCAGCTTTTTAAAGGTTCTACCCAAACAGAATGTTTGATGGAATTTTCAGTGGGTCTGGGTTGTGGCCAATCCTAAATATTTTGCTCCCTGGGACAAAGGCAAGAGGATACTAGTCCTTCCATTCCATATGTAAAAGATGGAACTATAGGATCTGGGTTACAACCTACAAACTTTTGCTTCTATACAATTACCAACAGGTATCATGCCCTTGAATTGAGGAAGGATTGGGGGTATCATCCTAGGTCTACTTAGAAAAATCCTTAAGCACATTTTGGAAAAATTAACTCCAGGGCAGATATTTGGTCAAAGTGCAGATGTGGTTCTGTGACTGAATATTTCTACTCTTGATACTGTAAGCAGCCTACTCCAGCCTGGTCTCCTTGCAGGGGACTAATAATAGTTGCCAGCCAGCAGATCCACTCTGGGATGGTAGAAGTGACAATCCAATACATCTAGAGAGCCCCAACTTGAGGCAATTAACATTGACCTTACCTTCTCCTCTTGTCTGTGGCCAGCTGCTGAGCCTTCCATTCTGTAGTGTTTTCTGAGGCCCAACCCTGAAACCACTTAGCCCCATGGGAGAAATCTTATCCACATTTATTTGGAAGTAAATCCCATTGTTCACAACATGATGTACTTCTAGATAAATATGCAAAGGTCAGAGCACAGTCATCAAAGATGAGCATTAAACTGGACGGCTGGAGAGTCACTTAGTTTCCCCAGAATTTATATTTTACACATTCAGCCTGTTTAGGTTAACCGAAGGAAGTCCCACTCAGATTACAGCATTACGAAGCATTGTGAAAGATTTCAGTAGACAGATGGAATATTAGGAAGCAAAACCATTTGACCAAAGGGGCACTTTTCAATTTTAGGATCACCGTATGTACACTTTTAAGGGATGCGGTGGCGCTGCGGGTTAAACTGCTGAGCTGCTGAGCTTGCCAATCGGAAGGTCAGCGGTTCGAATCCACGTGACGGGGTGAGCTCCCGTTGCTAGTCCCAGCTCCTGCCAACCTAGCAGTTCGAAAACATGCCAATGTGAGTAGATTAATAGGTACCGCTTCAGCGGGCAGGTAACAGCGTTCCGTTTAGTCATGCCAGCCACATGACCACGGAAGTGTCTACGGACAAACGCCGACTCTTCGACTTTGAAACAGAGATGAGCATCACCCCCTAGAGTCGGACACGACTGGACGTAATGTCAAGGGAAACCTTTACCTTTACCTTACATATACTTTTAAATATTTTGGAGCAGTGGTTAAACCTCTCTGTAAACTCTGGATATATTTGCATGATTTATTGAGTTTCCAGGAAGAAAGGTTTCAGATATTGTGCAATATTCTTGGAAGATCAGTGTAAACTGAAAGGGGGGAAGGGAGGAAATCAGGCAATGAAGACATAGGCACTATAATCTTCCTTTCTGATTACTGGAGGCTGCAATAGGGTTTGTTTGGGGTTGCCTTGTTGTGTTGTGAGTGTAGCCATTATGGTTTATAAACCTTAGCTTATGACAGCATATTGTGTGACCACAGCCAAATAATAGTAATAATATAGGTAGTCCTTGCTTAACGACTGTAATTGGGACCAGCAATTCCATCACTAAGCCATGCAGTCATAAAGCGCAATGTCACATGACCACAATGCCTTATGATGGCAGTTGCAGCAGTTCGGGTTGCCGTCGTTAAGTGCGGTCATGGGGTGCGATGTCATGTGAACCCCATTTACGACCTCCTGCCAGCTTCCCCATTGACTTTGCTTGTCGGAAGCTGGCAGTGAAGGTTGCAAATGGTGATCTCAAGACCACAGGGAAGCTGCAACGGCCTCAGTTATGAGGACCAGTCGTAAGTCTCCTTGTTCAGTGCCGTTGTAACTTCGAATGGTCGCTGAACAAGTGGTGTTAAACAAGGACTACCTGTAATTAATTATTAAACATGTATGTCACCTGACTCTCAGTGGCTCCGGGCAGCTCACAACAGTCAAAGAAATTACAATAAAATCAATAAAACATAAAAAAACAGAGATAAAAGATGGCAAGCAGGATGAAGCAAGGGGTATCATTCTCCCTCTCCTTCTCTTCACAGCTCTTCTGAACGACAGCAGAGTGAGGCCTATTCAATAAAATATAGTTAAACAAACCATGATCAGTACACTGTGTGAACCTGTCAGTGTCTTGTTCTCCAAGCCCATGCTTGCTTTAAATCAGTGAAGCTTTTTCCCAAGTGTGTGGAGTGAAGTCTCTGTTTCCTACATGCAAAGACTATGAAAATGAATTCTACTTCTCATTAACAACCTCGCTGCTGTAAAGTTTCCTAGAGCCCAAACCAAAGACTTGTAGTCACTTGTAGGCCAAAGGTTGTCTTTTTCTTTGTTTTTTTCCCGCCCGCCCGCCATGTCTCTGGTGTTTTTAACTTGTAACAGTCAAAGGAGGGCCACAAAAAGCACATGTAACTCAAAACATTGCACAGTCCTAACAAATGCCTTTTTGTAGCATGAATTATCCCCATATTCCATGTTGGGCATAGGGAGAGATCTTGTCCTATCATGGAATGCGTGAAAATTGAGATGATATCTGGATGGAGGCTTCAGCTACCTGAACTGTGAAAAGACAGGAAGCTGTCATGAGTAAGGATGGCGAGCAGGGGGCTCCCATCCAGACTGTTAAGCGCATGCGTAACACTGAGGAATTGGGCAGCCATTCAAAGAGACACAGATCGGGACCGCCTTAACCTTTGGGGTTTATATGGCTGGGTTTTTCCCACGCTTCTTCAGTTTGTTAGGATTCCTGTTATGTACAAGCAATAAAACATTAGAGACCACTTCCTTGTCTCAGTGTGGTTCCTGGTTGTTAGGACAGAAGCAGAGATAACTGCTTGATATATTTTATAGCCAAAAGAAAGTTTGTGAAGGCCCTTCCCTTCGAAAACTGCTGAACTGTTTCTGTAGCTGAAATTCATTCCCCTTTTTTAAAATAAGATACACAAGCTAAATATGCATGTTCCAAATTAAAAAGCACACATCATCAGTGCTTCCTATGTACTTTTCTTGCAGACAGACAGACTATACCAAAAGTCAGGCTCCATAGACAGTTTATTATATTAATTACATTAAATATTTGAATTGGTTGCCATTTTCTTCTAAACACTTCCTTACTTGTTTGATGCGTGATGTTTGAAGATTCCTAAGTACAGCAACGTTTTCTCTGAAAAAAATGTGATTGGCTTATGGGGCCTGACTTCTGGCACACCTCATGTATGTATGAATGTATGTATGTATGTATAGGTATACTATTAATGTTTTGGTACATATCTACGTTCAGCAATAGTTTTATTACCTTACAGGATACAATGAATGGCACCGTTAGGCTCTCTACTGACATCTGCTTTATTGTTTTACTTTTCTTTCTCCTTCTCTGCCTCCTTCTTTAGCTTCAAACCAAACATACACATCGGTGCCAGGCAGTTTTTCATATATTCATAAGCTCTTGTCTTATTGCACCTATCTGACGTTTTTATAATTCAGAGGTAATTGCATTGCAATTGTTTTTCATGATGCATAGTGAAGTTTTATATTGGGGAGTTGGCAGATATTCTTTACGACACTGTTTTCACTAATGGGTAAATTAGACCCAGCTTTATCACCTGGAAAGATTACTTTTAAAAATCATATGACAAATTGTAAGTGGGAGAACGTACTTTAGGTTCTCTCCAACCTCTTATCTATTAAAAAAGTACAGTGTGGGTGTGTTTGTCTCTCTCTCTCTCTGTGGAGGATATGCAATTAGGTAATCAAGTACTCCTTACAACTGAACTACTAATGTGTTTGGATTTGGTTCTAGCTGCTCATTGCTAGTAATGGACAGGAACCATGATTAGAGTGGAGGACATATGCCTTTTAACTATAGTTCCATGGTAAACCATCTGCTCTGCTACAGAACTTCCAGATTTGGTCCATAGCATCTTTAGCTAAAGCTGAGAAAGGCTCCAGTCTAAAATGTTGGGGAGATGCTACCAGACAATCAAGACAATTCTAAGCTTTAATTACGTCTTTGCCAAACATTCACTAACTTAATTGTTGCATTTTAACCTTGGCGATCTCTAGCATGAAAGGACGGTAAAGTCTCATGGTGCCTATGAATTGTTAGCTTGGTAAGCAGATTTACATTGGTAAACTCTTCTACTACAATCTGGGACTTTGTAAATTGTGTGTATAACATCAGGATGGGGAATCTGAGTCTTCCACTTGTTGCTGAACAGAAAAAAGTTCATTTAGTGTGGTCAGTGAGAGATGCAGGGAGGGAGCTATAACTCAGCAACCTTGGGAGAGTCAGGGTACCCAATTCTTGATAGAGGTACTATCCCAACACAGTTCTATACATGTAACATCTTTGCACATAGAGTCAGTTCATGGGTAGGTACAGGTAGTCCTTGCTTAACAACCACAATTGAGGCCAGAATTTTGGTTGCTAAGTGAAGTGGTCATTAAGTGAATCCAACCCAATTTTATGACCTTTTTTGTAGTGGTCTTTAAGCGAATCACTGTGGTTGTTAAGCAAATCACACAGTTCCCCCTTGATTTTGCTTGCCAGAAGCCAGCCATAAAGGTAAAAAATGGCGATCATATGACAAAGGGATGCTGCAATGGTCATAAATGCGAACTAGTTGCCAAGTGCCCAAATTGTGACCACGTGACTGAGGGGATGCTGCAATGGTTGTAAGTGTGAGCACCGGTTGTAAGTCATTTTTTTCAGCACTGTTGTAAGTCTGAACCATCACTAAACAAATGGTCATTAAGTGAGGACTACCTGTACTGAGGTGGATTGTAATCTTGTTCCATTCCCTGAATCTACGTGGTTCCAGAGTGCCTGAACAGAGCTGTTGTACCATTGAGCAGGAACCATGTGCAAATAAAAATTATGTTAAAAAAAATTAACACATTCTTCACTATTTTTAAATGAAGGTAAAGCGTTCCGAATTCTGTGAACTTATCTGGTGCTTTTTCTACCCTTACCTAAACTCATATCAGATATTATGGCCCAGTGATACCCCTCTGAGAGCCACTTGGGTGTAGGGGTTTAAGGCACCAGGCTAGAAACCGGGAAATTGTGATTTCTCGTCCTGCCTTAGGTACAACACTGCCATTGCACAGTGCAGGAAGAGCAATTAATTTACGCTAAAAGTGGAACTTTCTTCTCCACTGAAAATTGCCTTTCATCCAATTGCTTTTTTGGGGGGGGGTCAGTGGGTGGGTTGGAGCAGGATGCAAACAGGCTGGGCGGAGGCTGCTTTCAAATGCACTTCTCCCTATGAGAAAATAATCAGCTAAGCTAGAATGTTAGAAGTAATTTTGCAATTTTCTACCCAAGTTCCCTTTTTTATTCAATTAATTGCAAGAGGTCTGTATGATGTAGTAGAAAGAACATCAAATTCTGCAAAGGAACATCTAGAAAGCCAGCCTCTAATCCCCATTCATCTGTAGAACTCATTGATTTTCAGCCATACTTATCTTTCAACTTAATCTATTTCACAAGATTGTTGTGAAGCTAACATAAGGTCAGGAAAATCATGAGCATCCTGACAGAAAAGCAAGACTAAAGTTTAGTGAATATTAAATATAGTGCATTCCCATGGGTCATCTGAGTATCCACATACACTTTATAGTCTTAGAGCTAAGAATATAGTAGACTAAAGAGCTCATATGCTACAAAATAGTGATGCAGCCATTGTCTCTTCCTATTTCACCTCCCAGATATGCTGATCAGAGTTTCTTCTGAAAAATATATGCTCTTCCTGTGCTAAGGGCTATGTCAAAAAAGTTGTTTGCAGAATCCTCTCTATTATCTTGACCAGGTGATTAAACAATGACCTCTGTACAAGGATGCCAAATTACATCCGGGTATATGTTCTTCGCTGTTTTGTAGAAAGAGGTATGTCTCTATCCAAAGAGACTTGTTTTCAGAAAAAGTCCTCCAGCAGTCAACGGGGTGTGCTAGGACTGCAACATCAAAATTAATCTGAATTCAGTTACAATTAATGTTGTTGGATTAAGTCCCTTTTTAAAAAGTATCTGCTGACATGTGGCTGGGTGATAGCCTCATTTATTTCACAGTCACCTTATGTTTGTGTCTGTGTGAGTGTGCGTGAAAAGCGTTTGAATGAACAAAACACAGGAAGATTCTATGTGTTTGGGAGAAGTGTTCCTAAAATGCTTGGGGAGGGGGGAATAAATAGCCAGTCTAGGAATATTATCAATGTTTCTGAAAAAGATAGTAGAGAGACAGTCTCTTCCTGAATTCTCCTGACTCTAATTCTGCTATTTTGAGTTAGCTTCACATAATAAACTGCATTCTCCCTACAGTGGAACTCAGATATGCAATTTATAAAGATCTAGTTTAAACAAGAATTACGATTCAACTTTAAGTCAATTTTAGAATCATGCATGCTTCTATGTTCTCAAATGAGATTAACTATTCTCCATCTAACCATTATGCTTCTCAAGGAGAAATGGGGTGAAATTGAGTTGATTTCAAGCCATTCGGGCTCCCTGATATTGTTTATTATTGAGAAATATGCTTCATATGGGGAACATGATGCATCTGTAATTGAATTGATGCCAGCTGGAGGGTAGATGTGTCTAGCTGCGTGTCTCTAAATGCACATTTGCAGTCCTTAACTCCCAGCTGCACGGTGACTGAAGTACATGCACAGGCAGCATGTGTATACAGGACCCACATTATGGAAATAAAAAGGTTTCCTGTAGTTTGGGGTCTGGGGGTACAGCAGCATCCAATGTGTCCTCTCTACTGAAGAAACTGTACATCTACAAGGGCTACTGCCCCCCCCCTTTTTTTTTTCTTTTAGCAGACCAGGCTGATTATGTGCAGTTCAGCAAAGTGTTTAACACTTCTGAAACATGCTGATTGTCTTTAACTTCTGTGGTTTTTCCTCAGGGGATGCTGGCAGTATAATTGGGCTCTATCAGAGGCTGCTAATGTAGATGGTTTTACTAATGACCCCTCTGAACACATAGAAGCAACACATTTTAATACAGACCCAACTTTGCCAGCAAATGTAGATAGCAGGTAAGTTCTCAAGCCCTTAAAAACAGAATATTCATTTCAAGGGCAACTATCTCACCCTTGCATAATTTGATTCTAACTGCGAAACAATCTGGATGGAACTAATTTAGCCTCCTCCAGCCTTTTGCCTTCCTGATGGGTTGGGACTATAACACCCATAATGCTGGCTGGGGATTCTGGGTATAGTGCCAGCACATCTAGAAGGCAACAATTTGGGGAAAGCTGAATTAAACACATGGTGGCTACCACTGAAAACTACCAAGGTGTAGTTTCTTGCCACTGACAGAGAGAGGTGGAAAACTTTCCCTGCATTGGTGCTGATGGAAGCTTTCCACATTCTTTTTTTTTAACCAAAGCACTGGCATAAGGAATTCATGAATTAAATGGCTGGGTGGGAGGTCCCATGCAATTACAGATAGTCCTTGGGTTACATGGCTATTGGGACCGGTGATTGCTGTCGCTAAGCAATGTGGTCATAAAGTGCAACGTCATGACTGCATCACTTAGCGACGGCAATCCCCGGCAGTCCTGGTTGCCCTCATAACCCCAAGAGGTGTGGGTCGTTAAGTGGGAAGAGGCGGGAGTCCCAGGTAAGGAGCACGGGGCTCCCGCAGGGGGGTGGGGGAGGCCGGGGAGGGCCTGGGAAGGCCAGCTGAGGCTGCATGCAGGAGGGAGAAAAAATGGGAGTGACTAATCGGAATGACTTGTGACCTTCCCTGCCAGCTTCGTCACTGACTTTGCTTGTGGGAAGCCAGCAGGGAAGGTCGCAAAGGGTGATCATGTGACCATGGCTTCCTGCGATGTCATAATTGGGGCACCCGAGCGACCAGATTGCAATCACTTGACTGCGGGGGTGCTGCAATAGCCGGAACCTCAAGGACTGGTTGTACATCCATTTTTTCAGCGCCACTGTAACTGTGAATGGTCGCTGAACGAGTGGTCATAAGCTGAGGACTACCTGTAACCTGATCAAGATTGAAACCAATGTCCTGCTTTAAAGGTAAAATATACAAATGAAAAATCATACCAGCATGCAATGTAGCTTAAGATTCAAAAAGCCTTACTACTGTCATGAGCCCACAGAGGCTTTGAACTCGTATTCTGAAGACCAGCATGCCCCCTTCCCCCAAGGCTAGAATTCAAATACTATCCACATGAACCGGAAAACATTGGTCTCAATTAAACAGGAGAGGAACACCCTGGTTTTGATACCAAGAGGCTCTTTCGAAAACAGTCTGCAAGACCACTTGAGAATTGTGTGTGCAGTTCAGAGTAGAAAAAATGACCAGGGATCTAGCAGATTATGGCCAAATGTTTGGACAGCCTCTTTGGACCCCACGCAGCACAAGCTTAAATAATACGAATCCCAGTTTGTGGGGTTTATTTTTTTCCTCTTAAAGCTGCTATTTCCCCACCTTCCACCGTGAGTCCTGCTATGCTCCCTCATTGTGGTGGTAGTGTGGGGGTGGGGTTTCTGGGAGGGAGGGGTGAATGAAGAATGCTGGGACTGTACATCAAGAGTATATGCTCTTAGCAAGGCCACCCAAGGTCAGAAGATCATTCCAGCTGCCCAGCTAAAGCAAGCAGGCACCTACGTTGGGCAGAAGCAATATAAGAAAATGCTGGAGCTGGTGATCACTTTAGTGACAAGGGTAAGGGCATCATGTCATACTGTGAAGGAGAAGACAGTGGTAAGTCCCAGAAAGCTTGCAATTTGTTATGGCCTCATCTGAGTCACAGGCTGAAGAGGTAGACCAGGCAGACTCAATCTAAGGAGCCAGCAGACAAGCAGGTACCTGCAGCAGCTTCAGGAAACAGTGAGTCTGAACAGGTGAGTCCCAGCTCAGATTTTGGCAGGGTGCCTACCCTAAGAATGCAGTTATGAAGGCCAGAGCAAAGGCAATGAGCACATCTCTCTGAGAGGAGAGGGCAGCAGTGTCCATAATCAAACCACACCAGCACTTGGGGCTACATAAAAGCAGCCTCCAGGTCTTTGACCTCTGTTGGAAATGCTGATTCTGGACTTTGTTTCTTCACTCTTGCTTCTTGCCCTGCATTCGGATGCCAGGCTTGACATTCAGTCATGCTATGGAATTCTCTGTTACTCTTACAGACAGATCTTGTGGCTCTGCCTTTCTCCTGCTAGGAGGTGGCTACAGCTTTAGTTACAAGGCAAATTATGGACTCTTTGAACTTTCTAAGACTTAAATGCTCTCCAGCTAATTGCTCACATGAATCCTCGCTATTATCAGAAAGTTCATGGCAATAAAGCCATTCAGATATAAATTCACCTAGCTTTCTCGTTTTGGGTTGACTGCCACGGGACACAAGTGGTGCGCCAGCCATAATTGAGAGAAGGCCCTCCTTGGCCACAATTTCCAGGTGCTGACTGTGCAGGACCTACCAGTCCAGATCAATCCTAAATCAGAACCATCATCTAGGATTGCTTTACTTAAGAACGCTTTATGGAACTTCAGTCAAGCAGCATGATTCTAAGCAACAAAAGACACAAGGAAACACACAAGGGTGTGTTACTGCAGAGAATTTCCCACATGCAAATTACACTCCTATCCTTCGGTGCAGATTTCCCCTCCCTTTGGGAAGAAAATTTTACCAGTGCCCATAAAATATGAAGGTCTCCTGATGTGGCAAACCGCTTCCATGTTGTAGCTAAGAAAATGGATAAAATTAAATCATTAAGAATTGAGGACAACTTGAAGGAAGTGATCAACTGGATGGCACAGTGGCCTCTGCTAAAACAGAGCATGTTAAATGGGGGAAGTGATTTTCAATATGTCCATTGTGCAGAAAGCAAAAAAACTGGGGGCTATTCAGGAGTATAGAGAATGATTACAGGATTTTCAGCAAAAAAAAAAGAAGAATTACCTGGAAGGAGTTTGATCCTTCATCATGGAACCATGCGAGAGGCACAAAAGGGGACTAACCTACACAAACACATTCTTGATAATTATTTGAAACTGTAATTTAACACTCATTTGAAGATAGTTATGAGAAGGTTAAAGATACTGGAGTAAACATAAAACCGTAACTCAGTGTTTCTCAACCTTGGCAACTTTAAGATGTGTGGACTTCAACTCCCAGAATTCTAGGAGTTGAAGTCCACACGTCTTCAAGTTGCCAAGGTTGAGAAACGCTGCCATTACTGATGATGAATTAACTTGTTTCACTTGTGCCATGCTTTCAGTATAAATCTGCCTGGCCTCATAGTTATTTGTCCTAGTACAGTATTGCATTTGTTCTATTCCACAATAGCCTATTGGGGACGGGGGCATTAATCAAAGGACGATGGTAAAAGATGATGGGGGGAAAGAATTCTACCCATCCCTGTGTTTCTGTGGGACTCACCCCCATCTCCATCTTCCATGGCTGCTACTAATACTGTATTCTTGGGGAAAAACATCTTATGTGCATTTGCCCGAACACAAGAAGCCTCAGAGAACGCAGTGGAACTTACTCATTAGTAGGGATGGGTGAATGTATTAATTTCTCTTTTTTCCTTTTTGTAGACACAAGCTGCGTTTATTGGACTTAAGCTTAAAGTTGCTGTAATATTCCTACGTATGCCATTTGGTGCAGATATTCATTCATTCACTCATTCAATTTATATAGCCGCCCATCTCAAGCCAGTGATTCTGGGTGGCTAACAATCATAAAAACAGTTAAACGATTAAAGCAGTACAAAAGAAATTAAATACAAATAGCAGCCAAGAGATATTAAAATCCGCCAGTGTCGGCACAACCAGGAAACAGGGCCCTTCGCACACTCGGGACCCCAGGCCCGGGCACATAGCCAGGTCTTCAAGGCCTTCTGAAAAGCCAAAAGGGTCGGGGCCATCCTAATCTCAGGAGGGAGGATATTCCAGAGCAGGTGCTGCTGCAGAAAAGGCGCATTTCCTGGTCCCTGCCAGTCGACATTCCTTGGCTGACAGGACCCAGAGCCTGCCCATCCTGCTGGACCGGATTGGACAGGTAGAGACAACTGGGAAAACATGATCCCTCAGGTAACTTGGTCCCAAACCCTTAAGGGCTTTAAAAGTGATAACCACACCTTGAATTGCACCCGGAAACACACCGGCAACCAATGCAGCCCCTGAGTAGCCAATACTATTTACAACTTGTCCAGCTGCATTCTGTACCAGCTATATACATTTTAATTTGCATTTTTCCCACTCTAACTCTGATTTTTCCAAACATTTTTCCTAATAGAATGCTATTCTGCATATTATTTTTATGACCATGTGCATTTTGTACTAATATCTGCCTAATATACTTTTTAAAATTACTTTACTTTTTTTTTAAAAAAAATCTACTTTTTTAATGACACACCACTTGGCAAAATTTGGAGAGTAAGCACATTCCCCATCATGTGTCCATTCACAGATGCACAATTAAGTATAGTAAGTTCCCGTTCAAGTGCAAACAAAATGGATTGTGCTGCCTGCCACCTTCCTCCATGCTCGTCCCGTTCTGTCAGTGCTGAGCACAACAAATGAAGTAGAACGTTTCAGGCACTGCACTGTCAATGAAGTGATATGTAATGATAGTAATCTTGATGATAATCATTTCTGTGATAGCCATTTAATGCCTCTTCTTCTCAGAGGGCTGCCAAAGTTTCACAAGGACAGCTTCATCTCTAAGAAAACGAGAAGGGATAAAACTCTATGGCTAGAAGGGTTTGGACAAGCTTTGTTCCCCCAATTAATGAAACTTTTTTTTAAAAAGTATTTATTTGATTACATATTCTGGCCAGAATCCTTCCCGAGGAGGCATATGTAAATAAATAAAATACAATTGTCCAATAAAGTAATTGCTGAGGTAGATAGCTAGATATGACACAAACATATATGCACCAGAGTGAGCGAGTGAGTTGAATACTATATGGAAAATGGGGACATTGCTGACAGGGCTCTATCATACTGTCCACTAATCTAATTGGCCTAGCAATCTATTTTTCCTATATTCTTCAAGCAACTCTACTTTTTTTTGTTTGCCTTTTCCTTCAAGAAACCATACAGGGATCCTGGCAGAGCGATGGAAATGAAGGAGGTGGGATGGTACCTATTTTGTTCCCCACCCATTCTAAAAATAATCCCATCTCCAAGGGAAGGAATAAATCTGCATCACCTTCAGGGCTGATACAGCCCCCCTTTTTGGTTTCTGTCATGCTGCTTTCTCTCCCCCCTCCATCCCTTCTGAGGTCCACACTGGCCTGGGGGTCAATGAGATGGAGGAGGGAATGTCAGATGCTGGCTTTCCCCCTCTGTGATGAGAGCTTCCAGGATAATTCCGATAATCCCAAGGGCCCAGAGGTATCATTTTAAACTCCATATTAATAGACTCAGAAGCCTATTGATAGCCTCAGTGACTCTATTTTGGATGACCATAGAAGTGGAGGTATGACCTGCCACTCATCTCGCTACTCCATTCTGGACCAGCTATACTGTAGCTTGCAAGTCATCTCCAAAGGCTGCTCCACATTAAGTTATATCACATGATGAAGGAAACTAGTGAAAATAATCCCATGGATTGTGTGCAGATTTGGCATGCTCCATATAAACTACGGACAAAAGGATGGAAGTCTTAAGTCAAGCTTCACTGCTGGTGACTTTATGGACAGAGCCACAGTTTTCTTGCATGCAGTATGGAACTGGTTGACCACTAACACCTTCGGGATATTTTTTCTAACTTCTTTGCCCTGCCTACAGTCCTGAAACTCCCTGGAGATCTCCCATCCAAATACAAATCACATTTGACACTGTTTAGCTTACGTGCCCAGGGAAGCTCAATCAAGTGCTGCTAGCTTTCCTTTTCATCATTCTTTGCTCAAGGAGAGGACTAATGAAACTGTGTCCCATCCCAAAGGTGAACAGGTCCATGGAATTCTCAACCTGAGTATGCCCACACCCCATGGTAGCATTTATTTATTCTAAAAATCTGAAAGTGGTTTGTAATTAAATAATTAAAGGTATAATTCATAACAATCAGAAACATACACTAAAATATTACATGACAGCCAGTTTGGTGTAATAGTTAACAGCAACTGGACTTTAGGGAGACCATGAGTTTTAGTCCCACCTTAGTTGTGAAGCCAGCTGAGTGACCTTGGGCCAGTCACTCCCCCTCAGCCCTAGAAAGAAGGAGGCAAGGGCAAACAACTTCCAAAAGTCTTGTTGAGAACACTGCAGGGACTTGTCCAGGGGGTCACCAGGAGTCAAGACGTACTCAACTGGAGATATATACAGAGAGAGAGAGAGAGAGAGAGAGAGGGTATAAACCACCCACACTGTGATCTGCCCAGAGAACTTTGGCTACTGGGCAGTTTAAAGATAGAGATAAAGTATACACAAAACAAAAACAAAGGAAAAGTAGCAATAGAAGGTTGAACACCACATCAGAATTACTATTACATCCTTAGGAGAAGAAAAATGTCTTTGGGGTTGAATTATTTTTTTCAACATGCCCTACTAGAGAAGGCATTCCAAAGTCAGCAAGCAACCACTATAAGGCCCTGCATCTGGGTAACTACTTGGCACACTTCAACTTGGGTGGGCACCTACAGCAGTTCCTCTGAACATTATCTTGGAGGCTGGTGGAACATCTGGGAAGAGGCGTTCTACCAACTTCTGCGGTCCCAAGCCATGAATGGCTTATAGTTTAAAACCAGTGCCTTGAACTGGGCCTGGAAAGGATCATAATAAACTGGTACGATGCGTCCATACCCCCCAGTTCCAGCCAGCTGCAGCGCTTTTGACTAACTGAAGTTTCCGAAACATCTTCAAGGGCAACTTCACCTGTACATTTGTTGCATAATCCTGTGAAAGATGCAGTATTTACAGCTGTCAGTCAACTAGCCTGTTAGAAATACAAATTGCTTTGGAAGAATTAATTGAATGCCTCCACCTCTGTTTCCTTCCCCTTCCCCTTCCCCTCCCATATAAATATAATAAGTGATAAGTAGTAAGTAGTAATAATAATAAGTGACCCGGTAAGAAAGTGAGCATGGTAGAAGACCTCATTCAAAGTAATTAGCAATCCATCATTTCCCTCCACTGCACCAAATTTTTATACTGACCTTGGGCCAAATACATTTGAGCTAGAGCAGCTTGGTGTTAATTATAAATAATGCCTAGACTGCCTCCACCAAGGTTGGCCCCAGAAAAGATGGGAGTGAATCTGGAAGTGGCTCAGAAGGAAGCCACAGCAAGGATAAAAGCATGACAAGGCGTTCTGTGTGAGGTCACCCAGATTCACCAATGTGGTTGTCCAAATTCAACATCAGGAAAGCTTCATGTTGCTTGGGTAAAGTGGGCTGCTGTGTTTCCGTAGCTTGCTTAATTCAAATTGTTTAGCCTGGCTTCTGCTACTCAGGGAGGTGAAAATAAAGCTTCTGATAGGACCAAAACTGTAAATCTTAAACCAGCTTCTCTGATCTCATTTCATGCATCACTTCTGGTCCACTGCAGGACCAGAAACTTTTTTGCAGAAGGTATTCAACGTCTATTTATGGACGTCTCCCACTGGAAGGCAAACTTAAAGCCAATAATCCCCTGCTACATTTATTTGTGCATACACTCTTCTCCTTCTTTCTTAAAATATCCCACCGGGAAATATTAAATGTGGAACATCCTATCTATGTTGCGAAATGGTATGTTCCTAGAGCAAAAAACGACCTCCTTTTTCAGGAGATTGGATCAGGGTTTAGGAACTGAAATCTTTGTAATTCCTATAATCACACTCAAAGCGAAAACTTCCTTCCCTGCATGTAGAAAGATAAGATGGCGCTTTCTCACTCATCTGTTACTTTTGCAAGGCTGGAGATAGAAGAGGCTAAACACACACACATACACAGAAAGAGAGATTAGAAAAAAGCATATTAAAAGCAATCTAACCACAAAAGCCAATTGAAGATGCATTTGTTGTTTTTCATTTTAATTATTCACCTTTGTATATTGAGTTGGGGGAAGAATGGGTCTTAATTCATATCCAGCAAAGCTGGGCAAGTTATAGAAAACTCTGCCCTCTCCGTGACATCAGTGCCCAAGCGCCTCCTTTACACGTGTCTCGTTCTTGCTTGCTGACAAAAAACAGGCCAGCAAGATCAGCTGGCTTGTTTTCTGCCAGTTATTGCCAAAAACTAGCCAAGAACATACTGGCTGTAGCCTGCTTGTGCTGGCCTGTTTTTATGCTGCCAAGAAATAATTAAATCCTCATTTTAAAATTATGTTTTGCCATTCTCTGTTTAGTTTTAAAAAAAATCTGGGAATCAAGTTGCACAATTGGTTCACTGGCTCTTGTGCAGAGCCCCCCTGAGTGTACACTTGAAATCATCTACTTTCTTACCGCACACGTTTCCCTCCCCCAATTATTAAAAGCAACCCCTGGCCACGCTAGTTTCACACTGTGTGTGAACCCAGCCATATGGTTGTAAACCATACTTGGTGGCTTTATTTAAGGTGTGAAGCCAACCCTGGTGATTTATGCAAGAAACCAAGGTAAAACAAAGCATGGCTTAAAGCAGAGGGCGAACCCAGCCAATACATTGGAGATCTACTGAGATGATGCAGGAAGAAAATGGCTTTGCAAAATCCAAGAATGGAAGAGCAACAGTTTTTAAAACTAGATAAGTAGAGTAGATTCTATGGAGCCAACATCTCTTTCTCCGTCTGGAATGTCATTCATAACCTGTTGGGGTGTCTTGACTACTGTTCTGTTTTCTTAAAACATATTTCAGTACCTGAAATTTAAGCTTACTGATGCAACAAAGAAATAAAAGATCCCTCTCACCCCAAGGTTATAATATACACTTGTTCTCTTGAGAAAAGATCCCCAGCGACTGAGATACTTGCCTGATCTGAGTTTCCCAACTAGAAACTTTGACCTGTCAGTTGGCATTTATTTAGATAATCCCTTTCAACCCCCGATTCAGAAAAGATAATTCTCTTGCAAGGTTAGCATGATTAGCTAATGCTGCATCGGGAGTGCAAGAACTATTACAACACTCTTCCACAGTGGCAGCATTTTGTGCATTCACTGATTCACACGAGGGGACTTGCTCTATAGCTGTCTGAATCAAACAGGCAACTTAGGCAAATCTTCCTGTTCCGAATGTGCAATGGTTTTCAGGTAGAAGGTTGTCCCTGGTCTGTGGAGGGTATGCTGGAGAATGCATTTAAATAAATAAATAAATAAGCAGTGGAGAAAATAGGAGGAGGAAGGAGTATTAGGTATGATTGCTGCCTTGAGTTACTGTATTTATAAAAATAATAAAGGTGGGAACAACAACAACAACAACAACAATAAAACAACAACCACATCCAAGGCATGGAAAACAGACTGTGCACCCTGCTCAAGACATGGGCTACTAATTTTTGTTGTTTATTCGTTTAGTCGCTTCCGACTCTTCGTGACTTCATGGACCAGCCCACGCCAGAGCTTCCTGTCGGTCGTCAACACCCCCAGCTCCCCCAGGGATGAGTCCGTCACCTCTAGAATATCATCCATCCATCTTGCCCTTGGTCGCCTTCCTTTTGCCCTCCACTCTCCCTAGCATCAGCATCTTCTCCAGGGTGTCCTGTCTTCTCATGATGTGGCCAAAGTATTTCAGTTTTGCCTTTAATATCATTCCCTCAAGTGAGCAGTCTGGCTTTATTTCCTGGAGGATGGACTGGTTGGATCTTCTTGCAGTCCAAGGCACTCTCAGAATTTTCCTCCAACACCACAGTTCAAAAGCATCGATCTTCCTTCGCTCAGCCTTCCTTATGGTCCAGCTCTCACAGCCATATGTTACTACGGGGAACACCATTGCTTTAACTATGCGGGCCTTTGTTGTCAGTGTGATGTCTCTGCTCTTAACTATTTTATCGAGATTTGTCATTGCTCTTCTTCCAAGGATTAAGCGTCTTCTGATTTCCTGACTGCAGTCAGCATCTGCAGTAATCTTTGCACCTAGGAATACAAAGTCTTTCACTGCTTCTACATTTTCTCCCTCTATTTGCCAGTTATCAATCAAGCTGGTTGCCATAATCTTGGTTTTTTTGAGGTTTAGCTGCAAACCAGCTTTTGCACTTTCTTCTTTCACCTTCATCATAAGGCTCCTCAGTTCCGCTTCACTTTCAGCCATCAAAGTGGTATCATCTGCATATCTGAGATTGTTAATGTTTCTTCCAGAGATTTTAACTCCAGCCTTGGATTCCTCAAGGCCAGCTTGTCGCATGATGTGTTCTGCATACAAGTTGAATAGGTAGGGTGAGAGTATACAGCCCTGCCGTACTCCTTTCCCAATCTTAAACCAGTCTGTTGTTCCGTGGTCTGTTCTTACTGTTGCTACTTGGTCGTTATACAGATTCTTCAGGAGGCATACAAGATGACTTGGTATCCCCATACCACTAAGAACTTGCCACAATTTGTTATGGTCCACACAGTCAAAGGCTTTAGAATAGTCAATAAAACAGAAATAGATGTTTTTCTGAAACTCCCTGGCTTTTTCCATTATCCAGCGGATATTGGCAATTTGGTCTCTAGTTCCTCTGCCTTTTCTAAACCCAGCTTGTACATCTGGCAATTCTCGCTCCATGAATTGCTGAAGTCTACCTTGCAGGATCTTGAGCATTACCTTACTGGCATGTGAAATGAGTGCCACTGTTCGATAGTTTGAACATTCTTTAGTGTTTCCCTTTTTTGGTATGGGGATATAAGTTGATTTTTTCCAGTCTGATGGCCATTCTTGTGTTTTCCAAATTTGCTGGCATATAGCATGCATTACCTTGACAGCATCATCTTGCAAGATTTTGAACAGTTCAGCTGGGATGCCGTCGTCTCCTGTTGCCTTGTTATTAGCAATGCTTCTTAAGGCCCATTCAACCTCACTCTTCAGGATGTCTGGCTCTAGCTCACCGACCACACTGTCAAAGCTATCCCCGATATTGTTATCCTTCCTATACAGGTTTTCTGTATATTCTTGCCACCTTTTCTTGATCTCTTCTTCTTCTGTTAGGTCCTTGCCATCTTTGTTTTTGATCATACCCATTTTTGCCTGGAATTTACCTCCAATGTTTCTAATTTTCTGGAAGAGGTCTCTTGTCCTTCCTATTCTATTGTCTTCTTCCACTTCCGCGCATTGCTTGTTTAAAAATAATTCCTTATCTCTTCTGGCTAACCTCTGGAATTTTGCATTTAATTGGGCATATCTCCCCCTATCACTGTTGCCTTTTGCTTTCCTTCTTTCTTGGGCTACTTCTAGTGTCTCAGCAGACAGCCATTTTGCCTTCTTGGTTTTCTCTTTCTTTGGGATGTATTTTGTTGCCGCCTCCTGAACAATGCTGCCAACTTCTGTCCAGAGTTCTTCCGGGACCCTATCTACTAAGTCCAGTCCCTTAAATCTATTCTTCACCTCCACTGCATATTCCTTAGGAATATTAGTGAGCTCATATCTAGCTGATCTGTGGGTCTTCCCTAATCTCTTGAGTCTGATCCTAAATTGTGCAAGAAGAAGTTCGTGATCTGAACTACAGTCAGCTCCAGGCCTTGTTTTTACCGACTGTACAGATGTCCGCCACCTTTGGCTGCAAAGGATGTAATCAATCTGATTTCGGTGTTGTCCATCTGGTGAAGTCCATGTATAAAGCCGTCTCTTAGGTTGTTGGAAGAGAGTGTTTGTTATGCAGAGTGAATTGTCTTGGCAAAATTCTATCAGCCTGTGTCCTGCTTCGTTTTGTTCTCCCAGGCCATACTTACCTGTAATTCGAGGTGTCATTTGACTGCCCACCTTAGCATTCCAGTCTCCTGTGATGAAAATAACATCTCTTTTAGGCGTGTTGTCCAGTAGGTGCTGCAGATCCTCATAGAACTGTTCTACTTCAGCTTCTTCAGCATTTGTGGTTGGGGCGTATATTTGGATCACTGTGATGTTAGATGGCTTGCCCTGAATTCGAATTGAGATCATTCTATCATTTTTTGGGTTGTATCCAAGCACTGCTTTAGCCACTTTACTATTAATTATGAAGGCTACTCCATTTCTTCTGTGGTCCTCTTGTCCGCAGTAGTAGATCTGGTGGTCATTTGATGTGAAGTGGCCCATTCCAGTCCATTTCAGTTCACTGACGCCCAGAATGTCTATCTTTAATCTTGACATCTCACCAATAACCACATCCAATTTGCCCTGGCTCATAGATCTTACATTCCAGGTTCCAATGGTGTGTTGATCCTTAGAACATCGGATTCGCCGTTCACCACCAGCACCGTCGGCCGCTAGCCGTCCTTTCGGCTTTGAGCTAGCTGCGTCATCACGTCTGGGGCTAGTTGAGCTCATCCTCTGTTCCTCCCCAGTAGCATTTTGACCATCTTCCGACCTGGGGGTCTCATCTTCCGATGGTATACCGACATATCTCTGGTTGTACTGATCCATTTAGTTTTCACGGCAAGAATACTGAGGTGGGTTGCCATTACCTTCCCCAGGGATCGCATTTAGTCTGACCTCTCTGTCATGACCTTCCCGTCTTGGGTGGCCCTTCACGGTTTAGCTCATGGCATCATTGAGGTGCTCAAGCTCCAGCACCACGACAAGGTAACGATCCTTTGCTGAAGGGGCTACTAATAGACTAGGTAAACAATAGACAGCTAGGAAAGAGCATCTTCATAGTTGTAATTTCTCTAAGCCTCACAGGTGTGGTTTCAGATCTGCATGAAGAGTGAACTGAACCATCCACTGACCAGGTGATGGCATCATTCTGAACTTTCCCTTGGCTTTCTCTCTTTGCACAGAACCTCCCATTCGCAACAGGAGAAAACCAGGACCGCAAGTGATGGGAACAGTGACAAACACAAAATTGTCTGATGAGCAGAAGGCTCATTCTGCTTCCTGTGTTGATCTGAAGCCACATCTGGTAGTACCCTTGAATGGGATTATTTATTGTTGTTTGTCTGGCTTTGTGCCATGCCAAGAGGGCTTAGCATGTTGTGGGGTGCAGCTGTTGTAATTTGTAAGCCATAGCTTATGGCTTAGCATGTAGTGCTCACCCAGCCAATTGTGCTCATTCAAGAAAGCAGTTTGCTTAATGCAAGAAGTGAACATCGTCTTCTGCACTGTCAGCCACCCTGAACTTGGATGGATGAAGACATGCTGTGCAACTCCCCAAAACAAATTGGCACAACAATTAAATAAGTGTGGCATGATGGGAAAATTTGTAAATCTGTGCTTCTGGCTCAGTATTTGTACAGTCATTCCAAAGCCAGATCTGTATCGCACAGTGCTTCTGTCTTTTTTGGGGGTGGGCGGGATGTCCCCAGTGGCTACTAATATCTAGCACAGGCCCATAAAATAATTAGGAGCAATACTACATGGCAGCAGAAAATCTTTGCCGAAAGAGTCAACTTGGTAACTGTTTGACAGAGGACGAAGTGTTCCTGCAAGCTAGCAGAAAAGTTCAGGGTGAAAAGGAACTTGGGGGTGGGGGGTAAGGGTGGGAAGACAGATACTTGCACTTTTAAGCTATCTCTGCCTTTGCTGGCTAAGCAGATTTTGATTATTATCATGACTCTCAATTGGCTACAGAGGTGGCTGGGCTTTGGAAGAGGCGGCGGCTAGAAGAGTACAATGGATTAATATATTCCGCGTTAATAGCTGTCTGAGATAAATCTTCCAACCTTTCTGGGTGTTCTGTGTCTCCTGCTCTTTAACACTATGTCTGTGGAGGAGCTGTTTTATGGTGTCTTGGAGTCTCCATGCGTCTATAAGTATACCTGTACATGCAGATGTGGGTGTGCGTGCAAGTGTGTAATGAGGATCTATAAGTTCAGTGAACTACTACAGTGTAGAGGCTGGTGAGCTGGGCTTGCAAGAGAGAAACTAAAGGTCTGGATGTAAGTGTGTGGCATGTCCTACCAAGCCAAATAGTTTATTTTTTTATTTATAAATTTATTCACCGCCCATCTCCCCCTCACAGGGGGACAAATAGTTTGAGGAATGCTGGGCATACAAAGGTGAAACACTTCAGGCCACAAAATTGTTAAATTTTAGAATCACAGGACAAAGAATTTCAGCTCTGGCATCGACACCTATTTGATCTAATAGTGACTAGGAAACCAATCAGCTCAGCAAAAATATTCACTCTTTTCTTAAAGCACAATTCTTCTTTCACTCTTCGAAGAAATGGGATGTTAGAGCAGCTTTTCATTGAGAACAATGCCTATGGGAAACTTAAGTTGATATTTATTTATGAATATGAAGGAATAGCCACAAGGCACAGCAATGTTCTCCATCTCT
Organism: Candoia aspera; assembly: GCF_035149785.1. NCBI lineage: Eukaryota > Metazoa > Chordata > Lepidosauria > Squamata > Candoiidae > Candoia > Candoia aspera. The sequence goes on along the minus strand of NC_086159.1, from coordinate 13,434,043 downwards.
CTTCGTCTGCTATGTGTAGCAAAAGAACTACATTTTTTGGAAACCCCAACTACTTGTAGGGGCAGCTTCAGATCACCTTGAGCAAAAGAAATTCAGACCCTCAGTTGCCAATATCTATCCCAACATTTACTACCTTTCAGACATGGGAACATTGATTCCCAGAATTCTCTGGGATGGCCACATTGGTTGTGGAATTCTGGGAACTGAAGTCCATGTATCTGGAGAACATCAAGGTTGGTGAAGGCTGTATAAGAGAGTGACAGCATAGCTAGATTTCCCTAAGAAATCCCAGAACAGAAGACTTAGAGTATTAACCATATAACTGTATCACAACTAGCAATATGAGAATGATGTTTAATTAAGATTGCAGGTTGACAGGGCTACAGATAGCCCAGGAACTGCTTGATCACAGGCAAATTGTCTGAAATTCTTAGCTCTCATACGCAGATGTGTGGAGATCTAGATAATGCTATCAGCAGAGAACAGTTTTTTACAAGGGGCAATGCCCATTAAAATCCAATTAGAAAGTCCCAGTCATAATCTTTGATAAATGGTTTCGATTAGTCATGCTGATTGCTTAATTAATGGGTTTAGCTAGCGGTGGGTGGGTAGTTGGAAAATGGTGGCAAAAGAGCTGAGGGTCCCTCAATTTTTATCTTTTAGCAAGATCTGCAGAGAGACAGCTGTAGCAATAGATTATGACTGAAAGACATTCTGCAATGTGGAACATGACTTCAATACTGGGAATTGTGGATAGGCCTGAAACTCACATGGGGCTGCTGGAATATAACAGTCTTCCCCATCTGGAGCCTTTGAACTCTCAGAATTTCCAGCCAGCATAAGATGCATTGAATTCCTATTTAAATTGAAGTTCTAAATTAAATGAAGTTTCTAAAATCACACAGGTGAAAACTAGTAGGCACGTATTTTTATGCAAAGCCACATCAGCTTTTGCCTTCCTGTTTGGAAGCCATGAACCTGGAAGCGAGGTAGGTGGACCTGTTGTAGGTTTGAGCAGAGGTGTACTGGGCAGCGTGGACAGGTAAAAGAGGTGGTCCTTTTCACTATTTAACACTATTCTGAAATGCATCTTTACCTGCAGGTGCAGCAGCCCTGCTTTACCTCATTGCGGTGTCCCCCAAATAACTGAGGAACATTGAACTGGGCTTTTGTTTCTTATCTGCCAGTTTCCCTGCGCTTGTCAGTTTCGCACACCCCTTCCCCAATAAAAGACTTGACTGTTCAGCTGCTAGTCACTTACTCTCTACTGGCCTGCTTTGCTCTATTCTGGAGCTATCTGGGCCCTGCTGTCTTTTGGTATATTTCTTTCTTTCATATCACTTTAATGGTGGTCCCAAAATGGGATTTGCTAGGTTTTGTCTGGTGTGATATCCAATTGATACAGGACACGAGAATTCTTCAGCAAATTAACTCGTTTATTGCAGACGTCTGAACATAGGAGGTCCCCTCTTTGAAGGCAGAGGGGCCCCGAACTCAGGCAAAGCAACAACGTATATAGGGTTTTACTGCAGGAAATAAAGGTATTGAAATTTTCTTATTGGTTAAACTAGCTAGCACCTGTGCACAGATGCCAACAAACTACATACTATCCCATAATTTCCTTAGCATGTTGTATGTTCTTCTAAAAATCTCCACCTCTGGGCATGCTCCTTGGTATTATAATAGGCTGACCATATTTCCTTGAGACAAAAACGGGACATTGGGATGGCAAAACAGGGCAGGGCTGGGTGACGGGCTGGACTGGCAGACAGGAACTTCTCCGGTTTTCTCGGGCTGGGAATCTCCGGATTCCTTCGTTTGCGAGAGGCAAGGCTGGGCTGGAGAGTCTAGTGAACAGTTGTCCTTGACAAGCCATTCCTCTTCTGGCTGTGCTTTTACGTTCTTTTCTTCCTGCTGTTTCAAGGCAGGAGCCGATTGGCTTGCCCTTTGATCACTGCCTCTCAGCTGATCCTGTAGGTAGCACTTTAACTCAACAGTAGGCAAAGGCTTTCAGTATCATATGTGAACTAAGTTCATTGTAAATCAATAGTTTAAAACCATGTTTGAACCAAGCCACTGTTACTGTCTTCAACTGGATTTTCTATTTTCCTTAGAACCGCATAAAGGAAACATTAGGGGATTGGATGAAACAACCAATCAACACAAATAAATTTTTTATTCTAAGTTCTGAACGAAACAGCCTACTGGACATGTTCCATTGGAAGTCTGAGTATTCTGTATTCCAGGAAAACAAAATCTGAAGCCCAGGGAAACTAGAATTAAAAACAAGCCCTAACTACCTTAAAAAAAAAATCTTCAAGCCACAAAGTAGATGGAATAGTAATCCATGCTGAATGCCATCAATCATCCAACTACAGAAAAAAAAATTCTCCCTATTAGAACCAAAGCCACTCAAAACATTCTGGGGCAATGTTTTGAGGGGGCTGGTTTGTTCTGAATTTAGTATAAAACTCCCTTAAAAAACAACTTTTACATGACCCTGCATTCTAACTACTCTGTATTTTTTCTCTTTAGCAAAAATTTATTTGCAGCAGAATCTCAGAGCTTGAATAGGCAAGCAGAAGTTTTAAATACTATAAACACTACCCATAGTTAATTCAAAAGCAAAGAAGAGAGAAAATTTAACTTAGCACTCACAGCATTCACACCAAAGGCCGCAATACTAACTGCATCAATAAACACTTTAAGGAGCATCTAGGACAGTGTTGCTCAACCTTGGCAACTTTAAGATGTGTGGACTTCAACTCCCAGAATTCCCCAGTCAGCCAAAGTTGAAAAATACTGATCTAGGAGATCAACCTCTTGAAAACCAGTTTTGTGTACCAACAGAGCAGAAGACTGCTTTTCTTTCCCATTAAAATCAAGAAGCCTCTTCATTGTAGTCCAGCCTTCAGGGATGAGGCTCTTGGGAGTAACTATTCCTTCAATTGCTTGTCTATTTCCATTTATGGCACAACGATTCCTAACTACTCTACAGGCACCGTACACTGTTGCTTTAAGCTCTATAAGCAAGCATACATGCAGGGAAAAGTTAGCAGGTATTTATGCATTTCCCTTGTAACTGCACAGAGGGTAGGGCTGGGCAGAGATCTGGATTCAAAGGGCAAAATGTCATTTGAAGCACAGGTGGGGGCGGATGTCACACATGCCGGGAGCATCTTAACCCAAAAGGATCTTTTCCTGGGGTTAGGAAGCCAAGGGATTCAAGGAAAAGACACAGCGGCAGGGACAGGCGCCAAGGGCATGTCCATCCATGATCCGACCGGATCGCTGCGCAGCCCCCTGAATGGTGAGCTTTGAATTGTGCAAATAGTGTGAGAATCTGACTTGCCTGCTGTTGTATTTTCTATCAGGCCTCTTATGCAGTTGATTAGGAGGTTTCCGTAGACCAGCCTTTCTCAGCCTGTTGACCCTGGAGGAACCCTTGAAATATCTTTCAGGCTTCGGGGACATCCTGCACATTCAGGCTCAAAGATAGGCCAGAAGTTACAAAATTATTTTATCAGTTTTCATCTGTAGGCCTGTATATGTGCACTAACAGTGCTCTTAAACTAAAACTAAAGAATGAAACTTACCTCTTTAATGCGTAGTTGCCCGAATTTGAAATAATTTTTTAAATAAACCATGATCTCCCCAGGAACCTCTAGTGACCTCTCGTGGAACCCTGGGGTGCCACAGCACCTTGGTTGAGAAGCCCTGCTGTGGACTGTAAGTAGATGCTCACTACTCCATATTCTTATTCATTCTCCAAATGGTCCTATCACCTTTTCTGTACTGTCTCCTTTTGTTCCCACCGATTCATTTATAAATCATTTTTCCCACATCTATTCAGCATCTTGTACATTTGAACCCTGGTTGAGCAACCATTCTGTAGACACGTTTCCTTCTTGTAAGCCCTCCCCCACCAATGTGGTTCACAAGAGGGTAGTGGATTAAAATAGGGGTACAAAACTTTTATTAAGCCACAGGCCACCCTTTGAAAGCCACCTCAGGGACTGCCCTAGGAGTAGATCAAAGGATTTGAAAAGGGGTGGGGTGAGAATTACATTGTACAAAAATTAATATAGAGTTGGATAATTAACATTTAAGCATATTGTGGAGACTCCGATATCATCTCTGTTGCGTACACCAAGCTGTCACGTTATGCCATAGAGTCATTGAGAGTTGGGTAGCATACAAGTATGATAACTATTTATTTATTTGGGCACAGCCTGTTAAATGAACACGGCTGTTGTGTTTTATTAACTTGGGTATAGACTGCTGTGTGAACCCTGCTTTATACTGATCTCCATCCCCCAACATCTCGGCTGATCCCACATTTAAAACTCTACAAGCATAAAAAAAAAGCAGGGAATTATTGTTTTCGTCCCAGTTTTCTAAGGAACTGCGCAGCTGGTTCTGCTGCATAAACATCTCTGCCAGATGTTTTTGCACCGAAGACGAAGCCTAATTCACAACCAGCAAGCTTCACCTCTGAGCTCGCTCGGAGTTCCCCACTCCTGCTTTGCTCACAATGGCTCTCTGCACAGGCCGGTGCACCCTCAGCCAGCATAACTGAAAAGAAACGAAGCCACAACCTGCAAGCTGCCGAAGGAAACGAACGAGGTTGCAGGGCCTCGTGTGAGCGGCGGCGCTGTAGAACCTGAAGGGCAGGAAGCGGGACAGGAAAACTGGAGATGGCCCAGGGGAGGAGGGCGAATACGTGGAGCTGGTCCAGCTCAGGGGCCAGGCGAAATGCAATCGCCCTGCTTGCTACAGGTGACCCTGAGTACCCACATTTAGCAGCCTGAGCAGGTTGCAAACGCATGCAGGTGTTGATCTCTCCGTAAGAGAAAATCTATTCTCCTCTCTCATACGTGTGGTCAGGTTTCCAGAGGGGAAGTGGGCGATGAGCAGGGGGCGTCTGGCAGGATGTTCTGCTGAATAACCACAAGAGCGTTTCAGTCGCTTTCCCACTCTTCTTGGTCTGGACACGTCGAGGAAACTAACGGCTCTGTAGGGAATGCGGGTTTGACACGTGTAAAGGGGACAAACATACAGATGCTAAAAAACCAAGCTTGTACGGAAAAGCTACGCACATCCTGTAAGCTGTGGGGGGGGGGGAAGGGGCTTACTGTATAAAAGCCCAAGGAAAGCTGTGCTCGGGGCCTCCCTGCCTTAAGCGGGAGGACCACCTTTCTTGTAGCTACAATAAACAGGTTTAATCGAATTCTCCGGTCTGGCGTGGTAACGGGTCGAGCGGCGCCGGACTAAACGGTCCTACCCCGTTTCGGGGACAACCAACCAAGGGCAACGCGTGTTGCAAGAGACTGGAGTCAGAGTGGCTGCGAAAGTGCAAGCAAGCAAGTTGCAGCACCCAGCCGGGAGGGAGGAGCGAGCTTTACGGCTGCCCGGGCCGTGCAGAAAGTGAGGCGGGCGGAGCGGCTCCCGGGCAGTCGTCGTCGGAGCGGGGAACTGCAGCAGCCCAGCCTAGGTCGGTAGGCATTGCTTTTGGCCGCCCTGGGAGTAGGTGGGGGGCGCGTGCGGCTGGGAAAGGGGCGCGTGGTTCCTTGCGCCCGCTGCGCCCGGAGGGCGAGGAAGCGTTTTGCAAAAGTTGCCCCCGCTTCCTAGCGTGCTTGGTGCGACTTTCCTAGACATGCGTGTGTGTGTCTATGTGTAGGCCGGGTGGTGGTTCCCCCAGAGACAAGTGGAAAGTGCAAATCCCTCTCCCCAGCCTTCCCCCTGGGCCTGGGAAACCTGCTCACGTGCACGCGTAACAGACGCGCACCGACGTCGTACTAAGTAGGGCTTTCTTTACTCTGGAAGAAGCTCTGCTTGGCTCCCTCAACCCCTCGCTTGCTTCGGGGAGGGAGAAAGGGTGGGTTTGCAGTAGGGCTGCGCAGAAAGGCAGGGGGGTTGCGCCCCGCCCAGCCCACGGGAGGATTTCACTGCTCTGTTGCACAACTCGGCCGTGGTTCAGAGTGTAACTCGACATTATAGTATTTAGATTCTGGCATGATTGCGAAATGGAATGGCCCTTGTACAGAGATTGAGCAAGCACCTTACTTCGATTTAAGGCTAATCATGGATTTTTTTTTTAATTCTTTAGTGCCAGTGGAAAATAGGCCGAGTTCTTGCCTACCCTCCAGACTGGTTCAACTGTAGCTGGTGGTTGGCGTGAACAATTGCTCTGCCCTTGAGCATAGAAATTCCCCTATGTCAGGGTGGAGGGAGTGGGAGTTCATATTGGCAGGAGATATTTGTTATTTTTTGGCACAAAGTGAGGTCTACCTGCAAGACACAAGCCAGGTGTAGATTTTCCACCTGTGAGAATTCAGCTAACGCTGAACCAAGACAAGTGTGAGGGTAAGGTAAAAGGGATTTAACATGTGTTGCCTATTTTGTGGGTGGGGGGGGGAGAAAGTAGAAAGAAACACTATCCATGCATATCACTTGTTATAAATGGTCCTTTAGTTTATTACTTAATGAGAATTTATTAAATGATCAGAAGAAAGACCCAGCATCAAGGACTCCACAAATTTACAGTTTATCACTTTACCCCTGGAGAAAGCACAGCAGAAAATGGCTTTTTATTCCTTCTCTTGCAAAGAAGCCTTAGAGGGGTTTTTTTGCCTTATGCTTGGATTAAATTTACTTTAGATCCAGATTAGAACAGGGCTATCTGCAACAAAGCAGGACATATTATGGCAAGTCTTGAAGTGCCAGAAAGGCTTTACAGTGATGTGCTGAACATGCTGGGATGCTGCGAAAGTACACCTTGTTCCTTGCTTACCATCAAAAAACAGACCAGTCAGCCAAGCTGGCTTGTTTTCTGCTGGTAACTGCCAACTACCAGCTAGGAGCAGACTGGCTGCTGGCCTAGGTTTTTTGGGGCTTTTTTGGACAAAAAATAGCTAAGAACAATTACTTGCCAACCTGGAAACATAACATATATTTCTAGATGGAAGACATTAAATTTGTCTTGGTTAGGAAGAATTGCAGAATATTTTACCAAAACTGAATTTTCAATTTCAAATGATTCCAATTCCTATTGAGAAAAGGTCCTAAACAACAGGCTTAGAAAAGCAATGAATAGTAAAAGGCCAAGGATAACATTCAAGAATTTGCAAGAGTCAAAAGAATGAGAGAGCCTAGCGGTTCTGAATTTCAGATCGTATTAATGTGCCAGTTGTTTAAATAGGTTGGTACCCTCTAGGTGACTACATCTCCTAGAATTCCATTGGTACTACATCTCCCAATATTCATAGCCAGCATAGGCTGAGAATGTGAGGTTTAATGTTCTAAAACATCTGATGGGAGCCAGGTTGAAGAAGGCTATCCTTAACTAGGATATAATGCTGGAACTGGCTGACATACCTCTCACAGAAATAAAGCTCTGACTCTTGCAGCATATTAAGCCATGATTTAATTGTGATTTACTGAATAAATCCCAGTTGGCTAGCTTCACACAACATGCTAAGCAATGAACCCTAGTTTACAGAGCACGGGCTGGGTGCACATGACCCACTGAGAAACCATGATTTATAGGCCACAATAGCTGGCTTTACATCACACATGGAAGCTGAAGAAATCACGTAGTGGTTGAGTGCAAGATGATTTCCCAGTCAAAAAGTGCGGGTCTAACTTTCTGTTTGGGCACTGGGTCAGTTCAATTTTAAGTCTTTATATGCAGGTCATAGTCGAAAGTTTAGGGACAGACTGAGATCAGTGGAAGACGTTGGTTTTAAATACCAGAGAATGTTAATCTGGAAAATAATTGCTCACTGAGTTTGGATTCCCACCATGCTTCTTCCCTGTAATTGCTAACTCACATTTCTGCTCAGTGGAATCTTTTGCTTCTTAATAGTTGAGCCCCGTGGCACACCTTTGCTTTTTAAATGGAACCTCTTTAATTGGCTGCAGCAGCAATTTAGAAAAGCTGTAAAGTTAGGCCTAGCTTATAAAAGGCCCCAGCTCTGCCAGGGCAGACAGAAGCCCTTCTTGCGAAGCCTCAAGAGAAAAAGAAATTTAATGCATGAGTGTACAGCAAAGTGCAGAGGAAAAAAGATGTCTTCAGTCAGGTCTGGGTGAAGTGCAGTTTATTTTCATAAGTGCTGTTCAATCAGCCTTGACTAAATGTATATTATTTGGCCTCCCCCTTCCCCCCCCGCGATATGGCAGATGAGAGAAAAAAAGTTTTTGCTCAGTTGCAAGGTTCTTACACTATGCAACCTTTAACCAACAGGAATGTTTGCAGATTGGGGTGTGTCGGTCTGTATGTAACTGCAGTGATCTGCCTGACTGGAGGTGCATTGCTTGGGACCCAGTGCTGGTCACAATAGCAAAGGCTGGGCCAGCAGTCAACACTTGGCCTGCATAGGATGCAAGACCATGAATCTGGTCCTCTGAGGCAGGAACTCCAGAAGGCAAGCTTGCCTCTGTTGTATCAGAGGAGTTTGCTGCCCTCTGTGAGCACCAGAAATTGACTGGGGGATGCTTGCTCACTTGGGGGGGGGGATGGGAAAGGGAAGGGAAAGCTTTTAAGTTTCTTTGACCAAAGTGAAGGATGTTCCTGACTGACAGAATCAAAACAAAATATTTTGCTGTGGAAATTGGCTTGTTAAACTCCAGCGTGCAAAGAGGTTGCTGCTGGAGTTGTGCATCCTTTTGATTCAGCACAAACAACTGCAAATGCATTTTTGTTTATTTGCATCTGTACGTTCAGGGTTGACTGGTCTGGTCATTCATTTAGTTGTGCAGCTTCATTTTAATCGGCTTGAACAAAACCTGCATTTTGTATGGGGTTGGGATTCAGGAGCTGGGTGAGAGCCCAGTGTTTGAGTCAGGACTAAGTCATGGAAGGTCACTGTGTGACTTAGGGCCAATCTTTCACTCTCCCTCTAAGCAGATCCTAATCAAGTTCTTGAGCTCTTGGAGGAAAGGTAGGATATAAAACGAACAAATGTTCTTGGGCTTGGATAGGTCGACTTTACATACAGCTGCATGCTGTCTGGTTCGCCTGTCATGCTAAATCATCTTGTTTGGTTGGGGTTTGGCTTAGGTGGGATCAGGACCAAAAGTTATTGGGCCAGCACAAAAGCTAAAGTACAGGTAGTTCTTGACTTACGATCATGATTGGGACCAGAATTTCCATCGTAAGTCATTGTGGTCGTAAATTGAGTCACCATGTGACCAGACCCAATTTTACAGCAGTCATTAAGCGAATCATGTGCCATTAAGTGAATCACCATGTTGTTAAGTGAATCCGGATTCCCCAACGAAAATTGAAAAACATGATCACGTGACTGTGGAACTCTGCAGCCAGTCATAAATGGGATCCAGTTGCCAAACGCCCCTAACGCAATTGTGTGACTGAGGGGGGTGCAACGTTTTGCAAGGTTCAGAAGTGTTTTACAGGCCGTAAAGCACCCATTCTGAGGCCATTGTAACTTCAGACTTTCGTTAAACGAACGATTGTAAGTCAAGGACTACCTGTAGATGTAACTTTAATTTTAAATAAATAAGTGTAATTCACAGGATTGGTGTCTGGGTGTTTAATAATTTCCTGTTTTTTTTTCCTGTACATAAAAAACTGTTTGTAGAGGCCTTCTCCAGTTGTGGCTAGTAATCCAAGGTAAGTCAGCTTATGTCTGCCGGGTGGCAGAAGTGGTAATGCTCTATTTTGAATGTTGTATGTTTTTCTTCCTTTCACTCTGTGTTTCAGGTCTTTGGTGAAAAATGGCCAAAATGCTAAACTTAAATGAATTAGGGGATGTTGAGGTGACCCTGGCGTATGTCAGATACGCAGTCCTTCTCCTTGTGAAAATGATGCTTATGAGCACGATCACAGCTTTCTTCCGAATGAAAAAAAAGGTGAGAGATGATAGTGTGGCCTTTGAGAAGCAAAAGCGCAGTTGGAGTTACAGAGAGCAGTAGATGGGGCAAGGCTTGGGAGTCCAACTCTGCATGACCGTGATAAGCCAGGAATTGTTTGAAAGTTGTGCTTTCAAACCCATCCCAAAAGCCCCAGGTTGCTAAACACAACACGCTAAACCATCATGTCTTTGGCTTTTTAATTTATAATGGTATAACATTATGTACAAACTAGGCCTCTTTTTTTTTAATAAACCATGATTCAAAATAGCCTGGTTATGTATGTAGAGATTGCTTTATTCCATTTGTGTACTGCCATAATTCAGTCATGACTCTCGGGTTTACATAGGTATAATAACATTAAAACATCTATAGTAAGTTAAGGTAAATAAAACATCCATGGTAGGTATGATAATAATAATAGTAATAATACCCAAAGATCTGAAAAAGCATTTGGACCCAATAGGAATGGGCAGAATCTCAATTCATCAGTTACAAAAAGTTGCATTACTAAGAACAGTGCACATGTTTACAATATCTTTAGCTTTCCTAGATCTTTCAGAAGGATCAGATAGACAGAAGTACCAGATCCACTCAGAACTATCTGATAAACTGTGTGTAAATAGCAATATTATTGTATTGACAACGATAATAATGGTAGTTGTAGTAAGGCAGAATGGCATATAACTTCATTCAGTCACCTCCAACAATACAACACGTTCAACAGAGAGGGGGGCATCTTAGTTTATAAATGCTGTTCACATTTGATTGTGAAGGGTGAAAGGTCCCCTGTGCAAGCACCGAGTGATGTCTGACCCTTTGGGGGAACGCTGCTTTCACAGTGTTTTCTTGGCAGACTATAGAGCGGGGTGGTTCGCCATTGCCTTCCCCATTTGATTACCAGAAAAGAAAAAAAGGCTATAAAGTCTTTTATTTTGCTAATTGTATGATAGGTTCTCTGTTGTGGGGAAGTCAAAGAAATTGACTTTTTTTTTTAACCATACCCTATGGATAGTCTTGGATAGCAGAAATCAAGATGTGACCTTGGGTAGCTTTTCAGCTCCTTTTTATGCCTCATGCTGACTCTGGCATGGTACCTCATGATGTCTTCTGTTCTGTGGACCATTCTCTTGAGTAGGCGTTCGCTAGTCCTGAAGATACAGCATCATTTGGGAAAGGAGAGAATGCAAAAAAGTATCTGAGGACTGATCCTGATGTGGAGCGTGTACGCAGGTAATCCAGGAGTTTCTTATCAAGTAGACATGTAAAGAAAAAATAATAATACATGGGGTGGTGGAGTGCAAAAGGCTCTCACCAATGTGCCCGCACTTCATTTTCAATCACTGGCTTAGAAAAATATTGATAGCTCCTTCCCTCGGTCCATTAATAACCCTGTTGTTTCTTTGATGATCCTCTGTAGGGGTGTGCAAAATGTTCCGTGACTGTATGCTTGCACACCCCTATCTCTCTACTCTCCTGGCCGTGTTTATGATAGCCTGTGCTGTTGCAATGTCTTGAGTTTGCATATTTAATTCCCACAGTCAATATGCCATCTAATTCACACCAGAAATTGGTAGTAGCGTGAATTGGCCATGCCATTGTTCCGGTGCTGATTTCTTGAATATAATCTGCTGCTTCCCCTTTTTAGTAACAAACAAACAAAAACATGAGAGTTGGAGGGAAGGAAAAAATATCCCAAGGCCGATACTGGGATTGTCTTGTTTCCCTCAAATAGAAAATTAAGCTCAAGTTTTTATTTGGATGGATTTATGAGCTTATGAACAGAGCAGATGGCGCTTAATCTAGAAAAAATTAACCTATTTTTCTGAAGATTAATTTGAGTTTCAAAAGCAGTTGTTAATGTTACCAGTAGGAAAATCCTACGATTGGGACTGTTACTATTCTAGGACTAGCAGATCTGGGCTGCAAAAACCAATGCCACCACGAGGTAGCAGCAGCAGCTCTTTGTGGTCCCCTAATGGTCATTTGGATTATTACAGCTCAAATTCAATGACGCTTTTTTACCCATTGCCAGTAAGCAAAGTTCTCACCACGGTTTTCCCCAGAGTTTGCAGAATGGGTATGTAGAGTTGTTGAATAACTTGAACTAGCATATCTTGAGCATGTGTCCTTGAAGATGTGGTGTCCAAATTAAATGCTGAACACTTTCAGGAGTTTCCTATGTGGTAGGCCTTGGAATCACAAGTGGAGATTGGTAGGATAGTCATGTTTGTCAGAAAGTGGCCCAGACTGGAAAGCTAGCATCTCAGCTGTAGCATGATTTGACTTGCAGGAAGTGTTTATTCCATCTCCCCACCCCTCACCCCAACCTTCATATGGTGGAGTGCTTTGCCTATTTTGAGAGCAACATATTCAGCAACATGTTCTGTGAAGTCCTTAAATTCTGCTTTTCTGGTTGGGTTCTTGCTTCCTATAAAACTACTATAGATCACCATGATGTGTGAATATAGCACCATTGTAGATTGTGAACGATGGGTTATATTTTAGCCTTTTGAGTGAACCTAGCTACCTGCGTTTTATTCAGTAAGATAGGGTTATGTAAACTGTAACTAGGGCCACGTGCAGACTTTGTCCCTTGCTCACCTGATTGCAGCTTAGAACATTAACTGCTGTGCCATGTCTTGTCCTCTGTCTCCATCCTGTTGAAGATGTATGTGTGTACATAGAAAACTGAGGGAAGTGAGCAATTAATAGAGGGATGCCTGGAAGATTGGGCCCAAACGTGCCAAATTCTTTTAATTTAACTTAGTCTTTCCTCAATCTGGTATCTTCCAGATGTTTGGGGCATCAGTTTCTTGTCTTTCATGGCACATCATAGTGTTTTCCTTGCTGCCTGGGGACAATAGGAATTGAAGTCAAACACCTCCTGAGGGCGTCAGATTAAGGAAGGCTGCTTTAACTGGTTTTTAAGATAGCTAGAATAAAATAGTCTCATCTATGCAGCAGTGGTTTAGATTACATGAAGGTGTGGCGTATTTTCCAGGGCAGGAAAATATGTAGATATATGGACTTCCTGTGGGTACCAAATATAAAGAAACCTCTGACGCTGTGAATCTCCTTTGCTTCTTTTCCTAGAATCCATCTCAACGACCTTGAGAACATAGTTCCATTTCTTTTCATCGGATTCTTCTACTCTGTTAGTGGTGTCACCCTCTCCACCGCTTTGATGCACTACCGAATTTTTCTTGGTTCTAGGATCTTCCACACAATTGCCTACCTGGTACCTCTTCCCCAGCCCTGTAGAGGTTTGGCTTGGATGGCTGGTTACTTAGTTACCTTTTCAATGATATACAAGCTTGTGATGGTTGGTTTCAGTATGTCTTAGAGAAGAAAGCTAGTACCATTTTCAGCCTATGTACTTCAGTAGTGCCTTGTCCATCCAATAGAAGAGATCCTCCCTCCCTCCCTCCCTCCCTCCCTCCCTCAGGTTGAACTGTGGAGCTCTTGGCATTCTCCGAGCTTGGTTGTTTGCTTGCAGACGTTTTATTACCAAACTAGGTAATTTCATCAGTGTGAGGGACTGTGTGGTTTGTTCCCTGTTTACATACAGTAGCTTGCTGTGCCAGTTTTGGTGGGGGTGTGGTTTTCTCCTTGGTAGTTCCTTGATTCAAGGATTCAAGGAACTACTTTAATCAAGGAACTACCAAGGAGAAAACCACACCCGCACCAAAGCTGGCATGGCAAGCTACTCTACGTAAACAGGGAGTGAACCCCACACTCACTCGCACTGATGATGTTACCTAGTTGGGAAGTGTAGCATCAGCAAACAAACAATCAAGCTCAGAATGCCAAGGACTCCACCATTAGTTCTTCCTCAGAGAAACTCCTTCACATCTGCTGCTCAACTTTCCAGTGTTTATGCATACTCTTTCTGTTTCTCAAACAAGTTAAGATTGTGAGCCATGACAGCGAGATGAAACCAACATACATGGAGGCAGTTTTTTTTGGAAGTGGCAGATGTGGAAGGCTGACAATAAGACAGTGTTCTCTAACATAGGACCATCTTGATCTGTGGGGATCATTATGATTGGTTCTGGCTGGGAGTGATGAAAGTTGTAGACCACCATATTTGGAGAGCCCCCAAGCTGGGGAAGGCTATAAGGAATGACCACCCTCTTTCTGGTGTAATCCATCAAGTCTTTCTTGGGTTTGCTGCAGAACTCCCTTGATTCAGTGCCATGAAAGGAGGGAAGTTTTTCCCCCACTTTCTAAGCCCTGGAAACTGGCCTACATAAGTGATGGTCGAATGCTTCTTTTCTAGGATATTAATTCTTTAGTTTGTAATTTTTGGGAACTGCATTATCTCTGCAATAAATGCAGACCAGATCAGAAGCAAATATGGCTTATTCTATGTTACATCTTGAGTGGTTGAAATGCAGCTTTCCAGATGGCCTCGGAGTACAGCTCCTTTTAGCTGTGCTAATTGATGGATGTTGGGAGTTCAGCAGCATCTGGAGAACCACACATTTTGATAGGCCCTATGATTGTAGATCTGGGAAGTAAGCATTGTACTTGAGGCTCACAAAGCATGTCTCAGTTCCAGCTCTTTAGCCCTGTTAACTTCCCATCTTCATCATGAGTTTGAGTGCTTGTTTTGAGCCTATGGTTCCTGAATAGTAATTCAGTAACATCTGGAGAGTCGTAAGTTCCCCATCCCTGTTCTATGTTTTGAGTGCACAAGGCCATCCTAGAAATTATAATCCAATACAGATAATTTGCCCAGAAAGTATGGGCTTTGAATGTTTCACTATACTTGATATTCCACATGTTGTATCAGCATTTCAAATACTTTGGTTAAATTTAGGTTCCAGTTCCAGTTTATGTTTGTTAGATTTGAACCTTGTGAACAAATTCCTTTATTCCTGCCTTCTCCTTCATGTGTTGTCTTAGCTCAAACTGATTGGAATGGCTCATGCAAGCGTTAAGATTTTTAATGTGCACCAACTCTCTTTTGAGGGCATATATGAATGGTAATTTTCTACATATGCTATTTTGGGATGTATCTTTTTGAAGCATAAATAATAAAGACAATGGCAGGAAAAAAATGTGTTGGATTTTTTGTGGCTTTTTTTTTTCTTCTTGACTACAGTCAGCAAATAAGATGTCACAAAGAATCAAGGTCTCAAAGCATCAAGTTCTTTGAAGAATATTTACTTTCATAATAAGATACTGCAAGCAATGCCAGTCCTTGTTGTAAAAGAGACTTTGATACAAATAGGTGTTTTAACCAAGTCCTGGAATAAACACCAGGAATGAAATTTCTCTTAGTCTAATGTAACCTGTAAAAAGAGAGGAAACTGTTTTAAGTGGCTCTTACTATGTCTTAGCAGCTTCCTTGTAATTTTCATTTCCTATAAAACACAAGGGTCAATTGGACCCTTCAAGTCTGTCTCCAGGAACAATAATACATGCCCAGCAGCTTATATATGTACTAGGAATGGGTAACCAAGTTTAGCTCAAGGATTGTCCTCCATCCTGCTTGACAGACTGGGTAACATCAAGGATAAAGCTTGAGGAAGAGGGACAAGGAGTAATGTTCTCTGCTTTTGTAGGCAAGACAAAATCCACTGGGTCCCAGAACAGGACTTCTGAGCATTGAGCAGTATAACACACTCCATGAACTACATTAATGATTTACAAGAACAGAGCATCATGATATGGCCAAATGCCCAGAAGTGAAGTACAGTGTTTTCTAATGGATGGATGGATGGAGGGTGCTATTAAAGAGAATCGGGGACTTGGGGTGAGAGTGCTGAGCCGCCTCTTTCTTAATTTACATAAAAAGTACCTTTTTACGTAAATTATGTAAAAAGGCTTGACCTTTCCTCCTACCGATACTGACGAACCAGCCATGGAGAAAGGAGAACTGCTATAAGCATGTGCCTCCCACTCCCTGCAGTCAGTCCAGAAGAAAATCATGATTGATGGTATTGAAAACCACTGAGCAAGAAGATCCAGGATGATTGCATCTACCCCTTCCTGGCTTCACCACAGGTCAACTTCAAGTGCAATTGATGCTGTCTTTGAACTATGTCCCAGCTTGGAACCCAACTGGAAATGGTCTAGATTAGTGTTTCTCAACCTTGACAACTTTAAGATGTGTGCACTTCAACTCCCTGAATTCCTTAGCCAGCATGCTTTATCCTTTACTTAAACTGATCAGTTGCTCAAACTGATTGGAGTGTCATGCAAGGTTTAAGGTTTTTAATGTGCACCAACTCTTTTGAGGACATATATGAATGGTAATTTCAACATGCCCTATTCTGGGATGTATCTTTTTGAAGCATGAATAATAAAGACAACAGGAGGAAAAAGTGTTGGAATTTTTGTGGCTAAAAGCACAGAGGATCCTATGCTCTTCCATAGAAGCCAAAGGCTCAAATTCTTTCCAGGTAACTGAACAAGACTATCTCCAACACCTGAACTGGACCAGCCCAGTTGGAGTCCAATTCCAAGCAACTTTATGTGCTGAATGCCTAGAATACTTCTCATAGTGGCCCAACAGATGCTGTTGGAGTTAAACGAATCACCCAAAAATGAGCTGCTGGCCGGATATCAACAAATATGATGAGAACAGAGAAATGCCTATATTTGCTGCCATTATCACCACAACGTAGTCCCTAATATGGACTCTTACATGGAAGTTTTACAAAGCAGAAGAAATGCTTGTGATATTAGAGGCATATTGGTTGGGGACATGAATATATATGTTGTTTTATTTGTGAACACTGTTAACTGACAACTCTAATGATTTGCAGCGAATGTTAGTCTCTGATGTAAGAAAGAATATGCAACTGAAAAAGAATATATCAAAGACCAAAGTGACTGTAAGTTATAAATAGTAAGGAAAAACAACAAGCCAAAACCCTAGAACAAGTAGGTTGATTTGTGTATCTTGGTAGAATATTTAATAAAGATGGGGAAAATTGAGAAATTTTTAAGAAGTGCAAATATTGGTAGAGATATATGTGGCCTTTTATGAAGAATTTATTGAAGTAAAAGTGGTTGTGGATAAGAGTATCCTGTCCACTTTTTTATATGCACCTGAAACTTTAAATTGAATGTTGTAGGTGGTCAAACAAGAAGAGATCAGGTCAAGAATGAATGGGTGTTGAATGAGTATGGATTGAATACTCAAGTGAGTGACCAGTATGAAAAGACTATATTAAGTTGGTTTGGTCATGTAGAGAGAATGAGGATTAAATCACAAAGCAAATGTATAAAGGAAGAGTGGATGGGTCTGAAGTGTTCAGGGAGTGCTTGCTCCCTGAAGCTAGCAGGAACCAACATTTTCCAGGCCAAACAGAATTGTAGCTCTGTTGCAGCCCTACGACCTTGAAGGAAGTAGTAAAATACTCATTGATTCAGAAAAAGCCTTCATTTGAAACCCTGGAGCATGGACTGGGACTCTCTTTTTCTCTCATGTTTATAAATTCTGTCGAGTCTGGAAGCTTCTGCTGTTACGTAGTTATAGAATGCAGGGTTGAGTTTCTGCAGAGTAGAGATTCATTGCTGGCTGAAGCATTCTGTCCTTGGACGGAGTTGATGGGATCTTGAGAGGTGAGAAGCTTAAGAATCCAGAAGCATGAGAATTGAAATGTTTTATAGAAATAATGTTTATTATAGTTTAAATTGGAGTAAGATTGATACTGATTTATGTATATCTTTGTTGTAGAAAGTTGGAAGTCACTTTGTAGTAGGGTTTTTTTTTTGTATTTTCACACCTTTTTAGTTTTTTTCTTCATAGGTTCTTTTGTTTCTTTAGTTTTTATATGTTGAAAAAAAAGTGTTTAAAAAAAATCAAGCAGCAGTGTATGAAGTCATGTATGGATATGGTGGAAGCAGGAATAATTTGTAAGGATAGAAAGATGTGGAGAGAGAGTGAAACGTTTTGATATAAACTAGATTTAGCTACATTTCATTTTCTTATCTCGTGCCTTTAATTTCTATGGCTTATTATTTCTTACTCTTTTTCTGCACTTTGCATTACATTGCTTACCCTGTCAGAGAAGAGCATGATTGGTATGGAGATGTATCAAACTGACATAACACGAATGCTGCTCTGGATTCCTCAAGACCCCAACATGAACTTGTTTCCACATCAGTAAGTTGGGATAATGGACTGAGATGTCCTATGGAGGCTAAGAAACTGGAGAAAACATGGGCAAGAGGCTGCATCTTCAATTTAGTTTCTCCACCTAGGCTAGCTGGTTTTTATGATGTTTTATCCTGAAGTTTGTACTTCTACATGAGGTATTACATCCCTCCCTCTTTATCCTGTATGCCTCTTGAGTAAAAGGCACCCCTAAGTAAGGCCCCTTTGTACTGTTTAATTCTCTGGGTTGCAGAGGAGAGGACATTTCTTGAAAGCTTGAAGACAATTTAAAGAAAAAAAGCTATATAACTGAATAAAATGCAGTTTTATTGCAGCTCAATTGTTAAGCAACACATTAAACTTTGACCATATGGAATCATATTGTCTTGTCTTACCATTCTGTCACTAGGAGTCAGTTCAAAGGCTGAGAGTGCACAGCCTTTGGTATGTGGCATGCAAGCCTCTTTCCAAAAACCCACAGAACCCTTTTTCTTTTATAGCAATCCAGACTTGATCGATCCAAATTTATTTATTTTTTATTTTTATTTTATTTATCTAATTTATCCCCGCCCATCTCCTCCCGTCGGAGGCCTCTGGGCGGTTTACAACAATTGATTAAATCCATCGATTCTTCATAAATAGATGGATTCCAATTTTTTTGGAATACATATATTTTTAAAGTTAGCATCTTTAAATCATAACTCCCAGGAAGTTAAGTTCAATGTTCTCTGCCAATGTCTGGAATCCGTATTGATGGGGAGGAACGGACTTGAGCTCAGTCCTGCCAAGACTGGGTAGTTGTGGATTTGGGGCCTCAGTGCTTTCCAGCTTTAGTCTTAGATGGGGTTGCACTTCCTCATTCGAGACTGGTCACAATCTGGGGGTCATCTTGGACTCATAGCTCCTGCTGAAAAAGCAGTGGTCAGAGGACCTTTGCACAGCTTATCGGGTGTTCCAGTAGCATCCATTTCTGGATCGAGAGCCCCTCCAGATGGGCTGGTGGTGACTCGTGCCCTAGTCGCCTCACCACAATTGGACTACTACAGTGTGCTCTACATGGGACTGCCCTTGAAGACTACTTGGAAGCTGCAGCCGGTCCAGAATGCCACAGCATGGGAAATTTTGGGCGTGTCTTTGTATGCTCATATAACATCTATATTCCATGGGTTAATTGCTTCTATGTCAATTCAAGGTGCTGGTTGTCACCTTTAAAACCCTACATGGCATAAGCCCTGGTTATCTGAGGGACCACATGTCTCCCATGGTTTCTGCCTGCCCTGTGACATCTGGCATATTTTGTTCTCTCGTGGTTCCATCAATTAAGCAATGTCATCTAGCAGACTTAGGACGTGGGTCTTCTCTGTTATAACACTATCATCCCCCCAGACATTCTCATGTGGCACCAGTGGTTCATGAGCTGCACTGCTTGCCGGTAGGCTTCTGGGTACAATTCAAAATGCTGTTGTCACCTTTAAAGCCCTTCATGGCACAGGGCATGATTATCTGAGGGACCACCTATCTTCCATGGTCTCTGCCCTTGTGGTAAGATCAGGCAGAGATGGGGTACTTCAAGGGCAGCCCCATGTTAGATGCATTGCAGTAGTGCAATTCTGAGGTGACTAGGGCATGAGTGACTGCCTGAAGGGCCTCCTGGTTGAGGAAAGGGCACAAATTGTGCACAAGATGACCCTGTGCAATGGACTTCTTGGCCACAGCCGCCACCTGCTCCTTGAGCAGGAGCTGTGAATCCAGGAAGACCTTCCACGTTGCACACTAGTCTTGAATGGTGAAGGGCCACCTCATGCAAGACCAACGGTGAAAATGTTCCTGATCCAGAGGGTCCAAGCACCCTGTCCTTTCCCAGTCAGACTCAAACAGCCTCAACTGGAACAGGACTTTGACAACTTGACCTGCACAGCCCATGATAGAGATACACAATTGGGTATCATACACGTACCCCAAACTGATGGATGGCCTCACCCAGTGGCTTCATGTAGACATTAAACAGGGAAGAGAGGGTCGAACCCTGAGTAACTCACACGTGAGGGGCTGTGGCATCCTCTCTCCCCTCCTGTCAATGCTGACTGGAACTGACCATTGAAGAAGTAGGCAAACCACTGCAGCACAGTGCCTCCCACTCTTCTTCCCTCCTGTCCCCTTAAGTGACGTGCCTTTTAGAATGCCAGCCTATGAGTAGGGACTGTCTGGCCACTTTTATTTGCAAGCCTCCGGGTATTTTTGGGTGATGAGCAGATTAAAAACATCCAAAGGACATACTTCTGTGGAAAATATGAAATGTATTTAATGTAAATCACTTTTTCATTAAACGGGTTCACTTAGACCTGAATAGCAGCCAATTCTTTTCCCCCCAATATACGCTATAAAACTAAATCATCATTTTTATCATTGCCAAATTTTATTGGGCCGCTCAAAAATTGTTTTGTTTTTCATTATTCCTAAGCATGGCAGAATGTCTACAGATTCCCCTTCCTAGTTTTAGCACCTCTGATGCTACTTTTTGTTAAAGAAATTATTGAGAGCTGCCACTAGATGTCTCTCTTTGGCTTTTCGTGTTTTGCAGAAATAGAAGCAGTGGCATATCCAGATTGCAGAGTAAAATAGGTTAGGGTTTCCAGTCGGCCACCAAGAAAATTGAGGTTTTAGGCACTGTAGTAACATGGCTCAAATGGTTCCAGAAATTGCAATTCATGAAATGAAAGAAAATAGAAATGTTCTGAGAAAATATAGGGCTATTGCTGGATGTGGCAGTAACACAGCAGACCTTCTCCATTTTGGCTCATGAGGCAATCACAAAAGCCATAAGCCATGCCAGAGGACATTTTGGGAGTTCCAAGTCCCCACATCTCTCGAGCACATCAGGTTGGAGAAGGCTATACGTTGTCTAGAGAAGCAGATGCTGCCACTTCTTTTTTAAACAATTCATGTACTTCAGCAACTTGGCTGGACACAATAAAAATATTGTAGCTGTATCATCAGCTGGAACCCATTGGATGGATTGGCTGAACACACTGGAGTACAATAAGCCTGTGAACTCAACCAAATGCTGGGTAGCAATCAGGAGTTGTTAGATCTGTTTGCTGGTGTCTCAGTGTGGCGAACTACTGAGGAAGCACAGCAGGCACCTCAGTTCTCCTGTTTTGCCATCCAGCGGCTGTCAAGGTGTAAACCCCACTGCAGGGCAGAAGAAGCACCATCCTCTGGAGAACAGGAGATGGACAAGCACAGATAGACAAGCCCATTGGCCAAATCATGGCCCCAACACCCTTTTGTGCCTCATCCAGCACTCCCAGACCTTCTTGGCATGGGTGAGGCTAAACTGTTTACCCTATTTTTGAGGAGAAGTTCTGGTGGGTTTGATGGTGAGATACTTGTAACGTAAGTCTTATGAAAAGGTAAGGCATCCATTTCACCCCATTAAAAAAAAATGACACACACACACCTCCACAATCAGGGCAATTAATTCCATTTGGGAGATTTAAGGAGAAAATAGATATCTCATAAGGTATAAGTCACCCATTTTTCCTTCAGTTCCCCACCCCAAGCAAAAGACATTCAGCCAAAAATATTGATGATGTTAACTAGTCCTCAGAAGCCCAGAATATTTTTCCTGGCTTCTAGAACATTGCTTATTCCTGATGCTAAGGATCAGTCCCATGGAAGTTATCTTACTGAAGAGTCTTAGAATTTCCAGCTGCCTTGAATAATGCCTGGGTCAACAACTGTAAATCTACAGGTAATGACCTCTGTGTGGTAATTTTGATCATTGGCATGGACAGTTCATGGCCTTCTTTTGAAATTTCTTTTGATTACCACTAATATTTTAAAAAGTTGGTGGTCCTTTTTGTTGGTGAAAATCCTCAGAAGAGCTCAAAAATCCATCTGGGGATAGTGTGGTCTGTCAAAATGCCCTTTCCCAAATATCTTTGTCCAGTAGTAGAACTGGGCCAGCTCCTTGATACACCAAAGAACTGAGGGCAATACAATATAGGCGTGGAAACAATGGGAGAACTAAGACTGGGCACTGCTGAGAATTAATTTGTGATCCTACTTTGTGGCAGTGATGGTTGCAAAGAAACCATACAGATCAATGCTGAATTGTTGCAACCCTTCAGAGTGGCCAAGGATGGCCAAGAATGCTTGCTTCTCGGGTTGAGGAATGAGATGGCACCCCTTTTCTTTCTGTGTGCAAAAGTTAAGTGGACTGCCAAAGGAAAGCTAGCTCAGAGGGCACAGAGCTGCCCATATAGCCCTCAGCTTTCTTCTCTAGTACTTCATTGTTAACTTCCGGTTCTTGCCTCCTGATTGCCTCACTCTGCCAAATGGTTGTGGCAGAGTGAGGCACTGGATTGTGGTCCAGTGGTTAAATCTCTGGAGTGTAAGATCTTGACCTCTCAAAGGCCCATTGTGACCAACTAGCTGGGCAATTTACAGATGAATTAATCCATACCTGCGTGGACTTGCTTGTTATGATAGATGCTGGCTGATTCAAATCAATATGTGACATTCATTCCTGTCTGCAAGTCACTGCCTGACCCTTAGCTCTGTTGCCTACAAGTCTTCACTGTTCTCATGGCTGATGCTTGATCTTTCTTGACAATATCACATATTCTCTTCTGTTCTTGAATCCTATTGGGAAAAATATGTTAGCAGTGAACACACATTTACGCAGGGATATTGTCATTTGTCATCTGATTTGTACTGTACAGGTGACTGGACCTAAGCAGGCAACTATGATTTTCAAATACTTTTGGTCTGGGCTACTTGTCTGTAAGTGCTGGGCTTTAAGATGCTACTGATGGAGACCCAGAAGAATGAATTCAGGGCTCATGAGCCACCAGACATCAAGTTGGAATCAGATTTGATAGAGGAGGTTTACAGTTGATGTTTCCATATCTTGGAGACCCAGTTTATTACTGTCCCAAAAGAACCTGGGAACCCGAAATATTACTGCCCCAAAAGAACCTGGGAACACTTCATTGCTTTAGTAATAGTCTAACCCAGAGTTTCTCAACCAGGGTTCCATGGAACCCTAGAGTTCCAAGAGAGGTCACTAGGGGTTCCCTGGGGGAATCACAATTTATTTAAAAAAATATTTCAAATTCTGGCAACTTCACATTGAAGAGGTAAGTTTCATTATTTTTAGTTTAAGAACACTGTTAATGCATGTAGATAGGCCTACACATGAAATGAATGTAATATTTTGTGACTTCTGGCCTATCTTTGAGCCTGAATGTGCAGGGGTTCCCTGAGGCCTGAAAAATATTTCAAGGGTTCCTCCAGGGTCAAAAAGTTGAGAAAGGCTGCTCTAACCAGTCATACAACTGATGTAATTTTGAAGAGCAGGTATACGGAGAAAAACACCTGGGTCTTAAACCCTATGTTCTGTGATCTTCATTATCTTTTGGGGGATCATCTGAGAGAAAGAGTGATTACTTATAGCTCCTGGATCCCAGATTATGGACAAGTGGACTAAGCAATAGAGAGTCCATTTGCACAACCCGGTGATGAAATTGCTAATGATGCAACTTCTTTTAAAGTCATGTTTCTCATTTGGACACCACAGAACCTCCCTATTTGTATTTCATCTCCTTTCCTTGCTACTTAATCTCTGTCCTCCCTCATGGAGTGGCGACCCAGCAGACAATGTTTTAATCATTGGCTGTTCCTAGCTGAACTTTTTCGCATGTATTTAGTATTACCTCGCTTTGAGGCAGGGCCATATGGAAAAGTTATTTTTAATTCTCACGGTGAAGCTCAATTACTTAGAAGGCATTTTATTCCCATCTGCCTGGAAATAAAGCATTCAAAATCTCCTCTGTTTCCACAGCAGAGGAGAAGCAGTCTTCTAAACAGATCTACGCCCCTTATTTGTTTGGGGTTTCTAAAACTTGTTTCTTCAACTGATCCTCCCACCAAAACTTTTTGCTTCCTGAAGTGGAGAACAATATAGCGTTGTCTTCCCCCAGTTTCTCTTGCACAGAAGCCAACTGGATGTCTGTGGACCCAAGCCAGTTGTGGGGGGAGCAATGCACGCCACGTAACATTTAATTAATTAATTGATTGATTGATTAATTAATTAATTTTTTATGTTAGGTATGCTAAGTGCCTAGGCCTGGGGCCCCAAGTAGGTGAAGGGCCCCATCTCTGAGCTGTGCTAGTGACCGTTGATTGTGATATCTTCCGTGGCTGCTGTGGCTGGATTTGTTTTTCATTTATCTTAAGATTGTTTGCTGCCCAGAGTCGTTTCTTGAGATGGGCAGCTGTATGAATTGAATAAATAAATGAAGTAATAAATAACTATATAGCTTTGCCTCCAAGAAATGCAAACATTTCCAGAACTCTGCCTAACAGTAGGACCAGCTCTTTTGAGGGAGATGGGCGGTGACATAATTTGATAGATAGATAGATAGATAGATAGATAGATAGATAGATAGATGGACAGACAGACACACAGATAAATAAAGACTAGCTTGTACATGAATGGGCAGTAACCGTGTACCAATAAAATATGTATTATCTTCACAACAACCCTGTGAAGTCATTTGGCTGAAGGTGAGCCACTGGGTCTTTGGTGAATGAATGGTCACCGTAAGTTCACGGCATTTAGGGTCGCTGATGTTTTTTATTGGATTTTTATGGCCTCGTTGTGTTTTGATGTTGCAAACTTCCAGGAGTAATTTTTGTAGGTCTGGTGGTCTATAAATATGATAAGCAAGCAAGCAAACCAACTGGCCCAGGGCTAGCCAAAAAAACTCCATCCAGAGCTGACTTCATCTTGAGTGTATCAGCAATAGTTTTTATTTATTTGTTAGACTTATATCCTGCCTTTAATTCAGCTCAAGTCATCATACCCAGGGCTCTTTTCTTATTTTTGTGCCCCCAACAATAACTATGTTTTCAACTATGCTATCAAGTTCCAATGCTCCTCTTTCACATACATTTGTGAAATCATTCTTTCCCAGTTTGTTTTCAACTAAAGGATAATATGTATAATTTGTTTCCAAACATGCCATATTTTTTTAATATGCTCCCAATTATATGGATGCTGCTGTATCAGAGTAAGCTGGGGCAGAAGCCAAGAAAACAGATTTTTTTTTGTTTTGTTTTTTGCTGTTACCGCCTTTTCCTTTCAGCTTTATAAATATTTCCCTGCCATGGAGATGAATGGGAAGGCGGATAACTATGCCTGCTGCTTCATCCCATTATCTTGGAGTAACAGGAAAGGACCTGGAATTGCTGTCTTTTTAGGTGGCAGACTCATCTGCACTTGAAATGACATAGCTGGACATGGACAATCTAAACTTGCCTGTTTTGACCACCACCACCTTTTTGACCTTCTGTATGTCACCCTTTCAAGTACTGGAAGAACACTATCACTATCCCAGTTATCTTTTCTTAAGGATAAACACATCAGCATCTTTCAGTCTCTCTTCATAGTTTCATTTCCATTGTCCTTCTCTGAACCTGTTTTTTCTAAATCCTTCTTAATATGTGGTGCCCAGAATGAGTCATAGTGCTTGGTGTGGTCTAATAGTAGATTAGAATGATTATTTCCCATGATTTTGAAGTTGTACTTCTATTGATGCAGCCTAAAATTGCATTTATTTTCTTTGCAGCCACACTGCTGGCTCAGATTTGGTATGCAATCAACTATTATTCCTAGATCTTTTTGGCAGCTATGATTACCAAGCCATGTATCTCTCATCCTATATTCATGCATTTGATTTTTTTGTTTCCTAAGTGAAAAATGTTGCATTTGTCCCTCTTAAATTTAATGCTAATACTTTCAGCCCATTTCTCCAGTATTGTTTTGTATATAGTTTGTGTCTTCTAGGGCAGTGTTTCTTGATGTTTGTTGATGATACCCAATTATATCTTTTGACCTTGAGCTGGCCAAGTGAGACTGTCAAGCTTCTGTCCCAGTGCCTGGAGGCTGTACGGGTTTGAATGGGGAGGAACTGTCTCCAAGTCAATCCTGCCAATATTGAGCAGCTGTGGCTGTTTTTGCACTGCCCAGATCTGGGGATATTCCATCTTTGACCTTGGATGGGATGGTACTTCCGCATTCAAGGGTGGTGCTCCTGCTAGATGAGCAGGTGGCAGCTGTGGCCAGAAAGGCCTTTGCAGAGCTTCATCTGCTGTGCCAGTTGCGCCCTTTCCTATATTAGGAGGGTCTTCAGACAGTCACTCATGCCCTGATCACCTCATGGCTTGGCTATTGCAATGTGCTCTACTGCTCTTGAAGACCACCTGGAAGCTTCAACTGATCCAGAATGCAGTAGAGCAGGCAGTGATAGGAATGTAACACCCTTGCTTTGCGAGCTGCACTGGTTGCCTATTTCCTTCTGGGTGCAATTCAAGGTGCTGGTGGGGCCTGATTACTTGAGGGACCACCTATTTCCCATGGTATCTGGCTGATTCAATCCAATAGGGTTAGCACACTCCAGTTCCTTTGATTAACAATGCCATCTAAACTCTGGAAGCTTGCCTTCTCTGTTGTGGTGCCTGTCCTCTGGAATGAGGTGCCCCCTGAGATCCAGGTGGCTCCTACCCTACTGGCATTTCAGAAGGTCTTGAAGATCTGGCTTTTCACACCCAAGCTTTTGGTGAGGGTGGTTGAAGCCTCTTCTGAGTAGTGTGTGTATATTTTTCTTTGTTGTCTGGCTTTTACCATCTCTTTGTTCTTTATTGTTATATTGTTATACTGTTATTTTTCATGTGTGTTTACTTTGTGGACCACCCAGAGTCACTGGGAGCTGGGTGATATTCAAATTTAATGAATAATAATAAGTAGTTAGCTTGCTAATTGATATCATGAGATCCTTTGTCAAATGCTTTGCAGAAATCAAGCTCTATTATGCCCCAGCATTCCCCTAATCTATTAAGAAAGTTATCCAGTGAAAAAATGAGATAAGAGTAATATGGCAAGATTTGTTCCTGACAAATCCTGGGCCACCTCTGGTAATCAGTGCATGGTTTTCATGATACTTACAGATGGAACTCTTTATTATCTGCTCCTTCAGAAATTTTCCAGGTGTTAGAGTCAAACTGAGTGATTTTTAGTTTGCGGGATCTTCCTTCCCTCCCCTTTTGAAGGTAGGGCTGTTTGTTTTCCTCCAATCATCTGTACTTTTACCAGTCCTCCATGGCTCTCAAAGGTAATATGCAAGTGTTTGGCCAGACTTTCAGGAAATTACTTTAATACCCTAAGATTACCAGAATTTTAAATAATTGCTAACTATAGTTCTCTTCTTGCAAAGATTATGGTTTTGTGGTTTTGTGGTGTAGTATAGGTTTGTGTAGGTGAGTGGGAAAGATTTCATTTGAGGGGGGGAGGGGAGATTCTTACTTGTGTAACCAATCCTGTTGCTGACTGTTCTTTCTGAAACACACAGATGTGCACTCACAAATGTACATAAGGCATTTAGAAAATGTGACTGCATATACTGTATATTGATATATCCTGATTTAATCCTGAGGGAAGGATAAATGAAACACGGTGAGCTAGTGTCAGGAGTGTCGGGGAGGGGGGCCTCAAAAAAGTCAGGATGGCTCCCTTGCAGGCAAAACCCCACCCTTTTTTACATACTTTGTGCATGCAACACATGTTAAAAAGGGTGGGGTTTTGATTATGCAGCTGTAGGCACCATCTTGACTCATTTTGGACACCCCCCACCCTCCATGGATGCCCCTGTGGTTTTCAATTACCAAAAGGATCTTCTTCCATTTAAAATGTAAGACAGAACCCAATTCTGCATTTCCCTGGCCTGCCAGAGTCTACCCTCCAAAATGTAGATGACACCAGCAGAAAGAAGCAGGCAGGGTGAGGGCAAAAATAGAATTGACTTTTAGTTCATGTATATTTTAATTTAGTTAAATTAATTGGAAATTTTTCCATTCTCTCCTGTTGTAATTATAATTTCTTGGCAACTGTTGGAAGGCCTCTGGTGGACACAACCAAGGCTTTCAGGGATCTCATATAGCCCTGAAACCTCAATGAGTAAAAAAAAAAAAGGATTTTTTCCTTCTCCCTACTGGTCTTCCACATCTGGAGGCTCTAGCAACCCGCCGGAGAAGTTTTGTCACCATAGCTTAATTAGTTTCCCAGTATTTCATACTGCTATAGAACATGATGGAAACTACACTTGGCAATAAATGACCATTTAAGGGCACTTTAAAAAATCAGTGCAGAACAACTCATCCATAACTTCCCTGATTGAAAAACATGGAGCAGCTCTTCAAAGTTCTCAGAGCATTTTGCCGTTCAAAAAAAAGGTTTATGTCAGACTATTTAAAATATATTTGCCTGCATCACATGAAATCAGTGTTTTTGAAACTGGGCAACTTTAAGATGTGTGGACTTCAACTCCCAGAATTCTGACTGGGGAATTCTGAGAGTTGAAGCACACACATCTAAAAGTTACCCAGTTTGAAAAACACTGCACTAAATGATAAAAGCACTGAGTAAAAGCATCTCCCTGATCTTAGCTGACCTTGAAAAGCTACACAGGGTCACTCTCAGTAGTACTTGGATGGGACACCACCAGGAAATGCCAGATCTGTAGGTTAGACTGAGAAGCAAAAGAAGGCAATGGGGAACTGCTGTCCTAACAGCCAGGAACCATGCTGAGACAAGGAACAGGTCTCTAGTGTTTTATTGCAGCTACATAACAGGAAAATCCTAACAAACTGAAGAAGCGTGGGGAAAACCCAGCCATATAAACCCCAAAGGTTAAGGCGGTCCCGATCTGTGTCTCTTTGAATGGCTGAACAGTTCCTCAGTGCTACACTTGCGCTTTACAGCCTGGATGGGAGCCCCCTGCTCGCCATCCTTACTCATGACAACTGCCTTCATATTGTTGCCATGTCCCCATCCAGGAACCAGAGTCCCCCTTTTGGGGGGAGATGGGCTGTGATAGAAATGTGAATAATAAATAAATAAAAATGATGCTTGACTCAGAGGAAATGTTACCTTTTTGCCCCAATAAATAAGAATCCTTTCCGCTACAAACTTTTTTACATTAGCAGGAGAGGGAAAAGGATTTTAAATTGCTTAAAGCAGCAAAGATTGTTATGTTGATCAGGTTTAAAATGTACAACTTGGCCCCCGGGGGGAGAATATCTATTTTTAAAGAATAAGCATCTCTTAGGTGGAGGATCTGGTGGATTATTACATTTGATCACTTTCCTATGTCTTTATACTTTCATGGTGTTGCCTCTGTCTTTAATGTTCTTCCACCAGATAGATAGATAGATAGATAGATAGATAGATAGATAGATAGATAGATAGATAGATAGATAGACAGACAGACAGACAGACAGACAGACAGACAGACAGACAGATGATAGATATATAGATTGATAGATGATATATAGATACTGTAGATCAAGTTCTAGATCTAGATCTGCCTGGTATTTGCTATCTCCAGTTCTGACAAAGTCTTTTTAAATAATTCAGTGACTTGTTTTAATCCCTAGCCTGCTTCAAACACACACACAAACACACACTGTTTAATTTAACTACAGAATTGTCTCAGTTTCTCCCTCATACAATTCTCCATCTTTGTTCTTAATTGTTTTCAGAGCGCTTAACTTCCTTTGGGGAATCATTCAGCAAGACAGATTTCAAAGAACTGTTACAGTAGAATAATTTGGCAGGATGCTAATTGAGGCCTTTATTTATATAAAAAAAGAACTTTTTTTTTAAATGCAGTCTTACAAAAACCAAGCTGGACATTGTTTATAATCTGATGCTGTCTCTCTTATCCTTTTATAATAATATTAATTTTTTGTACTTCTGAATGTTTTTAAAATTGTTTTTATGGTTTGTATACTACCCAGAGTCACACTGCGTGAGATGGGCGGCCATATGAATATGATAAATGAATGAATGAATGCAGCATTTTTTCTAACTGTGCATAAATCCTGCCCTCCAATTTGCTGGATTCATACTGCATGGTATGGTTTCCTGGGCTAGCAATACTGTATCTGTTGGCTTATGGACACATCAGGTTTTGCACTGTGTGTTGAGAGCAGCACTCCAAATATGGATGACTTCAGGATTTGGTTGGAGGGCTCAAGGTTTAAAAGGGGTGAAACAGGTGCCTAAGGGTACTGACATCCTTTAACTCCCTTCAGATGTGGAAAGAAGAAAAGAAGAAAATAAAATAAAAAGGTATCTTTGTGCCCCATGCATGTGGGCTTTAGAAAGCTTGTTGATGGACTAGGCACAGTCCATAGGCAGATTTCGCATCCTTTTCTTAAATAAATAAATATTGAGACTTGAATTCCTACAATATTCCTCCCTCCCTCGGCTTACATAATGCCACTCCATTTCTGAAGACTCCAGGCAGCTTACTAATAATATTATTGGAAGGCTCTACTCTCAGTCACTCATGCCTTGGTCACCTCCCGAATGGATTACTGTATTGTGCTCTACATGGGGTTGTCCTTGAAGAGTATCTGAGAACTTCAGCTGGTGCAAAATGCAGCAGTTAAGTGTGCTCCTAGAACTGCACCTCTTATACCTCTGCTCCCCGAGCTGCATTAGTTGTCAGTTTGCTGCTGGGTCCAATTCAAGGTGCTGGTAGTTACCTGTAAAGACCTTTGTGGGTTATTTGAGGGACCATCTCTCCCCAGTTACATCTACGTATCCCATCAGGGCCAGCAGGACGGGCATGTTGCAGGTCCTGTTGGCCAAGGAGATTCATTTGGCAGGACCCAGGAGGAGAGACTTTTCTGCCATGGCACTCACCCTTTGGAACATCATTCCCACCAAGGTGAGTTGGCCCCAACCCTATTGACCTCCCAGAAGGTCCTTAAAACCTGGTTTTGTCATTGGGCCTGGGGATCCCACAGAATTATGGAGCCAGCTAAATATTTGTAAGTTTAGAATGTGCTCTGTGGTGTTTTTTGTTTTATTATAGTTTTAACTGTTCTAATTGTATTTTAATGGTGGCTTTTAATTGTTTTCATTATTTGTTATTTTAATTCTGTGTGCTACCTAGAGTCAGAAGTGTGAGATGGGCAACTATATACATTTAATAAATAAATAAATAAATAAATAAAATTGTTATGAATTTGGTCTCCTAAAAATAATAAATAAAATAATAAAAAATAAAATAAAAATAAAAATAAAAATAATAAACTGAAATACTTTGGCCACATAATGAGAAGACAGGACACCCTGGAGAAGATGCTGATGCTAGGGAGAGTGGAGGGCAAAAGGAAGAGGGGCCGACCAAGGGCAAGGTGGATGGATGATATTCTAGAGGTGACGGACTCGTCCCTGGGGGAGCTGGGGGTGTTGACGACCGACAGGAAGCTTTGGCGTGGGCTGGTCCATGAAGTCACAAAGAGTCGGAAGCGACTAAACGAATAAACAAAAAAAAAATAAAAAATTTATAGGTCAAAAATCAGCATAACACTAAAAAGGCTGATGGGACACCACTGAGGCAGTGGGATCTTCAAACGTCCCCAAATGCCTCCCTGAGGAGCCATGTTGTCAAGGCTCTTTGAAAGTATAATAGGAAGGATGGTCCAATTATTGGTGGGTTGGCTGCTCAAGATGCAGGGGCCATTACTGAGATGGCTCAAGTTCACCCAACCTTCAATACAGGTAGGCCTCACTTAACAACCAAAATTGGGATTGGAATTTTGGTCACTAAGTGATGCAGTTAAGTGAATCCTGACCTGATTTTACAACCTTTTTTGTGGTGGGTGTTAAGTGAACCACATGCTGTTAAGCAAACCACATGGTCATTAAGTGAATCATACAGTTCTCCATTGATATTGCTTCCTGGAAGCCAGCTGGGAAGGTCGAAAATGGTGATTATGTGACCATGGGACACTGCAACTGGTTGTAAATGCAAACCAGTTGCCAACCGCCCGAATCATGATCATGTGACTGTGGGGACACTGCGATGGTTGTAAGTGCAAGGACCAGTCATAAGTTGGTTTTTTCCAGCACCATCATAAGCCTGATCTGTCACTAAATGAATGGTCATTAAGCAAGGATTACCTGTATTTTGAGTGTCTGGCTCAGCATCAAAATCCAAGGTATATTTGACTGGACCTCATCATCTCACCTTAGAATTATATCTCAGTGATATAAACTTACCAATCTACTGGTATTTTAAGAGGGCAGAGGGAATGGCCTTCAGGGACTAGAGGAAGAGCCAGTACCAAGACAACGGTCAGATAAATGAGGGCTGAGTCTGGGGCAGAAATGTAATTTGAGAAAACGCCTCAGGCAAGCCACTCCCTAGTTCACATGAAGATAAAGGGGGGAGGAAGCTCATTCAGACTTTCAAGATTCTGTTATTATAGTTGTTACAATAAACGTAGTACTAACCTACATGGCATTGGTTTCCTCATCTGATCTACCTTGAAGGGCTGACAGTATCTCTGGTTTGTTGTTGTTTATTCATTTAGTCGCTTCCGACTCTTCGTGACTTCATGGACCAGCCCACGCCAGAGCTTCCTGCCAGCCGTCAACACCCTCAGCTCCCCCAGGGACAAGTCCGTCACCTCTAGAATATCATCCATCCACCTTGCCCTTGGTCGGCCCCTCTTCCTTTTGCCCTCCGCTCTCCCTAGCATCAGCATCTTCTCCAGGGTGTCCTGTCTTCTCATTGTGTGGCCAAAGTATTTCAGTTTTGCCTTTAATATCATTCCCTCAAGTGAGCAGTCTGGCTTTATTTCCTGGAGGATGGACTGGTTTGATCTTCTTGCAGTCCAAGGCACCCTCAGAATTTTCCTCCAACACCACAGTTCCAAAGCATCGATCTTCCTTCTCTCAGCCTTCCTCATGGTCCAGCTCTCGCAGCCATATGTTACTACGGGAAACACCATTGCTTTAACTATGTGGACCTTTGTTGTCAGTGTGATGTCTCTGCTCTTAACTATTTTATCGAGATTGGTCATTGCTCTTCTCCCAAGGATTGAGCGTCTTCTGATTTCCTGACTGCAGTCAGCATCTGCAGTAATCTTCGCACCTAGAAATACAAAGTCTTTCACTGCTTCTACATTTTCTCCCTCTAGTTGCCAGTTATCAATCAAGCTGGTTGCCATAATCTTGGTTTTTTTGAGGTTTAGCTGCAAGCCAACTTTTGCACTTCCTTCTTTCACCTTCATCATAAGGCTCCTCAGTTTCTCTTCGCTTTCAGCCATCAAAGTGGTATCATCTGCATATCTGAGATCGTTAATGTTTTTTCCAGCGATTTTAACTCCAGCCTTGGATTCCTCAAGCCCAGCATGTCGCATGATGTGTTCTGCGTACAAGTTGAATAGGTAGGGTGAGAGGGTACAGCCCTGCCGTACTCCTTTCCCAATCTTAAACCAGTCCGTTGTTCCGTGGTCTGTTCTTACTGTTGCTACTTGGTCATTATACAGATTCTTCAGGAGGCAGACAAGATGACTTGGTATCCCCATACCACTAAGAACTTGCCACAATTTGTTATGGTCCACACAGTCAAAGGCTTTAGAATAGTCAATAAAACAGAAACAGATGTTTTTCTGAAACTCCCTGGCTTTTTCCATGATCCAGCGGATATTGGCAATTTGGTCCCTAGTTCCTCTGCCTTTTCTAAACCCAGCTTGTACATCTGGCAATTCTCGCTCCATGAACTGCTGAAGTCTATCTTGCAGGATCTTGAGCATTACCTTACTGGCATGTGAAATGAGTGCCACTGTTCGATAGTTTGAACATTCTTTAGTGTTTCCCTTTTTTGGTATGGGGATATAAGTTGATTTTTTCCAGTCTGATGGCCATTCTTGTGTTTTCCAAATTTGCTGGCATATAGCATGCATGTCATGAGTACTGATGGCGAGCAGGAGGGGGCCTCTATCCAGGGGGGAAAATGCATGCGTAGTACTGAGGAATTAAGCAGCCATTCAAAGAGACACAGATCAGACCCGCCTTAACTTTCGGGGTTTATCTGTCTGGGTTTTTCCCACACTTCTTCAGTTTGTTAGAATTCTGTTTAATGCAGCAGTAATAAACACTAGAGACCTACTCCTCGTCTCAGCGTGATTTCTGACTGTTAGGACAATGCATTACCTTGACAGCATCATCTTGCAAGATTTTGAACAGTTCAGCTGGGATGCCGTCGTCTCCTGCTGCCTTGTTATTAGCAATGCTTCTTAAGGCCCACTCAACCTCACTCTTCAGGATGTCTGGCTCTAGCTCACTGACCACACCGTCAAAGCTATCCCCGATATTGTTATCCTTCCTATACAGGTCTTCTGTATATTCTTGCCACCTTTTCTTGATCTCTTCTTCTTCTGTTAGGTCCTTGCCATCTTTGTTTTTGATCATACCCATTTTGGCCTGGAATTTACCTCCAATGTTTCTAATTTTCTGGAAGAGGTCTCTTGTCCTTCCTATTCTATTGTCTTCTTCCACTTCCACACATTGCTTGTTTAAAAATAATTCCTTATCTCTTCTGGCTAACCTCTGGAATTTTGCATTTAATTGGGCATATCTCCCCCTATCACTGTTGCCTTTTGCTTTCCTTCTTTCTTGGGCTACTTCTAGTGTCTCAGCAGACAGCCATTTTGCCTTCTTGGTTTTCTCTTTCTTTGGGATGTATTTTGTTGCCGCCTCCTGAACAATGCTGCCAACTTCTGTCCATAGTTCTTCTGGGACCCTATCTACTAAGTCCAGTCCCTTAAATCGATTCTTCACCTCCACTGCATATTCCTTAGGAATATTAGTGAGCTCATATCTAGCTGATCTGTGGGTCTTCCCTAATCTCTTTAGTCTGATCCTAAATTGTGCAAGAAGAAGTTCGTGATCTGAACGACAGTCAGCTCCAGGTCTTGTTTTTACCGACTGTACAGATGTCCGCCACCTTTGGCTGCAAAGGATGTAGTCAATCTGGTTTCGGTGTTGTCCATCTGGTGAAGTCCATGTATAAAGCCGTCTCTTAGGTTGTTGGAAGAGAGTGTTTGTTATGCAGAGTGAGTTGTCTTGGCAAAGTTCTATCAGCCTATGTCCTGCTTCATTTTGTTCTCCCAGGCCATGCTTACCTGTAATTCCAGGTGTCATTTGACTGCCCACCTTAGCATTCCAGTCTCCCGTGATGAAAATAACATCTCTTTTAGGCGTGTTGTCCAGTAGGTGCTGCAGATCCTCATAGAACTGCTCTACTTCAGCTTCTTAAGCATCTGTGGTTGGGGCGTATATTTGGATCACTGTGATGTTAGATGGCTTGCCCTGAATTCGAATTGAGATCATTCTATCGTTTTTTGGTTTGTATCCAAGCACTGCTTTAGCCACTTTACTATTAATTATGAAGGCTACTCCATTTCTTCTGTGGTCCTCTTGTCCACAGTAGTAGATCTGGTGGTCATTTGATGTGAAGTGGCCCATTCCAGTCCATTTCAGTTCACTGATGCCCAAAATGTCTATCTTTAATCTTGACATCTCCCCAATAACCACATCCAATTTGCCCTGGCTCATAGATCTTACATTCCAGGTTCCAATGGTGTGTTGATCCTTAGAACATTGGATTCGCCGTTCACCGCCAGCACTGTCGGCCACTAGCCGTCCTTTCGGCTTTGAGCTAGCTGCGTCATCACGTCTGGGGCTAGTTGAACCCATCCTCTGTTCCTCCCCAATAGCATTTTGACCATCTTCCGACCTGGGGGTCTCATCTTCCGATGGTATACCGACATATCTCTGGTTGTACTGATCCATTTAGTTTTCACGGCAAGAATACTGGGGTGGGTTGCCATTACCTTCCCCAGGGATTGCATTTAGTCTGACCTCTCTGTCATAACCTTCCCGTCTTGGGTGGCCCTTCACGGTTTAGCTCATGGCATCATTGAGGTGTTCAAGCTCCAGCACCACAACAAGGTAATGATCCTTTTCTGAAGACCTCTGGTTTGCCAATCCCTAAATCTCATGGGAGAGGCTGCCTCCTTGGGGTTAAACTGAAGAATTCCAGAAGCCGCAAACCCCTTAAAAGGTGATTGTACAATGGATGTCAGGCTCCACCTGTGAAAATTTTATAAATGTTTTCTTCTCCTTGGAAAGGAATTTCAAAAGCAAGGTTCCTGGAGAAACTGAACGTGAGAATGGAGAACCTTGAAGAAACTCTCCTTCCTCCCAGCCATTCTATTGGGATGGCTGTTTCTGGCATGAAGCTTGGTATAGTTCCAGTGGTGGAAAGCCCCACATTTTCCTTTCGGCTGATGCTTCCCATTGCTGTCTGCCATCTTGGCAATTGCTGCTGTTACTGGAAATTACTGGAAATTAAGCATGTGCTTAAATGCTTTGATGAACAGCTACTGGAGCGCCTCAGCTTCTCTCTTTATTACTCACTTTGAGTATTGGTGACACATATGCTCCTTTACAAGCCTACCCTTGTAGTAATTTTCCTAATGAGAATGGCAATTGGAAGGAACATTTTCTACAAAAAAAGAAAATGACACACAAGTGCTCCTCTTTATTTCTCCCTCCTTCTTCTCCAGCTATTCATTATTCACAATCAAAAGGAAGAATTAGCTTTCAGAGTGATCTCTCCAAAAAGGGGTTATCATTTTGAACGAGGCACTTCTGGTGCTAAGGAAAAGAGATTCAGGGGAGGGAGGGTTAGAAATGAATTGAGTGGCTCACACGGGCTTATGGAGGGCGGACAGGAATTGCATTATGAAAAATTATTAGCAGACAACTCTCGGGGACAACATATAATTTTATTAGAAAAGACAGGGAAAATTTGTCCTCAGAACAAAAATCTCCACTTTGTGTAAGAAATCGGGCACTTTCTGGTGGGAAAATGTTGCATAATGCGGACACCTTCTTCCCAAAAGTTAAATGTTGTGCCTAGTGCTTGCTTCAAATTATAAAACAAGAAAAAGACATGGAAAAAATCAAGTCAGTGTATTTATTAGGCAGGAGTTCCTCCTCCCTGAGTGAGCTGACATAGCACAAGAAGCCATGGTTTGTTGAGTAAACCCTAATTAATCAATATACCAAGATGTAAACTATGGTTCACATACCACAGAGTTGCTATGTCAAACACAGACAAAAGGCTCAAATATTCTGGAATCTGAACAAGGCCAACAGATGATGGATAGAACATGGCTGAACTCTCACAGAAGCAGATCAAATGCTCAAAATTCTAGTCCAGTGTTTCTCAACCTTGGCCATTTTAAGACGTGTGGACTTCAACTCCCAGAATTCCCCAGCCAGCCATGGAATTCTGGGAGTTGAAGTCCACACATCTTAAAATGGCCAAGGTTGAGAAACACCATTCTAGTCAATGCATCTGAAGGTCACTAGATTGGAAAAAGTTACAATTCAGAGTAAGACTTAGGTATTTGGAGTGAGAATGAGCTCCACAATGACCACTTCCATGTCACCACCATGCTACCCTGTGATCCCAGGTGGTATTGCTGAGAACCTGCTGGAGTGATAGAAACAGTTCCTTTCCTCCTCATCCAAAGCTATTACCTCTTTTTCTCCACCATTACCTCCCCACTCTTATCTCAGAAGTGGACTTCCATTACAGCATCACCAAACACAAGCAGTAGTTAGTGGCGTACTATTTCTGAAGAGAGCCATTTGTTGGTGTGAGAGACTGTGGGAAGAAGATGGGGGGAAAGGAGTTCAGTTTACAGAATGTGAGAAGAGGCCACAATGCCCAGATGGGAAGAAGGCATTCAGAGGGACTCCATCTTCATTGTTTCCTTATGTCTGCCTGGGAATTTACTCTTGCCATTTTCAAGATGTTTTTACCCCTGACTAGCATTGAGATGTCTTTCTGAAATCCACGTGGTTCTCCCTACCTTGGTTGGCAAAATGTGTAGGGCTTGACAATCAGTTCTTTACCTATTGCTCCAGATCTGCCTGTAAGGATTGCCTATCCTAAAACACCATCAGACTCATGAACAAGATCATAAAGATATCTGATTTATTAAAGAATAGTATGCAGGATCACAAAGAAA
This sequence comes from Candoia aspera, assembly GCF_035149785.1. NCBI lineage: Eukaryota > Metazoa > Chordata > Lepidosauria > Squamata > Candoiidae > Candoia > Candoia aspera. The sequence goes on along the minus strand of NC_086159.1, from coordinate 13,396,080 downwards.
GCTGAGAATGGGAAAAGCGCGCCAAATGCAGACTAAAAAACCCTCGGTACAAACGAGATGCCTCCCCCCTTAGAATCTTCCCAGGTTCACAATCCCAGGTGCTCCTAACGGCCTCTGCTGGTCCACGGGAAACGTCCCTGAGCAGAGCCCATAACCCAAACACATTCCATTGAAATGAACACAGATACAGAGCTTGGCACAAGGTCTCAGAGCAGCTCCATCCCAACAGAAATGCGCGTCAGCACCATGGCATGTGAAACGTTACGACGTACATTGCACATTGAAACAGTGAACATGGCACTGCCCCATGGAGGTGTGGTGCTCCCCCTTGTTGAGATAGGGATTGCCTCATAGAGGCAAGGTATAACTTATTGGCTACTGTGCTTCTAGGTCAAAGTGGCTTTAGAAGCAAGGTGTCACCTTGTGGCATTGCTTACCCCTTTGAAGATTTGTAAGCCCCTAATAATTAACACTCTCCATTACTTGCAGTTTATAGGCTGTGCTCTGAAAGAGCATCCTATATACCCATGGCACACTCAATTTCCCCACTATGAATCCTTGTGTAGCTTTGTAATGTTAATTGTCTTTTGTGGAGGGAGGGTGTGTAGAAAATATGTGGAGGGGAATGGAATGGCGTCTTTGAGCATGGCTGGCAAGCTAGTGCCTGAATACTGATGAAATGTTCTGAAGCAGTGTATTGTTTTTGCAACAAGTCCCAGTTGTAACTTGTCTGTAAGTTACCTGACTCAAGCAAAATGCTGCTATTTCTAATTTAACACATTCTGAGAACTAAGTAAAAAATGCTGGCTTTTACACAAAGGATGCTGACCAGTGGCCCTGAGGCCAAAACATTGACCGGGCTGTTCCTACCCCATCCCACTTCATATCGATTAGCAACCCTACCTTACTGGGCAGTTGGGAGATAGCATGGTTTATAATAGTTGTTACCTGCATGAATGCCCATATTGAAACCTAATTTCTGATCCAAAGTGCAGCACTAAGTTGAATCAAATGTGGTTACATTGTAAGTGTTGCGAACTTTCCCCAACAATATTGAGATTTTCAGGCTGCCTTCCGGTATCAGCGTTTCAATCACACCTGAAGCGACTGATAACTTATGCACAGTTCTTTAAGAGCAGTCAAGTAAAGTTTAAATTTTATGGATAAATGGATTAGGGATTTGTCAGGCCAATTTTGCAGATTTCGTTCAAGAACATCACAAATCCATAAATTGTCAGGTCGCTTTTCAACTCAAAAATGCCATAAATATTTATCTTGGGGAGAGGAGACATGATATTTGTAGCTTCACCTAATCGTTTAAGCATTTGAAATATTCAGAGACATTTGTTATTCAAACAGGGACAACTGTAGGAGAGCAAATGAGGCAGACCACTTCCACACCATTGGGCTACCAGTCTGGTGCTATCACTATGGCATTTTTATCCTTTCTGTGATTGACGGTCTTGCAAGGGGTAATCAGAAGATAAACCGGGTTTAAGTTTCTGCCTAATTTTTATTTAGAGGAATCTTTTCAGAAGAAACTAAAGTGGGGCTGGGGAATTTGTGGACTTGCAGATGCGGCTGATCCAAATTTTTCAGCAATCCTAGCCAGCATGAGTAACGAAGAGGAATGCTGAAAGTAGTAGTTGAGAAGTACTTGGATGATCACAGATGCCCCACCCTTGAACTAAACATTCCGGTTTTGAGGAATCATTTAAAGGAGAGTAGAGGAAGTAAAAGGAGCTTGATAATTCTCTTATTCTCTTATTTATTCCTTGTGTTCACTTGATCCTAAGCTCCACTGGGTAACTATATGTATTAGCCTGGTGTGTTGTACAAACCCAGCTCACATAATAACTTTGGGGTTCAGCAAGTCATAGAATAGCAGAAAGTTGGGTTAACTGAAAACTGCCTGGCGTAAGTGCTTGGACCTTAATTAGAAGCCCACAGAGATTGATAGGCATTGCAGAGCCATGGATAACTTCAAGCATTGTTCCATCACTGGTCACTGTTGACATTACCTAGTTGGGTAATGAAACGTCTGCAAGCAAACAACCAAGCTCAGAAAGCACCAAGGACTCCATTGTTCCATCAGTACTTGAGACTGGACTGGACTAAACTGGACTGTGATGCCTTGGTCAAGATAGAAATCAGAAATGGGGTGGGGATGGCCTTAAAAGGACCCTTGGGGATGACCCTTGGACCTTAGCCTTCTTTCTCTCTGTGGATTCAAGGTTTGTTTCCAGGTTGACCTGAGTCTGTAGGTAGGGATCTACAAGAAGCTCACTATGGAATCCTCTGGAAGCAGATTTAGGATTTTCTCCCCAAAGGAGTCTACAACAGTATAAACTCTAGCCACAAATAAAGTTTGGCTTGCATTAACTAGCTTACCTTCCACCCTCTCCCCACCCAATAAAACAAATCAGGAAAAGAGTTGACAGGTGGCCAGAGGATCTTTTCAAACATTTTTTAAAATAATTTTGAAAAAACAACATGCTAGCAGTAGCACAGATCTGCCTTTTTCTATTTTTTTGCAGTGCTTCCTGGACTGACCATGTGACAAGCTTAATCTTTAAGCTTAAACTAGAAGGGCCTGAAATACGTTCTTTTGCTCTACATGTCCAAACTTCTCATGAATCTAGGAAGCTTTGCCAGTTGAGACCCTGTGTGGGCTCTGAGAATTATCTGGCCAGTAGCATTTAAAAATACTGGGTATAAATTTCTAGGTGGCTATAGATTAGTTCCTGTATAACTCCAGAGAAAACAAGATACTTTATTGCTTCATTATTTGTTATTAATAAAGCTGGTCAGGTTCTTTCCAATGATTCATGCAAGATTATTGCCCATCTGACTCTGGCACTTCCCCATTACACTATGTTAACATATTTCAATAAGTAATCAATTTAGCTTGCCGTATGCTGTTGGAATGCAAGTTCCATTACTTGCACCATATTTATTTTGGGTGATAGGTTGTCCATCTTAGTCTCGAGCTCCCCTTTTTGCATTTGCCATTTTAGGATAAAATACTTAAAATATTTGCATTTAAAAAATGAACTCAGCAACTGGACCGCCTCCAGACAAAACCGAGTAATTATGTCATTTGTATTGCAAAGCAAGAATGGCTATAAAGCATCAGCCTACTTGGGGGGTGGGGAGGGGGAAGAGGGAAGAATAAAAGATTGATACTCTTCACCAGTCTTACATTACATGTGAAATGACAGGCTGGGAAGGGAAAATAACCTAGGTAGCCTTTTGTGCAAGTGTGCATACATAAAAGGGGCAAAGCTTTGACCGGGATGCTGTGCTGTGCAGATGCTGACACCTCATGCCTGTGGATACCTCTGATCCCTACTTCAATCAAGAACTTAGCTAGATTTTATTCAATTGCTTTTGTCCAATTTTAAGAATTCTCCCATCAGAAGTGAGGGATGTGAAAAGCAAAAAAAAAAAAAGAATTGAGGTAAAAGGTAAAGGTTTCCCTTGACGTAAAGTCCAGTCGTGTCCGACTCTAGGGGGCGGTGCTCATCTCCGTTTCTAAGCCTTGGAGCTGGCGTTGTCATAGACACTTCCGGGTCATGTGGCCAGCATGACGACACAGAACGCCGTCACCTTCCCGCCGAAGCGGTACCTATTGATCTACTCACATTTGCATGTTTTCGAACTGCTAGATGAGCAGGAGCATTTACTGGAACTGTGAAAGCAACAGGTCCAGAAGGGGGAATCCAGAGTGGATTCAAAAGATGAAAGATAAGTTTGGGGAAGAAAGAGTCAGTGCAAAAGTTTTCAGTCCATCCACACAACATCTCCCAACCCAGAATTTTCTACATGTCTTGATCTACCAATGGAAGGGAATTCCAATGCATCAGGTTGGAGAGATGAGGTTCAGACTTCATTCTACAAGGTCAGAAGAAGGAGGAGTAACTTTGTCCTTTGTATTTTCCCCTGTTTCCCCTCTTACCAAATATGGGGATGGATAAGGAAGTAAGAACATTAGTTATTTCCTTACTTAATTTGACTTTCTCCTCATAGATACAGAAGAGAAAACTCCCACTTCTCAGAATTTTTCTCTACAAGTCACTGTGGAAAACAAAATCTAAATTCCACATTCATTTCCTTTATTGTTTATTATTGTCAACGACCACTCAATGTAACAAAAAAGTACAAGGAACTAAACAATAGAACAAGTGAAATATAGAAAAGATAATATAAGGACTGTGAAAATACAGTCACCTGTCCAAGACCTAAAATGAAATAAAATTGTTGTTGGATATCATGAAGACACAGTAAGATGAAACATTGCTTACTATTGAGGGCACATTTAAGTATACTTCTATAATAAAAAATAAATCAATTTATACTTGATATTACAGTACAACCATAGTTAAAGCAATGGTGTTCCCCGTAGTAACATATGGCTGCAAGAGCTGGACCATAAGGAAGGCTGAGAGAAGGAAGATCGATGCTTTGGAACTGTGGTGTTGGAGGAAAATTCTGAGGGTGCCTTGGACTGCAAGAAGATCAAACCAGTCCATCCTCCAGGAAATAAAGCCAGACTGCTCACTTGAGGGAATGATATTCAAGGCAAAACTGAAATACTTTGGCCACACAATGAGAAGACAGGACACCCTGGAGAAGATGCTGATGCTAGGGAGAGTGGAGGGCAAAAGGAAGAGGGGCCAACCAATGGATGGATGATATTCTAGAGGTGATGGACTCATCCCTGGGGGAGCTGGGGGTGTTGACGACCGACAGGAAGCTCTGGCGTGGGCTGGTCAAGAAGAGTCGGAAGCGACTAAACGAATAAACAACAACATTACAGTACAAACAGAATGGGACAGTTAATTTGGGGGCTAAATGGTATATTATGAAAACATATTCATAATAATATAAATTATATATTCATATAGAATTATAGAAAAACAAGGAAATGCTGCAGCTTACTAGGTTGGGGTTCAACCTCTCACTTGACCTCATTATGGTTATTTCATCAAGCCTTGGAAACAGGGCTGCTGTGGCTATCCCTCTGGATGATAAATTAGTCTTGTGTATTAAATGTTGATTGAGTGATTGATTATGTGCCATCAAGTCGGTGTTGACTCTTAGCAGCTACAGAGATAGATCTTCTCCAGGATGAGCTATCCCAAACCTGGCCCTTCAAGTCTCCCAATGGTGCACCCATCACCTTTGTAACTGAGTCTTGCTGTTGGTTGTCTTCTTCCTCTTCTTCCCACCACCTTCTCAGCATTATAGACTTCAGAAGAGAGCAAGGTCTTCACATAATGGTTTCAAAATATAACCATTTGAGCCATATAGGGTCTAATCTGTGTTGGATAATCCTAAACATTAATTTGCTAGCATGTGAAATTAAGTACATTGTACAATAGTTTGCACTCTAAGTTTCCTTTCTTTGGTACTGATATGTAGATTGACTTCTTCCAATCTGTTGGCTGACACTGTGTTGTTCTCCAGTTCTGTTGGCCTAGTTTGGTTAGAACCTTTACAGATTCTTCTTCTGTTGCTTGCCATATTTCTGTGGCTTTTCAACTTGGTAATAACCAGAATGCAGATCTAATTTCATCTTCTAGTACTAGAGTTGTTGTAAATAGGAGTATCTTCTAAAGTATCTTAGATGTTGACATTGCTACTGTTTTCAGCATGCTTCTTCCATCTCTGCTTCATCTTCGAATCAGTTACTATCTGCCCATTCTTTAGCATATCAATTCTAGGCTGGAACCTCCTTCTGAGTGCAGAGATCCTTTTGAAAACTTTTCTTGTTTTTCCATGTCTGTTTCCATCTTTAATGTCTTTCCACGGGCAACTTTAATAATGTTTCTTGTCCCTTCTAACAGATCTCTGAAATTCTTTCCTGAGATCCTTGTCTTTATTGGCTTTGAAGGTCCTTCCCTTCTTGGCAATTTCTATAGTCTGTTCTGACATCTAGTTTGCTTTCTTCTGTTTCTTAGTCTTTGGCAGTCTCTTTTCACATTCATCTTAGCAACTTCTTTGACTTCATTCCACAGTTCCTCTTGTTTCCTATTCATGAGATTCAGGACATCAAAGCAATTCCTGATGTTCTCCTTGAAAATGGTGGGTATATGTTCAAGATCACAGCATGGAAACTGGTTGGCTTTGTTTCTCTGCTTTAGCTTGACTTGGAACATGTACATGATGAGTTCCACACTCAGATCCTGACCACAAATTTGCTATTTTAACTGAGTTCTTCCACCTCTTTGTACCAATAATACAATAATTTCAGTGTGTGCCATATGGTGATGTCCACGTATGTAGATATTGTTTTGGTTGTTTGAAGAATGCATTACCAATGAAGAAGTAATTGCATTGGCAGGAACTGATAACTCATTATCTTGCTTAATCTCTGATTCCTACACCATACAGTCCAACTTCATTTTCCTCATTACTATTTCCAACTTTGGCATTCCCGTCTCCAATCATAAACAACACATCTTGCTTGCATGTTCTGTTGATTTCACATTGATCTTCACCATACATCCTGTCAACCTCTTCTTCTTCTGCATCAGTGGTTGGAGCATAAACTCAGATAACCATCACATATCTGTGATGTCAAATTAATGTTATTTGGTCAGTGACTGCATTGTACCCATGTTCTATCTTTGTTATATCCATCCTGATTAAGAAAGCAATGTTGTTCCTTCTTTATTTTTCATGTCCTGTTTAGTAAACTTTGATTTTCTGATTGAAAGTGTCAAATTCCAGTCCCTTTCAATTCATAGATGCTTAAAATTCATTTCATCGTTCACTGTGTTGAGCTTTCCTGTGTTCATGCTTCTTACATTCCATCTTCCCATTGTAATTCTAACTTGGCAGCTTCAGATTTTCTTTTCCTGTATGGCAATATAAGCAACTGGACATCCCAAAGGCTTTATTTGATCATGTCATAAACACCATTAGTAAAGATCCTCAGCTCTTCCTCAGTAGCATGTTGAGTGCCATTGGACCTGAGAGACCCATCATCTGGCACTATATCATCAATCATTGTGTCTTGCCTATCCATGTGGTTCTCTTGGTAAAACACCAGAATGGTTCACCATTGGCTTCTCTTGCATGTACGAAATGATGCCTTTGCCATTAGCAAAGCTTCCAGCATCTTCCTGTATCACTGCTGCCTGATACAGGTTCCTGCCTGCTTTAGCTGGGAAGCTGTTCACATGTTGGTTGACCCTGCAGGGATTATACACTCTTGGTGAACACCCCTGGTGTTTCGCACTTTTCCCCCCTGGCCCGAAAACCACCCCCCCCACCATGAAGAGACAGCATGGCAGGTGGGTGGTGGGTGGGTTGAATGTTGATTCCTGGCTTTTATATGGTTATTTTATGGTTATATGATTTTAATTTTGATTTATTTATCTATCTGTTTCTAATACCGAATTACGAGTTCAGGGAGCTGTACATTGCCTTGAATTGGTTGATTGGAGCAGCCTGTAAATCCTGTAAGTAAGTAAGTAAGTAAATTACCTCTTTGACATCTTAGGGAACATGTGGGATATAAATAGAATAATGAATTACTAAATAGTATATGCAAGAATAGACATACAGAGGAAGGTGACATACATAAGAGATGTGTGTAGGTTAGGGCATACAAATATTTGCATGAACCTCTTCTACTATGTTCATAAAGAAGTTGCAGCTGACGAAATGAGAATTTCAGCAAAACTGAAGGCCAGCCAGCTATCCTTAGGCATGTTTATGCAAGATTATTGGTTCTGGGGTCCTGTATGTCAAGGCCCGGCTGAGGCAAACAGGCCCAGCTGAAGCTGGGGCAAGCAGATCGATTTTTGGAGGAGAACGAAACCGATCTATGATCCAAACTAACAATGGGAGGATCGACCCTGTTATTGTTAATGGTAGATTCATCATGAAAAAGTACAGATAAAACAGCTCTATGTCGTTATGCCACGTATAACAGTTATTTATTTATTTATTAATTGTCTGTCTGGTATGCCGACAAACCTTTTTTTTCTGAGTTATCTTTAAGTTTGTGCTTGCCAAATATTGTGGACTATACTTGCCATCAGGACCAAAGGCCTTGGTGCCTGGGGATGATGGTATTGGTGCAACATCAGCTTGGAGAAGTCTGCAATAACAGATTGACACAGAAGTGGAAACATCACTTTGGGAAGTGGGACAAGTAGAAACGATGCTTGTCCTCTTCTGAAGGTTGCTATAGAGTTTCTGATCCAAACTTTCAAACTGTTTCTTTGGCAACAAACTGCTAAATAATTAAATAAAGCCTTTCCATGTATGCCCATTGCAAATGGTCCTTTTTCTATTTCTATCAGGAACAAATGGATCAGAGCAAAAAATGACTGAGTGAGTACAGAGATGACAGAGTCTGGTGGCTTAGTCCCGGCAGTCCCACAAACTAAACAGGTGCAGAAAAATATAAATTGTGTCACAATCAATCTTAGTTTGAATTACACCAATATTAGCATTTGTTGGATCAAAGTCAGAGCTCATTATACATTTGACAGTTATAAACTGACTAGGTTCAGCATAGCTTTCTCACCTGGCAGATATCAAGAACATTTAGCCAAAAGCCATCAGTGATAAGGACCTTTGCTAGAGGCCTTCAAATGGAGACTGGATGGCCATCTGTCAGAGATGCGCTAGTGGATCCTGCATTGAGCAAGAAGTTGGATTAGTCCTATTGTTATCCCAGGAATCAGGCTACCTTAGGTTGCAGATGCTGGGATGCAAGAAGCAATGGTAAGTGTTGAAGGGCTGAGTGCTACTCAGATCACCTTGCACCCCATAAGCTAGCTTTCTATTTTTAAGTGAAATAGTAAATGTTATCCTATTGTCACTGTTAAAATCAATGCCATTAGGCTTGATGGCAGTATGACTGCCTCTGAAAGCCATCTGTTGGGAGACTGGTGGACTTCCCTGTGCAGTTGGTTGGCCACTGGGGGAACAGACTGTTGGCCTATAGATGGGCTAGGGGTCCAATCCAGCAGGGCATTTCTTATGTTCTTAAGTGTCTGTGGAATGTTGGGGGCATGCAATCTATTTCAGGTAATTAAAGGTCTTGCTGGTCTTAGCAAACAGGAAGCATCAATCTACAAAGTGGGATAAAATGTAACAACACCTCACTTGCCAGTTGTCAGAGCTAATAGACATCCTTTGAGGCTGGAGCCAGAACTGAGAAGGCAGCCAGGAGCCAAACCAACTCATTTTTTTATTGGTTCTTTAAATCTGGGACAGCAAATGAGTCAAAAGTTGGAAACATAAGGCCCAAGCAAAGTTTCAGCTCGAAAGAGATCTAATGCCAGCTACTGTAGATTCATTCTAGAATCTCCACAAAGCTGATCCTTCCAGATGTTTTGATAGCTGTAGCCATCATGGGAATTTATCAGGAATTATGAGAGATAAACTTAAAACATCTGGAGATACCCATATTAGGGAAGGCTGCTTTAGGACCAGGACCCTTTTTACTAATTATAAGGGTTTACCAGTGTGATGGCTCACTAGATAGTCAGCTGGAGCACAGATGAATGGGTGCCTATTTCTAGAATATAAATTCTGCCATTAATGAATCTACTAGTAAAAAGTAACTCTTGATTCAGAGGCTGCTATTGCTATTGAAATTATTTTATGTCTACAAAAGCTGCCCTGAACCTATTGATCTTCCTGTTGCACATTATCAATAAAAGCAATCATGTTTAGTTTGCTGTGATTGTTTCTCTGGGCAAAGTGACTCATCAGATGATAGCAACAACCAAACCAAGTCAGTATTCTGGGACATTAGGATGATAATTTTGTTCTGGTGTTAGCCAGGTGGCACTCAATGCATTCTGCCAGGAAAATGATATTCAACACAGCTGGAGAATCAAAAAAAGGTTCATATCCAGGTGGAAATATATTTGATTACTACTTGCTGGAAACATTTTAAACAGGAGCAAACTGCATTAAATATGCTGAGACTTTTGCACAAGGAAAGGTTGCATTTAGATTGTAATTCAAATTGTGTTTGTGAATCTTTTAATGTAACATCCACAAGGAATCCAAATATGCATGAATAGCCATTATAGAAACTAAGGAGAAAACTAACTGGGGACATTTATTAATAAAAATATTTGGAAAATCAATTTTTCAACAATTCACCGCCAGGTCTAATCTTGAATAAGGAGGACTTCAGAATTTAAGTTTTAAATTGCAGAAGGGTCTCCTCTGTTTGCCAAAGGTCTTGTGTGAATATGAATAACTGTGATTCAATCCCATTTCTGTCTAACAATTTTATTGATATTTGTCTTGCCTGCATCTACTTTAAATTAAGGTTTTGGGCCCTTTTTCTTGGCAACAAAGTTTGCATTTGGGATAGACAGTCTGTTCTTTTATTGGCATAAAGAGGTTTTCATTGATCATTTCCCTTAATATATTCACTTGTCTTTTCTCCCTCCTCACTTCCCATGTAAAGTCTTGTGCAACATCAATGAAGATTTATTGTCAATGATTTATTAAAATGTAATCTGCAGGTTAGTATGTATCATAAAATGAAATCTGCAGGCTATCTCGGTTTAAATGTGCAACCTACTTTGTCAAAGAAAACAAATGATTAAATTTTCATTAGTACGGTGGAATTTGATAATGAAATAGGAAATGTCTTTATGAACCACCCAAGCTCCCTGAAGTATTAGGATATGTATATTGTAAAGCAATATACTGCTTAATTGTCATTTGGTGAGGGTGCAATTCTCCTTAATGGTCACATTTTTTTCCCCTTGTCCTACCCTATCCTTTAATTTGAATTACCCAATCTTGTTTAATTTTTCCCTAGGAAAGGTTTTTGCTTGCCCTAGCAATATTAGAGTTGCTAATTCAATTACACTGAAATAGTTTAATAGAAAATATAATTGCTTATTCATACAGAATACGCATTAAGGAAGTGCAAAAGCTCGTACCTCTGGGTAAATGCATATTAGTACTTTGGAAACTCAGACGGGAATGCTGGATAGGCAGAGGGGTTGCTAATCTTTAATTGTTCATCACCTGCCTTCCAAATAATATGAATGGATCCAAACTAAATGACCACTCATTACCAGTTTCAATTTAGGAGCTTGGCTGGGGTCAGCGGATTGCTTATGCTGATCGCAATGATTTGAAGTTGTGATTACCATAAGCAATTTAAATTTTATCGATCCAACCTTCTGAAAGTTGTAATTGAGCATAGAGGTTGGGCCTGTGGCTCTCCAAATGAAATTGTACTCTGAAGCCATCGCTGGATTACTGGAAGAATCGATAAGCAGTCAGTCACGTTAACAATGAAATAGCTCCATTAACATACAGCACTATTGCTGAAACTTTATTTAGGAAGGGTGTTGTGTGCACTTCATTGTTTCATCAATGAATCTCCGTTGTGGAGGGCAAAAGGATTGCTTATGTTTGCCTAATGAATATGTGTACTCTTCCTCCTCCTCACTAATTATGATCTACAAATCTAACTCGATAGTTGAAAATCCCTTTCTGGGATGGTGGGATAAAAAATGGGCCCGAGTGCCTGGAAACGGGTTTTGCCTCTCATATCACCTTGGAAATGATTCAGGACTTTCACTGTAAACCACACCATTCAAGTTGAGTCTAATTTGCCCTTCTTCTCTGCAGAACCATTGATTGCACTGGGGCTGCAATTTATGTGATTTTCAGCAAGCCAATAGTAAACCAGTTGCTCATATATCATTTTGTGGGGTGGTTGCCTACATTCATCCATGGTTTCACTGAAGATGCTGTCCTGACCAGAAGATGAGACTTCAGTGTCATTATTTGACATGAAGTGGGGGAACTGGAAGAGGAGAACAGAGCATTTGCCGATTTGATGTATAAAATCATGCAACCTAACACTTCCCCTAACAAACTTCTAGATCATGCATCCTAGCTGACTTTCAACACTAGAGAATAGTGTTTGTTTGTTCAGGACTTCTTGCATTGTATAGGCTGTATGAATATCTAACCTACGAATTGGGCAGCTGGAGTTAGTGACATACCAGCCCTGGGACAGGCAGGCCTATACTTTTACCTATCTACAGAGCCAAGTCTGGGCTTCCTTCTATTTCTGCCATGCTACTTGATGCAAACAGAGGAATGCCAAGTTATATCACTGGTCCTTCATGGGCTGCATACTGTATATCGTCTAGTGCAGTCTATACATGACTTTCATATCGGTGCTTTCAAGATGTGTTGGGCAACACATTTTGTCCTTAGCCAGTCCATGTCCACCTTTTGAGGTAGTTCAGAAAGGAAATCAAAACCATGAGTAGTAACTCATGGTTAAGTAAATGAGTAGTATTTAACTGATGGTTAAATAAATGAGTAGTATTATAAGGCTACAGTAACAGAATCTTGCAGGTCTGAAAGCACTTCTCTCCTCCCTTGCCTTTACTTTCTGGAGAACTAAGGAGGGCCCCTTCTGAGATGCTTTCACCTATTCCTGCTGTGGGCTAAGATATCTCTTATCTGGTCATTGCCCTGGCTGTGGATCTTCCTCCTGTCTCCTGTTTCCCAAGGTTACTCTCACAGCCCATTACCGTCCAGCACATCCAGAGGGCATCAAACAGGGGCAAGAGATTTTGTCAGGTGGAATTGGCAAATTTTAGAACTTTTGAGTGTTCCCACTTTATTAATAAATATGACATAATAATGATAACAATACAATAATACCAAAATTAAGATATCAAGTTTGTTGATTTGTTCAGTGTGTTCATAGTTGTATAATAATATACGTAGAAAGTTTGCATGCAAAACATATATTCTGCTCCAGAACTACAATGTACTATTCAAGCCACAAGGAAAGCATGGATTTTCTATATAAGACAATTGATTAATGTAACCCCATATTGGCTCCACTGACCAACAGTGGTTATCTCCAGGTTCTCAAGCTGAGACCTTGCCTATCCCCTGCTAAGTAGAGTACAGTCTCCCTCCAGTTGAACTTGTCTCCTTGTGACCTCATGAAGACTTCTATGTTGCTTTCTTGGTAACAGTATGGAAGTGGTTTACCATCACCTTCTTTCAGGATCTTTTCCCCTCCCAATTTCCCAGTTTAGCCTGTAATCCTGAGACTTCTTTGTTTTTGGGGATCAGCCAAAAGCTCTTTTTGGCTTTTGGGGATCAGCCAAACTATTGACATTTGCTACTTGGTCCTTTTAAGTGGACATACCATGATGTGAACCTGGGACCATTTGGATGCAACACAGGGGCACTACTGCTGATCCATGATCTCCTCTGTATAAAGTTGCTAAATCCTTTCTTCGCTTCACCTGATAATGGGAAAAATGTGTCCTCTTAACATTGATAACTAATTTGCAATTTTGGAAAATAGAGTGTGAAGTATTAGATTACTACCAGGTTGGGAGCTCGGAGCTAAAAATCTGTTTTATGTATTTCACATTTGCAGACTACCAACAGTTAAGTCTGGAGACCTTGTCTGAATGCACTGCTAGTTCTTGGACAATATGCCCTCTGTTTATCTCCTTTCTATGTTGGCTCACTTCCTTCTAACTACAATCAGTGTTGCTCATGTCCTTGAATTCATTTTTTAGGTACAGCCTGGACCATCTTCCAGAGGGCAAACACAAAATCCTCCTCCTCCTCCTCCTCCTCCTCCTCTTAAGCAATTGTGTATATTCCAACTGTGGTACACCATGCTAAAAACAAATATATAAATAAATAAACCTTAGTATCCTGACAACTAAAACTGATGTCAAGAAAAGCCAAACATTCTTGATCTGCACGTCATCCAAATGGAAGAAACCCCCAAAATTTATCTTTTCTTTTGCATAGTTTCTGCACAGAGTGTGTGTATGTGTACATTCAATTTTATTTATGTTCTGCCTTTTAGAAAGTATCTCTGGGTGTGCATATACATGTAACAGCCTCAGCAAGTGGCAGAAGCTAGTTGACCTTGGTTACTTTGTGAAGATAAATGTGGTCCTACCTGGGTGGAATCACAGGGTTATCTACAGTAGGAAATATTTTTTAAAAACATCTCAGAAGAAGGCAATGTGAGGTTACTTTTGTGAACCCACATGGGTGCAGTCACTGGGGTTGAGCTTGATTCAAGTCTACATTTACATGTATATGCATATAACTATTTTAAAAATACTTATATTCTGGGGAATAGTAGAGAAAGGCAAATATTTGCATAGCACACTGGAGCCCAGCCCAAGGTATTATCTATCTTCAACCATATAACTGTTCTTGCTTATAAGATTTGAACAGACATCAAGAGCCTCTTGTTGAGATGAGTGGCCATATAAACTGAATAAATAAATCGCCTGTTAAAACATTTTCATGCTCACAAGTATTAGAAACCTTTCCCCCAAATACAGCATTTCTCTGCAAACTATGTTCTTAGGTTTTCTGCATTTTGTGGAATCGTGCGTGACCTACTTAAAGCCCTCATTCCACACAGCCCCCCAAACAAATGCAAAAACATTTCTGTATACTTGAATCTTCCTCTTTTATTTTATAGCCAAATTATAATTTTTTTGGGGTGGTGGTGGTTCATATCTAAATAGATCCATAGCCAAATTGAGCAAGGGGGGAGGAGAAAATGAGTGCCCTTTTCCACTTCAAACAAGTAAGTTTTGAGATTCATTTAATTTTTGACTTGTTTTAAGCACCATCATAAACATCTGCCATCTGGCACGAAAATTGTTTCATATGGCAGGTTGAGATTTATTTAAAAGTTCTTTGTCTTTGATTCCTTCCCCTGCTGCATTTTCCAGCTGAGTAATTTAAACTTGCAGGTATTTAAATAGCCATTTATCAGTATAATGGAAAAGCATAGTTAAAAAGAAACACTCCGTATAACTGCTGTCATTTCACCATAGGAACATGTTACTCTTGGTAATGGCGGAAACCAGCTGCCTCTGGTTCCTTGGCCTCTTCCCTTCAACTGAGATCAGCATTTTCATCTTTGGAAAGAAACATAGATTGGCTATGCCAAATGCAACCACGAAGTCCTCAGATTATTGTGTGCCACAAAAAGAAAATGGAGTGATCTACAGGGGTAGTGTTTGCGGATCAGGGATTATGCCATAAAGTAGGTAATATTTTTATTGCCCATAATGACCGGGTGTGCTTATTAAGAAGATACAACCATCTACGGGACAAATTCGTTTGTTCTTGGCATACTAAAGAAATATAATGCATATACAGCAAAAGGTTACTTACATTTGCTATTTCCTCTACTTTTTTCCTACCACCCATCATGATGTTTTAATGAAAGGCAATTTGCTGAGGAAATTTCAAAGTAGAAGAAAACATTGGTGAAATTCTCATGGGTGGGGGGGATGTGACAAGCTGGCCAAGAATTTCTGTCATTCACTGTACAATGACTTCAGCCTCTCTGTGTCAACATCAACCAAGAGAACTTCAACCAGGAGCTTCCATACCCTTTCCCCAAATTGGGGTGTCAGGGAGATTTAAGAGGGATGGAAAGAAATGTCATTTTCAGCTGCTGCACAAAGTCTTCCCTATCTAGCTAAGCCTTTGCAATATCCAGATGAGCTAATGAAATAATAATTCAACAGGATTAATAAGGCAATGTGTGTCAAGCCATTGTCAGAACTTGCATTCTTGAATAGACAACTTGGTCTCAGAAGTCCAGCAAGATCAACCACCAATGTCTTCAGTGAACCCTTCAATCAGTGCTAAGAAACAAGACACTTTTAAAATTTCCCACAGTGCCTTGTTGTGACCACTTCAACACATGGACAATTAAAATGGCAGTCCAGGGGAGATTAGGGAGTCAGCATTTTAAATTTCCCACAACATTCCCATGTAAAAACATTTTGAAATATGTGGAAAATGAACATGGCAAGAGTAGTGGTACACAGGAACTTTCATTTTCCTGCTATTGAATAGTGCACTGCTAAAGAGCCCACTGATGCAGTAAGAGATGCAGCAGAAGGCCCTTTGCAGAGGGCTTTCTCAAACCAAGAGTGGACAGCATGTTGGGTTGCAAGAGATGCAAGTTATTTATCTTAAAGATCTCTTAGCTGCAATTAGTGTGAATTAAAAATACTTTAGCCTTCCCTCACCTGTCATTCTTCAGGTGTACAAGAATAACCTTTCCCTCTAAAGAATGTGTGTATTTGGGTCAATGGCAAATGAAACGGAACCAAACATTTGCCTTTTTATTAATTTTTTTAAAAAATTGTATGCTGCCCTCCAACATTGAGTTTTCCAATCTATGTGTATCTTACACTGGGGATATCCAAGTTGGTAGAATGAAACAATAAATAAATCTCCTCCTTCTTCTACTCCTCCTTCTCCCATTGTTGATATTTATTGAAGACCACTAATAGAACAGAACATTGGGCATATATTGGTACATACAAAGAATACAGAGCACCTAGATCAACTTGGTGACAGGCAACAGTTGAGTTTTGTTCATGAAGCTAATTTCCTCAGCAGAACTTCACAATACTGAAAAAATAAGTCCAAAACTCAAACATGATTCAGTTTTTGAATCCAAGAATGCCACAACAGTCTGAATTTATTTTATCAAGATCCCTTTTCTAGCAGGCTCTCTCTTGCTTGCAGATTCATCAAACGAACAGGAGGAGATGCCGATCAAAGAATTTGAAAGAAAGATTTTTAGTCCATCTTTAATAACTATATTCAGAAAATCAGCTAGATTCCGCCACCCCTTTTCAATCAAGCCAATGCACTCAACTGGATAATATCTTATGCATGTGAATTTGTTTGGTTGAGTAAAGTGGCAGAAAGAAGCAACTCTAATTTGTTCTGTTGTTATTGCCCTTTCATTTGGAGTGACCAAAACCTCAAAATGCGAAAGTCAGAGGAAGAAGGCGGAGGGGGTGTATGTGAGAAAAAAAGAATGGCTGATTAGTTTTCACGGAGTCTTTTTATGCATTTGAATACCTTAATCAAGTCCCTTCTAACTTTTCTTCAGTTCGGTTTTGATATCTCTCAACATGCTTTATGTGACATGAATAAAGTACAAATTGCAACACAATCTCAAGCACATATTCAGTTTTTAAAGAAATAAAATAAAATCAACCCCTTTGCCTTGACTTGCATTCCTTTTGTGTTTGTTTTCAGCAATCATTCCTCTGATTGTGTTTACTGGCATTGAATGCTCAAGGAGAAGCGAAGGAATATTCTCAGAAAGCAAATAGGAATTTGCTAATGTAAGTATTTGCGGGGTGGGAGTGGGGGGTGGAATCCTAACCTAGCAACAACCTTGACTCTCAGATTTCCATCTACTCATCAAATCTTGGACTAGAAACATCTACATAACCTTTGGGGCCCATTGCAAATGACAAAAACAGCTTGAGTTTCTTAAATCAAACCCGTTGAGTAAATTCACTGCAGATCTACAACGCATCATACTTGATGAAAAGAAAAAGCCCGTCAGTAGTTCTTTATTTTATGGAGTGTCTCTGTATATTCCATCTCTTTTCTAAGAGGCCCCACTATGACACCGAAAGCTTGTTTTCAAGGGGCTTTGGAATTTGGCATTGTTCTGCAATGTGTATGCCACGTATCTACAAGAATACAAGGAAGGAGAGTGTGCAGGCACCTTGATTTGTCTTACTTCCCCTCTCCCACTTTTCTAAGCAGAAAGGAATGAGTGGAACAGGACTCTGAACAAGTCAGGCACCTCTACAGAGTACTTACCTCACTGAAAGGAGAAGGTAAATATAGTTTTCCTATGTGATGTAGTTCACTCTGATCTTCTGTTGTAGAGATCATGGAGCCTGGAGATGGAACTAGATTACATCTTCTGTAGTTTTCCATCAAGTCTCACCTAAGTGTGTTGGATCTGTAACTGCCAGCAGGGAATTCTGGTAGTTGGCATCCTAATATGCCTAGACAGCACCAGGTTGGGAACAAAGTCCAATTATGCAATGGTAAAATCTAAATTGGCTAAAATGTTGTCCTATCAGGTAAAAGAAACCTCAGGGCATCTGTCAAATTCAGTCAAGGCCTGAGAGATATTTCATCACATTTGGAGAGAAGAAGGGAGGAGGGGAGGGAATAAGAGAGAGAGAGAGTGTGTGCCTTTTTTAGAATCTTGAAGGTCCTGAATATTGAAAAAGAAACACCATTGCCCAGAGAGTCCATTATTATCTGTCTTGATGGATTGGCAGGTGGTTAAGAAGATGCCATGGGACACTGAATGGGGTTGCTGGCAGACCTTCTGCAAGTTGGAGGTTGACAGTTGTCCAACGCGGTCTGCATTTTCCAAGCATTCTTCTCTTTCTGTGTTAGCACGAAGGATGCCCAGTTGTGAACCAGCTCCTTTGGGGGAGTATGCCACCCCATCCAGGGACAACATACAAACAGTATTTGATGTACAGACAGTAGTTCTGTCTTGCCAGGGTTTAGTTTAAAGCCTGTTCTCCAGTCCCACCAGCCTCCAGGCACCAGAGACAAGACTTCAACAGCATTCCTGGCCTGGCCAGGGGTGGTAATCTACGATTGGGCATTACCAGCATATTGAAGATGCCAGACTCCAAACGGTCATGTGACCTCCCCCAGTAGATGTTAAGGGGGGAAGTACTGACCTTTGGGGTACCCCCCAAGGGAGCAACCATAGTGCCGACTTCGACTGACTTTGAACTGAATCTCCAAATCAACACTTCACACACCTCTAATTTGCAGCCTTGCAGAGCTCCTGGTCTACAAGAAGCCCCCTGAGCCTCATTTAACCTCCTTTCCCCACAAGATACGAGATGAAAGAAAGAAATCATGTCGGTATATCAATCCGGTGGGCATATGAAATACACCTAGAGCAAGGGCGTGCTTGACGTGTGCTTATGCTAATCTGCCAAATCATCAGTAGATGTTGTTTTATAAATAGTTACCTTTGAAATAGAGCATTGTTTAAAACCAGATGGTCGGCTTGGATTTTCATTCTTCATTTTTTGCTTCTCTGGTGGATATGCAGATTTACGGGTTGTTTTCTGTTTCCCTACAGCTTTGCCTAATATTTATAGTTTGATAATGCTGACAAAGGGAATGAAGAGCAGATAGGAAAGAAAAAGGTATACAGGGCCCGGTGTTTTCTTCTGAAGTGCGTGTGTGCAGTAATAAAGGGGTGGTAACAAGGTATTAATCTTGTATTCTTCCCTCCCTCTACTTTTCGTCTTTACATGAAAACTGCTGTGATTAGAGTAGGGTGAAGGGAACGTAAGTATGATAAATGATAACGTCCCCATGGGAATAAATATACCACTCAGAACAAGCAAGGAAGAGCTTTGCTAATCAAGCTGGGGACAATGCTTATGCATGCTGAGAATGGCCACCACAGAAATGGGCCTACATCTGAAAACAGTTCACTAGAGGAATTGCTTTGGGAAGGAAGAATAAAGGATGTCATGATGGGCGTGGGGAGGGTCACAGTAGCAAACCGAACTCAGCAAATGTCTTTGTTTTTTGCTGTTTGGGGTTTTGTTTTTTTAACCAATCCTGCAGAGAAACCAACCTTGTCTGGCTTCACTCTCCACCAGTTGACACCAGTGAGGTGTTGCAACATGTTACATAAATGCAACTGTGAGAGCCAGTTTGGGGGAGTGGTTAAGGCATCGGGCTAGAAACTGGGAGATCATGGGTTCTAGTTCCATCTTAGGTATGAAGCCAGCTGGGTGATCTTGGGCCAGCCATTCCCTCTAAGCCCCAGGAAGTAGGCAATGGCAACCCACTTCCAAAAACCTTGCCAAGAAAGCTGCAGGGACTTGTCCAGACAATCACCAGGAGTCAACACTGACTTGAAGGCAAGAGAGAGAGAGAGAGATTCGCAGCATGTGTGGGGTGGATTCAGTGGATGCCGTGTGGAACCCAAAAACATGAGATATCCTTTCTGGACAGTCAAAAACCAACTGGAAGCTTTTCCATGTCAGCATTTGCTTCAGCAATGTGGTCTTGGTTTTAGAATAAAAACATTTCTTTCTTTCTTTAAACAAAATAGCAGTGCCCATCACATATCCCTCTTGCAAGATGATGCTGTCAAGGTGATGCTGTCAAGATGCTGTCAAGGTAATGCATGCTATATGCCAGCAAATTTGGAAAACACAAGAATGGCCATCAGATTGGAAAAAATCAACTTATATCCCCATACCAAAAAAGGGAAACACTAAAGAATGTTCAAACTATCGAACAGTGGCACTCATTTCACATGCCAGTAAGGTAATGCTCAAGATAGACTTCAGCAATTCATGGAGCGAGAATTGCCAGATGTACAAGCTGGGTTTAGAAAAGGCAGAGGAACTAGGGACCAAATTGCCAATATCCGCTGGATAATGGAAAAAGCCAGGGAGTTTCAGAAAAACATCTATTTCTGTTTTATTGACTATTCTAAAGCCTTTGACTGTGTGGACCATAACAAATTGTGGCAAGTTCTTAGCGGTATGGGGATACCAAGTCATCTTGTCTGCCTCCTGAAGAATCTGTATAACGACCAAGTAGCAACAGTAAAAACAGACCACGGAACAACGGACTGGTTTACGATTGGGAAAGGAGTACGGCAGGGCTGTATACTCTCACCCTACCTATTCAACTTGTATGCAGAACACATCATGCGACAAGCTGGGCTTGAGGAATCCAAGGCTGGAGTTAAAATCTCTGGAAGAAACATTAACAATCTCAGATATGGAGATGATACCACTTTGATGGCTGAAAGCGAAGAGGAACTGAGGAGCCTTATGATGAAGGTGAAAGAAGAAAGTGCAAAAGCTGGCTTGCAGCTAAACCTCAAAAAAACCAAGATTATGGCAACCAGCTTGATTGATAACTGGCAAATAGAGGGAGAAAATGTAGAAGCAGTGAAAGACTTTGTATTCCTAGGTGCAAAGATTACTGCAGATGCTGACTGCAGTCAGGAAATCAGAAGACGCTTAATCCTTGGGAGAAGAGCAATGACAAATCTCGATAAAATAGTTAAGAGCAGAGACATCACACTGACAACAAAGGCCCGCATAGTTAAAGCAATGGTGTTCCCTGTAGTAACATATGGCTGCGAGAGCTGGACCATAAGGAAGGCTGAGTGAAGGAAGATCGATGCTTTTGAACTGTGGTGTTGGAGGAAAATTCTGAGAGTGCCTTGGACTGCAAGAAGATCCAACCAGTCCATCCTCCAGGAAATAAAGCCAGACTGCTCACTTGAGGGAATGATATTAAAGGCCAAACTGAAATACTTTGGCCACATAATGAGAAGACAGGACACCCTGGAGAAGATGCTGATGCTAGGGAGAGTGGAAGGCAAAAGGAAGAGGGGCCGACCAAGGGCAAGATGGATGGATGATATTCTAGAGGTGACGGACTCGTCCCTGGGGGAGCTGGGGGTGTTGACGACCGACAGGAAGCTCTGGCGTGGGCTGGTCCATGAAGTCACGAAGAGTCGGAAGCGACTAAACGAATAAACAACAATCACATATCCCACAGAATTTCCCAAACTCCCATCTGGGTAGATCTGGGGCAGTCACTCCACTCCTCGTGTCCTGCTTCTTGTGGCACAAAGGGGCCTTCCAAGCTGTTTTTAAGAGAGAGGTCCTCATGATGCCACCTCTACCTCATCCCCAGCCTGCTGTGATGGCAGCCTAAAGCACTTGTTTTTAACTTATCCTGCTATTAAAAAGATTAATTTTCCTCTTCCCCCACCATCCATCATGTGGTATGGAATTGCCATTTGGAATGATATTCCCCCAGAGATCCACATAGCTCTCACCCTGATGATGTTCCAGAGGTCTTTAAAAATTTTCCCAGGCCTTGGGTTGGGTGCTAGTGCAGTGCCTGTCAGTTCAGCTTTATGGATATGGACTGTGATTGGTCTGGATGAATTTGATCTTCTTTTTGATTGTTTTCTTTTTTTTTAAAGTGTAAACTGCCTGTTCTAGAGTTGGGCAGCCTCTGAATCTAACAAATAAAATCACCATCACCATCACCATCACCATCACCATCTATGACATCCTCCCTACTATATAGGGAGGTGGCATGCCCACCCATATCAGACAGAAGTCTGATATGGGTGGGCATGCCACCTCCCTATATAGTAGCTGGGCATTGCCTACTATGGCCATTTGGGTTTGGGGTGCAAGAAAGACCAGACAACCGGCTTGCACAGAGGCATTATTCAGATTCCTTATCTATATGGGTTGTCTGATAGATGGTTTTTTTTTTTAACACATGTGCAGTAGATTTTCAAAAGAACCACTGACTAATCTGTACAAAAAAGGAAAACATAGGATTGCTGGTCTATTTAAACTGGGGAAGCGATATATCATTGCTTCTGTCACAAATGGGTGTGTTTCAGATTTTTCGCTGGTCCTCACAAGACCAAGTTTCACCTGGTTGTTCTGCTATTGGCCTTAATATTTATTGGGGGGTGGGGTGGGAAGGAACAATGCCGAGCTGCTCCAATGCCACTTTGTGCACTCTAAATGTGATTACTGCATTTCTGAAAGAGCAATACTTACTGGTTTGTTCATACGGGGGAATGTCGATCTTTCGGAAGATCAATATTGAGAGCTTATTTTTTTTTAAAAAATGCCCAACCTCAATTGTTGCCAAGAGTGGCAAAGAAAGAGGCTGTTCTGCCAGGGTGAAAACTCAGTCTTGAGAGGTCAGAAGTGTTTTATTTTGTTTTTGTTTTTCCATAAGAGTTTTCATCTTGACCTAAGTACTGTATATCATTCTTCCAGAAGGCTGGAAAACAAAACAAAACAAAACAAAAATCCAAGTTGCCTGATTGGTGGGGTGCTGGAAGATCATGGTGTGATGCAAGAGGAAGCACTGTTGACACCTAGAGATGCAGACTCATGTCCATTTGGGCAGTTTGAAAAATGGTTAAATCCTGTGTCCCAGGAACATTTCCGGAGTCCACAGACATATGTGGTGGAGAAGAATTCTTAGTTGCTTTTCCCATTGGCAGATGACAGGATGGAAGGGGAAAAAAGGCAGGGGATCCACCAATCTCTGTCCTGAAACTGTCCTGCATTAAATCTAGAAGGACAGCACCCCTCACTGGCCTCACTCTTCTTCTTCATCTTAGTGTTTCTCCCGCGCTATGGCAGGGTCCACTTGTTGGCATATCTGTCTCCATTTGGCTCGGTCCAAGGCATCTTCAGGGGTGGCGTCCATGCATTCCATGTCCTCCTTCATGCAGTCCATCCACCGTTTCTTGGGTCTACCACGGGGCTGCTGGCGTCCAGCGTCCAGGCACATGGCTGTTCTCGCCACCAAGTCTTCTTTGCCGCATATGACGTGTCCATACCATCTGAGCCTTCCTTCCCGCAGTCCATCCCACGATTGGTGCAACTCCCAGTTGTCGTACAGATGTCATTGTTCATGGTGTGGTCGAATCGCATTAGTCCAAGGCACCATTGGAGCATTCGCATTTCCATCAGGTGCAGGGCCTGCTCGTGCTTTGCTGTTGCTGGCCAGCACTGGCCTCCTTGCTAAGGCATATTAAAGCTCATCTTCAGGGGCAGGGCAATTTATGTCAACAGACTTTTTCTGTTGACCCCACAACAGGAGGAATGCACATTAATGCAGCTGTGAGAAAGTACCCATTATCAGCCTTCCGACATTTTGATTTTTGAACCTGGCACTGTAAACAATGAGATATTATAACATCAGTGGTCCATTTTCTTTTCAAAATGTTGCTTTTATCCTTAAAATTTATGTACCTGAAATGCTTGTGCACCAGCCAGTGGTCCAGTTGGCAGCCATTGCAGTCCTGTCCCCTTTTAAATTTCCCTTCTGGTCTCATGCACCAAGTGACATCAGCAAGCTGAGTTCACCTCCTTTTAAAATGTTCATAACATCTCAACTTAAAATTCCTTTGAGGCACTGTGGAAGTTGAAAATGGTGGTTAGACTTAGATGCCCAATGCTGATCATAACATGCCAGCTCCTGCTAACAGAGAGGGAAAGCAGAGAAGAAGGGCTGGGGCACTCATGCCTCATTTAAATCTGGAATAATCCCAGATTATTCTGAAGGTCCACCTTCTTCCATCCAGCCTGATTTCTAAAACAAGTTAGCATTAAGCTTTCACCTTATCAGCTACAGAAAGTATCTTTCTGGTGTCTCTGATTACATTACTTTATAACATTGTCAGAAACTGCATTATGGTAGCTTGTAGGTCCACATGGGAATAGTTAGCAGTCAAAGCCAACTGGTGAATTTTTTGACCTATCCTTATAGCCAAGACAATATAGCCCTATCTGTACATTTTATATTCACACTGCATTATACATTTATATTTTTTTCCCAATGTACAGTTTGCTTTATGCTTCTCGGTATAAATATTTTAATATTTGCATTTATTTGGCTCATATCCTCCTCAGTATACTAGAAACAACAAAATTACTAAAATGCTTCATATTTAAACACAAGTTGTCATAGCTTCACCCTACAGATTTTTCAAGAATTTAGTTCACCGATAAGTCAGTTTCTGATTCAGGTTTTTAGAAGTTTATTTCATTCACTTGGAAAGCAACCGGTGTCTACAAAAAGCTTAAATCTGATCAGCTTTCTCAGGACCCCTACCAGTTGCCTCCTTGGAAGGGCCATTGCTCTGGATGTAGCAAAGGGCTGCCATGCATTTGCAAAATTGTAAATAGTTTTCAAAATGGTAAGCAGGACATTGTTTTTAATTAATTGTTACGGCCCCTTGATGAAAGATGGCTAATGAAAGGGAAGGCTCATTGTATTTCATGGTCACTGCTTCTGAGCATCAATCAAACCTGGAGAAGAAGTATTCCATATGCTCCGGTTATTCCCATTTAACAAGGATAGTCCTTATTTATTTTAATACTGTCTGTTCCTGGAGAGATGTCTTTTTTCAATGTCTTTTTCTGAAGAGTCAATGTGTGCACAAATATATTCCTTGCTCTCCATCTCTATAAACAACTGTTTAAGACAGTTCTCAGATAGGTTGGCCAATGGAAAAATATTATAGGTGTCTGGGTCCAAAGCGTCTTGAAGGCATTAAGCTCCTTGGGCAAAAGAGCATTATGGTGGATGAAACATATCTGATGAGGTGTTATATATTAAATCAAACTGGACAAAATTCTCACCAATCCACTGAGGCCAAATTCAATTGGTATAAATAAAGGTTCTTCCCACTCTGCTTAGGAAAAAAAATGTGTTTTTTTATAAGTTCTTCTAAAGAATTACCTTAATGAAATCCTCCACCATCTCTCTCTTTGAGAGAGAAGATTGAAAACTTCACTACACAATCCATTATAACGTGAAGTGAGGGCCCTGGAACCTGGCTTCAGTTTGTGGAAGTCTGCTAAAAACTCCTCAGACAGAGGGCAGACACAAAAATAAAAGAGGGACATAAAATAGTATCTGTAACTTCCTCCCTAACCACTGCTTTGCACCTTGTTTTGACTACATTTGGGGGGGGGGAGGGTTCTAGTAAAATGCAAAGTGTATCCTGCAAATCTAAAATCTGCTCACATCTTTATGGTTGAAGTCCCCATCCCCGCTCCCTGCCCCTAACCTTAGTATTTTTTCTTAAGCCTTAACATATCTGTCTCCCTCCATCTCTCCACATAGGACTTAGTTTTCACTCCTTGATTGTCCTAGTTGACTTTCTTTACACCTGTTCCAGTTTGTCTGAACTCATCTTACATTGTGGGGCCCAGAACCAGAAATAATACTTGAGATGGGACAGGATCTTAAACAGAATGGAATTTATGACTTCCCATGATTTGGAAATAATGTCTTTATTGATGCCTGAAAGTGCCCATGCTAAAGTTAAAGTCACATGCTGATACATACACAGCTTGAGATCAACTATAAATCCATGAATCTTCTCACACATACAGTTACCCAGCTCATCCTGTCTCTTTCTATTTGATTGTTTCCCCCAAGTCAAGAACTTGACTTAGCTCTGTTAAACATCATTAGGTATTTTTTTCAGCTGACTTCTCTAAACTATCAAGATCATTCTAGAGTTTCTTTCTATCATCATCCTTAGCCCAAGATTAGAAAGTTAACAAGCAAAGTGGTAGCTATCAACAATTTAAGACTAACTTAAATGTGACAGCAGAGAATTCCATGAATCTTGCCTGTTCAAATATTGCTAACGATTACCTATTCAACCATTGCCTGTTCAAATATTTTTAAGTGTTCTACCCAAAATTTAGCACATAAGTTTCATACCAGAGTCAAGTTTTATTGCAGAATCGTGATCTGTCTTTCCATAGATGAAGTGGGAAAATAACACTTCTTGAAATCCTACCTGATATAGGACTCAGCTAAATTAGATAAAAATGCTCTCCTGGTTCAGAAACAGAATGAAAAACAGAAGCACACAAAAATCAAATTGTAATAATTCTAATATTACCCCAAACTCACTTTCAGCAATTCACTTTACAGGGTTGTCATTGCAAGTGTTAAACTGATGTGTTAAAAAAGAATACTCTGAAATAATGCTGCTTTTAAAACCTTTAGCTATTTTGAGGAAGTTTGTTTTGCTTTTAGTGCAAGAAGCAAATAAAGAAAGGAGAAAAAAGATCATTGTGTCAGAAAGTAAATGTTATCTTCTTTCCTTTTAGACCCCATTCAACTCTGGCATTTTTTCCCCTCCCAGGTAGCGTAGTTTGAACCTTTAAAAGAGAAGATGAAGACGAAGAAAAAAAAAAGGGGGAGGAGGAGGAACCTCAAAAACTGTGACTCCTTTCATTTTTCTGTTTGAAAAGATCTATCTGAGTCATTGGTAAAAGGAAGGATTAGATTGAAAACTCTGTCTAGCTTTTCATTTTAACTTTATTTAATAGATTCCTTTCTACTCTGGAGTAGTTTTGGGTCACTTTTAAGAATGGCTGTAATTTTTATAGCAAAGGGAAAGATAACAGTTATCCCTGATAAAAGGAATAAATATATGAACCCCGCTGTATAGAGAATAGATCACATCTAACCATTTAAGAGATGCCTTTATTCTGAGCAGTAAAGCTCTTGTTTTCCTATCCAAATATCTGTAGGATTCATTAAGCTTATTGACAGATAACAAATGGTTACCGAGGAAAAGTTGGGAAATAGGAAGGGTGGCAGGGAAGAGGTTAGTCACATAAATCAGGGATGCAGGATTGAAGGTCCTACTCCAAAGATTGAGTGGGGATAGGATGATGTAATGGGTGCAGATTGATGATGATTACATGTCATTAAGTTATTGTTCATTCTTAGCAACTACCTATATAGATTTTCTCCATGATGATCTGTCCCTAACCTGGTCCTTCAGCTCTTCCAATGGTTCAGTCTTCACCACTGTAACTGAGTCCATCCACCTTACTGCTGGTTGTTCTTTTCTTCTCTTTCCTTCCACCTTTCCCAGCATTACAGCCTTCTACAGAGAGCTGGGTCTTTTCATAAAGTGTCTGAAATAGGATAATTTGAGCCTGGTCAAACCAATGAGTGAGAACTCTGCTTGATTTCTTTGATGATCCATTGGTTTGTTTTCTTGGCTGTCCACGGTATTCTCAGGTGTCTTCTCCAACACCAAAGTTCAAAGGCTTCAATACTCTTCCTATTTTGCTGTCAGGCCCAGCCCAAGAACAATGACAAGTCAGTGCATTCAAACTCCAGTTCTTTATTGCTCTCACCATACAAACAGAATCTTGCCAGACTAAAGCTACCGTAACTAACCTAAGGGGAAATAACCAGGGAGACTCTAGGGCAGGGCCACCCTGAACTTCTTCACTTTCCCACCAGCACTGTCCAGACTGTGAGTCCTCTTATCTCCTTGGAATGTGCTCCCTCCTTCCTGAGAATCTGTGGCAGTGCTGAAATCCGCCACACTTGCTTCTTTAAAGTCCAAGTGGGTGCGGACAGGGCAAAAAGAAAATCAGATTTAATGTCAATCTAATTCATATTTATCTATTTATTTCACTATATTTATAGCGCATCCATTCCTAGTGGGTTCTGGGTGGAGTTCAACAAGGTTAAAGCAAAGAACAGTATACAAAATTAAAATACTACTTTTTAAAAAAAGAATCAACCATAAACATGATGGGTTCCCCTAAAACTAAACAAACTGAATTCAGGGCTGAACACCTGCTGGTGTAACACTGCTTTCATCTGCTTTGATCTGTACCTCCAGGAGGAGAGTATTCTATACCATACCATGGGGGCCAGCACTGAAAAGGCCTTTGTCCTTGCCTGTGCCCCATAAAGAAAGGGGGACCTGCCATTGATGACCAGATGGGATGGGCAGCTTCAATTACTTGATTCTCTATATTTAATTAATTAAGAAAGCGGCAGAACTTTTTATTCCTTCCCAGCTAATAGATGGGCCCTCTTGGTTCACCCCATATTGGGCCATTCTGGGAAATGGCCTAATGAAATCTACAAATGGCAGCATTATACATAGGTACTGATGCCAACAGTGCAGATAGGGATGGATAATCTTTTCTGCAGCTGGATATTTTTTTTAAACGAATTAGCTTTTGATAGCCACAGGAACATGCAGACGATCCCTGCTGTTTCCAAAGAGGGTGAGGGCATTTTTAAAACTTCTTTGGGAGGAGGTTATTATATAGGAGGATTTCTTTTGAAATTCTCCATATTGCCATTGGGTTCCAGTGGCACAATTTGTAAAAGCTTTTGAAAAAGAATTGGAGGATCTGCCTATCCCTAATTTAGACCCTGGATGTCTTCTTGGAAGTCCTTTAAGATACTGTAGCTACATCTTGTTTTCTTGCCAAAAATTTTATACACTTGTGTGTGTGTGTGTGTGTGCGTGTGTGTGCCTCTGCATGCACATGTGTGAGTGTGTGCTCCAGTCACCCTGACTAAAAATAACAGAGGAAAGAAAGAATGTAGTGACAAGCAACATTCTTGGGTTTCCATTGGGTCCTGAATCCCTCCTGTTTCAAGTACAAAACAAACAAAACTCTAAAGGTACAATAAATTTTGCACATCTTAACAAATAAAGCAAAATATAAGATGCAAGTTGTGCCAGTCTTAAGGATGAAATATACTTTATACTGCTCATATTATATTCTACACAATCTGTGTACATATTTTGGGATACCAGTAGCTCTAAATCTAAGTTAAGTCATATTAACATAATCAGGAACCATGGTTGCATTTGAATGCTGACCATGTTTATGGCTTTCCATGCATAAAACTATATAGAGGTTCAACATTCTCATCTTTGGTTTGTTTCATTTTCACCTTTGGCTCAACATTTGAGAACTAGGAGTTGAGTTGATAGCCAAAGATTGTTGACATAACTGACATCTCTGTCCTGAGAACTCAGTGGCCCTTGGCTCATCTCTCACAGTCCAAGACTCTAAAGACCGCATGTGGCCCTAGGTTTATAGGTTGCCCACCCTAAACTTAGGGATATAGGATTGTCAATGTAGGATTGTCTATTTGTCCTCCAGTGTAATGGTTGCTTATCCCAAACACTCAGACTCACAAGAGGTTACTTAAATGAAATCTGATTTATTAGGGAATTTATGGCAGATACAGAGAAAGCTGAGAATGACTAAAAGCACGCCAAATACAAACTAAAAACCCTCGGCTCCAAACGTAATCCCTCCCCCCTACCAGCCATAGCAACCACCCCCCTCCCAGGTGCTGGTAACCGTTTTGCACACATCCTGGGAAAGCAACCTTGAACACATGAGATAACCCAAACACATTCCGACCCAGCGGCCAACAGATAACAACTCCCCGAAGAGGAATCTTCCTCCCTCCCAAGATCAAACACGTATCAGGCAAATGACATGCGAAACGTTACGATGTATCAAGCACATTGAAACGGTGAACATGACATCCAGTAAGATCTGTTTTGGCTGCCTTGCTCTACTTAATGATCAGGTTGGTCCTAGCTAGTGTCTTGTAAGAAAAAGTAGATGGGGATTAATTTTACTTTTATTCTTGATAAGGAGACCATTGACAAAAATATAACATTTCTTTCCACATATTCAAAGTTTGCAGGACCTTTTTCTTTCCCCCCAGAGTTCACCCTGCATAGAACAAAGCAATACATGTTCAGGGCTGAAACATTCATTCCAAACACCCCCTTTGTGCTTAAAACATTTTAACCTTTTTCACCATATGGGTATATCACAGAAAGCCTTGGTTGTCATTCTACTGCTCATCACTGTGTTGAAATGAAAGTTGTTAAGATGCTTTGCAAATTAGCCACATTGTAGCTACCTTGTGTCAGGGTACACCCCATTCTGAAAATCTGAAAAGTGGTGGCTGGTATACGTTTGCTCAACCTGATGCCCTTCATGTGTGTTGGATTCCATTCCTAAAATCTCTACCTGATATGGGCCTTTGTTTTTTTTTTTCAAATTTTGCCACCAGCCATCTCCCCCCAGAAAAGACACTCTGGGCGGTTTACAACAAAGCTAATGAGTTAAAAACAATAACCTTAAATAGTATATAAAATATACATACAAATATAAAATGTAATACTATAAAAACCAGCCTAGGGCTTGAAGTCCAATACATTTGGAGATCACCAAGTTGGCAAATGATGGTTAGTATAACTGCTGATCTTTCTAAATCAATCTCCAGTCCCCAACTTTATGCAGACAATTTGCGGCTTCTTTCCTAATTACATTTTCTTTCTTTCTTTCTTTCTTTCTTTCTTTCTTTCTTTCTTTCTTTCTTTCTTTCTTTCTTTCTTTCTTTCTTTCTTTCTTTCTGCTTGCAGTAAGACAGCTTCAATGAATGTGGCTGTCATCAGATAATCACATCTCTGGGGGATTATAGACATCTGGCTATGATTTATAAGATCCCAAAGGATTGATTTCTCCTCCCCCCACTTAAAGATAAGCATACCCCCTGCTGTGTTTTATGATTTGGAAAATACAATCTAGGCTGTTACTGCTTGCAAATACCATTTACACTCTGGGGTTTATTTTACTTTACTCTGCTGTATCTTTCAATTGAGAAATGGAATGTAGAGAGATTGAGATGTAAAGAGAGGCCCATTTCCAACAAGGTGTAAATGGAAGGAAATCATTTTCACTTGTTCCTCAACCTCCTGGTTTGTTTCCTCAGCCCCAAAACAATTGAATGAAACACATAAACGCCTCCTTTCCTTTCAAAAAGCAACAATAATCACAAGAATACTATACACTATGCATTTTTGTTTGTTATGTGCTTTTCTGGAACTCTATTGAGATGGACTCAGAACATTGTTTTGAGATTTAAAAGTAAAGCCTCATTTGACCTGAGTTTGATTCCTGTTGATTTTATGGATATGACGTCCGTGTCAATAATATCGAAGTGGATCTCCTCTCCTCTCCTCTCCTCTCCTCTCCTCTCCTCTCCTCTCCTCTCCTCATATGTAGCCTAAATTGTGCTGACTCTGGGCAGTCTCCATAACATATTTCCATAAATATTAAAAATATACATAAACTTCAATAAATAACAATACATCACAGTCCAATTCACAAGTCAATGTGAGGAACAATAAGAAAACCTCAGATTTCCCATACTACAAGAGAGAGCAAACTCATAGCACGTCTATACCAAGACCTGCTGAAAAAGCCAGGTTTTGATGATCTTTCTAAAATGAAGCATGATGGGGGGGCATTTTCATATGGAACTCGGGGAACTCTATTGCAAAAAAAGGGGCAGTGGTTGAGAAGCCTTGCTTCTGAGGCCTCTGCTGATGGCCCTTCCTAGTGAGGGTATTGAAAGGGAGCTAATTAGGTTTGACCTTGCTCGTTGTTCAACCAAAATCAACCAAGGTGGGCTAAGTGAGTGATTTGTGATAGGCATCCTGCATACACTGCATGTAAACATACTAGCTACATTCACACGATACACAATATGATTATTGCAATAAATAGGCTGGATTTGCACACCTCTTGAAACTACAAATCAACCAAGAATAATAAACATGTGCAGATGCAATTACTAGGCCAGATAAGACTGACAGCTTCAGTGACTTCCTTTGTCTGTGATACATAACTTGGCTAGCTTTAGCTGTGGCCCTTCTTTCCTTCCCTCCCTACATCTCCTCCCTCCCTCCCTTCCTTCCTTCCTTTCATGGTTTAATAACTTGTGTAATGCTGGGTTAAAGTTCAGTATATTGTGGGAATCCACAAAGAATAAGGGTTAATTCAGTCACCCAATTAAAGTGTTGTGTGACCACAGAGGATGAGAACTGACACATAGAGAATGTCAGTGCCTGAACTACCCATCTCATGAGTTCCCTTTGAGATCAGTGGAAAGGTGTACAGGGTTGAATCACTATTTGTAATTGAATGTACATGGGGAAGCAAAGCCCTCTAACCAATTTGTGCATGGATTCCAAAGAGTTATTTCACTGAAATGAAAATTCTTCAGCAGAGGAAATTCAGCAAAACAGGTACAGCCAATATGGCTCAGAGCAAAATGGGAATAGGATGAAACATGGAATTTTGAATTTAGAACTCCCTGGAAGTCTGAAATGTAGCTATTCTAGCTGCCCCAGTCTCTCCCACCCTTTTAACATGTATGGATTTCCAAATTGCTTGACATTTTCTGTTCAAACTAGGCCAATGCAAGCAAAGTGGCTCGGGATAGCGGAAACATAACAATTTATACTTTTGGTTAGGGGAGGAGTCCGAGAAAAAGAAGAAGACATATTGATGGGTGCATGAGTACAATTTATTTGGGATACTGTGCATATCACCTGTCCCAGCAATTCCCGAACCAGGTGAGTGAAAGGGCCGTAAGAACTGTAGCAAGAGTCGCCTTTGAACTGATGATGCTGAAGGATCACCTCTAGAAAGCTGGGAAGGAAGAGGGAGGGGGGAAAGGGCAGTGGGAAGGGGGGAAAGACCCAGCGCTCTCCAGTTTGTCAGCCACAGAGCACATCTCTGACTTCTGAAACATTTTTCCCCAATTATTTTTGTAAAGTATTGATTGCAATTTAATTTTGCAGGCCTGACATGAGAAGTGCTTTCCGCTGAAGGGTCTCACAGGAGATTGTAATCAGGGTCTAGCCTGAAGGTGAAGCACAAATACAGAGGGATTAAAATATATATACACACACACACACACACACACACAATATTCCTCTCTGTTTCCGTACCCTCCATCAGTACTGCGATTGGAGCAGAGGGCATCCTCAAGCAGATTAATTTTTGACGATGGGATCGATGAAAGATGCTCTCTCTATTCTCTCTCGCTCCGCTTCTCTTTTTTGCCTCCTGACACTGAGCCATCTAATTTGCTGTTTATCTTTAGCGTATTGAGTGTTGAGCATTGTTAAATCATCCCTTTCAGCTGTTTAATTTTGGAGGTGAATCTGCACTCTCCCCCCGCATCTTGGCATAACTCTTCCTTTTCCCCCTTAAAATGAGCAAGATGATGGGCAAACCGCCGCCCGCTCCTGACATCGGGTTACTGCTTCTGAGTCTGTTAAGTACTCCGAGGTACAGTTAGAGCACTTTCGAGCTGCTTTTTCTTTGCTCGTGGCCATAGATCAGAGGATCTCCAGGGAAATCATTACTTGCCATTATTATTATCCCGAGCACCTTCATCTATCCTCCCTTGTTTCCTGACTCCATCGCTTGATGAACTGCTTAGATGTGAGGACACCTTTAACTCAGGGCTTTGCCATTAACCCGTTGGGGGCCGCAGGCCTCCCCGCGCTTCTCTTCCCTTCTCCTGCATTCTCTCTTTGATAACTTGGCAACTACGTGCCTGGTTTTCAAAATGGCTATTGCTTTAATAGCAACTTCAGCGCACGACTGCAGTGTTATCATTGCTAATTGTCAGTAACTCTTTTAAAAAAACCAGGTTTACATCCACATTAAGGCACCTGGAGGTGTTTTTTTTTCTTTTTTCCCAATTGAAGGTACACCATTTTTGATAGGGGTGCTTTTGTTCTGGGGGGAGAGCGGGGGTGATGTTCTGATTTTCAGATGCAGCAAAAGAACCATTGGCAGGACTAGGGAATGAGTGCAAGGTGAATGGAAGTGAGGATTTGGGTGAACATCTGGAGAAGAAATGGCCAAGGTGATTATCCCTGACCTTTCATGGCATGGTTACCGACAGCCTTTCACATCCAGCTTGGTGTTTGTTATATTTCACCAATAAAATAAAAATACATATAAGCTTAGCTAAAATTATTATTACTTAATATGATTGCTCCCCATATATTAAATAATTTTCATCTTTTGATTGATTGATTGATTCAATTTATATTGAACATTTATTTACATTAAACTTATAATTTCAGGTCAATCTTTGGAAAGGCTCTGGAAGCTGAATCCAGGACCTTGAGAACCACATGTAGCTCTGAAATCCCAGACTGTCTGTCTCAGGTCAAAAAATGTCCTAACTGCACCAGTTTATCCATTTTAAAGTTACTATCATTTAGTAAGAGCCTACCTGAATGGCTAAAAAACCAGGCATCTTCATATGCACTGGAGTATTAAGTTGACACCTGAAGTGAGCCAGGAGTGTCTGCGGGCTGTGGACACAAGAGTGAAGGTGGTGCCACAGGGGTGTGAGCCAAGCTCTGCTGCCATCTTGACTTTTTGACCATACCCTGCAGACACACCTGAAATGAACCAGCAGGCGTAAAAAAATAATGTGTTCCCTTCAACGTTTGCAAGAAGTATATCTCTGTCTCTAACTCTCTGCTGTACATATTTCAGAAACCATTTGGAAGAAATCATCTGCTTTGGTTCTTGCAAGAGCACAGTACTTCGTTGCTTCTCATTCAAGCAGCCAATTCTATTCAGGCTTCCACATTAAAAAAAATGATGCTGCTGCTTTCAGGAAACTTAAGTTTATGTGACTCTTAAAGCAGCAGAGCTGTTTTTTCAGAGTAACACTGAGCTTCTTCCAAATTGTTTCTGAAGCACGCATAGCTCTAATGCAAACATAGATAGCCAT
The DNA here is from genome assembly GCF_035149785.1 of Candoia aspera. Classification (NCBI taxonomy): domain Eukaryota; kingdom Metazoa; phylum Chordata; class Lepidosauria; order Squamata; family Candoiidae; genus Candoia; species Candoia aspera. The sequence goes on along the minus strand of NC_086159.1, from coordinate 13,361,202 downwards.
ATCTAACTGGAATGTTGCTATGTTAACAAAACACCTGCTGTGACATCATGGGACCAGCTCGGATCTTTTGTCCTTGCGTGGTGATGTTGCATGAAGCTCCATAAAGGGTAGAGTTGGTGTTATGATGTTGTAATGCATGTCTAGTTACTTGTTCCCCTTGCCCGACCTTCACAGACACATAGGTGGACACACACACAGGAGCAATGAGTTGTGCACATTGGGGCAATATCTAGAACAGACCTTTTTCGAACTTGGCAACTTTAAGACATGTGGACTTCAACTCCCAGAATTCCAATTCTGGGACAAGTTGAAGTCCACACATCTTAAAGTTGCCAAGTTTGAACAACACTGATCTAGAATTTCCTCAAGTACCAGTTAAATCTGGAGCTGTAGACTCCAGTGTGTTGCTTTGAGGTAACAATCTGCCTGCAGACGCTGTTCTTGCTGCCTGCCAGACTCCCTAAGACATCTGACTTCCTACATTCGGCAAATGTAGCACAAACGCAACGCTTCTTACGCTGCAAAGCAAGAGACCAGCCTCCAGCTGTATCATTATTCCTTAGAATGTCTTTGGGCCACACATGGTCCTTTAAGCTTTCATTAAGGCTAACGCTTCTTGGCGGCAAACATCTGAATGATCTTAGCTGGTAGTAAAATACTTCCCGCTGTCATCTTTTGGTCATCCAAATTTTGCAGCTCTGATTTGGTAGCCCTACTTTCGTAGAATTTAGATATGATGAAGGGCTGCACCCCAGGGGTTTACTTGGAAGTAGGAGGCAGCCTGTGGGAGGAAGGGTAGACGACTAACAGGAAAAATTCCAGTAAATCAGTGCTTCATAGTAGTTGTAGGTATTGTAGGAATAGAGCTGTGTTAGTGGCAAAAAATCCTAACGAATCCTATAGCACCTTTTCTGATTAAAAAAGTGTTATCGAAAGGTATATCCTTTCATGAGTTCAGGTCACATCATCAGATGCAATGGATACAACTGATGATGTTACTCCAGCAGATGTTTGGTGTGAACATTCATGACATGTTCTCCAAATTCCAGTGAGAATTGATGGATAAAATGATTGATAAGCTCCCAGTGAGTCTGAATCTTCATATACAAAAATTCTATGCCCAAACTACATCTTTCCTAAAGTTAAAAATCATGTCTCTTGCCTCCCTGCTTTATTTGAGAAGATGTTCCAAACTGCAGGGACTCTAGGAAGCCCCAAGACAGAGATTATGATGTCTTCATTTGTTCTCCAGAGACTATCCTCTGCAAGGCTTCAACTTGGTCTTGCTCTTACTTGGTGAGAAAGTTAATCCATCCCTGGTCATTTCTGTATTCTGTACAGAGGTGAGACCATTCTGGACACTTCATAAATATTAAACACTGGTAGTAGAGGGGTGGGAAATGAAATCAGTCATTTTCACAAAAGAACTTGCCCTGATTTCCTGTAATTGGGAGCTTAAGCTGTCTGAATGAGTCAGAGTTGCAACTGTAAAAAGAGGATGGCCTGGCAGAGGCAGTTCTTTAAATATAGAAAAGCCTGTCCATTAATTCAACTGTTTGCCAGCTGAGAAAGATGGAACTAACCATGTTCTCATGCTTACAGCCACAGGGCAAATAGAAATGAATGTGTCTGTGGGCAGCCAGGATAAGGAAGCAGTTGCAGAAATGGATGTAATGTATGCATGTGTGAATTTAAATCCCACTTAAACTAATAATAGCCTGCCTTCCCCAATTGATAGTGTTATGTGTTTGTGTTCCCCTTACACATAATGTGACCACTGAGAGCTTGCAATTTGTAACTGTCCAGTGACAGATGTCTGAACATCTGGTTTCCACAGCTTGTGGTCTTCAAGGAGCTAAGTTCCATAGTATCACCCAAAAAAGCTGAGATGACTTCCTTTTAGAAGGAAAAAAAAAAGCCTTCATATATAGGAAAGTACATGTGGACCCTGAAGATCTTGGACCTATTTCTATATTCCCTCCAAAAAGGAGAAAACAAGTTGTAACTTTAACCTAACAAAAACACTTTTCATATAGGGGAGTAAGGATGCTAATCTAACTAACGTTTTTTGTCCCGGCTTCATATATTTTTCTTTTGGCCCTCTCTGTTTGTTTGTTTCATTCCAGAGTGGGCCTGAGTGTGCCACACAGAGACCAAGTATGGCCCGCAGACTCAGAAGACAATTATGCCTTCTAGTAGTGGAATAAAAGACTCATAGTTTGTGAATAAAAATTCATGATGGACAATAAAATGTGGAAAAGGACTCATACTCCTCATCCACAGAGCTATGAAGATGGGCCATGCTAGTGATTCCCCCAAGCCAACCATGAACTGCTCAAGGTGTAGTAAAATACCAAATTCCCCAATCCATCTGGAAATATATCAAGCACTTTCAGGCTATGTGGCTCCTTTGCCGATATATTTTTGCTTTGATAGGAAATGAAGTGAGTGATGAAAGCAGATTTGCCCAATCAGACTTAAGTAGTAAGTGATGAGAAGAAAACATGTTCAACTACTATGCTATATTTATTTATTTATTGATTTGATTTGATTTGATTTGATTTGATTTGATTTCTATAGCTGCCCCTCTCAGCAAGTGACTATATCATTCTAGGGGAGTAAAATCATGCAAAACTAAATTCCAGCAAACTACAGTAAATCAAGATGATGGCATGAAGACTGAGATACCAGTTTAGTTCTCTATATTCCTTGGAGCAACCTAACCTAACACTGGCCCTGTTATGCTGAGAATTTTAATCTTCAGGGATTAACCATTATATTTGGGCATAAGCTATGGGTGAATAGGATCCTTTCTTAAGTCTCGCTCAGTGTATTTTTGAGCCCTAAAATAAGCAGATAGTACTAAAGACACCTTTGTGCATTTGAGCTAGAATGGGCCATACTTGCCTAAGCCAATTCAAAGGTTCTTGCTTAGGTGAAACAGCTAATAAATTCTGATAGAACCAAAATCACTATTGATGATAGTGGCAAAATCTTGGGTAGTGATGGTGCTTTGCAGAACTGTACTTGTGGACATCCTTTGGAAATCTTATATAAAGTTGTGCTGGTCTACCATTCCACATCACTGCATTGTTACTGGATTCTGAAGTCATTCTTACTGCATGAGACAAGAAGATAAGAGGAAACTATATCGGAGTCAGGGAAGTTGTATCTGGTCCATTGACTAGTTACAACTTAAGAATCCTCCCCATCCAAGCTGTGTCTCCCTTTAACAGCTGCCAAAGAGAGGCTTTTTCTAAAACTACAGCAGATTGGAAAAGATATTCAAATGCCGTGATGTCTCTATACCTACAAAGATCAGAATTGTGGAAGCCAAGGTATTCCCTGTGAGATTCTATGGAAGTGAAAGCTGGACTTTGAGGAAGCAGGATAGGAAGAGTATTGATGCCTTTGAACTCTGGTGTTGGAGAAGACTCCTGAGAATACCATGGACAGCCAAGAAAACAAACCAATGGATTATTGAACTAATCAACCCAGAGTTCTCACTCAAGGCACAAATGACCAGCCTCAAATGTTCCCACTTTGGGTACATTATGTGAAGATCTAGCTCTCTGGAAAAGGCTGTAATCCTGGGAAAAGTGGAAGGAAAGAGAAGAAGAGGACAAGCAGCAGCAAGTTTGACAAAGTCAATTACAGTGGCAATGACTGCACTGTTGGAAGACTGAAAGACCAGGTTAGGGATAGACCATCATAGCAATAGACCATCATTGAACATCTTGTTTCCATGCTAGTAGGCCTGGAGATCTAAATATCCCAAAGAAAGCTGAGATGATAATTCTGTTATGTACAGGAGAACAGAGATAACCCTGCAGAAGGAATGAAGGAGTGGTTATATGAACACCAACTCAGTCCTCAGAAAGAGGAGGGGGTGGGAAAGAAAGTCAAGGTTATCCTGCCTTGGTTCTCTTGTGTACAAGAGGGGGCAGAGGAAAAATCTGTCAGGCCTTCCAGGATCTGTTATTATATCCTACAACAGTAAAGTTGAATTCTACTAGTCCTTATGGAGACTGTTTCCTGACCTGGCCCACCTTGAAGGACTGGCATCAGTCTTGAAAACCTGACAGAATTTCTCTCTCTTTCCACTTATACCAAAGAGAATCAAGGTGGGGTAGTCTTGAGTTTCTCAAGGCCGAGCTGGTTGGGAATGCAGAAAGAGGTTTGGGAGAGAATAAATTATAAGCCATTTGGTGACTTCCAGATATGATTGGACTGCAACTTTCAGAATTCCCGGCTGGTACAATGGCTGGAAATCCTGGGGCTTGCTCTGAATATATCTGGAGAGTACTAAATTGAGGCAGATTATGCTATTTTCTCCCATTATAAATAAACACACATATAATTATTTCTACCTGCCCTATCTGATCTGGCAGGAAGAGCATGCTTCAGGTACCATCAGCTAGGGAGTGTCGGCTGGCGGGGCCCAGAAGGAGAGCCTTTTCTGCCATGGCAGCTACCCTTTGGAATATCATCCCCCCCTGAAATTAGATTGGCCCCAACCCTGTTGGCCTTTCATGGGGCCTTGAACACTTGGCTTTGTGCCCGAGCCTGTGAGATAGAGCCTGTCTCCTGGTTATGTGGATAATTGGTTACATTATGCCTAGCTGCTATGCATTTTTATTTTTATTCATTTTTTATATTGTGTATATTATGTATTTTGTTTTATTGTAAGCCGCCTAGCAACTCATAAAAGTGAGAAGGGCAGCTATATAAATGGAATAAATAATCGGCTAAATAAATAAAGTGAATAGGCACATGCAGATTTTATATGTATGTTATGAATCAACTGAGACAGACCCTTTTCCTTTTCATTCAGCTCATGTAAAGAAAACCCACCTAGGCTGCTCCTTCAGATAGTCATTTAACCATGTTCTGAAGCCGTGTTCAGGGACTGGAAAGAGAGCTACACCCTTATTGTGGGGAAGAAGAAAATAAAGAGACATTTGACAGTGGACTTCATAAAGAGAAAGTGTTTGAAGGGCATGTGCATGTCTGTGTGCACGCACACATGTGCATCTTAAAGTCTAAGCTCAGATGGAAACATTTCAGGACAATATTTGCTCTATCCCTAATTGAGTGTGACGAACCTATGGGCCCCTACGAAGTAGAGAGAGAAAGATTTCGTGAAATATCTTCTGGTGTTTGTGTCTACCCCTCCTTCCCCTTCTAGCTCTTAATGGTATCAGCAAATCACTTCATTAAATATGAATTGCTCATGGCTATTTCTTCAAAGTAATTTCACACTGCAGTTTGATTCTGTCCTTTTGATGCAGCAGTTTCCCCAGGAGTGGAATAAATAGGATTTTGGACAAAATATTCGATGCCCTTTTTTACTTCTGTTTTAGCATGAGCTTCCTGAGGCTGAAGTCCAATAACTAAATTTCTCAAGTCTTTGTTGAAATCATTTCCCATCATCTCTGAGCTCATGCAGAAAAGTCACACTTGTAAGAAAATTTTTGCTGCTTTTGAAACCTGAGGCTTTTCTCTTGGGGCTGATGGACAAACAGTTGGAAAAAAAGTCATGGGACTTTGTTTTTATACATGATAGCTGCAGCAAGATTATTGTATGCACAAAGATGGAAAGAATCGGCATTACCCGCAATGGAAGAATGGTTGGTGAAGATGATGGAACTTGCTGAGATGACCAAATTGACTTCTTTGATCACAGAAAAGACAGTATCTTTGTTTATTGCTGACTGGAAACCTCTTATAGACTTTTTGTGTGAAACAGAAAAAAATGAACTTATGATTTACAGTTTTGATGATTAGAAAGGAAGTATTATAGAAAAAAGAGAGTTATTTTGTAACCATAGAGCAAGAGGAAATTTATAATTGTACTTATAACTGCTGTAAAGATCAGCAGCTACTTCTTTGTATCTTTGTATCTTTTTTATTTCTTTGCTTTCACATTTTTCTTTGCTTTCTTTTTTCTTTTTTTCTCCTTTTTCTTACTCTATATTAGTTTCTGTTAGTTTTTATGTGCTTTCTTAAATTTTTAAATAAAATTATATACATACACGCACACATACATATATACGGTGTGTGTGTGTGTTGTGTGAAATTCGTCAGTTATCAATACAAGTAGGAGTCTCCTTGCAAAGGGATTCACTGGACTTACTTTCCAGTGAAAATTAAGGAGGAAGGACCTGAGCATTTCCTGACTCAATGTATGAAAATCAGAGACTGGGAAAAGGGTGTTGTGTGATGGCACTGGTATTAGGGAAAGTACAATCTTTTAACGTTCCTTCTTTTTACAAAACAAAAATCACGGTTGGTCTTGCCCTATTTTAGCACTCTGTTTTTCCTCTAAGACTATCACTTTGGCCCTGGATGGATGTCACTTTCCGCAGCACTTGGTCTTCTCCTGTTTCCATACTATTCTCATAAAGCACCCTTCCTCCCTCTCTCTGACAAACACTATTCTCCTATCTCTTGGTGGTGGTGGTGGTGAGGCTTGTCTCTTTAAATTAATTTCATTAGTGTACCGGCCCGTTTGTTAAGGAAGTAGGCAGATCAAACCCATCTTCATCTTTTGTAACCAACTTGGCTATTTCTCCAGCTCTTTGTGAGTGAGTGCAAATTAAGTTCCCATTCCTTTTGAAAGGGAACGCTTGTCTGAGCTAATCATTCCCTATTGTCTATGCAGATCTGAGCTGTTACTGACTGTGAGTGAGAGCTTGAATCAACCATTCCCCAAATTAGAAGCTGAGAGTAGCTACATATTCCCCAAAAGGAGGAGTAAGATTCACAAATCCACTGCATGTGCAGCAAACCTCTGTAACAAGATACTGTATTTCATTCCAAAATGCAGAAATAGACAACACAGGCAATTTCTTACATGCATGCATTTTCCACAATATTTTGTGTGTGTGTGTGTGTGTGTGGGGGGGTATTTTTAAAACCAGGTAGCAAGTGACAGGATTTACTTTCCTTCTTCCCCACATATTTATTGTAACAGCAGCATGAGCACAACGCTTTCTGGAACCATTTTTGGAACCCCAGAATGCTACAGGACCAGGATAGGAAAGATGTGGTGTCCTTGATACTTGCGGACTTTTCAAGGCTATGACCTGAAAGGAAATAAGAAAAGAACAGCATTCTCCAGAATGAAGTTTACTCCTGCTCTCTGCTAGAGGAAAATTTTAAGAATCTCCATTCTCATCCTTTTGATAGCCTGATTGCTAAGTGGAATTCTAGATTTAAGTGCTGCCTATCACCAAATACAAAATGTTGAAGTGTGTGAGAGAAGGGACAATAACTATGGAGTTCTACCACACCATCTCCCATTCTATATTCGTAATATTCCCAACCCACCATAAGGCCACCATGGTGTTTTAAATGGTTTTGTTTGTGTACAACTCCCAAAGACATTTTTGGTTTCGTTCCAGGCAGGAGTCTCCACAGGGTATGGTAAAAAGGTCACAATGGTGCTCAAGACAGTGTGATTGAAGGAGGGGCTTCAATGACACCATCGTGGACCCTATCTTGGCTGTTTCACCTAGTCTGCAAACACCACTGTCTCTAGGCCAGTGTTTCTCAGCCTTGGCAACTTGAAGAGGTGTGGACTTCAACTCCCAGCTTTGCTGGCTGGGGAATTCTGGGAGTTGAAGTCCACACCTCTTCAAGTTGCCAAGGCTGAGAAACCCTGCTCTAGACTATGCTGTGAAGCATGAATTGGAAAGGAGGACAAGGGATGTGGTAGACAGTTTCCCCAGTGAAACACCCATGAACAGAAGAGCAAAGCAATGGAAGGCATCTTCTATCTAGCCCTGGGACAAAGCAAGGAGGCAGCTTTTCTTCAAGGGATGGCCAAGGCCTGGATTTATTTATTTTCTTTCCAGATGATAGGACACTGGTCTTGTTTGCAGTCTGCATGGTGCAATGGGTCAGAGGTGTGTCCTACAGATGCTGGGTATCATCCTTTTGTGATAGGTCTGACTATCCAGTTGTTGTTGTTATTTGTTCAGTCACTTCCGACTCTTATTGTTCAAATTTATATAGCTGCCCATCTCACATACTGTATATGAGTCTGGATGGCTCACAAACATCTTGAAACTATCTGCCTCCACTGTGGAAAACTGGATGGAGTCTAAGACGAGCAATTGGTCTGTCCAATGTGTTCCTGATTGGCATCTGCCAAACTGCTGGACTTCAGCTCCCATAATCCCCCAGCTTTGGATCTCAAAATGCATCATGACATGCATTTATTAGCATCTGAAGATATGCTAATGCATCTCACAATAATATAGGAAATTCTTAAAAAGCAAACCAGCGTAGGTACTACTTACGAAAACAGGCAAAGAATACAGCAGGTGATTTCAGTCCTTTGCAAATTAAGCTTTATTATCTTCAGTGTCTATTACTGTTGGTTTTGAAGTTTATGTATCCCGCTTATGCTCAAATATTTTCGCTTGGCTATTCAGGAATCGGACAACATGTATAGATGTCAGAGATTGACAGAGCTTCGTCCCGGAATACAAATTGGGGGTGGATTATAGATGAAAGTGGGAAAGAAGCACAGAATTCGGTAACTCAGTTTGGAATGGGGGGTCTAGAGTCTGCCATGGCATGCGAGCCTCTGGTTAAATTTGAATCCTCCCCCCCCCCACTTTGAGAGAAATATCTTTATGTTAGTTTATGGACTACATTAGGCAGAGACACACTGACAAAAGTGTGTTTGGACTTAGCATGCCCTGCTTTTCAGGCAACAGAATTCTTTTTAATTAAAATCATTTTTGGTAACAGGAAAAAAAAAAAGCTCCAGTATGTGTAATTGCTAACACCTGCTATGTGTTACTAACAGATGTTTTTTTACTTACCTAAGGGAACTGTTATAATTACACTATAAGCTTTGTGGAAAGGCATTTAACCAAGGTACTGTAGAAACTTTAGGTGGAGACTTTGTGTTCTTTTATTAGATTTTCCTCTTGGGGGTTGAAGGGAAAAAATGTGAAGTAACAAGGAACTCTACAAAAAAAAAACATGCTGTTCTTATCAGCCATATTTCACAATCTGTGGCTTTAGAATCTGTCTTGGAACATGGAGATAGACATGTGTTTTCTGCCAATGGTGAGCAATGTGTAAAATCACTCTCTTTTTTTAAAACAGAAAACAAAAAGCACCCACCACCACCTTGCTAGAAACTTGAGTCAGAGTATCAGCTGAGGAAACCCCAAGACAGACTGATCTGGTCTCTTCAAAGCTGGGGCATGGCAAGCTTCTTGTAGCCTGGAATCCATTTTTTCTGTGCCTCTGTCCCTCCCCCACCCCCTTGGGTTGCCAGATAACTTTCTGGCAAAAAGAAAAGAAAAAAGAAAAACAACCAAGTTAAATAGATATATGAGATCTCTCAGAAGTTTAATTTTCTCCAGCCCACCTCTCCCAGAAGCCCAACATCTTGAGAAATTAGGCCTGGAAATTCCAACTCTGCATTCTGGTGTCCCTGTCAAGTACTTGGTAGTCCCTATGGACCAGTGTTTGTTTCTCAACCCTGGCAACTTTAAGGTGTGTGGACTTCAACTCCCCAGCCAGCCATTCTGTCTAAGGCAGAAGAAGTCTTTTGGGCCAGTTCTGTGCCTTAGTCTTTCCACATTCTTAAATAGGACTTCCTTATCTCTTTGTTCTGACTACACCAATATTAGAGGATTTAATAAGATTTAAGATTTGGATTTAAGAGTGTCCTATCAGAGAGAGTGAGCATAGAGCAGGAAACCCTTGCTGCAGATGCAACCCAACCCCAACAAGGGCTTTTAGCAGTCTTTTTTGGAGAATGAAGAGGAAACTCTGCTTTCTTGCTTTGGAGATATAAAGAGAAAAGTGTACAGGCAGCCTTTAACCTGAATGTAAACCAATATGTGCAAAACCAACTAATTAACCTTAGATAGATATTGTCGGATTACTGCCATCACCACTAGGCACTTCTTTTCCATCATTAAAGTTTTTTTGTATGTGGTATTGCTGCTGCTTCTTTTTTGCTTGTTTTTTAATGCAGTATTATACAATACTCCTGAAATATATTTCTAGGTTTTTCTTCACCATAGATGCCCTGTTGGCGTTTCATTGTCAAGCTCTTCAGATGTCTTCCTGGCTTACTGGAATCCTGCCGAGTCCTGTAATTGATGTAATAGCTTTAAAATGTATTTGTATTCTACTTCTGACTTACTAAACAACTAAAGTTAGCAGATCAAGTCTGCCATCATCTGGGTTGTTGTGGAGGTACCCCTACTTGGAAAGAACATACTGTAGATATGGGTATTTTATTTTAGCCTTGTGCTCCACACCACCACACCATGAGTAGCACTTCTTAATTTGGCACCATACCCCAGAGTGATTGTCACTTTGGACAGTGGAAGTTTTCACAGTCAGAGGAGTGGCCACTAGAGAACAGCCCTCAAGCTCAGAATAGCCTCATGGCTGAAAGGTGCATTATAAATATAGCAGCAACCATTGAGCACACCTTGGTAGCCACACTATGATATGATTGGAAATGCTACAGCAATAATTCCATAAAACTTCACTGAAGATGTGGAACACTCTTGGAAGCTGTTAACTCACCCTCTCACAGGCATGTGGCTGCTGAGGAGATATGTATCTGCTGGGAATCATGACAGCCATCCATGCTGAGTCCTTCTATCCTTGTAATCGCTCTGAACCAGTCAAGAATTGAGTACACAAACATTCAGCTTCCATGCTCTTCAGAAGGCCAACCAATAAAGGTGACAACATTCACGCCACTGATAAATCTCTGAAGCAGCTCTTTCCAACTTTCAGATGGGTTGGACTTCTTTTAGCATGGTCCTAAGAGATGTCCTCAGTTCAAAGGAAGGACTGATGTGAGCAGGGATTGAGATTCTATCCAGGAGCTGAATGGTAAACTTAAGTATTTACAAAGGTAGGCTTCTTATATAGCACCATCCATGGGAGGCCAGAAGGCTTAGCTGATCCAGCCTATATTGTCTTCTCTGACTGGAAGAAGCCATCAAGGATCTCAAGTCTGGAGTCTCATATTTCCTAATATCTAAAAAGCTGAACTCGATCTAAGAAGCATTTCTGCATTTAACTTTCAGCATTTTTTTAAAAAATAACGATCAGCTTTGAAGACTCCCCTTCTAGTAATTTGAAACATGGAACACGTGAAGAGGAAATATAAGCCCCTTCTCTCCTGTTTTAGTGGTATGGAAAACCTCTCCTCTAAATTTAATATTTGCTTTAAGGGAAAAATTGAACATCAAATACAGTTGCCAGTTGTGATGTCATTGATGTCCATTGATTTGCATTTTTCCTCCAAACGTTGCACATTAATTTTCTACAAATATTGAAAGTAATTTCTACTTTGCTTGTGAGACCCTTTCTTTTTAACAAGTGGGATGAAATGTCAGTAAGCTTCTATGCGAAATGTGTATGATCTTGACTGAGTTTTCACACACACACACAGAGACACATCATGTTGTATCGTAGACCCAGCAGAGAACAACGTAATTGACGGGGGGAAGAGCCATTCTGATATCAGGGAACCTCTTTCAGCTTGTCTGAGGCCAAACAGTTGTCTCCTTCGTGGCTTTTTCTGTCCATCCAGTAGCACAGATGTGAAAAACAACTTGCACAGTTGTTTAATTAGAAATCAATAATCTGCAAAGGCCTTTGGCTTCAGCCACTTATCTGTAAAATGGGAATAACAGTGACAAAGATGCTTCTTAGAGAAAATAAGGGAAACATTGTCAAGCTCCTTGTCAGATAGCATCTAGTCATTGTTTGAGGATCTTTAGGACACAAGGCATCCACTCCTTTATGAAGCTAATCTTCCAATTGCCTGCAAGCTTGTGTTCAAATATCACATTGGCCATGATGATGTGAATATATATCTATATATATGAACAAAGAGGCAGCATAATTTATAACTGCCATTTCAACAAGCCGTGTTGTAATCAAAGTGATCCGAGGGTGACTCATTAATTCATTGTCTTTTATTATGATGTGCTATTGAGTTAATGAGCAATTTGTATCAGATAATGTTCTGAACACATTGATTACATAAAATTTTTCAGAAAGCTTACATCCAATGACACTGTGAAGAAGGGGAAGACGGCAAGTGTATGTACTTTTGCTAGTCTTTGCAAAGAATCTGTGTCAGAATGAAATCATTCCAAAGGCATTTGGGGTACATCTCAATGGGAAAGCTCACAACACAGATCCACTTTGGGTTGTAACTTCCTTCTTTGTCCTGACACTCTCTTCATCCCCAGAAGTCCCACCTGGCTTTGAAGTTTCCAAGAATGCTTCTGCACCTATGCCCACCAAAAGGGAAAGAGATGTGACTAATCTCAATGTTATGCTTATACTAGTTCATATTCTTACAGGAAATGGGAAAATGTGACATGCAAATTGGATACAGAGAAGAATTAAGTTATATTTAAAAAGTACTGGGGCCTCGTGTGGTGCACAGTGAGTGCTAGGTGGCAATATTGCAACCGAAACTCTCCCCGCGACCCGAGTTTGATCCCAGCAGAAGCTGGAGTCTCGGGTAGCCGGCTCAGGTCAACTCAGCCTTCCATCCTTCCAAGGTCGGTAAAATGAGCACCCAGCTTGCTTGGGAAGGTGACAACTGGGGAAGGCAATGGCAAACCACCCCGCTCTATAGTCTGCCAAGGAAATGTCACAAAAATGGCATTGCCCCAGAGGGTCAGACATGACTCGATGCTTGCACAGGGGACCTTTCACCATCATCACAAAGAAGTACCAGCAACTTCTTCTCCATCCAAGGATGCAGTTTAATCTCCTACTCTGCTTTTTTTTTTTTTTAATCATATGGCATAGCAGTTCGGTGTTCATGCTGCTTTTCTTGCTGGGAAATCCTTGTGAGGTACAGCAGCCAGATGTGTAGACCATTTAGCAATAGGCTACAAAAGACCTTCTGGTGACAGGTGAAAAAACCTAGTTGTTTTCCACTCAAGTTTAGGGGTGGGGAGGACAGATTTTAAGGCAGGATTTTTTTTTTAAATGCATGTGCTTCTATTTCCAGTTTTAAAACCACATTACCCCTATCCTCAAACTGACCCCCCCCAAAAAAAAACCTTGCTGGTGCTTATGGCCTCAAATCCATTATATGTGGGTTATGAGTTACTCCCTCTTGCATTACAGTGAAGATAAAAGGCAAGCAAATACCTGTAAATTTGTTGGGCAGTGCTGGGCTTCAGGGTTTAGTGACCATGGTTTAGATAACAGATATCCTGAAGTTTTGCTGGCAACTGTGGCTGGTATCTTCAGAGGCAAGGTGGCCTGCTATGCAAACAAGCAGGGACTGACTGGGCTCTTGTCTTTATAGCCAGGTGTCCTGACTTCAGATTGGTTTGTGATTGGTGCAGGTTGGTGAGGGCTGGTCCCTGATTGTTCATTGCTTGTGCCCAATCCTGATTGGTCCCTTTGCTGTTGTTGGTTCCTGATCCTTTGTTCATGCTGGCTTCTGATTGGTCATTTTTGGAGTGCTGATTCCTGATTGGTTCTTTGTGCTGGGTTCTGGTTGGTTAGTCTGAGCAACTGAGTCCGGATTGGGTCCTTGTCCAGGCGAGTTTCAGATTTGCCCATTTTGTCTCGACCATGGTCAATAAACCCTGAAGCCCAACACTACCCAACAGATACTGGCCATGAAAACCTACACCACTTATACATTCCCTGATCTGGAAATGTAACTTTAGTTCTTATGCTCAGAGGAGGAACAGGCAATGCTAAGAATGGGCGATCTTTTGGTAACTGGAGGCCACATTTAAGATTTCTAGAGAATGCTGAAAGCCTTAGTGGGCTGGGTGATGATGTAAGTCTGCTTGATGATCATACTAGAAGAGCCGCCTGTTCTTCAAAGTATTTAACATTTCCATGAAGCTACTGGAAGAAGCTATCCACTGGTCCAGGACTGAGTACCATCAGTATGTACATTTCTACTTTGGGCCAGCCAGGAGACCCAGAATAGGCTGCTGGGGACTGGGTGGGTGAAAACAGCCTCAAGTTGAACCCCAGCAAGATGGATAGGCTGTTTGTTCAGAAGACTCCTGACTTCTTAGAAGCTCCAACTTTGGCTCTGGATGGGGTTAGAACCTCCTTGAAAAAGCAGATACATTATCTGAGAGTTCTCTTGGATGTGTGGTCCTGCTGGCACAGCAAGTGAGAGCTATAGCGAGGAGAACCAGTTTTGACTTATATGCCAGATGTGCCATTTCTTGAGATGCTCTGGTTACAGTCACTCAGGCCTTCATCACTTCATGCTTGGACTTCTGCAATGTACTCTGCATGGGATTGTCTTTGAAGACTATTCAGAAACTTCAATTGTTGCAGAATGCAGAGGTCCATGTGCTATCTGGCAAAAGCCCTTTCAACAGAATAATGCCCCCTCCTTGGTCACTGTACTGGTTATCTATAGGTTTCTGGGTACAATTGAGAGTTCTGGCTACTGCCTGTAAAGCCCTTCATCCCCTATATCATAGTTACTTTTGGAACTTCCTGCTCCAGGTAGGCACTTCCAATCCTACACATTCCAATTGTGCTATGTATCTCCATCCCCTAGGAAACTGGGGGGGAGGGGCAGGGGCCAAGAAACTTGCCTCTTTGTGGCTGCTCTAGCTTCATGCCCTCCCAATATAAAGATGGCTCCCCTTCCTGTTAACATTAAGGGAGGAGGTAAAAACAATCCTTTTGGTCAAGCTTCACACCACTGGCCCAGATCAAGGAAGTAAGCACAGATTCCAGTAAGGTATCTTTATGGTGGTCTGGAGTAAAAAACAGAATCTTGTAATAGGAATTTCCCAGCCTCATGTATAGTGAATGAGTTAAGGCAGAGTTTCTTTGAATGCTATGTCATGCTTCTTCCCAGATTACTCTTCACCAGGACTAAGTTGTTGTTTATGAGATAAGCCATCATTTTATTAATTATACACTGCCCATCTAACTCTAAAAGTCTGACACACTTACTGCTATCTCATGATAGTTTATATTCTGTGTTCTGGATGTGTTCTCATCCCAGGCGCCCCACAATCTCTTACTCTTTTACCAGGCATTAAACACATGGGGCATGTGTTACTGGCTGGGCTCATTTTTTAAACAATCATTTCAGTGGTTGTACAATATGTCTTTATATTATTAAGTGTATTTACATCTGTGAGCCGTCCACAGTCTTTATGATTCAGGTGGCATGGAAATTGTGTAAAACAAACATATAAATAACATAATGGGAAAAGGGAACATTTCTGCCTCTCACTGGGTCAATCAGCAATTCATTTCCTAAAAAAAAATGTTCCTTCTTCAGTTTTGATGTCAGCTTTGGACCATGTTCCTTTATGCTAATTTTTTATTTAAGGTTATGTATTTGATGAGTCCTAGAAGCTTGGAACAGATTTAGTTCTTTACAGTGTCTTAGTTTTTCCACCTTATTTCTGCTAATTCTTCTGTTAGTGAAGTTTATGGATCACTACACTATTTGTGTGTATGTTCCTAACTTCCATCTTGCAGGTTTTTTTTCCCTATATCAATCTTCCTGAAGAACTTTCAGTATGTATGTCCCTTTTGACTTTCATCAGGCCACATTGATACACATGTGGGAAATGACAGAGTTGTGTGTAACTAGCTGGACTGGTGGAAATTTAGATGCCCCTAGAATGAAATAGTCATTTAAAATTTCTGCAAATTTGGACTGTGGTAATTTTGACCTATCAGAGCTATTTCAGATTGTACAAAGTTGTACCTTTCTCATTTGTTTTCATTTTTCCTTCAGTACTTTTTATATTGCATGTTCACTTTTTATAAGCTGGAAAGTATTTGCCATTTTTTGGCTTTGAATTTGAAAGGAACTCTAAAGAGACTTGGGGGTAGCCCCTAGTTAAATCTGATCATTTTGTCTTGCTCAATCGAGTGAGTAAGGACCCTTATTTTCATGACTGATGTAAATGCTGAAGCATTATGGTGTTTAGCAATGAGCCATCCTTTAGAGCAGGGAGAGACGACTGCGAATGATGTGCAGCTTCTACCATCTAACCTGGTATCAGTGGGGAAGACTGTCAGGTAGCTACTGAGGATAATAGCATCTATTGTAGATGATGAGATCATTAGCAGCATTAAGTAGAGCTGTAGTAGCTGCTATCAACAGCCTAGCAATTTCGTCTCTCATACTTCAGATTAGTCATTTCTATATGGAGAAATCCTGGGTGAGCTTGCTCTTGAAGATGGCCTGGATACTCGGTATAAAATAAAATAGCTGGTTCCCAACGATTGCACAATATCAGGCTCTTGTTACACCCACACTGAAAGAAACTTAATCTTTGCTAGTTGCTTTGTGAAAGTACAATTCAATAGATTTTTTCTTGGTGCCTTCCAGTCTGTTGACTCCTGGAGACTGCCTGGATTAGTCCCTGCAGTTTTCTTGGCAATGTTTTCAGAAGTGGTTTGTCATGGCTTTCTTCTTCCTAGGGCTGAGAGAGAGGGACTGGCCCGAGATCACCCAGCTGGCTTCGTGCCTAAGGCAGGACTAATGCTCACAGTCTCTCAGTTTCTAGCCTGATGCCTTAACCACTACACCAAATTGGCTCTACACTAAATTTAATAGGTGCTTGAGTATAATCTAATTGCTTACAACCTGATTATCCAAAGGGCCACCTACTTTGGAATGAATCTGTTCATCCTATGGTCTGTAGAAGGACACCTCTTTATTTTTCACCCTTTCTAGCTTTGTTTTGGAAAAGTAGTTTTAAGTGTCTAATGGACAAAAAGATGAGATATTAAACCAAAATAATGCATCAGCAGAACCAAAATATGATTGCTTCTAATACTGATGTCACTCTCTTATAGGAAGAGGTTCTTACTATAAGAACCAGCCACTGAATTCTTATCCAGTCACCACTATAACAAGTTTTCCAAAACTTCCGCTTTACAATGTTTTTGACAACCCCCAGAAATCCCAGGTAATATGACAGCTGGAGGGTGCCAGCTTGGGAAAGGTTGCAGAATAGTGGCACTGGATGTGCTGTCATAACTTCAAATGGTCACTAAACAGGGCAGTTGTTAAGCGAGGACAATCTATGAGTTTTAACCATGTGCTCGTGGATCATCAGTGCTGTCACGAAAAAGATTAGACTGAATCAAGCCAAATGGCAATGACCCAATCAACCATCAACTTGCTATTGTGTTACTTTGCTGAATTTGCAGGTGACAATACTAGGCTAAACCTGAAACTTCTTCTGTTGCTTGGTCTCTAGATGTCTCAATTGTTCTTTAAATAAATGGACAAAAAGGTCTTCCAAAAACGAGAGAAAAACAACCTATTAGGAAATGAATGCAGGCAACCTTGTTATAAAGAAAACAAGCGAGCAAGCAAGCAATATTGTTTTAACAGCTTATCATCCAGAATTCATGTGCTGCCTCAAATTCGATTTAGCATTTGAGGCTAATAGTCATCTTTTTGTTTTCATTTTGCCTGAGATCATCATTTGTGCTCTTCTACCTATATGCATCAATCAACTTGCTGCTGTGTGCTAAATAATGTTATTTTTCCCTGAGCTTTGCATCTTTTCTAACATGCATGCATTCCACCCTATGTCTGTTAAACTCATAGCTTTTCAATGTGCCTGTTATGTAATAATGAGAAGTAGATACACATATGTGCATGCACACACACACACACACACACACACACTGTATATGGACAAAGATGAGATGGCATAGCTGTTCAGAGGCAGGCCATATGGTCCTGGGATCAATATTAGGCTTTTCTCTGCTAGCTTAAGTGCAAAAGTAGGCTGAAGATCACTCCTTGCATCAAACTACTAGTGTCGGTGAAAAGTAGTTAGCAGTGACAAAACGGAGCTAGTGGTATCACTCTGATATGACCAGAAGCAATTGAATTTGTGCAGTTTGCTTTTTGCAATACTGTACTTGCATTTTTTTTTCCAAACGAAAATATGTTTCAGCATATTTCCACAGTACCGTGCATTTGTTTCCAGAAGTTTGCATGAAAATTCAGTGGTTTTGTGCTGAGTTTCCTATTAGACAAGATTTTGCAAGAATGCTCTCTCAAAATATGTTCTTGTGCACCATTTGCCTAAGGTTCACATATTTTGTGCACAATTTTCCCCAGTGTACTATTTTTTTTAAACGGAGCACAGTATTCCACATTCTAAAGGAAGAATAATTGCGCCCTGCTATGCCTGTTAGTGAGGGAGGTGCAAATTAGATTGGTTCATACAACACAGTGAATGGAATGAACTTGGCCCCCATTCCTGAGTATGAAAGCCTTCCTGTAAATGACAAACCTGGCTACAGGAATTGCATAAAATGGCCAGGTAGAGAAAGACACCATAAAAAGTCTTCTTTGGAGTACCTGATTGCAATACCAAGAGGGAATATAATTGTCCTCTTTCCAATATACCCATTAGACAGAATGAAGCATCACTTTGCTTGGCAGACCAGGGTAAATGATGAACTGGTGCCAAGCCCCATTAATTGGAAGACCATGCTCAGAGCAATAGATCATGAAGTTGATCTACCTACCCAGGCAGGTGCTGTGGTCATCTTACAAAGCACTGGTCTGAGGACTTCAAATGATGTTTGTAAGGTGGCCAGCTGGCTGGAGAGTGGGTAGTACTGCTGCTAAGACTACCAGGGACATTGTGCAAGCAGAGAAGCTGTGAATCTTCCCATTTCAGTTGGTGATTCTTCTGAACAGCTGTTGTGTACAATGCTAATGGCAACCTTATTAGACCACTAGCGGCTGGACAACAAGAAGGCGAGGGGAAGTTGAGAAGCACCACTTTCAAATATTGCCATCCAATCCTTAGATTTTATTTATTCTTAGAAGTTCCCACCCCAACAGCTTGGAATGGATAACAATAAATTAAGAAACAAACAAACAAAAAAAATACAATATCCAGTTAAGTTTTGATCAAACACATCTACAAAGGAACAGCTGCTAAATCCTTAGGCTCTACTGGAGGCGTTTCATTTCTATTTCCACAAATGGCAGCCCAAAGCAAAAGAGGATCGTGCTTCTGAATGGTTACACAGGTTTTGGTAAGTCTCCAGCATGAAGGCATTGCCACAGTGGTGGGACAGACACCGTGGAAGTGTCTCTGGCAGGTCCAGCTGTCTTGCATTAGCACACAGATAGTAACCTCAAGAGGGCACTCATGGTCAATGTTACAAAAGGGATTGACCAGACAATCTCTTAAATCCGCTGGACCTAAACAAGATGAAATTTAGGAAAGACACTGAGGGTGTTTTTTTTTTAAATAATATGTTCCTGTACAGGAGCAGAAATCACTATGCTACATTAAAATAACTTCAGAAATATTTATATATACACATATAAAATATTTTACATGACACCCAAAGGCACTGAGTTGCATTGGGGCTCAGCTCCTCATTCCCAGTTACATTGGAAACAGTGAATACTATATTTTCTTAGGGAGGGTGTGGAGCACAGCAGCCCCCAAAAGAATTAAAAACCTGCTCCATAAAAGTTGAAAACTCCTGTCTGTAAAGTTGGTGGTGGTGGTGGGGGTACAACATAGCCATTTCCAAATTATTATGGCAAACCAGGAAGTACTTTTCAATGCACAGTGTGAAAGAAAAGAGCTAACATCATTCCTCTTCTTTTAAAAAGGAAAAAGCAGCAGCAGGTTTTCAAAGATCTTCTAAAATATCTTGGACCACAGCAATTTCAGCACTGTCTGTTGCTAGCATTGTAATCTAGTAAAAAGTGAAGCACTTCTAAATCCCACTGATTTCAAGAGAAGAGTTAAACATGCACTTAAATATGTCCTATCCATTTCAATAGAAGTAAGTACTTAACTTTGGCTCAATCTCATCTGTTATTTTTAATCGTACAGTTCAAGTGTCAATGGAGCAGTTGTACAGCTTCCGATACAGAGAAGAAGACAATGGGATTGGCTCTTAAAATTCTTTTTTTTTCCTTGTTTGTTGGTTTTACTAGAAAGATATAGCTTTTTCAAAATAGCTGGTAGATACAGAAAGCATAAATATATAATAAAGTTTAGACACCGATTGTACTAAATGCAACAATACAAAGAAGCAAACAGGATCACAAATGGTAACACAATAAAACTGTATTACATTTGTGTTTCAAATCTTACAATATATTATGTACATTCGTCCAAAAGAAGCATTTCATGCCAAAGGACACAAAAGGAATAAACAAAAAAACAAAACAAAACAACCAGCAAGCCAAACCAAAACTAAACTTTCAGCAGTATTTACAGTATCTTTTAATGGACATCCAGCTGTGAACGGGTGCAATTTCCACTACAGGTAAGTGCAGTCCTCCTTTTATTCCCCAAGACCATTCTGTCTCCCTATATCTATGCTATTTAGTAGGTTCCGGTGTCATTTCTTATTTACATGTTAAAGAAAAGAGAAGGAAAGAAAAGAAAAGAAAAGAAGAATGTTGGGCTTCCATACTCTGAGCGGAGAGGGTCTGAATCAGCGGACTTGGGGTGCATAGCCTTCTTTCATTAAGCCCTCTTCATAGTCCGTCTGGCACAGAATCATGTTGTTCTTTAGGAAAAATTTGTCTCCCACGCAAAATCTGGAAATACAAGAGGGAAAGAGATGATTCAGTTTGCACTGGATCCCGTGCCAAAGCCTCCAACCAGGAGAGGAATGTTTAAGACTGGTGACCATGGTTCATCGTATCTTGATAGGGTCCTCTAAGCCATAGCCAGCCCTCAGAAGATCATCCCACAAGACTCGGAATGCTGACCTTCTATGGCGTTAGACTGCACGGGAAATCTTAACAACCAGAGTAGGAATTTATTGGAACAGAGTGGCCCAAATTTCTTTTATATACTTTGGGGTTGGGTTATCCAGGCTCGGGGGGATTAATACTGATACACTAATCAGGTTTTTGGCAGGTGTTTCACCCTATATCTCTGGGTGGCTTCTGAATGGGTGGTTGACTTAGGATAGCATCAGATCTGAACTCAGGGAGGCAACCCTTTCTTCTGAACCATTGTTCCAAGGAAACCTTGCAAAGACGGGGGGTGAAACTTTTGCAGAAAATACTTATTTATCCCTTACTATTAATCCTCCAAAGCCCAAAGCCTTTTTAATACAAAGCTTAATATATAAGCTTGTATTAGAAAGAGGACATAGGGAGCCTATTAATACAAGAAAAGCAGCTGTGGGGACAAGACAGAGGGGGCAGGATCAATGGGCTCACCCCAATTTCCCCAGTTAGGGAACAATTGTATGGCTGAATCCACACCAGTGCCGGATTTAGACTTGGTGAGGCCCTAAGCTACATAAAGCTTGTAAGTTCCTTGTTAAAACATTATACCAGAAGGTCTCACTAAGGTGTGTACCAAAACAGGACCTTGCATCACCACAAAAAAAAAATAAAAATGGAAAACATATCTAGGCCTGTTAATTAGTTAATAGCAAGGTATTTAAAGTGAAAAATACAAATTATTTTCAAATGAATGCATTTACTGATTACATATTTATTACTTGGCTGGCTTGATCTCTCTCTGTAGTATTCCCTGGAAATAACACTTAAATGTAATTCTTAAAATAATTTTAAGATACATTCATATAAATATATACACACACAAAATGCTGACGAAATAAGTAATTAGGATCACTTTTATTAATATAATAATGAACTTGTTTGCCAAATCAGAAAACTGATATTCTGAAATTTTGTGAGGTCCTGCAGATTGTGAGGCCTAAGCTGTAGCTTGTTTACCTTATGCTTAAATCTCGCACTGATTCACACATTACATTACATTGATACAAATTAACCACAATTAGTTGGGTTCATACAATGTACAAAACCCTAACAAAACAAAATACTTTATGGCTCAGTGAGATTCGAGCATATACTCTATGTGAAGAGGAAAGAAAATACTCAGTCATGGCTAAAATGTAATAACTGTGAGGAGTCATACACCAAAACATCCATAATATAGAGATCGTTTTATTGTGAAAGCAGATTTCCAGGAAACTAGATGAAATGATATGTCTGATGTTATTTATTTACCAACCAACTGCATGCATGTGACAAATATGGATGCCACCAAGCTTGGGCCCATATCACCCATGTGGGTTACAGGAGAACATAAAAATATTAAGCACCAAAAAATATCACAAAAGCTTTGTAGGGCTCTTTCTATTCACATCCTTTCCCATCCAAATTTGGGGCTCAAAAGAAGTTATGTAAATCAGCCTTTACAGACAGCCAAACCATCTGTAGCATGGTGGCATGAGTAGATATGAGATGGTTTCTATAATGGGTCTAAGTTTTTTTTTTAAAAGAGTGATCTCTTTAAATGCGGCTTAGGGACGAGGGTGGACCATCCCGCAGACACAGCAAGGGCCCCTTCCGCATACAGAAGACCTTAGCTAATGAATGATGCTACATGGGGTGGGGGGGCGTAGTCTGTTTGTAACAAGCGCTCCATCTATAAAAACATCCTGGGAGGAAAGGCCTGCTGCAGCCCAATTAAATCAAAAAGAGTCACCCAAATGAACTTTTTTGCATTGACACGGACAGACGAAGATGCCTTTGCTTCAGCTAATTACCCGTCTTCGTCTAGAAAGTATTCTTTAATTTGGTGCTGGATTACAATGTGCTTTTTTCCTCCCATAATCTTCCAAACAGCAACATTTTGGACACAATTAAGAGCTGAAATAAATGTGTGCATTGTTTACAGTACATTGAACAACAGAGTAGCTATGGGAATAGGCTGTATATGTACTTAATTGCAACAATTTAACCTTCAGATAGCAGTGTCTGGTGTAGCTGACCCAGGAAAAGTACACAGAATTATACACATTGACCTGCCCAACCTTTGATAGCAGCTCCCTCGTTTTTTATTAGTCAGTCACTCTCTAATGATGTTTGAAGCTGAAATCTGAGGGAATTGTCACCGAGTAAATTGTATACTGAGAGGAGGCCTTTAATGCTTTGTGAAGTTGCGAGGTTTTAAATGGAACAGCAGTTGGACTGATTTACATTTGTAAAGATTGGAATGCTAGACAAACAGTGAAGCCATTTATTTTCCAACCGGGTAGCTTTGGAAATTTATCCTTATGCTTGCTAAATAGAGAGAGAGGGAGAAAATAGTGTAATAAAAAAGTGAATTGAAAAGAATTAGCTTGGCTCCTGAAGGAAAATTGGACTGTTTATTTGCCGACTCTCACTCTTCCCCCCACCCCCAAACCTCACCCCACATTCCTTTCTCTTTCCCTCTCTCCCATTTTTTGGATTAAAGCCCTGTCTATGTCTGACTGAAAACACAGATTACAAAACGGTCTTGAAAATGCTGGAGTTATTTATGGACAAATCAGTTTCACCAAACGCGCGTATTTCCCAATTTGTGGTCTCCTGCAGCCTACTTTTATATTTCATTATATTCCTTACAGAACGGAGATAAGAGACAGAGGGAGCAAATCGTTGCATACATTCTGTTGCTTCTCTTTCTGTAGCGTCTGGATGGGTTTGCCTGTTCTCTGCATAAACAGCCAGGTTTTTGCCTAATTTTGTCACCATTTGAGGAAATATTCATCTCACCAATGTGTATGCCAGTAGTCAGATCCACGCGATCCACGTGAAAACATGAATATACACAAACCATTATCTAAATATAAAAGATGGAGTGGTGAAAGAAACGTGTGAAATCCCATTCTTTCTACCTATTCCACTTCCATTGTTCATGCTAGAATGGAGAGGTTGAGTCATTCTTGCACGTCATTCAACAGACGGAAAGACAGAACACAACAAAGAAAAAGTTTTGTCTCTCCCTTGACAAATACCATGGTGGGAGATAGTGCAGGATGCCTTTTCTCTGTAAAGTCCATTGATGGAAGGGAAAAGTCTATCAGATCCAAGGCTAATGGGCCAAAGTAGGCAGAATTAGTACCACAGCTCTTTCTCCCTGCCAAATCTAATTTAAGTTCTCTCCCGTGCAAGTTCACAGGAACTCAAAAAAGCCCAGCAAGGTCTGACCGATTTATATTTAGGAGACAGCTAAGAAATCTCAGGGGAATAGACTAGACTGGGAAGCTGAAAGACCATCTCTGAAGAAGGCAACGGCAAGCCATGATCCTAATGTTGCCCAAAAAACCAGCAAGAACCGAGCACAACTCATGGAAGATGTTTCCATCCAAACAAAGTGCTTGCAAATCTATTTCAAGATCACATCTAAAAAGAAGTGTGCAACAGCCTCCTTTCACTTCATATCCTATCTGGAGCAACTGGAGCAGCACTAGAGCTGAACAGGAAATTCTACGCAGTATGTTGAATGAGAAATTCTGGGCCATTATGCAGCCCTTCCATTTGTAAGTCAGAGAATAACACCATTTGGCATTCCAATCACAATACCCAGAAGTCACAGCCAGTCTGGTGAGGGCTCATAGGCTCTGCAGCACGAGGACAAATGGAATGTCAAAGAAAGTATGTCTTCAGCCATTTGAATAGTGGATTTCTAATCTTCAGAAAACTCTTTCTATATGAAGAAGACAACATGAAGTTCTCTTTTAGTAAATCAGTGATCTATCTCATTCAGTCCTTTGACTAAAAATCATTCCAGAGTCATGGGTAGTCTTTCCCAGCACCTGCTATGCACATATCCTGCTTTGTAAACAGTTTTAAAACCAGTTTTCTGGTCTGAACCTCATGAGAAACTAGTTAATGGGCAAGCTTGTCAAAACTGCATTTAGGTGAGAGAGGTAGGGGGGGTATGATTGGGACTGTTTTACTGCCAATAAACCATGATTTAAATTAAACTAGCACAGCCTATCCAGTCCATCACCTCTAAACTTGATCTTTGGAGAGCCTTCTTGAAACTTCCGATTTTTACTTCTTGTATTACTATTATAAAAGAAATCTCCATCGTGCATTTCCACTTAAGGTTTTCTTTAGAAGAAAAATTAACAAGAGAGAGTGTTAATAGCTGTTCTTGCCTTCAACAAAGCCTTAAAACCAGGAAATACCTAGTTTCTAAAACATAAAAATGCTAATCTTTATCTCATTTATCTTCTAACAAGCTCAGTTTGGGAACTACTGTATGAAGGTGATACCGCTGCAGCTCACAAAAACTTAGCCCTTTTTGTTTGTTAGAAAATGCGCCCTGATTTTTTGCTACCATAAACTAATGCGGCCCTCCTCCAATGTCTATACAAAAAGGAGATTAACAAACAAAACAAAACTGACCCACTCTGCTTGTCTACAATGTTTTGTGCTTAAGACTAATCAAACTAAACTAAACTAATTCTCAACATCTCTATGAGGAGGAGCTGAAAGGCTTCAATCCACATCTTTCCTTTAAAAACCTGCAGCCCAGGAGGCATGATGAGGTAGGAGATCATGCAAGTAAAGAAATGGACTGCCACAAACTAAGGTGTATCTTTTAAAAAGCAACCATAACAACAGCTTGATTGACTGTAGTTTCAAATACACTGCAGCCAAAGTTGTGGGGTCACAGAAACCTGGAGCAGCTTTCAAACTGATGTCCGTATTTATATTTTCATTCTCATTCCAAGCCATGGAAGGGTTTATAAAACCAGATTCAGGGCTTATATAAATTTTAATCTGTCTTAGGGCCAGGGGTATTCGCAAGGTATGGCTGTAATGGTACAGTCAAAACTCTACCTGTTATCTGCCTGTCTTTGATCACACCATCCTGTTGACTTTTAGGACCACACCTTGTGATGCATGGTGAAAGGCTGGGAAGGATTTGGATTTGGATCCACAGCTCCTCTTAACATACCCCTTGTCCCACCTTCCTTTTCCTGAAATTTCTGCTATCAGGATGATCTGGCCATGATGCACAAGAATGGGTGGTTTGTGATATTGATATTTCTTCCAAGTTTGATGGTATTTGAAGAGGAATCTTTGAATTACAAGTTTACCGGATTTAATTCCTGCTTTGGTGGCAGAAGCCATGGCCACTATTTAATTTCTGCTTGTAGCAAGGTTTTCAAGGGGGAAAAGCCCACTCACCAATGCAACTTCATTTCTCTCCCAAGCCTGAAGAAGAAACTTTGCCCCATCTTTTGTCCTGGGGGGTATCAAACATTACCTGCCTTGCTTGACTGCTAAAGATTAGTTGTCTTCTTGCCTTAAAGAAGTTTATCTTGCAGGGGATGAAGTGACAAGACAATAACTAAGTGCTAATTGTGCATAACCAATGCTAAAGATATGCAGCTGAGGCATGGAATAAATGAAGCGAACAACAAGTACATATTAGGCACTTTTAATAAAGACCCTTGAAGAGTGATTTGGAGGAATGATGATGGGAAGGACTTTTGAGTCTCAATTCAAAAGAGGCTGCAATTATTTCTTAGCTTGAATAGATCTTCCTGGTAGGGTAAAGACTGGCCTTATTTTGAATGCAGACTCTTTAGTTCTGCACCAAAACAAGCTTGATGTATAGGAACTGTAAATGGCCCTGTAACTTCTAATTGCTTACCATTATTACATAGTTTAAACAGTGGTTATTACTTGTCTGATATTTTAATTTTCTGCACAACGTGATGAGAAAGGTCAATTTGGCTTTGTTTTAGAATGTAATTGTAGAAAGCTGTAATTATGGCAGCTGCACAATTCACACTGCATGAGGGGGAAAAAAAGAACTTACTACAGTTGGGGGGAAAAAAAAGAACTCACTACCATGCTATCAAACGGCTTGGGCTGATTCTCCCATTATTTTACTGCCCCACACTAATTACTTTTGGTTAGTGTCCCTTTTGCAGGCTCATAAATCAGCTCCTTTTCCCAAGTAAAACTGTGTGCACACATTCATGTGTGTACCAGATATACACATATGCGCTCACTCTTGAAATAGAATTTAGATGTTTGGCAGTGCAGCATTTGAAAAATTGCAAAACCTGATGGACGTGAAAAATATGCAGATTAGAAATTAGAAACTTGTCTCCTAAAGGAATGAGTAAATAGCTAATTCATCAAGCACCCCTACCCATAAAACAGGATTTCAAGTTAATTCAGGCCAGAACCATGTGGCCTGTGAGCCGTGTGTTTGATAGTCTGTGATGGTGTGCAACTACAGCACGGACATGCTCCAGATTGCAGCCAGAAAGTAAGTGTATCAGTATATAGTGAGAAAGAGTAGTTGGAGTGGTATTAAGATAGGAGTGTACATGTGGTTGGCAGGGAGAGGCACAGTTTGGGAACCATCTGACACCTCAAAATATAGCCAGAGGAAAATGGCATCCAAGTTCTTTTCTTCTGCCTCTAACCTGAAGGAGGGGTATCTCACACTGAGATCACATCACTCTGGTTTTTCTTGTTCTTTGGCAAAACTCACAACATGGTATAATCATATCAAAGAGTAATCTTTTAGAATTATGGTGGAGGAACCCAACACTTGAACTGCACAATGGGTACATATGACTGACCTACCTCCTATGGCAATTAGCAGGTGGGGTGCAGACACCAACCTTTAAGAGATTATATTATGTATATGTGATGCTCCTTCACTAAATATATCTAGGATTTGGCTTTAAAATAATTCTCTGTGTTGGTTAGTGAAGGCATGTAAACAGCTGACTGTGGTTGAACTAGAAATGAGCTGAAGTTAAGAATACATTTTTTAAAACTGTGATATGCTGGTCTATGGCTGTAATAAAGATTTGATCTGATAGAAGCTGTGATAAGAACTGGCCCTTCTCTTCCTCTCCCCCTCTTTTTCTTTTGGCAGGAGAAAGTTACCCAAAACCTCGATCCAAGTTGGTGCTGCATTGTGTAGATGGACAATGTTCTGAACCATTATCCTTCTTAAAATCTCAGCTGATCAGTTGCTTCTCCTGAAA
This sequence comes from Candoia aspera, assembly GCF_035149785.1. Classification (NCBI taxonomy): domain Eukaryota; kingdom Metazoa; phylum Chordata; class Lepidosauria; order Squamata; family Candoiidae; genus Candoia; species Candoia aspera. Next base: position 13,333,362 of record NC_086159.1, on the reverse strand, counting down.
CCTGAAAGTGGCTACAGTAGTTCCAAGCACACATAAAATGTGTGTTTCTCTTAATAAATCATTTCATTGCCTTCCTCATGCCACCAGGGTTCTTCTGACTGCAGTTAACAGAAAAGTGATGCAAACTGGTTCCCACCTACCCCCCCCCACTCCCACCCCCAAACCTCTGATGTGAATCAGATCTCTACTGTAAAGCGGACTGGTGAGATAGCAAATTAATTCTTGAGTATATGATTCTTCTGGGGTATGGAAATGTGGTTTGCAGCAAGATAAAAAGGGTTCATGACTTTGGATGAAAAGCTAAGCAAAGATGGCCCTGGTTAGTAACTGGATGGGGAACTCCTGGAAATCCCTGCTTAGTAGGCCAGACTGTCTGTTTATTTATTTATTTATTTAATTTTTATCCCTTTATTATTTTTATAAATAACTCAAGGCAGTGAATATACCCTCCTCCTCCTATTGTCCCCACAACAACAACCCTGTGAGGTGAGTTGGGCTGAGAGAGAGGGACTGGCCCAAGGTCACCTAGCTGGCTTTCATGCCTAAGGCAGGACTAGAACTCTCAATTTCCTGGTTTCTAGCCCAGCACCTTAACCACTAGACCAAACTGGCTCCATACATCCTAGAAGAAAGTAATGGCAAACCACTTCTGGAATATTGCCAAGAGTCACTAGGAACTAAGCTTGACTTAAGGATGGAGTGGAAGTAGTCTACTATTTAGTCAACACCAACACAAGAATTAATGGAATCAAGTGCACAAGAATTTTTGGTGTTTCCAATTCTCAAATGCCACCTTATGTTCTTGAGAAGCATTCCTAACCCTTACAATTGCTAAAAGCAAAATGAATGGATAATTTTAAACCATCTTGACAGATTGATTGATTGTTTACATGCCATCAAGTCATTGCTGACTCTTAGAGACCACACAGATAGATTTTCTCCATAATTTAAAGCATAGCTTCACTTATATTGTTTTCCGAACATTACATGCCAGTTTCCTAAAGGGCCATATACTAATCCCAGTCCAAGTATCATGAAGAGTAATAACCTCCTGCTAAAAGTTATAGCTTAATTTTCTCTTGCGTGCATCTCAGTATCACCATGTAAGATAATGCTTTCCATATATGTAGAATTAAACCTTGCTTTTTCATTGTTTCCCTTAGTCTTCCACCATAACCCAGCAACTCACATTTACCCATGAGTTGCATGCCATTTCTTAGATGAATCTTTCTGAATCTGGTGCCCAACAGATGTCTTGGATCTGACTGAGAATTTATGAGAATTGAAGAAGTCCAGTATATCTGGCAGGTAGCAAATTGAGAGGATGCTGTCTTAGGCAAATGTGGTTGGGCAGAACCCGAAAATAAATAGAAAATGGGAGAAGCTTGCCAAGAATGAAGCTTAACTAATATCCATGCACATTCCCCGCAAAGAACTAGCAAGTTATCTGTTGTTTTATTAAAAGAAACCAGAGCTGTTTTTGAGAACCCTGAATTATTCCTTTTACAGTTTTACTTATAGAGACAACCTGAACATGCATCAACTGTAAATTTTAACACAGCCTTACACCCAGCTAAAAAAGCCTAACATACTACAAAATAGTAAGATAATAAAGTTCGAAGTCTTGTTCCAATTTTAACTCTAGATTCCAAAATATGAGCCTAATCCAAGTGTACAAGGCTTCTCCAAAATGCACCAGAACAAAATGGAACAAATCTCTAAAAGGAAGAGCAGGCACCACCTTAAATTCTTATGTAGAGTCCTGCTCAAAGATGGTTCCAACATGAAGAGGGCTTTAGCCATCAGCTTTAGACATAAGCTCATCTCTCTCCAATCTGGTGCCCTCAAAATTCCCAGGGGGCACAGGAGGACTCTGGGTAGAAAGGGATAGTGCTAGATCCACTTGAGTATAGTCCTTACCTATGGTTTCAGCATGACTACTCTAGAAACCCACCAACAAATATGAGCAGCCAGTGTTGGGGCGTGGTGGTGGGGAGGCAGTACCTTCTTCCTTTCTCTGCTCAGTGGACATTAGAAGCTTCTGCTCATTTTCTCTGAAACCAGGGGCAGGTTGTGGATTGCAAGGCACAGCCTGTCAAGGTTGCTACTAAATCAGGAACAATAGTAGAAGAGGGAGGGAGCACATGAGCCTGAGATTCATACTCATAATGAGATACCCTGGTTCAGGTCACATCTGAATATCGCCTGGAGGATGGGATGGAAGAAATGAAGCCATTCCTTACCTGGGTTGTTTTCCTCCAAATCAGACCCCTGCTAATCAAAGCAAGTTCTGCCCAAAGCACATTGGCAAGATCTCATACCCATGGCTATTCTTTTCTAAGCAGTGCCAACTGGCATCAGCACATGGAAATGCATCGAAAAATCTCTTACCTCTGATTACAAAGTTGACATGCAAAACAGTCCAAGTGGTAAACATTGTCCTTGGCTCTCATCACCATCTCAAAAGCAGGGATAAGCTTGCTACAGGCTGCACAGTTTCCAGTAACACCAAATAACCTGCAGGTGGTGGGGATAGTGGAAGAAACACAGAGGAAAAAAAAAGAAACAAAGATTGGCTGAGCAAACAAACAGACAAATACAGCACCCAATAATCACCCCATCATTCCCACTGGCATATATTTGATTTCACTGTGAAACTAGCCTTTGAAGTACAATTTGGGGTGAGGGGGGAGAAGAAAAAGGAAGAAGACCCCTTGTCATCTATTATTTGCAAATAAGCATTCTACCATCATAATGTGATGTGGTATGGTGGAAAATGTCTATCTCTTCCTAGAAATACTGTTACTAATCAGCAGTGCATTAAAGTCTTGCTTCTTGAAGATGTGAGGGGAAAAAAAGAAAGTAAAAAAAAATCACATTAGTGAATGGTACACGTTCAGCAGTTGGCTGGTTTGAAAGTGCAACACGAAAAAGGCTGAGGATTTGCATACAACCATGGGAGAATGTTGCAAAACCATGGCCTTGGTGCTATTTATTTATAACATGCATGCACTTGAGCATAAGAGGAAATAATACTTTGGGGCTGGTGGAGAGAAGCTAGTCTTCTAGTCATTTTTGACACCTAGTGCTAAAAGCTTTACCATTATTAAAGAACATTTTATGAAGAAGTCATTTAAAGCGTCAGAAAGCATTAGTGCTTCATGCACCTTCCAACCCTATGCAATGCTTATAGCTATGATTATGTTATAGAAGGAGCCTATTAAAGTAAATGAGGCAGTCAACTATATATAGCCACATTAGGAGCGCCAGTATATTATACTGCAGGAACAATTTCAAAATTCTTCTGAAATGTTTTAACTTTAAGCTCTGCCATGTTACTCTTTGTTCCAGCTGCAAGCCATCTCAAAGGCACCTTAAACCCAAAGTGTTTTCCTCACCCTGTCTTCATCACCCAGGGATCCCAAATGTACCACCCTCAACTGTAAGACCATGGATTGTACATAACCAAGTATGCATAAAACATAATATAATAAAGCTCATTAAAATAAGAGCTGCCCACAAGTACTCAATGGGCCAAAGGCCCATTGAAAAAAATAGACTTCAGGGCCTTCCTCCATGGGAGGAGAGCTGGGGCCAATTTTACTTCCAAGGACACTGTGTTCCAAAACATAGTGGCTATTAAAAGGATGTCTTGATGGCTAGTCCAGTTCCATGTGCTGCACTTGGAGGTGGGATTCTCAACAGGCCCCCTCCAGATGACTAGACTTGATAAGCAAAATCATGCTGGGTAAAGTAGTCCTTAAGCCATGCTGCACGAGCTTCCTAGGTAATAACCAACCGTTTGAACTGAACTGAGATAGCCAATGTAGGATAGGTGTTGTTCTACAGTAGCAGATTTCTCCAGGTAGTAACCTGGTCATCCCATTATACACTCTCCACGCAGCTTCTAAGTCCTCTTTGCTGGCAGCCCCACACAGTGTGCGTTGCACTAGTAATCATCCTGAGAAGCTTTCAGTGTTATGCTTTCTATCAAGCATTGTGTAGCGCATTAACCTAGAGGGGAGGTGTTAGGTCAAACAGGCAGACAGACTATCCAATGAAAATAACTATCCCTCCAACACAGAATAATGAAAATGCATATTCCTACAATATTCCTCTGTCTCTGAAGCAGGGAGAGGTAGAAAAGAAAAATCTGGTTTTAAAAGGGTGATGAAAAAGCCGGTTTGTGGAGATACTGCTGCTTTGCTGCTGGTGCCATGTGAAGTCTGAGGATGTGTTTGGCATCAAAGGCACACTAAGATCATTGGGTGGTTAAGATTCTTTCTGTTAACCCTTTTCGAAACAGGTATGTGTGCTCCTGCAATATTACCCACTCGACAGCTGAACACATTGTTCAAGACTGTACTGTGGTTGTTTTTTCCCCAAATTGATTATATTACAAGTAATAAAATAGCTCCCTGCACATGCAGGGAGAATTCTAATTCTGCTACTGCTGTATTATAAACTTCAGTTTTTGGCTCAGCACCCTATCCGTGTTTGATATCAGTGCTAATGTAAAGCTACGCAATACTTAATACATCCAAATAGACTTTCTTCAAAAAAGAAGAAAAAAAGGATGGCTATTCTTTTGCATAGCTTGCCAATGCCATTTGCAAGTATGATAGAAAATAGATGAAAATGCCACATCCGCCACTTTGCTTTTTGCTCTTCAACATCAGGCTGACAGCAGAAAAATATAATGGCTCTCAAGGGAAATTCCAAATTAAAAGCAGTTTTAAGCTAATGAATTCAAAGGTGCCATGCGAGAAAACTCGGGACTGACAACACAGACAATGAAAACGAAACCTGTTTTGTAAGCCTGCACCACCCAGGCCAAATTCAGTGAGCTCTGATTCAACAAGAATTCCTCACTTTCCACATTTTGAACAACATTCCAGCATGTGTGTATATGCATATATACTGTATCTGCATATACACACAGACCCATATGCACACATACTGTACATATGTATACACACGCACACATACACACACACATTTTCTATTACACACCTCCCAAACCTAGTGCCTCTCTAGATATGCTGGACTGCAACTCCTGGCAAGCATGGCCAAATCCTGTTGCCTTGGGAATTCCTGGAGTTACTGTCCAGAATGAAGGAAGGCTGATGATCTGATGTCCTGATCTCTCCCTCTCTCCCTCCCTCTCTCTTTCTCTCTCTTTTAGGATTTAGCATCAAAACCAAAGTCTAACCAAAGCTTAAGCATTAGCCTTATTCTGTTCATCTGTGATTTTATTACACAAGCCCATGTCACCTCTGCTTTGCTAAAGTTGGTGTAGACACACAATAGGGTCTCTGCCCACTTTCCCTTCCCTGAAGGTTACACAGGAATTAAGGAATTGCTGATCTTACTAGGTCACCAAATGTCCTTTCTGAAAGAGCCCCCGGGTGTTCCAATCAAACGGTGTAACAATAATCTTTCATGCTTCTGTGTCATTGTCTTATTTAACAGAAAATAGTCTTCCAGACTTTGGGAACCTGCTGAACTACAATATCCATGGTGTCTCTTAACACTGAACACAATGGCTGTGACTGTTAGGAGTTGTAGTTCAGCTACATTTAGTGAGCCACAGTTTCCCCACCACTGCTGATTTTGAAGATGTCCTATCTGAAGTCTTGTCTAGTTCATTGCTTAAAGGTAAAAGACCTGTAAGATGAAATAGATGACTAGGAACTTTGAAGTTGTCCAATTAGAGTTGGCTTCTAGACAGTGGACCCAAGTCATTTGGTCACATTCTTCCCCAGCATGGGGAATTATTTTCTGCATATTGTTTCTAAAAACATTATTCTCTGCATATTGTTTCTAAAAATATGTGCAAATTTTATGCAAATCAATACTTTGGGTCCTGCATTTTTCCTTTTGTGATAATACCTAATCATCCAAAATGACCTAGATTTTGCAGTGACCAAAGCCATTCATAACTTTTTATTTAGGGAGCTGGCTGGAAATCCAAAAACTGGGTAACTTTGATCAGACTCCAAAGCATTGTGAGGAGTGGGAGAATGGGAAGAGATGGATTGAGACACACTGACTGTTGTACCTAACATGAAAGAAAGTCACAGGTGAAAGATTCTGCATCTAAGAAAGTTTACTGGCCTTTTCCCAATTAAGGGTGTGTGCCACATTTGTTACAATTGTTATTTAGCGCCTGCACTTATTTTTAAACCACTTATTTATTGTGATTATTAAGGGCTTCTGCAATAAGCAGACTTGAAATTAAACAAAAGCAGAAAAATGCAAGCACAGACTTCATCGAAACTGAGACAAACGCCAACTGCCAAAAAATCTTCCCAGTGCAGAGAATCCCATAAATCCTGCCCTCATATCCTCATACGAAAGAAAGGACATTATGGACCATCGTGGACTTGCATGTCAGCCACTGGCATGTACAGGTGTCAGTCTGTACAATAAGCTTTTAGCACACCTCTGTTCTGCTCCAACAATTACTCTCTGCTATCCAGACTGACTTGAACACCATGTTGTCAGCATGCACATAATCCTTAGCCTGATAATATTACCAGTCAGCCTGGATTGATGGAAAATTGTTGTTACTAACATCAAGGAGACACTTGTGAAATAGGACCTTGATGAAGCCAGGAAGCAAGCACAAGCACTCTGCCATCACAGACATCACTGAATGCTTCTGAAACTAATTACCTTGTGAGTTCCCCATTATTGGAGGCTATTAAGCTGATGGTTAACTGCTGTGGATTCCTTAATCTAAATTCTTTCATTGGGCAACAGAGTGGATTCAATGACCTAAATATCCCCTTTCAAGAGCCCGTTTGGGCTAACCTGAATAATTTGTAACACATCAGCAGTTTAATATTCAATACAGAAATGATGGAACTGGACTGAAGCTGTGGGTACAATACTTTGATTTTTAATCTAATGGAAGATATCAAATTTCAACTAGGCACGCGCAGATCCAGGACTCCATTCGTTCATGACCAAGGGAACTTCTATTCATAGCAATAAGAAACAGGACCTTCTCAGTAGCTGCCCCAATGTTGTGAAACTACCCCAGCAGGCCCTTTCCAGCTTTGTTTTACTGGTTCATGAAAACTTTTTTTTTTTTTTTTTAAATCCCAGTAGCCTAAACATCTGCCATGTAAATGGGCATCTGCAGGATGTGTATGTGTCAGTGATATCAAAATGGTGGGGATGACTGAGTGATTGAAGCTCCTTTTTAATGTGTATATGATGCATGTTAAAAGGGGGGCTTTAATTGCTCTGTGGAATCCCCCATTTTGATGTCATTAACACCTCCTATAGGCACCCCTGTGTGGAAAGAGTACATTTGTTGCAATTCTGCTTTTGTTGGCTTTTAAAATGTGCTTTAATTCTACTTCACTTTATTCAGTGTATTTTCATTTTATTTTATGATGTTGTGATTTTACAGCTTTCGTCAGCCATAAATAATACCACAAAATCTTTATTACAGCCAAAGGCCAGCAGAATAAAATGCTGATAAACAATGATGTAAAGACAATAGATAGTTAAACAAACAAACAAACAAACAACCCAACAAAATGCCTGTGAGCCATGGGGTGTCCTAAATACAAGAACATTTAATCCAAAATCTTGCAAATCTCTAGTGAGATTATGGAGGTGAGATCACTGAAAACTTGTAATGATGTCCCAGGATCTGGGCCATTTATTTTTTGTGGGATAGCACAGTAATGCCCAAGGCTTGAAAAATTTCTGATCCTTGTTTTACAGCACAGCATTGCGAGCCTCTATAGGGGATGCATACACTGAAAACAGCCTGAGCAGAAGTTTCAAAAAAATAAAGGCAACCAAGCAACTCAGCCAATTAACTAACAGGTTGTGTTTGCATCAAATGTTTCACCAGGTCTTTCCCGAATTGCTGTGTTCACATGGTGTGTCCCTTTTGGTTAGTTTTACCCTAGGTCAGGTTTTTGTGTGGCTTAGTATGGTGTAGGAACCCATTTCATCTAGTTAGTTTGTCATTCCACTGATTGTGTGAACCCAGAAACTGGATTAATTCTGTAACCAAATTAAGCGTGTTCTGTTCTACTGGCCGGGCAAGGTTATAAAGATTAAATGAACCTGTTTTGCTGTCCCCAATAATTTTTGAGTGGAGGAGTACATTTCAGCTGTGTCTAAGGCAAATGTTTAACTTTAAACTGAGATTAACAATAAACAAACAAACAAATTCCTGCATTCATACAGAACATTATGTCCAAAGGAATAAATCAAATTATGGCTTACCCTCACAGCCTATTCGCATAACCTGTTAAGTCAATCTTCCTCACAACATACTAACCCAGGAATTGTCCAGTACAAACTTAGACTATTCCTAGCATTCTCTGTAATCAGATACCACTCAGATATCAATGAGGGCAAGTGCACTGATATCTCTTGACGAACATCTTGTTGCCTTTAAAGAATGTTTTGATTATTATTGTCTCTGAGAGTCACACTGGATACTGTGACAAGCAGCTCTGAGTTCAATGTTTTTTAAAATTTTACTAACTAGGGTCCCATTGGATTAAATGAGCCTCCTATAGCTTTGTTAAGGGGACGCGGTAGCACTGCACGTTAAACCACTGAGCTGCTGAGCTTGCTGATCGGAAGGTCGGCGGTTCGAATCCGCGTGACGGGGTGAGCTCCCGTTGCTAGGACCAGCTCCTGCCAACCTAGCAGTTCAAAAACATGCAAATGTGAGTAGATTAATAGGTACCGCTTTGGTGGGCAGGTAACGGCGTTCCATGTAGTCATGCCGGCCACATGACCACGGAAGGGTCCATGGACAAATGCCGGCTCTTTGGCTTGAAACGGAGTTGAGCACCGCCCCCTAGAGTCGGACACGACTGGACTTAATGTCAAGGGAAACCTTTACCTTTACCTATAGCTTTGTTAGTTACAATACAAATAAGGAAGACATACAGACCTGAAATTTCTGGTGCCTTAAAAGGAAAAAAAGAAAATTCCCATGTAAAATGTACACCAGATTAAACACAGATGATTTAGACAGAGTTGTGTTGGAAGACTTGTAAGGACACAGTGCTGTGAGTACAGACTATAGGCTTCTGTAAAGCAGGGTCTTCTATCACGACTTAAGAATAGAAAGTGAAACATATTAAAAATAAGAAAGAAATCAACCCAGGTTATTATGTTCTTAAAATAAGGTCACTGTCTAGAGGAGAGTGCTATATAACAAACTGAGATAACATTAATCATAACAATACTCTAAAACCATTGTGATCCAGTCCTCTTCTTGAGGGACTAATGGCTAGTTACTACTTTGTAGTGGACTGTTAGATGCCTTCACAACACCTTTCTTCTTTTGTTGAGAAAGAAAAGACAAGAGGAACTCCCGTCTATTCTGCTTTCAATATTTGGAAGAAAAGTGAACTATAAATCAAACACAAAAATAAAATGCCTGGATGAATACCTGCATTTTGATCCAGCACTGAAAAACCTGTAAGGCTGGGCTTACCCAATAAACTCAGCTCTAAACTTGGGTCATCCAAACACAGTTGCTGTGTTCACATAACATACAATGCCCCAAGAAACAAACTATCAGGATTTATTTATTTCAACAAGATTTTGAGATGGAGAAACATTGATTTGGTTTGTCCTGTTGCATGAGGGTTCTTGATTATTGTTGTTGGCACTTTTCCTCAGTTTTGATCAGATATTATTTTTTGTAATTGCTTAAAGATTTTATTATTAAGGTGCTATTTATATTATTTTAATTATTTTTTATTTATTTTCTATCCAGTCTTTATTATTTTTTATAAATAATTCAAGGCAGTGAACATACCAACTACTCCTTTCTCCTCCTATTTTCCGCACAGCAACAACCCTTTGAGGTGAGTTGGGCTGAGAGAGGGACTGGCCCAAGGTCACCCAGCCAGCTTTCATGCCCAAGGTGGGACTAGAACTCTCAATCTCCTGGTTTCTAAACAGAGCAGCATATCAGCCTAGTATAACAATAATGCCATGATAGCCCAGTCTTATAAGTAATATAATGGCTTAGTATGATAATCTAGTTCACACAACATGTTGAAACAATAGGTGGGTTCCTCAACTAAAACTGGACCACAAGCAACTCAACCCCATTTAGCCTACTGTAGTTGTCAGAAGCTAGCCTAACATGGTGGTCTTCTGGGGAAAGGATTCTAGATTTGAGATGCCATAGAGAAGGCATCTCACCTATTTCTTCTGAAAAGGAGATGTGGAGAACAACTTCCTGGGTAGATATTAAAATATGTACAAGTTAGTATGGGGGAAGCACTCCTTCAACTACTTAGAACACTTGGGCTTAGTATTTGATTTCCATCAGAGGACAGGGAAATAGTCTTGGGAAAGTCACAGTTATGCCAGGAGAGCTATAAGGCCATCATACTTATTGGACCTGTTTAGAAATATCATGTGCTGACTTTGGGGCTGGAGCTCTTATTTGCTTGAACTAGCCCTACAAATGTCCAAAATCCTTAATAAAAGAAAGAAGAAAAGAAAAGCTGGTGGCCGTTCAAAAGAAAAAGGAGGAGAAGGGGAAAGAATAGCCGTCGTTCAAATCTCACCCTTATTCACGGACACAGAAAAAAATATTCTCCATTTACAGCAAAAAGAATGGCTTGGTGGCTTATCCCAATTTATATAACTTTTAAAAAAAACCATCAAGTACGTTCTCCCATAATGTTGCATTTTGCAGCTTTTAGTTATTAAAAACCCCATTCAAAAACTTGCCACTTTTAAGGTTATGCAGGAGATCCTTTGTAGTTATGTTCCATGCAGAATGCAACCTTAGCAAGTGTTAATTCCGAACACAGCTGTTCATTTAGATGATTTTTTCCTGTTATTGTTGGTCTCCTACTTTTTCTTCTTGTTTTGCTGTTATTATTATCATATAACTCTGGAGTGCCATGTTGAAATTCTGGACTTAGTTCTTTCTTTTCTCCTGTCCCCAATTTCAATTGCTTTCTTTCCCCGAGCATTTATCAGCTACCTGATTAGAATTTGTTTCCACACAAACCATTGATCATCAGCCTATTACTAGGCAAATGACAGTTAATTACCCACTACATTAACCACTGGGACCCGAGACCTGATTCTCCTGCCATCAGTCAACATGATAAATGTGGCAAGTTCAGTAATGCATGGCCAGCCCCGAGCTTCCTGCTACAGTGTGAACAACCTCAATCTCACTTCCAGGCCCAGGAAAATCTATGGCAATCTGCATAATTACAAGCTCTAGGTTAATAACAGACAAATGATTTGTTGCATCTAAACAAAGTCCTTGGAACAGGGCTGGTCTCCTGTGGTTTTCCTAGGCTGGTTGTGCTTCGCCATCAGTGAATTTTTGACTACAATGCACATGTAAAAGAAAAGAGAGAAAGAGAAACAAAGAAAGAAAGAACTGCATCTCCTGATACTATACCTCCCCCCAATTTGTTGCTCACCAATTTATGGATCCTACATATGTGATTTTTAATCATTAAAGAACTCTTGGAGCAATATTATCTTAATTATTCTCTGCTGTAAGCAGGGAATTAGACTTCAGATAAAATTTTCTTCTTCCGCTGACTTTCTCTGCCTCGCTGGAGGCTCCATCAGTTTTCATCTGCACCTGGACTCTGAAATCCTAATGATGAATTATTGCCCTTTTTCCTAAGAGGGTGAACCTTACAAGGGAACATTTTACTGAACTGTCAAGCTCACAGACCGAGTGCGGAGATGCGGAAATCTGATCTAATTTACTGCAAAACGATGCACTTGTTAGACTTTCTCCCTCAGTTTCGTTCCCAAGGATCAAGAGATCAGTCAGTAGCCAGCACGGCCTCTTCATGTACTGAAGAAAAAGAGTGAGTAGGGTTGGCATCAGTTAGCTTCTCCAGGAGGCTCAGGATAATGAGAACTGAAACCAAGTTTGTTGATGCTGTGTAGAAAGAACAAATCAACTTAACAGCAAGCAATAGCTTTTCTTCTGATGTTAGTCCTACCCATTGTTTCCTACTCTTCTACTGGATCCTTTAAATGTTTCTATGCCATTGTGTTTAGATTCTAGCTTTTTATTTTGCAAATCAAAGACCCAGGTGATAAAACCCAGACCGGAATGTCAGTAACCAGAGACTTCGAGTTAGAGAGCCAGTTTGGTCTAGTGGTTAAGGCAATGGGCAAGAAACCAGGAGTCTGAGTTCTAGTCCTGCCTTAGGCATGAAGCCATCTGGGTGACCTTGGGCCAGTCCCTCTCTCCCAGCCCAAGAGCCAATCAGGCAAAGTAGGAGAGTTCTAGTCCCGCCTTAGGCACAAAAGCCGGCTGGGTGACCTTGGGCCAGTCCCTCTCTCTCAGCCCAAGAGCCAATCAGGCGTGGTATGAGAGTTCTAGTCCCGCCTTACGCACAAAAGCCGGCCGGGTGACCTTGGGCCAGTCCCTCTCTCCCAGCCCAAGAGCCAATCAGGCATAGTAGGAGAGTTCTAGTCCCGCCTTAGGCACAAAAGCCGGCTGGGTGACCTTGGGCCAGTCCCTCTCTCCCAGCCCAAGAGCCAATCAGGCAAAGTAGGAGAGTTCTAGTCCCGCCTTAGGCACAAAAGCCAGCTGGGTGACCTTGGGCCAGTCCCTCTCTCTCAGCCCAAGAGCCAATCAGGCGTGGTATGAGAGTTCTAGTCCCGCCTTACGCACAAAAGCCGGCCGGGTGACCTTGGGCCAGTCCCTCTCTCTCAGCCCAAGAGCCAATCAGGCGTGGTATGAGAGTTCTAGTCCCGCCTTATGCACAAAAGCCGGCCGGGTGACCTTGGGCCAGTCCCTCTCTCTCAGCCCAAGAGCCAATCAGGCGTGGTATGAGAGTTCTAGTCCCGCCTTACGCACAAAAGCCGGCTGGGTGACCTTGGGCCAGTCGCTTGCTCTCAGCCCAACTCACCTCACAGGGTTGTTGTTGTGGGGAAAAAAGGAGGAAGGAGTAGTTGGTATGTTTGCTGCCTTGAGTTATTTATAACAATAATAAAGGTGGGATATAAAAATAAATATGTAAAGTAAAGTAAAGTAAAGTAAAGTAAAGTAAAGTAAAGTAAAGTAAAGTAAAGTAAAGTAAAGTAAAGTAAAGTAAAGTAAAGTAAAGTAAAGTAAAGTAAAGTAAAGTAAAGTAAAGTAAAAAGTAAAATAAAAATAAACCAGAGATCAGGGATGGAGGAATCCTGCAGGTCCTAGGTAGGCTTTGAACCGAGTTTGGTGAGGAAGAGACAGATTAGGTAGACTCTGTTATTCAAGACAAAGCTAATAGGATGTAGTAAGTCCCAGGGAAATGTGGAGTGTTTTCAGACCCCCACTAGTGATTATTCAATCAACCAGTCTTCAACTAGCTAAAAGACATGGGACTCTAACAAAGATCTAGTTCACACTGCCTGTGAATGAAACTCTAAATGCATCTGGTTTGTACAGCTACTTACAGCACACAAAGGAAGTCCTTTTCCAACCATATACTGGAGTAGGCTTTCACAGCCAGTATCTGTTGGGCAATGTTAGGCTTCAAGGTTTAGTGACATGGTTTATTATGTAAACCTTGCCTCTGAAGATGCCAGCCACAGACTACCTTGCCACTGAAGATGCCAGCCACAGACTACCTTGCCACTGAAGATGCCAGCCACAGACTACCTTGCCACTGAAGATGCCAGCCACAGACTACCTTGCCTCTGAAGATGCCAGCCACAGACTACCTTGCCTCTGAAGATGCTAGCCATAGTTGCTGCAAAACATCAGGAAATTTGTTGTCTAGACCACGGTCACTAAACCTTGAGAGAGAAAGAGATGCACACAACAGCTGAGTATCTCCCCTGCTTTTTTTCAGGAAACCCAAGAGTTATGCACATCTTCTTTAGAAGAGTTTTTCAGACACTTCTGTCATACCGAGATTGTTCCAATATAGAACCTTAGCACACAGCAGCATCGTATATCACCTTACTCAACATCTCCAAATTAAACTACATACTCAATAGGGAGATGTTCAGTATCTTCCATCAATGGCCACCATGTGTTCTTGAGCCGTAAACAAGCAGGATTCTGACTTGGGTTTAAAGCCATAGCTAGGACCTAGAATTCAGATCTGCCCCCACCCTCAATGCATATGCACACATGTAATCTAGAAAATAGTATGACTGTAGTATCAGAGAGTGGGGGAGGCAGAGTATTTGACTGTTGCAGAGGTTTTCTATAGGTCATAACTTTGCTGATCCTAAGCTGTCATTAACCCCACTGCCTTCAGCCCTGGAAAGATATTCCCTAGGCAGCAGATTTTCTACAGGGGAACTGCTCCTATAATTAGATGGACTTAAACAGAATATTGTATTTACAGATTTGGAGTGTTGAGAGCCAGCATGGACTAGGAGCAGGGAGATCCAGGTTCTAGTTCCCCCTCTGTCCCCTTGGGCCAGTCACCCCTCTCATGCCTAATCAGCAGGAGGCTTTGCAACTAATCAGCTGAAAAATAAATGTCCCTGTTGCATAATGCATTAGTAAGTTTTGCTGAAAGGACTGCAGTTAGCAGAGGACGAAACAAGCAACCCTGCAGCTAAGTGGGACAAACACGAGGAACAACAATAACATATTTGGGGTGTGTGTGTGTGTACAGAAATCAATGAATTAATAAGAGATCCTGCCCCTAACAGTTGTGCATTCTGGCACTGTAGTCCCAAGATGTCTGGGATCACTTGTTAGTGAAGGCTGATCTAAGAGAAAGGTTGACAAGGAAAATCAGCTGCACAAAGTAACAGCAAAAAGAGTTGAAGAAGCTTCTACTGAATGAAGACCACCAGCCATGAACTACTAACAGGGCACCTAGTACTCTGGATACTCTACAAAACATAGTTTGTGAAAGCTGAGCAATTAGCTCTCTACCTGATTGAGAACTTCTATTTATTTTTTTTGACCTTTTAATCAAAAGAGTGGGCTGATATTTTTGGCCAAGCAGAAACTCCACATTCTTCTGAAAACTGCACTCCAGGCAACATTCAGTGGCAACTGTAATGATTCTATCAAGGCTGGGAACATAATGGTTTTGGTTCAAGAAAAGAAACTGACATGTTCTGCAACACCTGTGGACCTGTGGCTCTCTAGATGTTTGTTGAATTACAACTCCAAGCAACCCTGGAGCCATATTGGTTGAGCCAAAAGGGAGATGTAGTTTGGGCCACAGGTATCCCTTTTCCAGACCGCTGATTTTAAGTATTTTTCAGATAGAAGCCACTCTGACAAAGCTACCTTAGAGTTACCTGTGTCCGCTTATTGAATTAACCAGTTTTCTGGGTTTCTCAAATGCTTTGAACCATCAGCTAACCAGCACACTGAGTTTCCCAGTATGTAATATGCTAAGTCATTAAATAAACAAATCAGTGTTAATACTTACCAAGCTTTGCATGTTGCACAAATGGAACCGCTAAATCTTAAGCAGTAATTAAGTGTGTTGTGTGAACACAGCCAAGCAATACCTTCATATTAAAACACAAGAAGAATCAGATTAAAGACCTGTTCCTGACTCCATATGTTCTGAACAGCCTTATACCCCTCCACCAAAATAAAAATAATAGAGGCAGGATAAAAATTAAATAAATAAATAAATAAATAAATAAATAAAATGCTTTTAAAAAATGAGACCAGAGCTGTAAAGACCATATTCTGAAATCTACTGAGGTGATTCCTGCTTCCTCTCAAAAAAGTAATGAAAACAAAACAAAAGATGGGGAGAGTTGTAAAAAGAAAGCGATCCAGTCTTCTTTTTGTATCTTTTCATTCTTCACAACATCATCCAGCTCAGCCAGGAACTTCAGTGCAACAAAATGTGAAAACTATGACATTTCCCTACTATTTTTGTCAGTAACCCAGCAGCTGGGTGGGAAACAGGCCATCTTTTTGCTACTAACACAACAAACTAACAATGGTGCCCTATTTTAGTCTCCTCTACTATTCTGACCTTGTAGCAGAGAGAGTCAGACTTCACCCGTGCCTGTGCTTCACTCTCTAAATCTTCATCCAGAGCATTAAAAAGTTGGAAAATACAGAAGCTGCTTTATCCAACCAAACCGACAATAGAGCAGGATGGGGTGGCAAGAGGATTAGATAAGGGGATGTGTGTGGTGGGATGACTATTGGCATGGATGAGCAGCAAAGGAGGAGGGGAGAGACAGAGAAGCAGGAAGAGAGAAACCTGAGAAGAGGGTGATGAAGAATTGAGAAGGTGAAATGACTGGCACCCATCTCATGACTGTTGGCCTTGGGGTATCGGATACTGGCTGAACTATGCTTACAGACACCAACATATACACACACAAATAGGACCTACCAAAGAAAAAAGGAGGCAAAGTCCGAATTGTGGAACTTGATGCTTTGGTTTGCTCTACTGCTCACATGCCAAAACAAAAAGGCATCTATCGCCAATACCTATAGTTTAAGATTTTGCCTAAAAGTTGGAGATTATGATTACTGTTTGAAGAAGTTAGTCCCTTAAATGAAGTTCAATCCATGACCTGATACCTTGCCTTGTTCTGAAGCTGGTAATCACAGTTTCTCAATTCAAACTAATGGTGGCTGGTTATACAATTTTGCCTTTCATTTAGGCCCATGTTGCAGGGAGAAGAGATGGGGCTGCATGCATGAGCAAAAAGCCTGGGAATTGGGCTTTCAAAACTAAGATGCTATTGTCCAAACTCAGCCATGGTTTTTAGAACGTCAGCCTACAATCATGTGATACAGATGAAATATCTGAACCCTAGCTACCTGAAAACTCTCAAGAATGTTTAACGCATTGTAACACTCCAAAGTGGTTTTCTCAGGGTGATTTTATTAACAGCTGCCATGTGACAAATAATACTCTACCTTCATCCTTTGCATCAAACACAGATGATCTGCTCTTACTTAAGATAACTAGGCACAATATTCAGCAGTGTTTCCCCATCTCTGAGAATGTTTCTCTCCAGAGTCAAACATCTAGGGACAGATGTGAGCAAGCCAATGAGGCATTGCTAGAATATGGACCATTTCAACAGATTTGTTCTGTAACAACCTCCACAAAAGGTGACTTCTAGTTGTAATGGACTATAACTCCCTAAATTTGAAGACACATGGCACAGTATTCTGGGAGTTCTAACCCCCACACATAAGAGCAAGCTAAATTGGCGAAGTATAAATTGGCGAAGTATAAATTATATATAATTTAGAAATATACAGGAAATACCAAAAAAATAAAGTCATGTTTAATTTGAGCCACGTTTGTTGGGGGGGGGGGCATGATACAGAAGAAGTTTGTTATTGCCTTCTTCTAGGATATTCTTTCCATTTCTGAATTTAGCCCTCAAATTCTCTGGTGGTCTCTCACCCAAGTACTGATCAAGGGTAATCTGGCTTAGCTATAAATCAGCTAAGATTGGCTAGATGCTGCACTTTATATCAAATTATTTGATTATAATGAAATGCATCAACAATCAATGCCGTTGGCCACTCCAACCCACATACTTGCCATGAAGCAGGACTTTTGAGAATTAGAGGGTCAGAGTAAGAGAGGAAAAAAACTGACTTAAATCCTGCTCTTTTTAAACAATATGCAGGGCTCAGACAGAAACCACTCAGACCATCAATCTTTCTTCTGCAATAGCCTGGACAAAAAGAAAAATCTGCTACAGCAAATTAGAATAAATTAATTCCTTAATCAGTGGATTAAAAGATGGAAGAACAGGCTATTTTCCCACCATGCATCCTGAAAACCGAAAGTAAAAAAAAAAATACATCCAGAACCAAATGAGAGATGGATAGAACTGTTTTGGTACAAATTGATATTGAAAGGGGAAAGAAGGAGGCAGGTCAAACCTTATTCAAAGGTCTATGCTTACCTTCGGTTGCAACTATAAACAGTGTCACTGCTGAATCTCTCCCATTGGTATAACAGCCAGGAGGCTGCTAGGCTCTGAAATAAATTGTGCTCCCCTTTATTAAAGGTAAACAGCATTTTCAGCAACAATACAGAACATGCTAATTGATGAATGCCTTAAGCACTTCTTAGCTAATAAAGGGTTTTTAAGAGATGGAGGAGGGGAGAGGGAAAGAGAAGAAAATATGTACCATGCATAAAAATATATTTCTAGGTACTCAGCTCTGAATATAAACATATAGGTCATTCCAGGTGAGAAGCATATTCTGAAAGACAACCTTGGAGAACATATATTTTATTCAAGCTCATGGCATCATGGGGAAAGACACATCTCAAAGGAAGAGGGGCCATTCTGATTCCCACAATGTTTCCATGGCTTGGGTTTGAAGATATATCTGTGTCCAAGTGCCA
Organism: Candoia aspera; assembly: GCF_035149785.1. Lineage (NCBI taxonomy): Eukaryota > Metazoa > Chordata > Lepidosauria > Squamata > Candoiidae > Candoia > Candoia aspera. The sequence continues at coordinate 13,315,045 of NC_086159.1, read as the reverse complement.
AGATGAAAATGTCAAATCTGAGGTGACAGTCTTACAGAAGAAGCCGTGCCACCGATCTTGACAGGGGGAATGGAATTAAGGAATGGAGCACTGAGAAGATTCTAATGCCATGACTTCAAGAAGAGAGGTAATATTTTTCACCTTGGAGGAGCAGGCAGGTTAGAGAATTCCATGACATGAAATAATTGAGAAAATTCTTCAGGAGAATTCTATCTATTCATCTATCTCATCTTTGAATCCTTCTCTCCCCCTCCACCACTATCTCTGTAACTCAGACACAGCATCAAAATACTTTATTAGGACTAACTGAAAACTGCAAAGCTGAAAGCTAACTTTGAATTTCAACCCATAGGCTTTATAGTTCAAAAAAAGAGAGAGAGAGAGAGACAGGGAGGAGGAGGAGGAGGAGGAGGAGGAGGAACAACTGAGCATGTCAGGATTCAGAAAGCCCTTCTTTAGATGGATATTTTTTTCTAAGTTCCAAAGATCTTGGCTTCTACCAAAATACGTTAGGAATGAAACCACAGCTGTTTTCTGCTCACAAAATGGAAATCTAACAGTTATCAAAATCTGTTCCTAGTGCTCATTTGAATTCATGGACCCCATATTAACGTAGAGAACAGAATTTAAAGTAAACATGGGATCCTTACACACAAAGAACAGGAAATATATTTTTGGTGACATTCTAATAGTCTAGGATTAGGCTAAGGAATTGCAACTGATTCAAGGCCACTGAATAAGCAGGAAATTGAAGCCAATCCAAATACTGTACTATTTCTAGTACAGTATACCTGCTTTTCTGCTTTGCATACACTCTTCCTCAACAGTGTACTGACACTGAGCCAGTTCATACAACGGTTTTGCCATTACAGCCACATTTTAGGAACTTCCTATCATGGACGTTGCTCAACAGTGGGATCAGTTACCTAGAAAGATGATAGGCTTGTTTCTTAATGTTGCATTTGAGCACAGACTAGACAGCCATCTCATGAGGGCTGTTTTAATTTAGGCTGAACTTGACCTAAATGGTGTCTTCTGAATCTACGATTCTAAATGAAGAAACTGAAATAGATGTTTCATTTGTTCTGGCTTTAAAATTGGTTCCTATTTTTACACACACTCACACAAACCCAAACCCAAACCCATAGGTATGCTGAGTTGAATGGAAGAATTAGAGATGTATGATATACAAACAAATCAACAGTATTTCTGTAGGTTTCACTGTGAATTGAACTAGAATCATAATACAGTGGCAAAAGCAACAAGGATCACATGCTTGCCAACAAGAAATGCAGTGTCTGGTAGAAATCTATGAGGGAGGAAATGAAGGAGCTCCTCAGTGCCTCCAGAACTTGTTAGATGCACCTGCTTGTCATTCTGCAAACCTGCATAATTATGTTGTGTGTGTTTTGAGACTTGCCTCCTTATGAAGCCATGGAAGAACCAAAGTTTGCTGGCCTGGGAGGGCAACAAATATAACATTCAAAAACACACCTACCATCAACCTATAAACCAAAGGACATTTTGGGTTTTGGAGACACATGTTAAAATTTGCAGAAAACATTTTCATCTTCTTCCCACTTTTTTGTTAAGCAAAGTAAAGATTCTCAACTGTAATATCACAATAAGGAATACTGCATTTTTCTGGAATACCATGTAATAAGTCACTTTTTTTGCACCTCTAACAGAGGATGGGTAACATAGGCTAAGTTACACAAAGATGTTACAAGTAGATGTCATAGGGATGTCAAAGATTTTTGTTCATCCTACATTCTGAACTGAATTAATCAATTTGGCATTTGACACTTTTTGATATTTTTTTGGTCTCACGTGCTACAGTTAGAGGTTTTTGTCAAAATAAATGATGGGTGGGGGAGTTTTTCCACCATTAATTTTACAATATCAAGTTCATTTGGTATGATGTTCTTCCTTTTGAGGGGCATATACTATGAGATTCCAACAACTTAGTAGATCACTGTTTTTCTCTTGGGTCCAAAAGAGTAAATGTAGCATTCTAATAACTGTCCAAAAACATACCGAATTCAGAACAACTGAGATCAAGTTCTATTTTTTTTTTAATTTAAGGCATAATTTGAAGGAGAATAGAATGCACAGCAAAAATCCTGATATTCAATGGGCATTTAAAATCTATTCAGAAAAATCTACGTTTCTCTAAAAAAGAAATGTTTGTATTCAACAGCCTATTGATTTTGTTCAGTCATCAAGTTGTGTCCGACTCTTCGTGGCCCCATGGACCACAGCACACCAGGCCTTCCTGTCCTCCACTGTCTCCTGAAATTTGCTCAGATTCATGTTCATTGCATCGGTGATGCTATCTAACCATCTCATCCTCTGCTGTCCCCTTCTCCTTTTGCCTTCAGTCTTTCCCAGCATCAGGGTCTTTTCCAGTGAGTCCTCTCTTCGCATTAAGTGGCCAAAGTATTTGAGCTTCAGCTTCAGTATCTGTCTTTCCAATAAACAGTCAGGGTTGATTTCCTGTAGGATTGACTCTTAAGATTCTTCTCCAGCACCACAGTTCGAAAGCATCAATTCTTTGGCGCTCAGCCTTCCTTATGGTCCAACTCTCACAGCCATACATTACTACTGGGAAAACCATACATTACATGTATGTAAGTACGTATATATGTAATGTATGGGAAAGCCATACATTACTACTGGAAAAACCATAGCCTATTGATACCACACACTAATAGCCTCAACAACAGAGCTAGACTTTTATTAAAGCAGCAACAACTGCAAAGGAATGCATAGCTTCTACAAGATTTCTAAGAATTACAGGTTTACCACTGCATAGAAGCAGATTAGTCTGCAATATAGATATGCTTGAGGAGTAATCACACACATGGTCTTCGATAATTCTGTGCTGAAATCCATCCTCCAATTTCCTAAAATCTTTCTTTACTTGTTTTTTTCTATCTCACACTAAGAATCCTTTAGAATTTTTCAATGTGGTGAATTCAAGCTTATTTTCTGACTTCCAAGTGGTGGAGAGTCCCCCCCCTATTAACATCTCTCCATTATTTCACAGCCCATCTTCCTGATATGAAAAGTCAGATCATGATAGACATCCCGTCTTGGTGTCATTCCTTGAGACCAAAGTAAAATGGGGGGAGCCTGCAATCCACAGGAGAAATATGGATTGTACGAGTCAAGACGAGACACACTCATGTAAAGGAAATGTACAGTGGCCCAGATATAAATATATAAAAATCCTTCTCTTCCCACTTTAAGTGCATTTTTTCTCTATCAAATTGAATGGAGCATGATTGGATGACACTAGCCTTAAAGACAAACAGTAAAAATATTCCATTTGCTCCATCACCCCCCCCCCCCAAGATGTCCCTAATATTATCCATCATGCCTTCAATTTCATTTCCACTATATTTGATAGACTATTTCCAACCAAGCTGGTCACAAAATGTTGCATTTCAAATGCTTTTCTTTTAGTCCCTAAAGGAATACATGCAACCTGAGCATCACTTTTGCCTCTCAGCTTAGCTCTAAGGAACAACCTTTAACCACCTTATAAGAATGCATTTGAAAGGTTAAATCTTTAAAGAGTGTGCTGAGAGGCACCTCAGAAGCATGACATTTCCTCAGTATGTCTGTAGATGAGTTAAAGTGTGTCAGGTCTACTTTCAGGCATATGAAGCTAAAGTTCCAAAAACATCTATTTTATAGATGCTCTTTGCTACGGTAGAAGGAGGGCAGTGTTTTGTGCATGGAGATGTGAAGTGTCTTGTATAGAATTAAAAACAGAGACAAAAGGAGACATAAATTTGTTACTGCATCCTATAACTCCATTCGATGCAATTTGAAATTTCAATGCCTCCCTTGAAATAATGATCAAGCAGACAGGATTCTAAATTTTTCTCACACACAGAACAAAACCTATGGAAAGTAAGCATCTCCTTAGACGGCTTGGCAGAATTCTTTTGGAAGCAAAAACAGTTTTAAATAATGTCTTAATATTAAGAATGTAAGAACATAAGCGGTGCCCTGCTGGATCAGACCCCGGGCCCATCTAGTTCAGCAGTCTGTTCTCACAGTAGCCAACCAACTGCACAAAGAAGCCCACTAGTTCCCAGCAGATGGCCTTCAGAGGCAGTCACGTGGCCATCAAGGCTAATAGCTGTTGATCCCCATGACTTCCACGAATGGGTCCAATCCTTTTCTGAAGCCAACCAAGCTTGAAGCCAGTACCACATCTTGTGGTAATTACAACTAACTCTTTTCCTGGGACAAATAATCAAGTACATTTTACCATCTCTGCATGATGTGTACATGCTTCCTCTCATTTAGAAAAGACAGCAGTATTCAAGGCATCACCTTTAAGGTAACCGTTTCAGGACTTGCTTTTTGATATCCTGCCTTGAAATGGCTAATCTATGCAGTGTTTGGTATATTCAGCCAAAGCTTAAGCAGTCTCTCTCTCTCTTTCTCTCTCCCATCCCTGCGCCCCAAAGCCTCAGGTTTCTCAGAAGTCTTCTATCCACTGAACACGTATTATGTAGAAGACTTACTAATACATCATATAAATGTTGATAGATCATTCCGTAATACAGGAATAATGAGGATAACCTTAGAGTATTCCACAATGAAAACATCATGAGGCAGAATTTGAAAGCCATTACGGTGTAGAAACCGTAAAATCTGTAAACTGGAAGAGCAATGATTTTCAGCCTCTAAAATTGTGCAAAATGTTCCTCTTTTTGAATGAGGTGTTATCCTCAATAAACAAATTCTGAACTCAATTCTGGGGACCCCAAACTTCTGAACTCTTTCATCTGATGCCTGAACAATTTGTCTGGTAGCTTATTAATAGATTTTTGCAGATGTGGGCTTGGTTATTCTTAAGTGTTCTTAAATTTTTTAAATACATTTCATATTTTGATGACTGGAGACCGCTACAAAATACATTTTAATGTTACCAAGTACATTGAACAATTCAGTGCTGCATTGTGCCATGCATTAGACATTTCCCCCCACTGTTAACATCATCAAAGACAAAAGCATCCTTAAACTGAATGTTTTTTAACCTTTTCACCCATTTTTGTCTCTTTTTACAGAATAGCTATGTAGAAACAGACACCGGGGGATTACTCCATACATTTTGTATTCTGAATGAATGCTGCCTAATGTCACCTAAAAAAAAATCCCCTCACCCCACCCAATATATTAGTAATCATCTCAATTATTATAACAGCTAAGTTTCTGGGTAAAAAGCAACAGAAGCCATGTTGACACAATATTGTTCATTAACAAAGATGCTAATTGTGCATGGATCACAATTCTTCACCTATATGAATACTGGTAAATTAACACACACACACTCCAAAAGGAAAATACAGCCTGTTTGAATTGTTAATACAAGGTTATGCAAGCTGTCTTCCAAACATGAAGAAGAGAACATGGGAGCTAATAAAGATGTATACGTTTTGAACGACTACCTTTGAAAAAATATTTAATGTGCTTTTGTTTCAGCAGCTCTTTGTGTTTGCAAACCTCAGAGTAAGTACCCAGCACTGCTTGCTTGTGGGCAATTTCCATTTTCCTTCCCTCTGAAAGGATGGAAGGTTATTCAGCATACATGGCTGATGGTTTTGAGTAACATCAGCACAATTCAGCACCAAGAAGAGACACTTCCCTCCCTAACCTTCTAATTCATCTATGCTTATCTTCTAAGAGGAAGACAACTGCCAAGTTGCAAGATGATAATTTAAAAGCAAATGCTAGTGCCTTAAGCTTCTTAATGAATGACACCCAAGAAAGTAAGCTTGAGAGAAAAGAACGGAAGTGTCTTCCCCACCTCCTTCTCTTGCTTGTTTCAAAGCCATACTTTGGATATTCCTTTTTTCACCCTAATGACCCTCTCCTTTTCACACACACACACACACCCCAATACACACACACCAAACCCAGAGGGATTGTGGAACAAGTGCTGTTACACAAGGCAGCCTGCTAATTGAGAAGCTGATATGGGGTAGAGGGATCCTGTTTTTTACCACATTAAGCTTCGAAATCAAGCATGACTAGATTGACGCTACCAAATCACCGTCTGGAGGCCGCTCCAAGCCAGGAGCAGCAGGGCTTTTCACACCTGATAGGACCTCACTCCATCTACATCAAGTTGCATTAAGGAAGGAATGGATTACAGAATCAGAGCCCTGACCCTTTAAAAGCGTTACTTGGACAGGCTTAATTGAAGCTCCTTTAGGTCCCTTAGAAGTATCAAATCCTACTCAAGCATCAGAATGATGCCATTATCTCCTTCGCGCCTTTACACCCCCATGGAGAACATCGCCAGCTGAAAGAAAAGAAACTTAAAATTCAACACACTCATGAGGGATTCACAGCAAAATATTGCAAGGCACAGCCAGGGTCATACCTTTTCAAGCATACTCCGTTCAACTCCCTCTCCCACCCACAAAGCCACCTGCCCAGTCCTCACTGCACTGCCTCTTTGATTCTTCTTAAAATGTTTGGCACCTTAGCCAAATCTGGATTTATGTGAGGCTGCTGATCCCCTTCTTGGGAAGGGATGGTGTGATTTAAAGGATCCTTGCGTGGAAAACAAATTCTCTGTTGCTATAAATATTACGCATTCACCTTTTTATTGCTTAACGTTTTATTAGGCTTTCAATGATATTGAATGATTCCATCTTGTCCACCCCTGGTAGATGTATAGCCTGATAGGTGGTAGAATAATGCACAAATTCAATTCAATTCAATTAAATAATAAAGCAATAATCAAAGCTCTTTCATGTTAATCATATCTTCCAGCAATGTAGAGGTAAAGCCAGAGATTTCTGCATAGTCTATTCCAGTGTTTCTCAACCGTGGCAACGTTAAGGTATGTAGACTTCAACTCCCAGAATTGCACAGCCATCATGGTCCACATATTTTAAAGTTGCTAAGGTTGAGAAACACTGCTCTATTCTTATACCAAGAATTCCTAAACCACCGGATGGATAGCCTGGTAATATTTTGGTAGCATTGTGTTCTAATTTTACCATGGCAATATTTGAAGGCAGGGAATCTTGTTAAATTGCTCAGAAGTTTTAGGTGCAAAAGACTGCAGCCACTTTAAAAGAAACTACTTGGAACTTCAATAAACACTTCTCTAGACTGTCCTGTTTTCAGAACACCACAAATAGTACCCTAAGGCAAGGCCTTGTTAGTAGTGGTGCCTTCCAACATCTGGAAAACCTTCTTCAAGAAAACCATTTTGGAGCTTTTGTTATCTTTGTTTGGGAGTGCAGAGGAACCAAGAGTTCCTAGAACAGGGAGAAACTAGAATCAGAAAGGAAATATCTCTCTCTTTCCATGGTCTCAGTCCTTCTTTCCACCCAGTCTAACTCTTCAAAAATAGGAATTGGGTCAATCTAAGATGTCTGCTGCCAGCATATGGCAACCCACAAAATGGCACCCAGCGCTAACTCCAAATTTGGCAATTGAACTCAAATCCACCCTATTGATTTGGGGACAAAGGCTAGGCTGCATAGTGCACACAGTTGTTATTCAATGCCTCATTGCCATGTTTTTTTTCCCCTTTCAATGCCTCATTGCCATGTTTGTTTCTACCTCTGAGGAAGCAAGGACTCTTGGCCTACTGGTCAGAAAAGTCCTAGAATACAGGATGCTAATATTATAAGGATTCAGAGTATTTATCCTTCTAGCCTAGGATGGGTAAGTGTTGGCACCAGTAGCCCAACTTTTTCTTTGATTATTATTTGCACAAGCAGGTATTGCACAGGCTGGTGGGGGTTTCCTGTTTTGCCTATTTCTTTTGTGTTCTAGCAGAAGCTAGCAGGAAATTATGCCACTAATATTCAGGAATCTGCCACTAATTAGAACAGCACAACCCAGGGGTCTTCTGGCCTGCAGCGGCTTGTGGCCCATGGGCTGAACATCTCTTATCTAGTATAATAGTGTCTCCTTTCACTGGGACTTTCTCCCAGGTCTCAAGAAAGTTGGGTCTTGCCCATCACCTATTTTTTACCAAATCTAGTGGAAAGCCATGGGTCCTGCCAGAAACTCTGTTGTTTTTTGGAAGAAACTATGCACCCCTGAGCAACCATATTAACAGACTGACTGCTAGGGCTGTGCAGCACTTCAAAGGGGTAGTATGAACATAGCACCTGTCTGCAACTCCTTAAGGCCACCATGCCTTTCCCTGGCTGGTCTCTGCACAATCCCAGGAAAAGACACAGTAACTTCGAGGTAATGTGGGCAGGTGTTTCAAAGCACTTTTTGAAGACTGAATCCAAAGCTCCATAGACCTCTACCAACCACAGTGTTTTCTTTTGTGGTAATCCTCAACATAAATATATACAATCTGCTCAGAAAACTTTGCTAAAGGGACAGATCAGAAGTAAAGCAGGGAAGTATCATTTTCTCTTCCAACGGATCTGGTGGGGCTTGGGATAAGAATGTCTGAAAGGAAAGCCCATACGTCTTTCAAAGATGTCTAATCATTTAGAACATTCCTTTGTTTTAATTTCACTCTACAGCCTCTCAGGTGTCCTGCCAAGCCAACTCAAATTCTAGTTTGACTCCACAAAGAGAGGAGGGGATGGGGGCTCCCTGCTCAGTCCAGAAAATCCAAGAATCTGACCTTCTCCAGAGATGGCTGTCCTGTCTTGGCTTGAGAAACACACCATCTTGCTAGGTAATTGGCTGCACCGTTGAACTGCTCTTACCGTCAGAAAGCTTTTCCTAACATTCAGTTGAAATCTACCCTCTTGTAAATTAAGCCAAGAACAAGTCCTTAGCCTTCTTTTGTGAGACAGATCTTCAAGCATTTGAAGAGTTCCACAATATCTCTAAGCCTTCTCTTCCCCAGGCTGAGCATACTCATGTCTAACTTTTCTCACAGGACTTGTTTTCCATACCACTGATTATGAATCAGAGTTTTATAAAGCTCAAGTATTATATATGTAAATTAAAAGATAGAAGAGGCTCTAACTTCAGATCCTTGCATTTTAAACACAAAGTATAGTAATACATATTTTTTTTCTATGCCAGTGTTTACAGTATTCGATTTATATAGTTTGATTCCCAACAAATTAATCTGAAAATTGTGAAAAACCAGCATACTGGGATTCCAGGCAAGCTATCTGTTAGGGGGGGAAAAAATGAGGCAGTCTATTCATGGGAAAGGATTCACAATCCTACTCACCTGCCTTAAAGAGCCCTTCTCATCTAGGGGCAGTTATGAAGACTCTAGATTAAAATAAAATCTAGGAATATAAATATATAAAGAGCAGGTACAAAATTATGAGCATTTAATGATAATACTACATTCCTGCTAATAACGTTACTCAATCCCCTAGAAATAAAAAAGACAGAAGCACTGGTAGTATGTGAACTGTTAAGTCCTTAGCAAAATCATTGCACATATCTTGGAAAATGAAGCTAAGGGGAATAGATATGATCTTGCAAAACCATCTGGCTAGCTGTAGTAGGAGAACGGTATAGACAAGTATTGGCAGACTTCAAATTTTGGGAACTGTTTTTCCCCTAGAAGGCCAAGGTCCATTGACTTCATACAAGTACAAACTAATGGAGGCAAGTAGACTCTCAGAAAATGGAGCCAAGCAGCTACAGCAGCCCGTGGTTGATGCATTGGAGGTGGAATCAAATTCAAATCATCCAATGATCAATTAACTCAGCCTTCTCTACTGGAATATGAGCCTTTGCCAATCTAATATCCAACAGATGTGTTGGAATTATCACTCTGCAAATTCCCAGCTAGCACGACAGATTTGCAGTCCAAGACACTGGGAGAACACCAAGATGGGAAAGGCCTTTCTTCTCTACATTTGAATCTACAGTTCAGTGATGCCACAAAAGTGTGTTCGTGTGTATATGGGGTGTGCATGTGTGATATGCAATCCATTTAGCAAGACTTTCCAACCATGTGAAATTCATTCCTTGCTTATGGAGTCCCCCCCATAATTATTTTGTATAAAACTCTAACCCCCCCCTCCATTTACATTCTCAGATTAATCCTCTGAGAGTATTTCACAGGCTTTAACTATATTCCAGCAACACAATGAGGGAGAAGCAGGAGGGGAAAAAAACCAACAACCTTCCTTTCCCCTTTCCCCTATTAGAATTTGGATCATATTAAAAGGGAAGCTAATTTTAGAACTTAGTCTGGGTTTTTGGTTTCTAAGATGAAAAGAGAATCATGATCATCAGAGGCAGGGAAAGAAAGGGTGAAGAGAAAAAAAAGAAAAGAAATGCAAAATGCACTCAAGACTACATTTTAATTGACACCGAAGAGGTTCTAATCAAGGGGGCAGAGAAGCGTTTAGGACAATCAGCTACCATTCAGAGGGATGATGCACGCAAAGCTCAGAAGTACTCATGCCAAGTGCAGTAGAGTCAGGAGCTTCAGGAAAGATGTTTTTAGCTCAAAGGCACATTGCTAGTTCTCTGGAAGCCAGTCAGATCTTTCACTACAGTCTTACCTACTTAAGCATTTCTCTGTTTCCTGAAAATAACCATCCACAGAAGCATGCATGAATAACCCCTCCCCCAATTTTTTTGCTCCAACTGTTATATCCAATGTAGGATAATGGCAATGGCGAGACAAAGTAACCAGAGGACCTACTTAGATCCATGCTGTGCATCCCACTTTGCTTAAACCTATTATTGAAGTTTCATTGCCTTATTTGAAGCTTTAGTGCGGCACTGTGCAATCAGGGGCCCTGGATTCCTTGGATGTGGCCCTCAGAGATCTCTAGAAGTTCTTACTGAATTGTACTTTTTAACATCCTAGAACAGGAAAAATCATTAAATACATGACTAGAAAGTAAGTATGTGAACTCTATTTAATTTTATTTGAATACAATGGAAATGAAATATGATCTTACTCGTTGCATTGCTTTCTGAAGTGTGGTCCTCGGCACTTCTCAAGGGTCAGTAGTTGCTTCAGCCAAGAAAGAAACCATCCTGCTGTTCTTGCTTTACTAAAGCGAGGACAAGGTCTGCAAAAGGAACTTATGGGCCCCAGAAGGAATCTCAAGGGCCACACAGGATGGAAATTTCCCATGCCTATCTCATCGCTCAGAGTATTTATTTGTTTGTTTGTTTGTTTATTTATTTATTTCAATCTGTTGTTGTTGTTCAGTCATTAAGTCATGTCCAACATATTTCAATCTACCTAATAGTAAACGCTCTGAGTAAATTACAATGTGGTGTATTTATATCTATCTATTAGAGAGAGCAAAAGGGAACAAAAATTAAAGACCAGAGGGAAGGAAACATATAAATGCCACATCAACATAGTGTTAATAGTTAAACATTTCTAATTAAACTGCTAAAATCTAAACTCTTTGAGAGATGATGCCACATGAGTTTCCTTACGGAGGCCATTCTATCAAGCGGGAGCGATCTCCTACTAAGATGGCAATTTGCATTAATGTGACAGATACACCACCCGTTTTTTTTTTTTTTTGGTGATGTGCCATCAAATCCACATTGTCTCCTACAGACCACATTGATTTTCTCCAGGATCATCAGTCTTCCTCCTGGTCCTTCAAGTCTTCCAACAATATATTCATTGCCACTGTAATCAAGTCCATCCATCTTGATGTTGGCCATCCACTTCTCTTTCCTACCATCTTTCCCAGCATTATAGACTTCTCAGGGGAGTCAGGTCTTCACATAATTTGAACCAAATATGAAATTTGAGCCTGATCATTTGCACCTCAAATGAGAACTCTAGATTGATTTTTTTCTATGATCCTACTGTTTGTTTTCTTAGCTCTCTATTGTATTCTCAGGCACCTTCTCCAAAAGTTCAAAAGTGTCAACATTCTTTCTATCATGTTTATCAAACAAGGGCCAGATGAGACATTATATCAAATATGTGATTTTCCTTTTACTTATATAAAGAAGTAGATGATTTAGGTAAAAGCAATGTTTCATCCTTTCCTTACCATTTTTGCATTCCCAATCATCCCCACCTGCTGTTTCCTCCGTCAGATGACGAGAGAGTAGACTTCTCCTCTCCCTCTACACCAAAAATATTTTTCTCATAAATCTTGAGATGTAAAACAAAAATGTTCAGCGGGATTTTAGAAATGCACATTCCTGGTATTGCTCAGTATTATTGCAAAATCAGACCTTGACATTTTCTCCAGCTTCCTCCTCATTATTAAAAGAGTTAGAAGGAGTCATTAACAAATCTTGTATGCCCAACTGATGAAATCCTGCAGTTCAGAACAAAGCAGATATTGCACTCCTTGCTGCCAGATACTATTGGCACAAAGAATGTCACACTCTAGGGTTACTAACCACTTCAACTCACAGGGAAAAATGATCCACCACTCCAGATAGAGTGATGGTCTATACCCAGGGATAAATCAAAGTCATACAAACAAGCCATTCCACCAATAATTGTTGTTGTTGTTCAGTCATTAAGTCATGTCCGGCTCTTTGTGACCCCATGGACCATAGCATGCCAGGCTTTCCTGTCCTCCACTGTCTCCCGGAGTTCACTCAAAATCATGTTCATTGCATTGGTGATGCTATCTAGCCATCTCATCCTCTGCTGTCCCCTTCTCCTTTTGCCTTCAGTCTTTCCCAGCATCAGGGCCTTGTCCAGTGAGTCCTCTCTTTGCATTAGGTGGCCAAAGTATTTGAGCTTCAGCTTCAGTATCTGTCTTTCCAATAAACAGTCAGGGTTGATTTCCTGTAGGATTGGCTGATTTGACCTCCTTGCAGTCCAAAGGACTCTTAAGATTCTTCTCCAGCACCAGTTTGAAAGCATCAATTCTTCGGCGCTCAGCCTTCCTTATGTTCCAACTCTACTACTGGGAAAACCATAGCTTTGATTATACGGACCTTTGTCGGCAAGGTGATGTCTCTGCTTTTTAATATGCTGTTTAGGTTTGCCATAGCTTTCCTCCCAAAGAGCAAGCATCTTTTAATTTCATGGCTGCAGTCACCAATACCTATATTTTTGCAGTCAAAAATACCTGAGAGAAAACAAAGAGGTCTGGAATGGCAAGCAAACAATGACAAGCAAACAAAATAAAGTTGGAGGGATGGACCCAATTATGATGTATCATTGGTAAATGTTTCTGAATCAGCAAGAAAAATGAATGAATTACCTATTGGAGAATAATGGATTCAGTAAAGCTGCAAGCCAAAAATGCTTAACTTTGTCCAAGTATTTGCAAAGAAACTCACAAAACTATTCAGCAGCTTGCGTGTCTTCCAGAAATGACTTTCTCTCTTTCTTTTTGTAGATTAGGGAAAGCAAAGAAAGCATTTGAATGAGATCCCAAGAATAACACACACACTCGTGTGTGCATGTGTGTGTGTGTGTGATGGCAAATGCCAACATGGTTATTAGATAAATAAACCTCATTGGCTTCTCTGGAAAGAGGAAGCATCCTTAGTTAACACTAGCTGCCACCTAACATACAGGCTGCCTATTCACACAAGCAGCTTTCAATCATGTAGGTGGTATCAGACCAACCAATGATTTCTGGTCTGCCTCTTACACAAGTTAGGGGAGGGGGATGTGATTACAGTGTTGCATTCCACTCAGCACACACCAGCAGCGGGGTCAAAGCAGCTGCTTGAATTACCTTGCTAATGCATCAGGAGGAAACTTAAGTGGCCAGCATATGCTATGTCAAGAGGCAACTTCCATTACCATAGTACTGATTGTCACGATTCAGGGCAACCCTTTTTTGATGGGGTTCTGAATATAAACCTGAACACTGCAGCGCATTAAAGACTAAGTGGTTTGTTACAACACACATTCGGGGGGTCAACTGTCTGCTTTATCAGATCCATAAGCACATTTATTTATTTATTTATTTATTTATCTATCATATTTCTTCACCACCCATCTCGTGTTGCGATGACACCTCCATTGCACTGTAACTTTCCCACACGTATAAGAAAGCTCTGAAATGCAGTGTCTAAAACTGGGCTATAGAAACAGTGCCCCAGACTCAGGACTCAGCCCGTTACTGATGGCTAACTGATAAATTTCAGAACTAAATACAGAGTGTAGGTTGTGAGGCATGTTACCTTTGCTTTACAAATGTGGCTAAAGAGCTGGGAAGAATATCAAACACACTCACCAACCTTTCCACCCAAAAGAGATGAGTTTGACGCTACCTGTAGACGATGTGGTGATCAACCGCCTCTCTGCTTTTCTTAGACTTGGCCAACGTGATAGCAAAAATCAGATCAGAGTAAAGAGCAGCTGCCATAAATTATCCAACATATTTGTGAGAAACAAAAACAGGAGAGGGTGCAACTTCTCATCATTTTTTTCTCCAGGGGGAGAGAAGAAATTTGTTAATAGTTCAGAGAGAGGGGATAAAATTATTCATAAAATTCCCTTCTGGGGACTGTTAGCTTGGTTAATGCTGAATGAAATTTTGTTATTCATTCACACTGATAGAGAAAGCAATGGGCTGAGAGGGGAATGAGCTCTGCCTATCAATTTCTGGTCTGTAGCAAACCCTAGCACTCACCTGTTGACTATCTGAAACATTTACCTAAGAAGGTCAAGCTATATGTGAAAGAGAACTGCAGAGACTGGAAAAGATACAGACTAAATGATAATTTGGTTCAGCTATGTATATCAGCATGAAAAAAAGAAATCCTTGTGCCACCTTTTTTTCTCCTGATATAGCAAGGCTGGGTACTTTACAATCCCAGGATTAATGTAGATCCCAAGTCACATTTTTTGTAACCCTTGAAACCCTCTTTAATAATAACTGCTGAAAACTGACACCATATTTTCCTACCATTTTGAATTGGGCAGTAGATTAAAATAGTAATATAAAGCCAGGAGAGGTTTTTCAGTATTAAAAAAAAAAAGCACCCCCCCCAACTCGAATAATACCCAAACACATATGCTATGATCCCCCACACTATAGCCTTGCCCTCTTGTGCTCTCAAAACTATTTGCTTAAATTTACATACCCTTCTGGTCTAGGAGTACAAGTAAAATGCAGTGGTTCACTTGGCATGCAAGCCAACTATCAACTTCTAAAATTTCTTTGAAATGTATTGGCCAACTAGAATGCTCTTCTGCTTGTTGCACATATTTTAATTCTGCCAGAAAAACACATTTATGGAAACTTTGCCTTACTGGGGAAACTCCAAAATCTCTTTCAAGAGCAGATTTCAAAAAAATTATACCACCCATTTGCATCCATAATATTAGATGATATTTAACACTAAAAGTTGAACTGTTTTAACATTATCCACTCAGGGCCCTTCACAATTGTGATTTGGAAGAATTGCAAGAATTATCATCCATAGCCTACCCATAAGCCGCAGTTCCTGAAATTCCAGGTCAGAGGGGAAGAAGGATTGAAGTAAGCCAGACAATCTGAAGAACTTGTGGAAGATCTTCAAAATCTTTTTGAAGGGCCTTAAAGAACTGACTCTTCGCCCAGGCCTTTGGAGAAGATGACCAATACCCTCCCTCTCTTTCTTTCCTTCCTTTGTTTTTAAATGTTTTAACAATTGTATGCTGCCCAGAGTCATTTGGAGCCTGGCAACATATACATTTAATAGATGATGGTGATGGTGATGGTGATGATGATGATTTACATCGAGTTCTTCCCAAGAATCTAGGAAGTCATAATGTATCAGTGTAGTATATGTGCAGATCCAAGCAGTGTGGCCTTTTTGTTGTTGTTGTTATTATTTGCAGTCCTATCATAATCAAATTGGGAGCAAGTCCCCCTAATCTCAGTGGGATATATTTCTGGATAGACATATATAGGATTGCACAAGTAATCAAAGTTGAAAGGCAGCCATTTTATATATTAGTTTTATATCCCGTCTTCTATTCAGAAGCTCAAGGCAGCGTAGATAATGTTCCCTATTATTCCTACAGCAACAGCTCGGTGATGTAGGTTGGAGTGGCTTGAGAGAGGTGACTCAACGTCACATCTGTGGCTGTTTGGGGATTAGAACCTGGGTTGCCCCATTCCTAGTCCAGCATCTTAACCATTACACCACACAGGCTATCTCACAATTTTAATCAGGTTTGTTACACTCATTATTAATACATGTATACATCACAGAATTCTATTTGCTATTCTATTTCTTTAAAAAAAATACTTCTTTTTGATTATCAGCTTCTCAAGGAGTCTGCAATAAGACAACAGTTCCTAGTGTAACTATAGTTCAAGGTATTTAAATTAGTGGTGTTAGTTTATAACTTCTGCCAGCCATACAGTTTTGTTCAGAACTAGGTTATGTGATATGTCTCACAGTCAATCTGATACTAAAATAGAAGTTTTAGCATGAGCATCTTTAAAAATTGCAACTACTGCACTGAGAAGGGTTAAAATCCAATGGTTGTTATTTATGGGGTTTTTCTTTTTTAAAAAAAGGTTGTGCAGCATTAAATCATGTAAAATGTAGGTGGGTCGTATCTAAAGGGTTGCTGAGACATCAAACTCTCGAAAACCCTCATATCCTAAACTTCTTGGATGAAAAATGAGATACATTATACCAAAAACATACAGCAGAAATTGACTATATTTTGGCTATGTCCCAAACAATTCCCCAAAATATTAAAAAGGATGATCATCCTCTATCATGCAATTTTTGCTCAAGGTCTTGTGTAGAAATGCGTAAAACTTGTGAATGCAAGCAGGCCAAAGTCTTATAAGATTTTATTTATTAGACTGCACAACCCCACCAGTGTGACTCTGGGTAGCCTTATAAATCAAATGAATGAATAAACGAATCAACAAATGTTGGGATTGTTCCTCAAAATCTTATGAAATTTCTGCACTCTCACAAAATATTTGGCAATCTTGAGATTTGCCAGCCATTTAAACATACACACACAGACAAATATTGTGAGTCTGTGGTTGATATCTAGGGGTTTCAAAGTTATCATGATTCCTTCAGTGCCATATTGCTGATCCCATACCATTGAATTAAATATGATTTTGCAAGCATGTGGAAGTTGTCTTGATCTGAGCCAAGCTACTGACAAATAGTATATCTCCAGTATTTAAAAAGTATTTTTTTTCCCTAGGAACTTACATGTTCTTCTTCATTCAGTATTTAAACATGCAACATGCAAGATTTGTCTTCTGCCACTAAGCATTGGATCTTCGCATTTCCACTTACCCATCTGAATCAAGGCTGTGTACCAATCTGGGAGTCAGCAACACTAATTTACAAATAAAGACCAATATAATGCTCTGGATTATGGCTATTTTAAAAACAAATCAGATCTTTTCAGAGAAAAATCCCTGCAACAATTTCTTGCCAACCTGTTTTTTTCCCTTGTATGCTATGGGTGGAAGTGTGAGTCTTTTCCTTCCTTTTCTTTTTATTTTAAAAGTTTTCCTGTTAGCAGCAAATATACACAGACTTTCTTTTTCAATAAAAACCCTGGCCTTGAGTTTTTGGCCCTTTAATAGTAGCCTCTATGGTTGGCTACCCTTGGTGTTAAATTTTCGTAAATTGTATTTTCTGTCAGTATATCATTTAAAGAGAGAGAGGAAAAAAAGAGGCAACAGACCCTATCATTGCAAGCATTGTTCTGTCAGGAGAACATTTTAACAGCATGACACAAGTATTTTTCACTACAGGAGACAAACAATGATATGTATTTTTTTGCAGTAAACATTGCCTTTGGTACATACAGGTCTGCTAGCATTCATCTGTCTAAAAAATTTCATTGGGTTGTAGACTGGGGAGGGGGGGAACCTTGCCTCTTTAATGATTGCCAAAGGCTGAATCTTTGTAAAGTACCAACAATGCTCTGTCACATTTTTCACAAAACAAGAGCTTGATTGACTATTATGCGAGACTGTAGAAAACTCACGCAAGGTGGATTAGGGTCTATTTAAAATGTTGGGAAAAGAAAAGGAAGGAGGAGGGAATAAATAGAAACCTTCATGTTTTCTTCTTCTTGATAAATATACCACGTAACTTACAGAAAAGATTTTGTACCGCAAAGTGGGATGCTAGGTAGGTCTGATGACTGACAGCGTATTGGAAAAAATTGAGAGAGAGGGATAGGTGCATTTCAGATTACAAAAAAACTAAGTTTGTGAGCATTTGGAAAAGTATGCATTGCTTGGCAGGAGATGGCATGCATTTATCAAGAATACATCCTGTCAAAACAACCTGATTTTTTTTTCTTTTTTTGGATGGTGTGACCCCCAATTTAGCTGAGTGTGGGGATGCAGGGATTTCAGCAAAGCATCTGTCATGCAGAAAAGAATGGCAAAATGCAGGCTGAATTATGCTACCATTAGAGGGGTACAATATAAGCTAGCTAGACAATCATACCCAACCATATTTATTTCAAAGTCTCAATGTCAAATTGGAAAGAAGTACTAAGTGGTGTACCAACGGGGCTGTGTTTTAGGCCCTGTGCTGTTCAATACATTTATAATGCCTGAGGGATTGGAAAATACAATTGTCAGATTTGCAGAAGACACTCAGATGAGGGGATGGCAAACCCTTAAGGGACATTATTAAGATTCAGGAGGATCTTGAGGAGCTGGCATATTGGGTAAAAGCCAGCAAGATAAACTTCAGCAAAGATAAATACAAAGCTCTAATTCGGGTAAGAAAACTCAAAGGCATGAGAACAGAGTTGCGGGGGCAGCGTATGTTTTACATACACCAGTGCATGAAAAAGGGATTTGGATGTCTTGATGGATTTCAAGCTGAACATGACCCAAGATACTGCAGGGAGACATGATAGCTGCCTTCAATATCTGAAGGACTGTCACACAGAAGACAAGGCAAAATTGTTCAGAGCTGTTCCAGCTGTCTGTTGGATGAGAGGGGTGTATTGTCTTTGGGAGTGTTGGGAGTTTTATGCTTTTTATTGTTTTATTATGGCTTTGAAGCCACCCAGGGTTATGATACATATTATGGGTGGCTATATAAAACAAGCAAAACAAACAAACAAACAAATGGTGAGAAGCAATGGATTCCAATTACAAGGAAGTAGATTTCAGCTGGATATCTGAAAAGAATTTCAAACAGTAAAAGCTGTTCAATCGTGGAACTGTCTGCCTTGGAAAGTGCTGGATTTCCCTTCGCTGAAGGACTTTACAAAGAGATTTGATGGCCATGTGTTGGAGTTGCTCTGCTAGAGGATTCCTGAAATGGGCAGGGAGTCAGACTGGATTATCCTCAAGTCCCTTCCAACCCATACATTCTATGAAAATCTCAAATTTCTATGCTATTCCTGTCATGAGTAAGGATGGCCAGCAGGGGGCTCCCATCCAGGCTGTAAAGCGCATGCGTAGCACTGAGGAATTGGGCAGCCATTCCAAGAGACACAGGTCGGGACCGCCTTAACCTTTGGGGTTTATATGGCTGGGTTTTCTTCAGTTTGTTAGGATTCCTGTTATGTACTAGCAATAAAACATTAGAGACCAGTTCCTTGTCTCAGCGTGTTTCCTGGCTGTTAGGACAATTTCTGACTATATTTTTGTGGGCACAAAAGACTGGGAGAATAAATAAAAGCAGTATGAGTGCCCTATTGTTACCTGCCCAGCTAAGGAGAAGATACAGATTACGATTTCTAGGATCAACTTGCAGGTATTTCTGAAAGAAGTGTCAATATTTGGTGAGGGACTTCGATTACTCTAAGCTGAGAGACAAACTCGGCCAACATGGTCCTTCCACTGAATTTTCTAACTTTCTTGCTGACAGCTTTCTTCTGCAGAAGGTGGACAAAAACAAGAGGATCTCCTATCCTTGACTTGATACTAACCAATAAGGAGGTCTTAGTCAAGGAGATTGAAGTAATAAGAACACTGAGAGACGGTGATTATGCAGTACTGGAATTCTTGGTTTTAAGAGAAACTAAACTTGAGTGTAGTTAAGAATGTATTTTGGACTTCAGGAAAGTGAATTTTGATAAATTCAGAGCAACGATAAACAGGATCCCACGGCAGGAGAAGCTAATGGGTGGGACTTGCTAAAAATGAAGATACTAAAAGGAAAATTCCGAACAATTCTACTGCAGGGAAAAATGAAAGGCAGAATAAATCACTAGGACTGCACAAAAGGTATAATGCAGATCTGAAAACACAAAAAAACAAATATAGAAGATGGAAGGAAGGACAATTCACCAGCTTGAAACTACAGTGATGGTATTAGAAAAACTAAACTTCAGAATGAACTGAGGTTGATGACCGCCCCCCCCCCCCCCGCCAAAAGGACTTCTTTAGATTAGTTCAAACTAAAGGGATGAGAAAAGAATAATTCTTCAACATTTTTATTGATGTCTTGAACAAGAAATTGGTGGGGATGTTTATCAAAAAAACGTTAATGTGATCATGATAGGTTGGAGCAGTGTTTCCCAACCTTGGCCATTTTAAGATGTGTGGACTTCAACTCCCAGAATTCCTCAGCACACATGGAATTCTGGGAGTTGAAGTCCACACATCTTAAAACGGCTATGGTTGGGAAACCATGGGTTAGAGAAATGTGCTGAAAATCACAGCAGGAAATATAACAGACAAATGGAAAGTTCTTCATCTAGCAAACAAAATAAAAAAGGCAAGAACAATTCTAGGCTGCCTCAACAGAAGTATAATTTCAAAATCAGGGGGAGTAATTGTTCCACTATATTCTGCATTCCAGTGCTTGTACAAGCTGGAATAGCTTTAGAAAAGAGTAATAAGGATGATCACAGAACTAGAACGTAAGTTCTAGGGAAGACAGATTGAAGGAATGAATATGTCTGGCTTGGGAAGAGAAGCTGGTGTGTCTGTCTGCAGATATGACAGCGCTCTTCAAGGATCTGAAAGGATTTTGTCACAGGAGAGAGCCGGTTCTCCATCACTGCAGAAGGAAGATTATGGAACAATGGGTTTAAGTTATCGAAAAACATATTCCAATTGAACGTTAGCAAAAAAATTCCTAACAGAGCAGTTTGACGTGTAGCCCAATAACCCAAAGAAGTCCCTTCGCTGGATGTGTTCAAGCAGAGGGCAGACAACCACTTGTTAATGGATATTTTAATTTGTTTTCTTGTTTGGTGCAGGGATTGGACCTGATAGCTTAAATAACCCTTTCCAATTCTATAATTCCATGATCAGAAACAATACATCAGAGCCAATTCTGCTCAAGTTGTCCAGCTGAGAATTCGCAAGGTAACCACCAGTGAATTGCCAGAGGTTAATTTTGCTAGTGGTTTAACAAGCGCATGTGGGTGAGAAAGAGATGGTAGAAAAGCTTCACTCAGCGTTTATCATCCCTTTCTCTGCCTTTGCTTCATTCACCTAACTCTTTCTGCACTTAGCAGCTCACCGCTGCAATTTTGCAGCATTAGTAAATTGAGCAGTCAATACAGATCATCTGAAGGCACTTGGATCACCCATATCGACCACTGAATGCTGCTAAACTGCTCTCAAGGACACGGCAATTGTAAAATTCATTACACTTTGTTACAATAACCAGCGCCTTCTCTGCTACTTTCCTGTACCATTATAGCTAGTTGCATCTTTTACATCATGTTCCTTCCCTTGAAGTTTGGGCTCCCTTCTGTTCTCATAATCTGCTCTTTATCTAAATGAAACATCCCAAATAAATTCAACAGTTTCTGTGCTTTATGACTTTTTTGTTTTTGCTTTTGTTTTTTTGGTGCCTTCAAGTCAGCACTGACTCCTGGAGACTGCCTGGACAAGTCCCTGCAGTTTTCTTGGCAAGATTTCAGAAGTGGTTTGCCATTGCCTCCTTCCTAGGGCTGAGAGAGAGGACTGTCACCCAGCTGGCTTCGTGCCTAAGATGAGACTAGAAGTCACCGTCTCCCGGTTTCTAGCCTGATGCCTTAACCATTAAACCAAATTGGCTTTTTAAATTTTTATTTTTTTATTTTTAATTAAAAACAAAGCTTGAATTTAAACCTCAGAGGTTTTTTTTCTCCTAGGAATCTTTCCCCAACAAATAAATTAAAAATATCTCAATTTATTAAGATATATGCTGACATCCATGAGGACAAATTTGCCCAAACATTAGAAAAGAGATACTTTAACAGTATACATCCAGAATAGAAGTTTGGCTAAATTTAAGCAATAAAGGCTTCCCCATATATTACATGTCACACAAAAGTCAAACTCAGATACTTAAGAGTAGAGTTTTTAAATGGAAAATATTTGATGTAAAGATATTAGCCAGAAGCAATTTTAATATTTATAAATATTTGGATATAATCACCACTGGTGCAATGAGAGGGAATTTAGAACTTAATTTTTTTTTACTGTTTTTTTAAATTATTTCTTTTTCTTTTTCCTTTTTACAAGATCATGTGCATTTATTTTGGGAACAATGATCAATAGTGATGACATCAATATAAATATTAATGTTTAGAGTTTTGTAGTGATTTTCACTTATTTCTCAAGACGGTATAATGAGTCTAGTTTTATATATTCAATTAATTATTTAATCAATGAAATAATGCATTTTAAATTTTATTGCAATTTTAAATTCTCTGTTTATTTGCTGATATATTACTTTCCATCAACCATGTCCTTTTTCACTTTCTTCTTTCTTTTATATAGTCATTCATTTTGTTCCTTAAACGTTTGAAAATAAATAAATGAAAATGTTCAGAAAGGAAAGGTCCCTCCCAAACATTCAGAATGGCAGATATATCAATATTAAAGAGGAATATAACCAGAAAAAAATAAATGAAAATCTGGAAATCCTGTTGTGGCAAAATAGGACTGCAACAGTTCACAATGCTCTCAACATGAACATATGCAGAAGGTGCTGCAGTTCTCAGTTTTAGAACATTCCAGAATAGTCATCTCCTGAAGTACAACCTATATGTGCTATGAACAAAGAACCCAACAAAACCAAAATGTTATTGCTTCTATTCATGGTTTCATCCAATCATGCCCTCTTTGAGATGCTCCACGTGATCCCATGTCTCCAACCAACCAACCAGCATTCGCACCGATCATATTTATGTTCATATTAGGGTGTTTTAGGATGTCCCTAAAATAAACTTTTAAAAAGTGTATTGAAATCATTGTGGAGTCACATGGCCAGTCCAGAAAGTGCTACCAAAGAAAAGCAGATATAAAACTAACAGGACAGAAAAAAAGCAAGCAGGCAGGAAGATGGACTAGACTGTTTGCACCTATGTGTACATTCCTATACCAGGGTTGGCAGCCTGAAGAATTACCAACTTTGTAAGACAGCACAGAACAACTTTGCTGTATGGTGGTCCCCAAACTGGTTGGGATTTTAACTCCCCAAATTCCCAAACAGCATGTTGACTGGGAATTTTGGGAATTGCAATCCTAATACACTTGGAGGGTACCTGATTGATAAAGATTTCTATGGCCAGGTCCTATGCAAACTGCAAAGCTTCGAACAGAAAATACTGAACCAGCAGTATTTTCAGGAATTAAATTATCTACAAAAATCTCCCTGGCTGAAGAAAGAGATTTCATATTCCTCTCTCAATTTATGTAGCCTAAAAGGGGAAAGAGGTTGAAGGAAAGAACTTGACAGAACAAATCATTTTTTTAATCTACAGAGATAACCATAGCTACAATGGCTGGTGGCTTGCATTAGCTACTATAACTGGTGAGAATTGCTACTTTGGGAATGATATCAAACTTGATGGAAATGAAAGCCATTTGACTTGGTTCTATAAGGATTCAGGTGGTTAAGAGACCAAGAGGTTATTTAGATAACCAGCAGTGTAGGGAGTGGGTGGTAGGGTAGAAGGTTCAGGACTTTAGAAAGAAGTTTTAAAATTTGTCATTGGGGAAGGCAACCTCCATGCTTTGATCTCCTCTTCATCTTTTCATCCACTAATTTAGCAAAATCTATCTGTGCTCAAAAGAAAAGTTGAGTTGAATTTCCTTTGTCAACCCCCAACTCCCCACTAAATTCAAAAGCAATCTCCAAGACATGAGCTGATTTTATAAACAGGGAAGCTCTAAAAACAAATCAGAAGAGGCTTGCCTACAGATTTCTACAGATCAAGTTCAACAACTCAGTACGAGAGAAAAGGTTTCTGGTACGCTCTAAAAATAAAGCGAAGTTTGGTAGAGTGGTTAAGGTGTTGCATGAATCCTGCCAATTGTTGCTTATTCAAACCATTTCAAAGCACACCATAATTTAATAAAATGTATAAATGAAATCAAGGGGACGCAGTGGTGCTGCAGGTTAAACCGCTGAGCTGCTGAGCTTGCCGATCGGAAGGTCGGCGGTTCGAATCCGCATGATGGGGTGAACTCCTGTTGCTAGTCCCAGGTCCTGCTGACCTAGCAGTTCGAAAACATGCAAATGTGAGTAGATTAATAGGTACCGCTTTGGCGGGCAAGTAATGACGTTCCGTGTAGTCATGCTGGCCACATGACCATGGAAGGTTCTACAGACAAACGCCGGCTCTTCGGCTTTGAAATGGAGATGAGCACCGCCCACTAGAGTCAGACACAACTGGACTTAATGTCAAGGGAAACCTTTACCTTTACCTTATAAATGAAATCAGAGAAAGCTCCCCACCTACCCTATGTGGTCCAGATATCATCTTGTGCTCAATAGGTCTTATGATAGATTGATATAAGTTCATCTAAAACTGACCTCCAAATCTGCTAGATTCTATTCCATAGATAATTCGGTTCCAGATGAGGTATACATCTCTTTTCCTTTCAGATTGCTGGACCAACAACACTCATTCAATAGCCAAACTAGAGGTGAGGCAGGCCCTCACTCCCTCAGCCTTCCGGAAAGGGGTGAAGACCTGGCTCTGCCAACTCCCATGGGGCATGAGGAGGGGTAACCAACCCTGGGGGTGGTTAGCACCCTGAAGACGCTCCCGTAGATTAAGAATTTTTAATTAACCTTTATTCCTTGGAATATATTATTTTTGAGAACATAATTCTGTAAGCCATCTGGAGTCACAGTGTGTGGGTTGGGCAGCCTTATAAATCTGTTTGATAAATAAATAAATATAAATAAAATTGTTTTGTTGTATTTTAAATGAGTATTTATGCTTGTTTTATTGTAAACTGCCCAGAGGTCACTCTTTGAGTGAGATGGGTGGTGACTAAATTTGAAATATAAATAAATAAAGGTGACTGCAGCTACACACTTTCAATCTTGGCTGGTACCTGAGGGGATGCCTATCATATCCATAGTACCCCCCCCTCAACTGTGATGTGTCCCATTTTGTTCCCTCTGTAATATCAAAGATATACTATTCAGTTTTGCTTGTACAAGTGTATCTAAATGCACCCTTGATAGTGAGCAACACTTTAACTTACTCTGAAGCAATTGGATTTGATTTTAGGTCATGGTCAGATAACATATTTTAGATATTTTGATAGACCTCACACGTTCTCTTTTGATTACTTCTTATATATTTTCTTTGTTCTATTGCTTAGCATCTTATATTTCTCTGCCATGCTGACTGGTCATTGACTGTAATAAACCATAAAATAAAAATAAAATCTGGGGAGCAGAGGAAGGAGAGGGTTCACCCTATGATTTCCAATGAAGCTGCAGCACTGAAAATAAACAAGCATTTCCATTATTTTTTTCTAATACCCCGTCTTTGTGCAATATCAGGTAAGAACGTAGAAAATTTGCAGAATTGGCTTTATCGTGGGATTCTAGCTTCTTATCTTCTTTGAAACTGAAGACTGAAAAACATTCTAATGACATTTCCCGCACCAGAAAGTAGCAATGTAGTAAGAATCAAGGAGGACTCTTTTGTTTTTAATAGCACGCCAAAATCTGCCGGAAAGCAATCCACTCATCCTACTGTATGCAACTGATTGAGATTCATTACACTGTTGCCCTTACTCAGCCATCTAAAACAGGTTTTCTAAGACATCCTCTGCTGCTTTCTTGCACGCTTAAAGCCTGAGACCCATTCTCAACACAGATCTTTTTGCCAGCCCTTCCACCTGAACGTGATTTGACAGGAGATTCCGGGAACTGAATCTAGATCTCAGCTCCAGCATCTAACCCCTGCCTAATCTGTATCTCCTTACTCTGTTGTTGTTTATTCGTTTAGTCGCTTCCGACTCTTCGTGACTTCATGGACCAGCCCACGCCAGAGCTTCCTGTCGGTCGTCAACACCCCCAGCCCCCCCAGGGACGAGTCCGTCATCTCTAGAATATCATCCATCCACCTTGCCCTTGGTCGGCCCCTCTTCCTTTTGCCCTCCACTCTCCCCAGCATCAGCATCTTCATCTCCTTACTCTGCCCCCACCTTAATCAGCTTGATCACCTAGCTCCATCTTCAGTGAAGCAGAACTTGAAAATAATTCCAAGGTAAAGCATACCCCTTCCTCTGAGATGTTTAGGAAAAATTCACTTGTATTACCAAAATGTTGGTACCCTTTTATCCTACCCAAAATCTCAGTATCTCACTTTTGGCAACACTTGGAACCATCTAGGGCTCACCTGGGAATCCAGCCAAACAGTACATCCCTGGTGCAAACCCTCCTGAATTTATAGTAAGAAGAAAAAGCAATTTTTAAGTAGAACATCACATTTCCTCCCTCTCCTACTAAAAGCAGCAAAGCTGGCTTCAGAACACGACATCCTCAATTTGGGATATTTCAGAAAACAGTTCTTAATGAATTCTAATTGGAACTGGCTGGATGCTCACTTCCCCAGCTAATGTGTGGTTCAGGCTCCAATGATCTTTTACCTTTTGTGTTTCTCTGAACTCTGTAATGCAGTTCTTGGCTTAATACATGCCACAATGTTTTAAACATTTATATGGACCAATGCAATGCATTTACATAGGATATATTTATCAACATATATTTTTGTGAACAAGCATACAAAAAGTATGCATTTAAGAACATGCTTAAGTATTCATTTTCAGCCAGATTATTTTTAGAAATGCACATTAACAGAATAATAAGATCAGGCAGGCTTATTAAAACAAAAGGCATAGACATGGTCGGGAAACCAACTGAAGCTCTTCACTTGGAATGAGCAGCTAATATTTTACTTTACCTACAATTTCCCAGATTCTGCTATTCTTTATGGTGCTGAACCTGGTGCCTTCAAGAACAAAGGATTATGACAAATAGAGAGCTACTGTATGGGAGCTACAGCCCTATAATTCTGGTATCTCAATACCTATTCTCTACCATCCCAAAGAGACCTTTGTTGGTCCAAAGGCATCCCTGCAAATAAATACAGTGCTAGAAGCTAGTAATTGAAAAAAAAAATCAGGTGGGTCAAAGAACCCGATGGGCATCAAGGAAGTACCTGGGGGCAGGTTATTGCCTACAGCCACCACACTACTGAGCCTTGATACAGACAGTTGAAAATGCCCTTCAGAAAACTGATTGTGAATTATATAAATTAATCTACCTGAATAATATTTTATTATATAAAACATTTTTAAGGGTCAGTTTGGGTGACTCATCAAAGACTTGGTCATCATATAGTGAATGGGGATAGGCTAATTCTCTCTATCTTTAAAAGAATAATATTTTTTTTAAAAAAATGTTTTAATAACAACTTATTCATTGTTCAGGTGCCACCTTGCTTGGGGTGGGAGGGGCACCAGTTCTTCTTGGGGGTGGCTAGTACCATAGATCTCTCACCAATGAATAAGATCTTCACCTCTTGGATTTTATATCTATTTTATCTTTATTTATTGGTCTGTTATATGTAATTTATATGCTTTTAATTTTGATTTTATTGTAAACTGCCCTGAGTCCCCATTTTAGGAAAGATGGGCGGTCACAGAAATTTGAATAAATAAATAAATAAATAAATAAAGGAATAATAATTAGTGAAACAATAACAACAGTAAATATATTAGTACAGTGCTGATAAAGTTACCTGAAATTAAACTTGCATGAAATCACAGTATCAACTAGAATAAATTGAGTATATCAATATACTCCAGTATTGTCAATCTTCAAATTTATGGAGTTACTTCCTGCTTGAAATGTTTAAATAGCCCTTGGAAGAGCCGCCAATAATCTATGTCAAGCAAGCAACTACAACTAGATCACCTGTGATCTCTACTCCAATTCTATGATTCCCACCCATAAAGCAGTTTGGAATCCATTCACATTGCTACCTCTTTTGAACTTACAGTATCTTCTGGGATATCCCCATACTGCTATTTGTTCTGGGGCCAGTGTGTAGTTCCAGTGTACACTTATTTACATCTTGCTGTTGTACATGGAAGGAGCAAAGTATAGAGTAGAAATAATGGCTAAGAACCAGCTCAGTTAAGGTCAAAGTAGGATCAGGAACTGGAGAAACACTGCTTTTTCCCAGTGGGGTGGAAAACTATATAATGAGAAGACATATCTATCATCTTCCAACAGTAGTTCATCCCAGCTTAGATACCCTGCATAGTCACCACACTGAAGGATATAAGAATCTCAGTATGCTTGCTAGAACAGAGATTATCACACTGTGTGTTAAGAAAAGGAAAAGTGGAAACAATGTCAGGCTTTCAAGATTTGAGATAGACTCTTTGATGTAGGCCAGGTCAAGAAACAGACTCCACCAGAACTCTACTTAATGAATGACACATTATTAATAACAAAATCTTGAAAGCCTGATAGAATCTCCCTCTTACACCAAAGAGAGTCAAGGATGGGCATACTTTCTTGTTTCCCCAGGCTGAGCTCATGTTTTGTTAACAGTCATTGCAAGTTCCTCGACACACCAAGATTGAGTTGATGGCAAAAGGAAGAGGGGCCAACCAAGGCAAGGTGGATGGTTGATATTCTAGAGGTGACGGACTCGTCCCTGGGGGAGCTGGGGGTGTTGACAACCGACAGGAAGCTCTGGCGTGGGCTGGTCCATGAAGTCACGAAGAGTTGGAAGCGACTGAACGAATAAACAAAAAAAAAACATCTACAATCCATGCCAGCCTGTAGGCTAACATCTTGCCCCTCCTCATTACACTATCAAATTTTAACCACTGTTTTTTTTTTTATACTTGAGGTTAAATTTCTTCGTCTTGTAATTTGGTGAATCAGAGGTGGGTTGGAGATCTTCAGATTTTTTTTAAAAAAAATCAAGTTTTAAATAATTTAAATTTAATTTAAACAATTGGATGTTAGAGGGGCTTGCAAGTAAGTGACGCGATGCTTTATTCATGCTTTGTGGAAATGGAGGGGAGAAAGCCTGCCATTTGTGTTTCTGCATCAGGCACTTACATTGGCCTATTTTTGTTTCTATCAAAACTTTCAATTCAGCACTACTTCAGCCATGAAAGAAGCGTCTGTCCAAGCAAATCCTTAAAATCTGCCACAGAGTGTAAGCCTAATTAACATTGTAAGGACATTTTTAATAGACATAGGAGAATAAAAAAAGGAAAATAAATTTCTACATTTGTCCAAAGGTCTCACCAACTCTGAATATAGTCAGTTTAATCATCTTCTCTAGACCAGCCATTTGTCGATTTGGAAAATTTATTATTGTTGTTGCATATAGTGTATTAATTCAAGATACATCATGCAGAAAGGGATAGATAGACTGAAAGACAGAAAAGGGAACCATATTGTTTGCCAAGATGCAAACACTCCGACATTTAGCATCACCGAGTTGGAGTTAAAGTCTCCAACAGCAAGATAATTTAGCTGTGTGTGTGAATAGCTGTTCCTCGGTAAAAATGCTGCCAAAATTAAATCGGAAACAAAATGGCACTTTGTAGTCATTGGATGCTCAGCAGGGTATGCCTAGTTAAAAACCCAAAGTGAAAAGGGTGATTGACCTAAATTGCTACTATTGGTGCAGCTGCACTTCCGTCTTTTCATCGCATTCGATGAAGCTCATTAGTTAATGCAACTGAATTACCTATAGTTGCCAAGCTTTCATTTAGTTCCATACCACATGGCTAGATAGTAGCTTCAGCAGCAGGGTGACACAGTGCCCTACCATGTAAACTCCTGGGAGAGCTTCTGAGCATCCCCACTGGGTCTGCCTATGCAGCAGGAACGAATCTAACTTCCCACCAAGGATTATTTTTGATCTGTTGTAGGTCAGAATGTTTGCTCTCGGTCTGCCAGGCAGTATGTCAGCTTTACAGGGGAACGCGAAGGTCATTGGATAATGCCTATTTTGGGGGAATGGGAGTTATGAGGGCTGTGTGCAATAGGATGGGCAGTCTCCATTGAGCAGACAACGGTTTTAGGTCAAAGGCCACCCCAAGGCTTTGTGTGGCACACCAAAGCCTGCTCTCACAAGGTGGGCAGGGACGGTTCTGTTGGGGAGGAGAATTAAGGGCCTTAACAGATGCCTTAAGCTTTGCAAGGCTTAAAAGCTCAACAAGTACTCCCCAAATGCAAAAAGGGTTAAAAGCTTGGTCCCACACATCCAGGGGGATAGAGAAGGGAAACTGGTCAACTGCACTATTTGCATTCCTGCTGTACGGCCATGTGTTATGCAAAAGCCTTTTTTTCAGGCCCTAAAACCAACCTATAACTGCCAGAGTCAGTTTATGCCCATGTCGTGAGAAAAACAGGAAGCTCTAACATAGGCGGAAGATAGCCCCAAACTCCTCGCCATAATCCAGAAACAAAAAATCCTGCTTGCCCACCAGTAGGTATAAAATGATCCCCTGTCCACGCCGCTTCTCTCCTGCAGCATGCCCCCAAGCTGATAAACGCTGCCTTCTTCCCCCAAAGGTTGTCAGCCCTAATATTTATTTTTACAACACAATTGATAACCCTCCCCAATCCTGATGGGCTCTAGGGGGCAAACAAGAAAAGCAAAAAATAGACATTGCAAAAGCAAAATGTAAAATTATAAAACCACTAATACAATCAAAGGAGCCAGTTTGGTGTAGTGGTTAAGGCACCAGGCTAGAAACTGGGAGACCAGGAGTTCTAGTCCTGCCTTAGGCACAAAGCCAGTTGGGTGACCTTGGGCCAGTCACCCCTGGGAAGGAGGCAAGGGCAAACCATTTCTGAAATCTTGCCAGGAAAACTGCAGGGACTTGTCCAGGCAGTCACCGGGAGTCAACACTGACTCAAAGGGACACCCCCCACCCCCCAAAAATCAAAATTACCTAGAAGGGCACTTACAGTCAACTAGGGCTGAAAGCATGGTGGAACAGTACCACAGTTACTTGCTTGAGAGATGGGGTGGCATGTAACTCTGGGGGAACAGAGTTCTTGCGGGGGGTGGGTGGGAAATCCCACTGAAAAGTCTACTCCTCACCTACCTCATGAGAACAGAGGAGGTGCTAGAGGCCCAGAATGGACAGGCAGGTTCACCTCTGGCTAAGTATTGACTGATGTCTCCTAGTCCTGAGCCAAAGATAACAACCAGTACTTGGAATTGGACCTGGAAGCCCACTGGTTGCCAACACAACAACTCTAGAACAGAGTGCTTCCAGACACAGGTTTTTTTTAAAAAAATTCCACAATCACAAGGTAAAAAGGAGACCAGATGGCATCCTCAGTATAACCCTCCCATCCCTTCATTCCCCTCTATCCTCCAGAAAATAAATAAATAAAAATAAAAAGTGTGTGTGTGTGTGTGGAATATCTTCTCATCTTCTGACTGGTTGTTCTCCATGCAAAAAAGACCCACAGAACTGGGTAGGTTAATTTTTAGGACTTTTCATGCTGCAGGCTTGAATTAACAACCTGTTCCTTTTTTGCAGAGAATCCCCAAACTTTTGGTGAGGGGCAGCTATACAAATGTAACAATGCAATCAGCTACACTGCAATTCTGACAGTACTTTGGAAGAATGCATGCTCATTGTAAGATGGTATAAAATGGCTTTTGAAAAAAAATAAAAAGGGACTGAACCCAGAGCTTCAATGAAGGCTAGCAATGCAAAGAAATGTGACACTAGTTGTCACAAACCATTTTATTCCAATATAGGGACCCACATTTTATGCCAATCACATTAATAAATAAAATAAATAAATAAGTGCCTCATAATCATTAATGGCTCCTTCCTCACAACAGCCCTGGAATTAAGACTGATGCACACAACTGGGGCTATCCAGAAAATTCAAACTGGTTTACAATACTGAAGTATGAAGATGGGGTAATATCAAACAGAATAGAATAGAAGGCATAGGAACCATTTCCACTCAAGACGTGTCATCATATCTGATTTACCAACAATGATGGGATTTCTAGCTCAAAATTCCCCCAGGAGTTCAAGACATCTTATCGCCTCAACCTGTAAGGTGCTTTGGACTGAAAGATAGTAACATGGTGATTTTCCTTGGCTGAGGATGGACTTGAACCTGGGTCTCCCAACACCTTAACTACTACTCCATATGTATTCAACAAGGAGGCATAGCTTAACTTGACTGAGATACAGATGGGGAGAATTGCACTTGGTACCCATTTTAATTCTTATATTGGAATAAATTTGTTTATGATAATTAGCATCTTATTTCTTTGCATTGCTAGCTCTCAGTGAAGCATTTTGGTCAATGCACTTACCTTATTCACACATCCAGAACTAATATATAGATTTAACATAATTGTCCTTCAATAGCCACACTGCTTCAAATGTTAACAGGCGTTTCCCAATGTAAACATGCATCTAAAAAAAAATCTTTGTTACAGACAATAATGAACAACAGAAGTACTCAGCAAAACTGAACACTGTATACACATGTGTAATTCAGAGAAATGAAGATTTTTGTACAGGCTTTTAAAATTATTTTAATGCAAAGTGAAGTGGAAATCAGCCTAAAGACATTTAAGTTTGAAAGTGTGAGAAACTGAAAGATTTATTTTGATTTTCATTTGTAATTATATTCTTAACTATTGTACACATTCCCCCTAATAAAGAGTGTGAAGAGGCATTTAGAATTCAAATACCTACTTCCTGAAATGGCACCTATGAGGTTTTAAGTGAAAAATCTTCAAGGTAACACCTGGCCTTTAGTCAGGGGTAACAGATTGTATAAAAATGGGAACATCGTAAGGGGAAATGCTGCCAATCTGAATGACAGAAAAAGATCAGCCTGTTAAACAAACATCCTTCATCTCTAGGGGAAAGATGTGTCAGTACTAGTACAGTGGTTCATAAATTAAATATTGTGATGTCTGTACACAGAAGGGAATTGCTGGTTTTCTACAAAACACTCCCCTGCCTCTGTGTTTTTAACACTGGGCTCAATATTTCTATCTTGTTTTTTAACAATGTTTTAGATAGCTAAAACCTAGTTGCCTCCTTGTTTTTCGTGTTGCCTAGTTGTTTTTCCTCTACCACAAGCTGACTCTGTCCAGAGATGTTGGGACAGTCACTTGCAAAATTTCTAGCCATCCTCAGGAACTTGAGTTGTGACAACCCATACAGAGGGTGCCAAGTTGCGAACCAGCTCATCTCAACAACAAGGTAAGTTTCAATTCTGTCGTTCCATGAATGGTTGGAAAAATAACTTTGGAATTTGCCCATAATCTTCTGCAATACATCAGCATTCCATGGTAGATGGAAAAGTAAGTAGGTAGTACTAGAAACCTATAAAATTTAAAATCTCTATTTTACAGAGAGTTGCAGCAGATCAATATGTCTATCGCTGAGCGTTATAACATTAGCCTTCCTCTTTACTGCATCCATGCCAGTACATCTTTTAAAAACTTTCTAATTCTCAATACTTTAAGTAAGAATTATTAGATTTTTTTAAAAAGGGCGGGGAGACCACCCCCATCCTTGATCTCAATTTCTAAAATTTTGCAACACACAAGGGAAAAGGGAAGGGGAGGGAGGAGAAAAAAAAGACAAAGGTATGAACATGTTGCAAAGTTGCAGTTCTTTCAACAGGCCACTTTGAGAAACAGAGATATCAGAAGGTGCTGGGTTTTGGCTGTCACTAAGTAACAACTGAGGAAGTGCAAAAAGTATCCTGCCATTGGTGCCCACAGCTCTGGCTGCTTTCATCAAAATGACAAAGCAGTGCCATGCCACAAATACTGCCCTTTTCCATTTGTATGCAATGTCACTATGCAAAGGGCCACAGCTTATATCACAACAGTGTGAAGCTGCTTTCATTAGATTAACCAATTTGACTCTTTCACCATCATCAAAGCATCCCACCTCTCACCAGAGAGGATAGAATAAAATAGAAGAATTGCCTTCTGGTGGGACTTGAAACAGAACACCATCCTCTCTCAAAACACAGCCATTCTATGTCTTAATGGCAGCACAACTTAAACATCTTCCACAACAACTGTCTTTAAGCATCCCAAGATGCTTAAAATAAGGGAGTAGATTCTTTAAAAGCCTATGAAAGGGGTACTTCGAAGCCACAACCTAACCTGAATCTGATCATCTGCAGATGCAATTTATCCTTCATATCCATATCGGATCGGTGACTCAGTAGGAAAGCTTATTTGCCTACAAAAGGGAACACATTTAACAACCTCCAAAATTAGCATAAAAAAGGAGAGCTTTAAAAAAAAGAGGTTCATTGCATAGCTAAGTAGGTAGGGATGTAATGAGGCAAATGACTATCTGCAATTACCTTAAGTGCAACAACTGGAAGTTTAACATAAATAGCACCTCTAAGCATAAGCAATGGGATGAGGGGAGATCCGTAGCTAGATCAGAAAAAGGGAGAATAAGCTGAAATATGAGGTCTGTTGGCCGGTTTAATCTAGTATAGTTTGACCTCACTGGAGATTACTGTAGTCCTTAGACAAATATTCATTGTGAGTCCTCAAGATATTGTGGATTATGAGAGCCATTGTAGGACATGTCAGGTTTGGTTAGTACTTGGATGGGAGTCCATCGAGGAATACTAGGGCTAGACTAGGAAGTTCTAAGGAACCCTTCCTAGAAAAAGCCAGTGGCAAGCTAATTCCATACTGCTACCAAAAATCTACGTGGACATATCCATGAAATCACAGGAACCAAGCTTTTTTGATTCAATTTTTTTTTTTGATCCAAAATAGGTAGTAGGCACATGCCTGGCCAAGGAGGACAGGGAGTAATTCTCCCATCACCCCTTACCTGATCCTGTTAATTGAAAATGCTAGGGCTTGAACATGGGAACTTCTGTATGCAAAGCATGCACTTTACTTTGAATGACCGTCTCTTTCCCTGGTGAAATTCCCAGACAATTATTCCATTTTCTATTCATGTTTCCCATGGGTTACAGAACAATCAGGTCACCATGCAATCCCCTTTATTTTGCTCCTTGCTCACGAACTCAACATGGAGAGCTGGCAGGTGAATTTTCTGAAGCTCAATTTGGATTTCCCAGAAATAACCCAAGCTGTTGTGAAGGAATAGGTTGATCTTGGCTAATTTTTCCTCATCCATCTACACTTGATCGAAAAAATTGCATGTTTCAGCCTCTTAATTTCACTTTATCCAAATTAATGAAGCTACCTCATTCTACTGTACTCAACAAATTAAAACAAAGAAAATACAGAGACAGAAAATGAGGGAGAGAGGTGAGAAGACCACATCCCTTCTCCTCAGTTTTTGTCTTATTCTAATAATGGAAAGGAGTTCCTTTATGTTAAATAATTATTACATTCAAGTTTGTCAAATGGCCAAGTCTCCTGAAAAAAATCAGTCTGCTTTGCTGTAAAAGGCACATTCTCATGTTTTCACTTTCTCATCAGCATCAGCTTAGAGTTGGAAAGATGTGGACTTTTGAAATTTTTTTCACCCAAGTCCTGGGCCAAAGAAATTTGCCTTGACGTTTCTTTAAAAGGAGAAGTTTTGGGAAACTGTCGTGGATGGAGTATGGTGCTCTGGGATTTATTTAATAGCAAGGTGCCCAAGGGCTATATATGTGTTTGTGTGGGTGGGTGGGGGAAAGTGCAGGACTATCTCCCCAGCAATCAGCTGCCTCCCAGTTTCTCATTTTCCCATTCAGTTCTAAGGAAAGATTTCAGAACTCTTCCCACGTGCACTTTCCCCCACCCCACCCATCAAACCGGTTTTTAAAAAAGCAGAATTCCTGTGTCCAGCACCAATGGCAGTCGTCTTGAGACAAGCACAAGTCAATCAAATTCACTTCCCTTACTATATTCTCTTGAAACAGGTCCTGATGTTCCTATCTAAATGTTGAGAGGAAACATGCAGATTATGTGTTAGTATCTCTGACTGACACATAAAATAATTTTGATGTTAACAGTCAGAACCCAGCAGGATCAGCAGGGTAACAGCCAGCAATATCTGAAATGTTTGCAAACAGCCTCACTTACTTACGTATTTCGGTATGGAATGTTGTGCAATTCTTACAGGAAAGGATGAAGAGATATTTCCTATTCAGAACTTTAAATCACGTTAATGCAAAGGGGAGGGAACAAAACACCTCAAACTACTGCTGAAATTAAGACTCTTTTTCTTGTCTTTGAGTGTGTTCTCCTGTAACAAGGCGTGCTGGACAAATTCTAAAGATCAATGGCAAAGTCTCTGCTAACTAACTGATTCCTTCACAACACCTTGGATCATTATCATCCTTGCTTCAGAGTTTTTATTCTTGTTTCTTGTTCAATGGTGAAGGCAAAACAGTTCCTCACTGAGTCCCCTCAAGGCATTAAACCACCCTTATAATCACCAGATTCAGAAAATACACCTGCATCCTGCCCCATGTGTCTTCTGGTTCGCCTGTTCCCCATGATCTTCCCGGTGACTCTAATGGGAAGAAGGAATAACCTTGAGGAACAGGAGGAAGAGCCGCAACCAAGACAACAGTCAGATAAAAGTAATCTGAGTCCAGGGCAGAAATGTAACCTAAGAAAGCATCTCAGACATGATCCATCTTACGATAAAGGCAGGGAAGGGGGAAGCACATTCACACTTGCACAATTCTATTACTATAACCTTATAATAAAAGTAGCATTAGCATGCAAGACTTTTCCTAATCTGATCTACCTTGAAGGACTGACAACGACCTCCCTTCCTTCTTTGTTCCCCTCAACCACCATCATTATTGCTGTCACCAATGCATCATACTAAACCTGACCCCAAACTCCATAGCATCTTTTCTTCCCTCACTAACCTTATTTACTGCCAGTGACAGTGTGCTGTGTGGCATATCCCTATTCAGCAGATATTGTCCATTAAATCCCTAAGCAAGGTCTGCTAAATCAAAAGTTCATATGCATGTTATTGATTAAGTACTTTTCATTCCACCATTTGGTCCAAAGACTTCAAAAGCAATCTACCCTGTGAACTAAACTGAACAATAGTACATGCTGCACCAAAAAGAGTTGCCAAGGATTTCCATCTTACAAGAGGTGAAGGGGGTCGGATTGGGTGGTAGACCTTCTCAGTGGCAGCCCCTAACATATGGGACAACCTTCTCCTGGAGGTTCTTGCTACCAAATTTGCTTTCCACAAGACAGCCAAATCCTGTTTATCCCAGGAAGCATTCAAGTGATTGAAGCAACCTTTCTCCTTGTCGGTTGAATGGATTAGGTTTTTTGAGGGATACGTGCTTGTTGTTGTAGGGAATAGGGTCATGGTTCTATTACTGTGGGTTTTATGATGCTTTTAAACCACTGTAAGTCTGTGCAATTGGCAGTATATAAACATTTGTATAAATACACAAAAGATTTAGTCCTTGTACACAAAGCACCATATGCCTTCCTCTCCTTACTTCTACCTACAGTATACCCTGAAAGCTGATTTTCACTTCTACAGTGGTAATGGAACAATGTCCTCTCTACCCAAAGGGCAGCAAGCCAATTTATTCATTTCTTTGCCACGTCTTTGTTAGCTTTATATCCTACTTTTCCTTGAGGACCTTAAGGCAGTGGTTTCCCCTATAACCACAAACCTGTGATTAGGCTAGTCTGAGAAAAAGGGACAGTTTAGAGAATATCCATGGTTGAGCACAGACTTGAAGCTGGGCTTTCTTGGCCCAAGTTCAACACCCTATCTGTAATGGAATGTGAGAATGACCTTGGAAGACGGGGAGAAGATATGCTGCCTACGGAATGATTAGATAAAAGGGGGAGTAGCCCACAACTGAGTAACGGACAGAGAACGAAACTTAGAAAGGCTCCACCCTAACAGATCAGATGGTAAAAAGGTATGGCGGGAGATTTGTACTTTCAGATTTGCAAGATTGATGTCAGCCTTCCCAGGTAAACCAGACAGGAAACACGACCAGATGAGCTACTTCTACATTATTGTTAGTCTACATTAACAGAATCTTGCAAGTCTGAAAGTATAAATCTCCCGCTGTCCCTTTTTACCACCTGATCAGTTAGGGCGGATCCTTTCTAAGTTTCTTTCTCTGTCTGTTACTTAGTTGTGGGCTACTCCCCCTTTTATCTGATCGTTCCCTATGCAGCATCTCTTCCCCTGTCTTCCAAGGTCATACTCACATTCCATTACATCATCTACTACACCATGCTGACATAGAGCAATCCATGTCATACACAAAGCCCTTTCCTCCAATCCTTCATCATTCTCTACATCTGCAGGTTGAGGTGGCTGGCTCCGTCTGCCTAACCATAAGGATGGCCCTAAAAATAGTAAGAGAAAATGGGAACAGCCTTACAAAACAGAAAGAGGAGACTTGACTGGAGGTGAAACAGAATGGACCATTCAAATGGCAACAAAGTGGGAGCTAAGACCACCCACATGGGGGATGCCAGTCCAGAAAGGGCCCTGTCTTGCATCCATTGGATCTGCTATAGCAGTAAGATGGCAATACCTTCATGGGGCATGCAGCGAGTAGGGTTCATGTCCAAGAATGCAGGCTGCAGTCTGGTTTTAGATTTTTTAAAAATTATTTTTAGAAACATTTACTTCTATAACACATTTTAGAAGCATGCATTTAAGGAGAGTTTTATAACTTGAGAGACTGTACCCATTATTTGAGATGCTGACTGCCAACCAACATAAAGGAAACTATCTTGGATTTACACAGTTTGAACAACGGGTTATAGCTACAACTGACTGCTGTTTAGGAAAACAAAATAAGCAGCTCAAGTCCTGTTAGGAAATCTCAATGGCCCAAACTGCTAGCAAGATTTGCTATATAAAACTTGGGAAAAGAGAAGGACGGGTGTGATTTGAATCCAAGAAATATCATTTTTAATTTACCTAATCAAAACATATATTGATAGCAGTGTAGTCCAAGGCACAGATCTGTGGCAGAATAGGAGAGGAACTGTAAACCACTGTTCTCCTAGACGTGCAACATGTAGTGTTTACATGTCAGCCTCCCCATCACCCTTGCACAGCAAAGCATTGGTATATATTGGAAATAGTTTTATCATGTAATAACTATTTGTCTAGAGACAAGGGAAAATGGGAATCTGGAATTTTTTTAAGCAACTATGCTGAACAAAGTTGCCTACGGGCATACTCTACCATCGCTAGCATTAATAAACACAGGGCAGAACACACTCAAACAGGCACAGATGTACTCCAGCATGTCTGAAAAACCACCAGTTGAGTGGAATAGACGTATGAATGCAAGGACTCAAATCAGTTTCTAGACTATGCCCTGCTCCCCTGCTTGAAGCAACATTTGTATGCTTGCCATGGTGCATCCATGTGGCAAGGTATCCGTAGCAACAGTCAAATACGGCCTGCTTCATTTGGGATACACTGCATGCAGTGCAAGGGAAGGGAATCAAGCAGGGATGGAGTAGAGTAGAGTGGATGCGCTGAAAAATATCCATCCTACCTTAGGTAGTCTCTGCGGCACAGGATAAGGTTGGCTTTGGTGTACAAGGTAGAGCCCACTTCCCCCAAGCGGCAGTCACAGCAGGCACATTTCAGACAGTCCTCATGCCAGTACTTGTCCAGGGCCTTGAGGAGATACCTGTCCTTGATCTTACGGTTGCAGCCAGCACAACCTTTCGGTTTCGTGTCTGGCTGGACAGAGAGCATTTGTATACCTAAAAACAGAAGAAAAGCAAGGAAAGAGGAATTCATTTGGGATAGTCAGGATGGACCCATGTCCTACGCAGGAATTCTGGTGGTCTGAGAGAACATTTGAGTCTTCAGAGTCTCTCCAGACCACTTCCCTTCCAATTTCGTTGCCAATCAACTTTGGCAGCAGAAGAACCTAAGAAAGAGTCACTTGTTGAGATGGGCAGCTATAGAAATTGAATAAATGAAATGAAATGAAATGAAATGAAAAGATCCTTAGATCAAAAGTACATCTAGCACCCTCTCCTTCCCAGAGTGACTAAGCAGAAGTCCCCCAAAGCACCTGAAAACAGCAATCCCCTTCCCACTGTTGTTTCCTAGCATCTCCTGAATAGCAAAGTTCCGTATTTCAATTGGGACCTGTCCTCCTTGATAAACATGGATTTGTCTAATCCTGGTTTAGTGTCATCTAGGACAATGACCACTGCCATCCCTTGTGGCAATAAATCTCCCAAGTTAATTCTGTGCTCTATGACAAAAAGCTTCCTTTTGTCCTTCCTGAAGGTACTACCCATAAATTCTCACTGGGTGACCCTGCCATTCTTCTATTACAAGATAAAGACTCTTCTCTATCCACTCTCTATATACTATGCACAGTTTCATATGTTCCCATTTGGTCTTGCAGATAAAGTTCATCTAAGCAAATTTCAACAGCAACCCTAAAAGATACTGTCCTCTCCCATTTTATTTTTCCATCAGAATAAATCTTATTTAAGGTATATGAACACCAAAATATTAGAGTGAGTCAATATGACATGGTGGCAAGACCATACGTACCACACATCAAGCAGCATGGCAAATACAATTACTTACAGTTTGGCTTCTAAGGGGGCCTAAATGTCTACAAATATTACAAATTAGCAGGTACACAAAAAAGGGGGAAGTTAGAAGCCATTTTTTTCATTTTCATTTTTCTCTTTTTCTACTTTTGGTATTTTAATTCTTGTTCAATTTGTTCATCTATTTTTTCCCCCTTGTCTTAACATTATACACACCAATACTCACACACAGTGGAGATTTTAAGATTAAGTAATTAGCTTAAGACCAAAACCTTGATTATGTAACAAGTACTTTGATGAGTCACAGTGTTTTTTTAAATGTTACACTCAACTCTGAATGAAAAAGCCAAATAATTTTAATGCTTGTAATACTGATATCCTAAATTGTAATTAATAGTGATAGAATATCTTTTTTTCCTCTTCTCTATTTTCAGTACTCTAAGTTATCTAAATAATAGAATGTCAATAACCTTTAATTATATTATATAAACATTAACATATTGGAATAAAAAAAAAGACAAAGAAAGATCCATACTCTAATTCCTCCTTGACTGCAGAACTTGCTGGGTCACTTTAGGACAACCACTGTCTTTCAGCCCCCTCTACCTCATGGGGTTGTGGTCACAAGGATAAAACAAAGGCATATCACAGTGTGACCTACCTTAAACTCCCAGAGAAAGGAAAGAAAGATGCAGTAAGAAATAAAAAAAATAAAAGATTCATATATTATCTCCACTACATATTTGACCTAAATGTTTAAAGCAGTTCACCATGATCACTTGAAGTCCAATGGGTTGGGTCTAAAGATTTCTTCCCGTTGGAGGCTAGAAGGCTTCTCCGATCCAACCCAATTTTAGCAGTACAAATGTATGTTTGGTTACTAGCCAATTAGAAGCCAGAAGCAATTGCTGTAACTAAGAACAGTTGCTTTCTTTAGGTTTAATCAGGCACACTTGGGATAGACATACTTTAAACAAAATCAGCAATGAGCATGTAAACATCAATCAGATCCTTAACATGACAATTTTCTCTGAGCTGGAGATGTTGCTTCCAACAGGCAGGGTTCCCCAAGTCTGTAAAGAGTCTGAATGTATAACCTATCACAGAGAACAGAAATGAGGAAGAGGAGGAGAGATTATGACAGAAGGGCCAGCTCTATTCCTTGATATAACATATTTAGCTGGAGATAAAGAAAGGTGGTGCAACCAAAAGTTCGTTCTTTCTTTATTAAATTTAGAAGCCTCATGGAGATATATTGGCTTGGCTCACCAATTATACTAGGATATGATGTGGTTTTGGCTTAAGGTCTGGGGCAACCACAGTCACAGTTGATGGCTTCGCCCATGGAATGAATTCAACCGTGATTAATTCAATAAACCACAACTAAGCAAACAAATGTGACTTGAACCCCAGTTCTGCAAGCCTGCATGAGACAGAACTGTGGCATGCTGTTTTTTTTTTAAAAAAAAAGAAAGCAAGTGATGAGATT
The DNA here is from genome assembly GCF_035149785.1 of Candoia aspera. NCBI lineage: Eukaryota > Metazoa > Chordata > Lepidosauria > Squamata > Candoiidae > Candoia > Candoia aspera. Next base: position 13,272,911 of record NC_086159.1, on the reverse strand, counting down.
TATTTGGCTGCTTCTCATCAGAACTACTTGAAATAATCTGATAGCACAAAGCCATAGGGTAACCTCTCCCATTTATGTTACAAAGCTATCCACAGATGTGAATTATGGTTAGAGGAGGTTTGGAAGTAGCTTCCACACTGCCAAGGGGGACAAATTCATATCCACACCACAGTAGAAACAACTTGCAAAGTTATTGTGGACATTACAATGCTTAAATGAGGAGAGTGTAGCATTATGTCACATCTTTTCTGTACAACGATGCATCAGATTTGAATTTATACTCATTCTAGTGCTACCAGGGTCAAAAACATTTTAAATAGAAAGCCAGTCCTTATTCCAAAAAGTTGCATTTTACATGTGGCCAAGGAACTCTGGCAGGACCCAGGAGGAGACCCTTTCCTGCTGCGGCGCACACCCTCTGGAACATCATTCCTCCTGAAGTGAGATTGGCCCCAACCCTATTAGTCTTCTGGAATGCCCTTAAAACTTGGTTCTGCCATTGGGCCTGGGGATCCCATGGAAGTGTGAGGCCCATTAAACTGTTGTATTGTGTGTAAGCTGTCCTGTTTGTTGTTGCTATAGTTTTTAACTGTTTTTAACTGTATTTTAATGTTTCTGTTTTAATTATGTTGTTTGGCTTTGTGTTTTAATTGTGTGTGCGTGCTGCCCAGAGTCACAAGCGTGAGCTGGGAGGTTATATAAATTCCATGAATAAATAAAATAGATTTAATAAATAAATAAATAAAATATTTGAAGTATCAGCAAGAGAGAGAGGGAGAGAGAAGTGAAAACAGGATACGAGCAAGTGTCATTTACACACACTTAGCTTCCTTCAGGTGAGAATGCAGATGCTATTAATTCAGCAGAAAATACAGTTGTTGTTTTTTTTAAATCCACTTTTATTATTTTTAACACATCATTGGTGTTGCTCTAAAAAGCTTCAGTTATGTTCCAGGTTTTCTAGGAATAAAATTCTATAGCAGGTATTCCTGGGAAAATACGCAAATCCGTATTTAATTCATGTGAGTGTGGCTGATTTTGAATCGTTGTAAGAGATTGGGCCATATTTACTCACAGACAAAAGGGTTTTATATCCTGATTCTAACGTCAGCCAGATCCACTGTCGCCATTCTTCAGGAAAGGGGCTTGGAAAAATACATGAGGTTTTCCAAAGGTCAGATTGGCATCTGTCAGAGCAAAGGGGGAGGAACACATTTCAATTACAAGAGAAAATAAATGCCTTCCCGCCCACTGCTGAAGTCAAGCAATGCATCCCTTTCCCTGATGTTTACAAATAAGAGAGTCAGGCTGAAATTGTAATAGCAGGACTGAAAGAATCTAGCAATTATGATTACTCAAGTTTGCAAATGTCATAACTTTTGTCTTTTTTAAAAGTTTGCACTAAAACTGTATGTATCTTTGGGGGGCATGTTTCTTCAAATATGTCCAATAACCAGGTTTTGCAAGCAACTTTTACTGATAAAATTCTTTTTGTCCATTCTTATCATGGAATGTGTGTGTGTGTGTGTGTGCACATGTGTGCATCATTGCAAAACTGGAGGAGCATAAATTTTGAAACTGAGTGTTCATTCCTATATTCAGGGCAAGAACATGAAATTACATTTGCATTCAGCCTAGATTAATGTCTCTCCCTTCCCTAATTGCAGTATCTAAAATATTAAGGATTAATGTGAAAAAAGCAAGGCCAATGCCATGAGCCTGTTGTAGCAATGGTATCAAGATTAAAAGTTGATTTATTCTGGAAAAGTTTTAACTTTTGTGCTGTTGCAGTGGCAAATGATATAAATATACTGCATATATCTTTGGTGTTAGGCATTTACTAGTATAGGTAGATATATTCATTTAATGTGTTAATAGAAGGTCAAAGAATAATGCTTCTGAAGATGTGAATGCAATGGAGAGGTTATCATTAAAAAGTGTGTTTGATTGAGGGGTTTTGTTAGTAAATGTTTAATTAAATGTTCATTTTAATGCAAAGGAACTCAAGGTCGATTGCAACTTGGTTTAGTACAGTGTAACTGCTAAGAGATTTTTCACAGCAAGTTTATAAATAAGCACACACATATTGTAAAGGAGGAACAGGGTTGGATCAGGCTGTTTAACAGCAGGGTCAAGGCACCTTAGCTTTTGCATCAAGTTGGCATATCAGTAGCAGAGGGAATTGCTAAATAATAACTGGAAGATGTTCTGCAGACGAGCAGCCCAAGACCTGCTTCCTGTAAATTAACATCCTGTACATTCATTCACATCCCACCTTATCGCCACCCCGCGCCCGATCCCCAAGAGAGCTAGCACAGAGAATAAAAACATAAATCCAGCTAAACAATGAAAACAGAATCATAGCAGCAATATTATTAAATCATTAGCAGCAGATACAACCATCTGTCTTCTAAAGACAAAAAGACAATTTCATATTCAAACCTAGCACAGCTCATATTTCAGATAACAAAAAGAAAAGAAAGCATATGGGTAGATCCAGTTCAAACAAGACACTCTTAAAATGTCCATGATCTAAATGTCTAGGGCAGTATTCCCTAACCTGGTAAAATCCAGACAAACTAGGATTACAATTCGCAGCATTTCAGGTAAATGTCTCAAAGTTGTAGAAAATGAAAGTGGGATAGAAATCTAATGAAATAAAGTTGGGTAAAGCTAGTTCGAAGTAAAGCCTCCTTTGAGCCAAGCTTAACTCTTGGTGACTTTGTAGACACATTCACTCCTGGCAACAATGTGCCTTCCTGCAGGATATGTATGTATGTATGTATGTATTTTTTAACTTCCCAGGACAGACCCCGTTTAGCTTCCCAGCCCAGGAAGTCACCATGATGCAGCCAGCTGCTGAGTTGAGGCTGCTTACGGCTTAGCTAAGGTAGAAGCTATTCACACGTACAATTCAAGCATTAAAATAAGTTAGTTGCTCTAAAGCATCATATAATCCAATTTAATCCAAAACTCTTCTGAGTGTTTCCTAAAGCTTCATCTTGTTTGAATGATGGGGTGTTATTTGCTCTGTCTTGCAGCTAGCATGGATGGGGGAGAATTCTGTTTCTTTCTTTCTTTGTTTTGTTTTTCACATAAGAAATTACCAAAATAGCAACACCTATTCAAAAATCATATGGAAAAAATTCAGATCTTCAGTTAAAAATAAAAAAGATTCCTATACATTCAGACAAGTTTCAATAGCTCCTAAAAGTCTTGAGTTGAACACAGGATGTTCAGCGGTATTTATGGTGCCAAATTAAGCTTGCCTGATTGTTGTTTTTCTGACCGACTCCTTGTTTCTAAGTATCAACTCAAAGGGAAGGTAAACCTGCTCTTCTCCATGCTGGGAACAGCTGTCTATTGAAATAGGCACGAGGCTTTCCTAAATTTGTTTTTGCTAACAAGTCTGCAAAATTTGCAAGTATCTTGATCAACAGAATAGAACATACTTGAGATTTTAAAACTCTGAATGCAGAGGAAACCCAAAATGGGAAATTTATCCAGTTTGACTCGCAGCTACCAGCTTTGACACCTGAATTTTAAACATCTCTGCCCACTCATCCAGGGGAATCGTAGCCTAATCAGGAGCAGGCACATGTTTGTGCATTTATTATGGTCTGACTTCACACTGGTGGAAAATACCAGTGTAATAATTGTCTGACATTTAAGATAGAGACCTTGTCTTTTCTCTTACATAAAATCGGATGGGTCAGTATTTGAAATAGAGCTTTTTGGGAAAGGATGCCATGACCATGAAGTACTGTGTCCTTGGAGATATGCGGTTCTCTTTCTTTTTAAAAAGCATTTAAAAGTTAAAAAATGCACAGCTAACAAAATAAACCCAACCTATATTCAGACTTTTAACCCGAATTAGCAGATGTAAAACTAGGCTATACTGAAAGCAAGCCAACTCCAACCAGCTCTGCCCTTTTAACTTCTGTTTTCATTGCTATAGTTAGGATTAGGGGAGGGGGGGTCACTGTAGGTGCCATTTTTATTGCTCAAACAAGTTTTGGAAACCACACTGAGCACTTTACAGAAAATGGAATATAAAAATAACAAAATCTAAGTATAGAGTTGTACGAACGTGTGAAGGAACACAGACCACAGAGCCAAGTGCACAACGAGCTCCATAGGAGTATCTGCAAGGGAGTCAAAAATAATCAAGATGGTGGCTACCACCATGCACATGTAAAAGGGGGGGGGGGTTGATTGTACGATTGTGGCTGTTATCTTGACTTTTTGACCCCCACCCTCTGAAAACCCCAGTGCTCGAATTGTTCCTGATACTCTAATCTGGAGCTCTTTCTACTTGCTTCAAGAAGGTCCCCTTAAGACTCTGCTGTCCCAGTTAGAAGAACACTAGCAATGCTGAAGAGTGACATTCCTCATGTTCTCCATGCTTCCTGAGCACATTTTGAGGCTCCAAAGGTACACAAGACATTAGGCAGGTTCAGGAAAAATAGGGAGTGGTGTCAAATGTCAAAAATGGACATTGATATAACTTAAATACCATTTAATTCATTCAATATAGTTCAAAGGATTTAGTATTTTTACCACTTTTGCGGTCAGCTGTTGGAAAAACTCACATTCAGGGATTGCCTCTAACTCTGGAGCCTTCTAAACTAAGCCATGAACCATGGTCTGGAAAACCCAGGGCCTAGGCTCACATATTGTAGAGGGCAAAGGGAATGGCCTTGAGGGACAGGAGAAAGTGCGCTGCCAAGACAACAGTCAGATAAAGGAGGGCTGAGTCTGGGGCAGAAATGTAATTTGAGAAAATGTCTCAAGCAAGCCCCTCCCTGGTTCAGCCATGCAAGATTCTATTACTATAGCTTTACAATAATAGTAGTATTGACCTACACAGCGTTGGATTCCTAGCCTGATCTACCTTGAAGGGCTTATGTATATCAAGCCAATTCAAAATCCAAGAAACTGCATCTCTCCGGTATACTCATCAGCCTCACCAATGATCCTTACCTTCCTTATCCTAGAAACCAAAGTGTCTCTCTAATAGTGGAGAGGGGAAGCATTTGAACCAGCACTCTGATGCATTTTGGACTTGACCTGCACAGCTAGATTGTCCATCATTCAGCTATGACAGCAAGGGTATTTCTCAAGTGTGCTATTGCACTCATGGCCAGCCTAAGACCTACTGTACATTGGTGAGGAGGTCTTTCCCATCTAAATATAACCAGGTGAGAAGGGAAAGGGAAGAAGATCCCAACTATTAGTTCTTACCTTCCACCCCGTTGTCATTATACACACATACATACACTTACGCTAGAGACTAAGGGACATTTTCAGATGCACTGGTATAATACTGATGCCTACCCCCACCCCCTTTTTCCTGATACTCTGTTTAATAGGCAACTTGGAGCCTGTTGAGGACATTATGGAAAATACAAATGGTGTCTGTAAGGCTTAGGAGTGGAAAGTCTATTAAGACTGGGTTTCAACCTCAGAATAGCTAAAAACCTATTTCAAGCCAAGCTTGCAAGTCTCGCATTCATACAAAAAGCTACTAGGAAAAGGAAGTTTTATCTTATTTATAGGAATTTTTACATATTGAGCCACAGTGATGGTGGAAGACTCATCAAGTCCACAGCTCTGCCATTCTGCAACACAGGTTAAGGAATGAGAACTAGTTCAAATGCTTGACCTTTTCTGCATGGAAGAGGAATTAAGAGACAAAGTTTGACCAACACCTAATCAACTTTTCAAAATAATGCTGCAGATTTGGGAGTACTCTTTGCTAAGCCATTGCAGGGAACATTCCCAAGCCACCTCCAGTGGTGCCATTTGAGTAGGGAGTCCAAAACAAGAGAAAGTTCTAAAAATATGGAATCAGCCAATAAATACTCAGCCTTGGGCGATCAATTCTTTATTATGGGTGTCAGGTCATCATGGAAGAAAAAAAGGGCAACAATACAGGCACTGTTTTCTATTCAAAGTGGTAGATTAAATAATGAAAAAGGATTAGGTCTAGCTTCCTGCTCCTTCACCTTTTTTAAAAATTGATTTGTAATGTGAGTCACCTCCAGACCGATCTTCTCCTTAAATAATGAACTTCAGCTTCCATAATTTCTTTGGTTTTGTTATCTAGAAATAATAAAAATTAAAATTCAACCCGCCCAGAAAGTACCAGGTCGGGGAAGTTGTGCTATACCAACCCATGCAACCAGGAATAAGCAACCTTGTCGCCTTCTTATGAACCAACATTGCCAGTGGTGACGGATTGTAGGAGCTGGAATTCAACAATACTTGGAGGACCATACACAACTATCATACCGCATAGCATAGCAATCGCCAGGAGAAGCATCTATCAGTATCTTTTCAGTAGAGCATCTGAATCAAGTGCACTGTAATGATAGGCTCTTTAAGATTCGGGATCCAAGGAGGTGGTTCAGCATTGGATGGTGGAAAACAAGAGAGATATAAGAATCAAATAAAATTGCACTTTCTTCCAGCAATCTTAAAAGGCTGAAGTAATCACTTGTGCAGCCTTAGGGGGTGGGAGAGAGGAGGTAATTATAATGTCTTAAGTTACATTGTCACAAGCATGATCCTGCAGCAGAATCACATTTTTCGTGGAAGGTGGTTCTTTCAGATAGCCTATCCAGGAAAGTTACTACACATTCCGAACAACTAACATCACAAAGAAACTATACATTAATGAAGTGCTTTACCTTTACTACCTACCTATTATTTAGTGAACTCTGCATTAGTAGCTCACTCTAATTTGCAACACCCTTTAAATATCTGGCCCATGTCAGGTAGAGGGGGGTTTGGCTTGACCAAGCACCGTATGGGCAATGTAATGTCTTGCAAAGCGGGGAAAAATTTGCTTCAACAAGGTGTTTTGCATTGCCCTGTGGTTCTTCAGGACTTGCAAAAACCTGAAGGGGCTACCGTAAGATCCAAATGGATCAAGCAAAGCACTGTAGATGCTTAGAAGCAAGGAGGCCGGATCGCTTTGATATGATGCTTTGCTAAAGCGAAGCATCCTTTCTAAGATATGCACAGTCCTGTAAGTCATGCTCCCACGTCCCTATGGAATACATCGAAGGTCAGAGAGAAACCTTCACAGCTGTAAAATGTTGAACCTGAGGGACTGGTGACCCACAAGAGTATACTGCAAATACATGCTGTTTTGCATGTAAATAATGCTAAACCCTTTAGGAATGTTGGAAGAGTAAACTTCCTAAGCGTAAGAGTCATTTGAAGGTAGAACCAATTACCCAGAAAGATGATGGGTTCCTCTTTGCTGGATGTGTTCAAATGGAGGCTAGCCAGCCAGCCATATGTCTAGGATGCTTAATATGAATTCCTACCCTAAGAAGGGAAGGGTGGCCTAAATGTCCCCTCTAAGCCTTAAAATTCTAGGATTTTGTCTCTGCATAAACAAACCAGCACAAACAAAAACTCAACAAGCCCATCTCAATTAACAAGTTTAAGTTTTCCCAAAGAACCTTTTTCTTAAGCAAGTTTAAGTTTTCCACTTAAAGACCTTTTTCTTATAAGCAAAACTGTGGTTTTGGCACCAGCACTGTCACAGCAAAATAGTTTGCCAAGTTTTCAAATGAGATACAGCCTGAGACCTGCTTGACTTAAGGTGGAGTTTTGCATATTAATACAGCTCTGTGCACTGACAGAGGCTTCCTTGTACCCTGCACTCTTAATTTCAGATTTTTTTAGTTTTTTTTAAAATCCTGCCTTTATTATTTTTAAAAATAACTCAAGGTGGTGAACATACCCAATACTCCATCCTCCTCTTATTTTCCCTACAACAACAACCCTGTGAAGTGAGTTGGGCTGAGAGTGACTGGCCCAAAGTGTAGAAAATGTGAAAGGTCAAAGACTAGTTATAGCAATAGGTGGTAGAACTAAACAATCGGTAAATAGGTTCACGATCACACTCAACCATTTTTAAAATTGCCGACTGAAGAAATCACAATTGGCTACATCCAATATAATAAACTAAGCTAAAACCAAATCTACATTTGGCATGATGTATCACATAACCAGATTTCTGTTAAAAGGTAATATTATATTAGACTTCCCCATCCTGGCACCCTCTAGATATGCTTCAATTGCAACTCCCACGATCCCAGAAGACTGAGAACATGAGGACCTCTAGCTTCAGGACACCCAGAAGCAGAGAAATTAGGATTGGATGCTGATGCTGTTAGGCGTAAGCAAGCTGACTTCAGCTTCCTTCCTTAAGATACCTAAATCCAAGTATCTTTCCAGCCCTGTTATTGCAATGGATGGTTTAAACAGATGTTTAACTAAGCAGGAGGAATAATTTTAGTTAGTGCTCAAGACGTCCATACTGCGGTTAAGAATGCTAGAGATATAGAACCAGGGGCAATGCTCTTAGGCCTAAACAATCATTACCTGCACCCTGAATATAGCTATTTCCTTCCCTTTGCAGAGAATATGATTTGGAATAACAGAGGAAAAAATATTCCTTTTCTTCAGCAATAAAGACAGGGTTTGCAGAGGATTCCTTGCATACAGCATTGGCACACCAGCCAAGCCTTCAGAAATTCCCTTTTTACATTTAAATAGCTGATCAAGAAAAGCAAAATGCCGCAATTAATTGGAAGCATATCCCTCTGGCCCCCAGTGTGGCTAACTTCAGGCCAGGCACACACAGGACTAGCTTGCGAAGGCGTAAGAGTTCATGGTACACATCTCCAGAAGCAAGGCCACCTCATTTTTGTGGGATTCACTCCCTAGTTACAATATCAAAGATTGAAGCTGGAAGAAACTAAGATATTTTCCAAAAATAAAATGTCTCCCCCCACCACCAGAACAACTGATAGATCAAGTTGTTGAGGCAATGCTTGGCAAACACAAAAAGTAATTGCAGAGTTCCCTTCACCACAGATAATTATTCAGGGAGGGAGAGAAAAAGAGCTGGAGGGGGGAGAAGGAGAGAAAGAGGCCTATTCTGAGGAAAAAGCCATTTTGCTCAACAGGCTCCTTAAATTCCTCCCGACACCTCAGGAGTCATTGAGATTGGCGTGCAAATTGTTTGTGGAAAATTTCCTATGGCTTCAGAGGGCCCCTGTGCCTTTGGAGTTGTTTGACAGTTTAAGGAAAATCATAATTAAGAAGAGAGAGACAAATAATAGTTTGAGTGGCCTGCTGAGGGAGGAGAAAAAGAAAGGCCATTTTATTTTTTAAACCTCTGGTGAGCTTTTAATTGCCTGTATTGCCGTGTGGGCTCCCCAACGCTCCATTGCTTCTATTATGTCCAATGCCATTCACCCCCCCACCTCAAAACAAAGTCTGTTTGCACTCAGCAATTGTCATCTGTTTCTCCTCCTGAACACGGGACTTTACGTCTACTTTGCACTAATTGCTCCCTCCCCCAAACAAAGAAATGGGCAGTGATATTATCATTATTATTATTTTTATTATTATTGGCATCTTCCTCCTGCTCCGGCCAGACTGACCTCCCCTTAATGCATGCCAGAAATCTGGGTGGGATTCAATTAACTCAATTCAATTAAAAAAAAAAGAGGTACTATCTTGGGAAGGGAAAGGAGAGAAAAATGAGTTACTGATGAAAGGGGAAAGAAGAAGAAAAAAGGCAAGGCATACAACTTCAGAGCTGGTGAGGCCAATTTTTTTTTTAAAAAATCTAGTAGCTGCCAAGGATAAAGAGTGTGTCCATCTTATCCTTGCACAATTTTGGAAGCCTCTTTTAGTTTGTGGTCTAAAAGCTACCCCTTCCTTTTCCCTAAAGCTTCCCTGAATCCAAAGTTTCTTTAATGTGCACCAAATGTAAACATTTATTTCTCAAATTTATATATAAACACCCCCCCCACACACAGTAAGATCTCAAGAAGAGCATCTTACAGTGTGTTACCTCCACGCTATTTAAATCAATGCACTGCTGCTCCCCCCTGCCTTATTTCTCTACCGCTCCCCTCCAAATCAGAGAGACAGCCAGAGAGAACAGGGTGGAAGAAGCTAATTTTATTCCCCCCTTTCTTCCAATGCAGCTGTAAGACTCCGAGAGATACTGACATTTTCCCACTCTTATCAGTTTAATTACAGTTACCATGGCAGCAAAGTACTAGCGGTTGGCAAAGGCCAACAAGAGATTTGCAAGAGTGAACTCAATTTTGATGCGGTTCGCATGAAATAAATAAATAAAAGATGTTCCCCTTCCCCCTTAAAAAAGGGGGGGGATTAAAAAGCCACCCGGAGGGAAAACACACTTTTAATAACAAAGAACACCCACCCCGCACAAACACACTTTTGTGTATCTGGGGGTAGTTCAGTCTAAGTCCGGCAGCACTATTTTTTTTCTCCCCCCCCCCGCCCCCAAAAAAGCCACGGAAGGGTGGCTCTGGGCTGCTTTGTTATCATCAGTATTAATATTTGTCGCCTGCCGGAAGGGAAATGCGGGGAGGGCAGCGATAGAAGAACGGGGGATGTCTGTAGCAGCCTTTTGCTGATGTAACACCTCGTGAAAAACAACTGGTTGAGAAATAATTCAAAAAGTGGTCTCCTTTTTAAGAATCCCTGGCGGTTTTTCAAGCGGGCGGCTTCCCGCACCGTGGAGGGAGCACGCCCGATCCCCTGTTTCTTCACCCCAAATATCCAGACTGAAACAGACACGCGGCTGAACGCCAACTAGGAAAGAAAGGGGGGGGGGTCGGAGGGAGGAATAAACGCTACCGACACACACACAGAAACTGGCACAAATGAGGGCGCGAGGGCAAGCTTACCAAAACTTTTCTCCTTTCTCGGCATGGGGTTTCAGAACTCCCGAAAGGGCGCCTTCTGAGCGTGCAAAGCAAGAAGCGCCAAGGGTCGGTCGGTCTCTCTCTCTTTCTCTCTGTCCCTCCCCCGATCCCCGAGTTTGGGTCAAGTGGAAGAGAGTCGCGCAGAAGACAGATCCCAAAGAGGGCCCAGGCCCGGCTACTGCGTGGCAGCCACTTTGGGAAACGGGGGAAGGTTAGGAGTTGCTGGAAAAGCGACCCACGCACCCGCACAACCGGGAGCCGCTTGCCGGCCTGCGGTGGACTAGAGAGAGCGGATTGCAGGATATGGCGAACGGCAAAAGCCCCTTGCTTCCCCGACTCCGCTCCGTATTTCCCGCTAGCAACCCCAGCGGTCCCTTTTTTAAAAAAAAGCAAGCCAATATACATATATCTGGATTTGATGGAGCCGTCACACGCAGCGCCGGCTGAAGCACTTCGTGGACCGCGTAGACGTCGTGGCGGAGGGATGAGAACTGGTTCGGGGGAGGAAAGAGGTTTCTATCACCCTCGCGATCGAATAGGCCTTCCCCCCACCCCGGCCAATTCCCTACAAACGCTGCACCGATTCCAGCCCCTCCTTCTGGAAAGCTGAAACCGCTCCCCCCCCACATGCACACTGCCCGAAGGAACGCAGAAAGGGTTAAAAGCCCGCCCCCCTCACTCATACACGCCTGGTTATAAGTGCAACGCGCTGAAAAGCGGCCGGGGGGGGGGGACGACAAAGAGCCGGGTGGGTTCCGAGGCTGAGGAGGAGGAAATGAAGTCCGTGCGGCTCACCATCGCGTCTCGGGCGCGCACGCCGTTTGGCCGAGCGGCGGAGAGAAAGGGCGAGCCGAGGCGGACTCTCCTTTCATTGTTTAAGTTTGCCTGCTCCAGCCCTCCAATCGCGCGGCTTTTCCCTCCTGCAGCCCGTGCTTGCTGGCCCTCTCTTATTCCCGCATCTCACTCGTCATCATAAAAAAATAATGAAAGGCACGCATGATTTAAACACAGACACGCGCGCGCGCGCACACCGCACACACACCTTCCAAGCTTCCGAAGCCTAAAGTTCCACGGCAGAAAGAAAACAAGAGAGCAAAAATTAAAAAAAAAAAAGGGGGGGGGATGAGAAAAGAGGAGGAAGAACACGATCCGGAGTTTATGACTCAGTACCTCTGTGAGGGCGACTTCTCCCCCTCCCAAGCAAGCAGCTAAACAAAACCTGACTTCGTCTCTCCCGCCCCCCCCGCGGGGACCTCAACTTACCTCTCCGCTGCTAATCAGATTGCAAAGGTGAATTCAAGCCCCCCAGACGCTGTTTTGTAGTTTTTCTCCTTCGAAAAGGTCAGAAAAAGCTGCATTGCTTATGGGGGGCGGGGGGGGGGGGAGAGGAAGGAATCAATACAAAGCCCGCAGGTGGTTAAAAAAAGAGGTCGGGGGGTCAGAGAGAATGCGGGGAAGCTGCCTGCGTTTGAAAAAGAAAGCGTCAGGTCTCCACGATCCGCGAAGTGAGTTGGCTTGCCCGCATCAGAGCTACAGGTGTCTTCCCAGACCGGGCTCGCGGCGTGGGAACCTGGCTAGTCCCCGGCCGGGCTGATTTCCTTCCGACGCCTTTCCCCCACCCCTTCCCGCCGGTCGACGTCCGGGCTGGCAGCAAGCAACTTACCTAAAGCAGCTTGCTTGGAGCCGAGCGGGAGGAAGTCAGGCGCGGTGTCAGTTGCTGCACGCAATCCCTTAAGCAGCCAGACATAATACAGCGGAGGGAAAAAGGTCACCCTTGTTAGGCGGAAGGCGGCGGAGAGAGCGGCGGCGTCGCTTGCCAAAAGCTGGAATGGGGCTGCGTCTCGTGGCCGGTTTCAGGCTATTTACCGCGACTCTCTCTCGCCCCCCCGTCTTTCTGACACACACGCGCGCGCGCGCGCACACACACACGCCTCCTTTCCCTCCTCCCTCTCCCCCCCCCCCCCATCTGCAGCTCGGAAAGTGCAAAGCAGCCGGGAGACAGATTGAGTTTTGTCGCTAATTTCCCAGGGTGAACATTTACCAGCCTGCGACTTCAAGTCAGCAAAAAGCATATGCACACGCCCGCTAGAGGCGAGCAACTGGGACGCTGGCGGGCCAACGATGCTCCCGCGACCTTTGTGGACAGCAGCTGACGGCAGCGGCTCGAGACGCGCTTGCCGACAGAGCGAGCCTCCTCCGTTAACCCGAGGCAGCGAGTTTTGCCTTTGAGCGAACAGGCGTGCGCCGGGGCTCCGGAGACGCCGCGTCTCCTGCCGTCGGAAAGGCTCGCCCAGTCTTCCACCCCGCGAATCACCCCCCCCCCCAGCCAAGCCCCCCTGAGTTTAGCGGCGCTTTCTCGTGAAGGGGAGTGGGTGGAGACGGGGCGAGAAGATGCTCAGGCGAGGGAGTGGGTCGTCGAGCCGGGAGCGAGCGGAAAGCCTGCGCGTTTGCCGGGAAAACTTTGTGGCTGAAACTTGTCAATCGCCAGTCGGACGGCTTTCCCGGGAAAGGGTAGGGTTTTTTCTGAGGGCGCAGGAAACTTTCTTCTAAACTTTCTGACCATACTCTGCTCAGGCTTTCGCACCGGGCCGCGCCTTTTTTAAGGCTTAGGAAAGCGAAAGGGGTGGCCGCGATGCATTCCGTAGGCCCCCACGAAGACCTGCTCCGTTGATCGTGGGCCAAACGGGTCGTCGGGATGCGCCGTCCCCTGAACTTTTCTGGGAGTAACGGGGAGGGGGAATTCCTTCCGAAGAAGCGTGTCTAGGATCAGGGCGCTGACGGGTGGCTGCTTTCCTGCCCAAACGCGCTTCCCAGCGCCACTGAAATCAATGGATCTCTTCTAGGTCTCAGTTGAAGTGAATGGATTTCTAAAGCGAGGCGACTTTTTCCACGTACATTTGGACGGCGGTCAACAATGAATCTACTTAATGTGCAAATAACCCCGCTCCCATCTTCCGTCAATCTAGGGAACGAGAGAAAGGGGGAAACCGATTAAGAATTTGGGAATGCACTTTGCAGACTTCAAAGTGATTCTCTCTTGTCGGCTACTTGGAACTTCACTCTAAGCCACATCCCCCCCCCTTTTTTTTTTTTAAAAAGGTGCCAGTTTAGATTTCCCCATCCTTAAATTTAAAAAAAATCCCTTCTTGGAAAGGGTCCTTTCAAGGCCACCCTCCCGCAAATCTCAAGCTTTGGAAGATCTGACATCCTACCTCGCCCTTCCCCGTCTTCTCCCCCTCCTGATAATCCAGCACTTCTGACCCTTAGTAGCATTATTAATTAAAGCCACAAAAGAAACGCCGTGCCTCTGTTTGGAAGGCCCACATTTAATTCCTGCAACCGGTCTCCCCCAACATCTAGTTAGCAGCACCCCAGGGCAGCTGTAGCTGGCACAGAAGTCCGCCCGTCTCCCAGGCTCCCAGTACTGAGCTGCGATAATCCAGACGGCCAACAGAGGGTGGCAAAGAACACATTAACCCTTTGCTGCCCTTTGGGGATCATCCTGACTTTTTCCAAACATCTTCACGAACCTACTACGGCCAGGGGCTTGGCGCTCCATTTTCACAAGACGGGGACCAGAAGAAGAGCTTTCGGCTGCTTTTGCACT